>NC_140935.1:23960609-24684142 GCF_014529385.1 Adiantum capillus-veneris
GCTTCTCCCAAGAAGAATAAACACAAAGTTCATCTAGGAAAGCTTCACAAAACTCCCTTAGAAATTCTTTAAACGCAGTGTTTATTAATCGTTGGAATGTAGCAGGGGAATTTGTTAAGCCAAAAGCCATAACACGAAATGCAAACACTCCAAACTCTGTGATAAAAGCAGTTTTAGCTTGGTCCTCTAATGCAATTGTGATTTGATTGTAACCAGAGTACCCATTTAAAAAGCTATAAGCTTCCTTGCCCGCAACTCTTTCAAGCACATGTTCTGAATATGGCAAGGGATAATGATCTCTCCTAGTAGCTGCATTAACTTTCTTGAGGTCCACGCACACTCTTAGTTTCTCATTCTTTTTTGGCACAATGACTATTGGAGAAACCCATTCTGAGTGCTCAATAGGGTATATGAATCCACATTGGATAAGTTTTTCAATCTCCTCTTGTACAATTTTGGCGTACTTAGGATTCATTGGATAGGGTCATTGCTGGACGGGTTTAGCAGTGTTGATCATGGGAATTGTATGTTGCACCACAGAAGGTGGAACGCCCTTCATGTCATGATATGTCCAAGCAAAGATATCCTTGTATTCCTTGAGGAGCTCCTTAAGTACAGCCTCTTCAGTTTCGGTAAGGTCTTGAGCAATAAAGACTGGTTTAGACTCCTCACCTGGTTCTGCTAATTCTATCTCTTTAACTACCGCTGGACCATCATAGACTCCACTGCTTCCATTGGTAGGTATTCGTTGGGCTTTGGCATACACAACCTTGCGCTCCCCCGTGGTATAAGATTTAAAATGTTCGGGAGCCATATGTAAGTCAGCAGGCTCTTGTCTTGACAAAGACCTTTCTTTTAGTTCTGCCTCCTTTTGTTGTTGAGATAACTCTCGGTTTTGACGTCTTCTTATAGTTCGACTCAATTTCGGCTCTGTAACCTCCAATTCAGCGAGGTCAATGGGTCGCGGGCTGCACCACATGACACTCTGGAGATGTTCACCCCAATTGTCTACTAGCTTTCGAAGAGCATCACATGCCCCTAGATAGCTAAGCCATTCTGCAGTAGATCTTTCCTTGTTTATCCTAGCTCTCACATTTGCTCGATATCGTCATCTCTTATATGACCTTTGTTTCTTGTTAAGGTTTTGATTTTGGTAAATGTTTGAACTCGACTCGCCTGATAGGTCTTCGCTTGTATCTTCTTCACTCTCATATAAATTACCATAGATGGTCGTACTAGGCCTTGAGTGTTCAGTTTCTATACTTGGTTCACTCGATGTTTCCTCAGGTTCTGAATCCATTTCTCCCTGAGATTCTGTTTTTGATGTGTATTGGCCTAAAGCCTTTGAGGAATCGTCGGTTTCACTTTTAGGTAGGTGTGCCTCTTTCTTATCATCGGATGTTACATGCGCTACACCTAACATGTTTACTGGTGCAATGTGTGGTATCTCTTCCCCATCTGGTGTTACCCAGGTTGTTCCTCTAGCTCCCCATGTATCTATAGTTGCCGCTAGGTGCACCCAATTGACATTGTCTGACTTAGCCATTCCGGGTAGGATATCCATATAAGGAGAGTTCTCCCCAATATCCGTGTCTTCGTTACACGTGTAACAATACTGTAATGGAGCTGAGTGAATTGTTGTGTCTGATCGATTATCAATGATGAATTTATTTCCTAGAGGATGCGTTCGACCACTTAAAAGATCAACTCGAATGACAGAGTCTTGGAACTGTAAGTAGACGTGGTTTTTGGACCAGTCATGCACCATTTTTGCTTCCCTCATGAATGGACGCCCTAAGATCATCTCAAATGACATAGGATTCTTGGAAAAATCCATAACAATGAAATTCTGCCTTACCTTGTGTCCCAAGACCTTGATTCTGAGATCCTTTAGCATTCCAATAGGCGTAACAATAGATCCATTAGCCATTTTTACCACTACGCTTGTGGCTTCAAGGTGAGGTCTCCCCATAGACTCCCAACAACTCTTTGTCACCATGATGACTCCCGCACCACCGTCAAGGACCCCCTTTACAGTTAATCCTTTAGTAGTGATTGGTAGAGTAGCATTAGATTCATCACCTTCAAAGTATTGCCCCAACTTGTTAACGGGTACTTCAATTACAGATTCATGTACCACTAGGTCAGATGGTGGTGCTAAATGTTCCTCATCATTCATTACCGAGTCAGGTTTGTTCATATGTGCAAACTGTGGTAATCCAGCCTGTAATTCTCCATTGAGGAAGGCTCGAAGAGCTGAGACTAGCTCGGGGTCTTTATATAGTTTGGACATGATGGTGGTTCTAACTTCTGAAGACATGAAATCCATCAATTTGGCAACATTTAATGGCATCTTGTGGGACGTAGGACCTTGACAAAAGAATGGTGAAGATGGAATCTCCACTTCCTCAAGGGGGTCGGGCATTCCCTCACCAAACATTCTCTCTAGTAGGAAAGGTGTGTGTCCACTTTCAGATGTCCTACCCTCACTCTCTTCCTGAATGATACTGGGTATAGCTAAGGGCATGTAGTTCTTGTGAGGTTGAACTTGTGTGGGAAACACTATGTCCAACATCTGGATATGTTTGGGTTCAGGTTCTAATGTTCATTGAGTTTCTTCCACCAAACCCCTTAGTTGTTGGACTCGTTCAATTTCCACTGTTGGGTTTGGATAGGTTCCAATCTTTCTCTTGCAATCCTCATTTTTTGTCTCTCGTGGCTTATCTTGGGGGTTCGCAACTGGGTGGTTTAACTTTGAATACTCTTTTGGTTTTCATCGTAATTCCCTCTCGTGATCCTCCTCACTGGCTTTTTCCTTTGTAGTAACAGTTTTGGTCTCCGTGGTCTCTATCGAATCTGAGTCATCCTCAAGGTCATTCATATACACGGGATCCTCTCCTGTCCCTATGTTAGTCTTTGAACTAGGTTTTGAGCTAGAAGCATTAAGGGATTTCTTTCTTCGTGTTTTCTTCTTTCTCGCTCGGCCAATGGATGCAGCATCTCTCTCTTCGAGGATGTAATTTTGCTTTTGGAGCATCGACCGTGTGAGCGCATTCACTGGTGCTATGTTTAAAGTTGGCGGTGTCCTATCAACAATCTCTATTATGTTCAATGGTGTGATTTTCGGTGCGTTTGGATTGTTAGGACACTGTGTGATCAAATGATCTATGCCACAACGATTACAAATGAGTATTGGCATTGCCAATGCACTCCCTCGACTTGTTTGCATTAGTGCGGCATTCTTTTGCATTCTAATGGGGCACTCAGCTACTCGATGTGGTCCACCACATTCGCAGCACTGAAGAGGTGGTCTCCTGGCAAAACTATTAATGTTTTGGCCTCTTGCTGCTAGCGCAGTAGCTTGATATACCGGTTTGATTTGTCCCCAATGGTCTTCCATATAGTACATGGGACACTCCTCAAGCATGTCGACTCCATAGGTGATACTAGAGTCTATGTCCTCTTCGCAATCTACATAAGTACTAGATGACTCGCAACCTATTTGGTTCATAGGTGTAACTCTTGGATGAGGGGGTTGCGGTCCTAGCACTAGAGGTGGCAACGGTGTGGTTTGGACCACATTTTGGGTTCTAGGGACCATGTGCTGTAATGGCAACTGTTGCTCCATGGGTGGGGTAGGCATCAATGCAGGAACTCGAGGTGAGTCTGCCCAAGCTATAGGCGGTCTATTTTCCATGATGCGTTTAAGCATTAGGCAATCCTTCGCTTGATGGCCATACCTACCACACGCATTACAAGTCCCGTTAAACTTTACTCTGAAAGTAGGGCATTCACTCGTAGTATGTGGGCCCAAGAAAATTGAGCACCATTGTTGCTCCCTTCTTGGATACATATGAGTGTTTTGTGGAGCACCATTACCCCTAAGGCTTTCTTGGATGGCCTTGGTGAGATCTGCCAAAGTCATCTCAGATATCGTTTTCTCTTTCACGATTGGCTTTATCTTCATTGGCTCATGCCCTGACGCTTGCAAGCTACTAGACTTCGGCTCGGCAGACACTCTTTCTCCTGCAATCATTAAATTATCCTCCAATTGGATTGCATTCATGGTGATTGCTTCCCAAGTAGTGATACCTCTAATGACTAGGCCATTATAGATACTTTCATGTCGTAGTCCCCTAATGAATCTATCGAGCAATTGGTTGTTGTTGAATCGCTCGTTTGGATTGCATCGAGAATTCAAATTCTTTAGGCGACTAATGAAGTCTCTCACGGATTCACCTTCTTCTCGTTGGGCTTTTTGGAGTTGAGAGGCTACACCCCAAAGTACTCCCTCTCGTATGTATTCTTTTAAGAACAGTCTCCTAAGAGTAGAGTAGATCGTTTTTTCTTCTACTCTTAAAGTTCTATATCAATCTCCAGCCTTTCCGCTTAGGGTCAAACTCAAAGCCTTACACTTATGTAGCTCATTTTGCTCTTCCAAGGAATCGCACACATGTTCAAAGACTTCCATATGCTTTCTAGCATCTCCATCTCCACTGAATTTCTGTGTGAGCTTAGCTACTTGAACTGCCTTGCTCCTAGGCTCTCTATCAGGTGCACTACGCATGTTTTCCGCAATAGAGCGACCGATAGTTTGAGAAAATGCTGCCAAATCTCCTATTTGAGCAAGTATAATGGGTGTATGTGCTCCTGGAACCACATGTGAGATGGGATTTGGCCTTGGCCTTGGCATACGCGCGGCTCTTGGGTCCCATATTTCGTATGGTGGTGTACCAGACGGTGGTCCAAAGTTTACAGGCGTTGCCCTAGGCATAGGGGGTGCCTGATATGGCATGTTATTATTAAATGGCATGGCTCCACTTGTATGAGAGCTTGGATAATGCCATTGTGGATTGTAAGCTCTTGGAATAATCGGAGGTGTAGGAGCTACATGAGGCTAAGGTACGACAGGTGCACATGATTGATACATACATGTAGGTATAGTTGGGGGCACTGTGCTACTAGGCATCGGCGCAGTGTTAACAAATGAACTCCATGGTGTACTTCTTGTCATGCTCACCACTGGGATATGCATGGTAGCCGTAGTGTCATTAAGAGAAAGATGAGCTAGATCTGGGAAGGTAAAGCTGCCACTTGTGGGCTCAGATTGTACTGAGGCTCCTGGCGAAACAACATATGGAGGATCAATGGGGCTCACTGAGGGAGTCTCCATTTGTGATAGGGTTGGTTGCTTGGCCTTTCCCGTATCCAAGAATCTCATTAGGCCCGTTGAAGGCATGTTGATCCCTGTGTTCTGTCTTTCTAACTCGACAATCCTATGGAGGACATCACAGACTTTCTGTTGTTGCTCATCTATGCTAGTAGCACCCGATGTGGATTGTAGAACATCTAACCAACCCACATGATAGGTGTGTCCTGTGTACCGATCAGTTAAAGCTTCTGCTTGTAGGTCATACTCCCAATTTTCGTTTAGGAATATCCCATCTAGGCCTGGCGTGCTGAAGGTTTCCCTCGAAGTGGAAGCATTATTGCTCCCCATCGCTTGCCCCTCCATGACTGCTACCTTGGGAGCACTCGGTTGCTCGGCTGGCATGATTGTTGTCATAGGAGCCTTTGCTTTCAGGGCTCGACTTTGTTCTAGCCTTCGTAGGTTCTCAATTTCCCTCTCCCTTGTTGCTTGCATATAGCGTTCGATCTCTTGTACTTCGGCAAGACTCCTACCATCGGGTAGTAGAACCTCAGAGGGAGATAGTCCTAAAGGATCAGGAGGTGCAGTGGATGGAACATTCACATGCACACTCTCAAGAAGCATAGGGTCTATTTTAGGCATGAATGACGAATTTACTTCCCCACTCCCTTCATTTATTTCATTAACCGCATGTTCGGAGCGAGTAGCTCTACTAAGGGTCTCTTTTAAGCGGCTAAACACGCTGGACCCGGGCCGTGGGCCCATGGCATGCATGTCTTGACTTGAACTATCAGGGTTTGGTGTAGGATACCCCTCCATGACTTCGTAGTTAGAGGAAGAATCACTAGACACGATATGAGGATCTTGGGTCGCGCTACCTTGAGTCCCGGCCGAAGGTCCAGAACCTAGGGTGGAGGAATAATGGGTGCCCGCGTAAATGGAGGCACTACCAATATGCTCGTGCTCTAACACTCGTCCAGAGCGTAGGTTCATATGACTTGGATCCCCTAGAAGTGTCAGTGAGTGCCCGTGAAGGCTGCTCACCTAGTATTTTTGGGCGTTTTGCAACCTAAGTCTTTTTTTTTTTTGATTTTTTGGTCCTTTTTTTCTGACCCAGCTATAGAATAGAACTTATGATAGCTCAAAACGAGCGTCTCGGTCAGAGGGACGTGCCGTGCTTTACAGCCCTCCGTTTGGTCACTTTATGCCCTCGGAATCCCTAAAACCGTCAATTTCTAGTAGGGAACTAGGCCCAAATTAGAAAGTCTAAGGGTGCAAGTGGGAAGAGAAGGGAGGAGAGTGGAGGACTTGCCCCACATGCTCTCATTCTCTCTTGAGGGGGTATGGTATATATATAAGAGTGAGTTTAGTATATATCATAAGACTGAGGGCTTGGGCTTGGGCTTGGGCTTGGGCAAATGATCCCGATCTCGATCAAAATTTTAGTGTAGCCCCCCAGTCACTCACGCTTAAATATTTCCGGTTTTTTTTATTTTTTTTATTTTTAATTTTTAAGGCGACGACCGCGCACGGTTTAGGTGACCCTTTCTTGGCCACACACACTGTCAACACCTACCTAACCTCTCTGTCAACAGCTCACAGACAACTCACTACCTTATCTACTTACTAACAGTGCTGCTAACCACTAACTAATCTACTAACTAATATGTTAACCACTCTACTAACTGCTTACTGACAGTGGGCTAACTGTCCACCTACTTCCTCTCTCACTACCTTACTGTGCAAAGACTGTGTGCAGGCAAACCTTGACAGAAAATAGTGTACAGACTGTGTGCAAACAGAAATTGCTAACTGCCTTCCTACTTATTCATTCACTACGAACAAGCTAACGACTACTAACCGTGCAAAGACTGTGTGTAAATAGAAAACACAACATTATACAAAAATCACAGAACTTGCAGACAATACAGAAATTAACAACTTGCAGAAAAATAACTCATTCCTCTTCCTCTTCCTGTTCTTTCCTACTACAAACAACTCATAGGAGAAGCACAAAGTGCCTCTTGGGCTTAGTGTAGGGCGATTACCCGGCAGCGGCGCCAAAAATGTGCGCTCCTTGCCGCACTGTCGAAGCAAGGGCCTTGCCTAACATTGTGTGCGAGCCACAGACGGCTCCAAGCACACAACTAGCTTAACTAGTCAGCTCAAAAGAGGGCAATGGTGTGTCACTCACCGCTCTATGCTCCTGCCGTGGAGGATTCCTCGCCGCGAAGAAGAAGGAGACGCCACTACGTCATGCTCAACCGCTTCACCGTCGTCGTGCCACCGCAATGCTCGATCACTCTCTCTCTCTCTCTCTCTCTCTCTCTCTCTCTCTCTCTCTCTCTCTCTCTCTCTCTCATACACACACACACACAAGGAGGTGAAGAAGAAGAAGATGGAGATGGAGATGGAGCAAGAGCACTCTTCTATTGCACAAATGAGAGAATAAGTGAATTTTAGGTTTAGTTGGCTTTTATATGAGCTCACCCCATTCACACTTGGGCGCCCATGCTTAGCCAACTAATCCCTTGAATGTCCCAGTTAGAGTGCAGCTCTCATCGACGATCACTCTTACCCTTTTCCTATTGGTCCGACAAGCCCGGTACCTGACTCTACCAAATACATAATACACATCCGTCGTCGGTGATGGGGTGTCCGTGAGCCGTGAGGGTTAACATGGATACATCACCATTTGACGTTACCAAATGGAAATTGTGATCTTATATCCTCTTATTTCCAATGCCCCAACCTTGTCTACCACTGTTGTTGTTCCCAAAGCAATGAGCAGTATCCTAGCATGGGAAAAGAAGCCTTGCTTCTCATGACGCTCACCAAAGCACCTTGCTTTTCAAAACAAAAGATTTTGTCCAAAGTAAACATTAAATCATATCAAAACAAGAAGAAATTGAAATTGTCTAACATGCTTGCCCGTTTTAGGCCGGTTTCTTACGCTTGAATCTAGCGAATACATTTCGAGCCTTCATATGTACCCTACATGCCCTCATGGCTTGGTTCATACCAAACTAGTGAAAAATTAGGCAGACATGCTGCAAAGCTTGTCGATAGCATATTCCAAACTTTGAAAACTTCTATGCAATATGCCGTAAAAAGAGACCTTCTTCACAGAAATCCATTAGAAAAATGAAATAAAATGAAGCCCGAGTGCTCATAGCTAATAGCTTCTCGTGCTGATGACAAATAGATGTCCAAATAGAACGCAATTGACCTTGTTGAGCTTTCACAAAGAATCAGCCTTGGCGAAGCGTACATCTTATTGATAATCCTTAGATTACCCAATATTGTGATAGTAAATAGCTCAACAAACGTAGCTATCAAACTTTATCTAGCTTCCCAACTCTGCTTAACCGAAACAACCTTTTCTTGTCAAGTTGGCATGGTAAAAGCTTATGCAAGATTAGTTCAAAACTCTAAATTGTAACTTGCTTACTGACTTTCTTGAATTTTCACCCTTGGTAGCGAAATTTGTAGCACCCCTTCGTGTGGTTTTCTTGTGTTAAATTTAGCCTATATCTTTGTTTTTCAACAAATTTTTATGGAATTGTCATACTGAACATAGTTAAAAGAAAATTGACCCCGCCCATTCTTGACCTTGTTGAGTAGGATATCATATTGAAAGCATAAAAATAACTATAGTAATTGCATAGACAAAGCGTACCTGAGTTGCCCAATACTACTTGACTTTACACGTGAAAACTCGTTGAATCTGTCAATGAGTTTTTTAATCACCGTTTATGACAAGATCGACTACACTAAACGTGCCTAGGAGCCATGCCCTAGCACATCCAAAAATTTGAACTAGAGTGCACCTTCTGCCCTGTGGAACACCTCTACCTCCTTTGACAAACAAAGATATGCTAGAAAGAGATCTTTGCATGACACAACTCAGAATGAGCTCCAAACGTGTAGCCCGACTTTGGATGCCACCTTGTGTCCATGCTCAAAACTTAGACAAAGATAAAAGAAAATTGACCTTGCTACACAAGCCTTGCTTGTAAGTAGTCCCGTATAGAGCCTTCCTTCTTAGTCCAAGCATGACCAATGTACCATGGTTGTACGGAGCCATGCTCTAATCTTATGACCCTTGAATTGTCAACACCCATATGCTACCCTGCTTCCATGCTTAAAATCATAACTAAATACAATTAAAATAAAATTGTCCATGTTAATCATCAACCTGGCTGCTGCTGACCGCCGGCTTTCGGAGCCATGGCCATGGGAACAAACCCCATTCGGGGGGAGCATGAAATGAAAAATATATTAAAAAAACGTTTTTCTACATGCCACCACCCCTCCCTCCTTGACTCGCTCGCGCTCCCAGAAGCCCCCCCCCCCCCCCCCCCCCCCGGCATCACCCTCTCCCTCTCCTCCATTATCTCTCTCTCTCTCTCTCTCTCTCTCTCTCTCTCTCTCTCTCTCTCTCTCTCTCTCTCTCTCTCTCTCTCTCTCTCTCTCTCTTCCCCCAACCTGGCGCCACCCTCCCTCTCTCTCCTCCATTATCACTACAAGCGGACAACTCTCTCTCTCTCTCTCTCTCTCTCTCTCTCTCACACACACACACACACACACACACACACACACACACACACACACACACCACTCACTCCCTCACACCTCCCTCCCTCTATGTGTGTGTGTGTGTGTGTGTGTGTGTGTGTGTGTGTGTGTGTGTGTGTGTGTGTTGGCAGCCCAAGAGAGTGCAAGGAAGTGTGTGTTTGTGTGTTGGCAGCCCAAGAGAGTGCAAGGAAAAGCTCTCTCTCTCTCTCTCTCTCTCTCTCTCTCTCTCTCTCTCTCTCTCTCTGTGTGTGTGTGTGTGTGTGTGTGTGTGTGTGTGTGTGTGTGTGTGTGTGTGTGTCTCATTCCACACGCACACACGCACACACACACACACAAACCCCTACACACACATACTCACACTCTCTCAAACTCTCTCTCTCTCTCTCTCTCTCTCTCTCTCTCTCTCTCTCCATTTCTCACCCTCGTTCAGCCCCCTTACTCTCTCTCCCTCGTTCAGTCTCTCTTTCTCTCTATTTCTTCATGTGTCGGCACAGGTTCAACAATATATATATATATATATATATATCTCTGTCTCTCGTTCCCCAACCCATACACACACACACTCCCTCACACCTCTCTCTCTCTCTCTCTCTCTCTCTCTCTCTCTCTCTCTCTCTCTCTCTACCAGTAAAATTCAGCCCACTCTCTCTCTCTTTCTATAAACACACACACACACACACACACTCTCCATGCATACACACTCATGAACACATACGTACACTACATGCATGAGCGCATGCACACAGCTACATACACACCAACAACACACACACACACACATACACATGGTACGCATGGAAGCAAAAAAGAAGCGACAAAGACGAATGAGGACGCATCGACAAGCAGACCAAAATCACGCAATGGCGACAACAAACCAAGAAATGACGTTGAAGGCATGCCCTGGCCGGCACCGAAGTTGACAAGCGCGCTACACCAACGCACCAGCAAACATGTGATTCATTGACATCTCGTCCACGATGCATCTCCGCAGTAAAAATCTGTATGGTAATCCATTTTCCTTTTTCAAGCCAAAACCTTGTAAAAAAACATTTGTATATTGCCACCTCTCTCTAGCTGATGGTCACAAAGGCCCACCTAGGAGATATCATTTTAAAATTCTCCTAAAACAAAGTAGGGGTCAACCATCTGGGACCCGGCTCCTTGCTTTGTCTCTTCTGATTAGGGCCCTAAACCTAATCAATTTATGCTAAACTAATGTAGCGTGCACCTATAAAAGAACACTGAGAGGTCACTACAAGGGGGAGTCAGTACTTGAGAAGGAAGCCATGCACACACACTGACTCCAAGGGTCACTACACACAGAAGTAGGATCTCCATACACGTGAATTTTCCCTAGAGAATTCACTATAGTCTCTCTCTCTCTCTCTCTCTCTCTCTCTCTCTCTCTCTCTCTCTCTCTCTCTCTCTCTCTCTCTCTCTCTCTCTCTCTCTCTCTCTCTCTCTCTCTCTCCACGGTTTCCACCTCGCCAAAACGAAGGTTTTTGTAAATATCACCTTGCATCAAGTTTTCCCTCACATCTTGAGGGGTTTTCATCACCTACATCTACGTCTCTCTCTCTCTCTCTCTCTCTCTCTCTCTCTCTCTCTCTCTCTCTCTCTCTCTCTCTATCTATCTATCTATCTATATATGTGGTGTGTTGTGATTAGTGTTATCTACATCGCTGTTGTCTGTATCCTAGCCGTTCAAAGCTAGGTGGTGCCCCTTGTTCACTCCTCGTGACGAGTTCGGCGTGCATGGTCCTAGTGTAGAGGCCGCTGAGGTCCGTTTTGTGCTTGTGCTTGTCATTTGGTGTCTCCACAGAGGAGGGCTTCTCAGAACCCTTCAGTTTACAACACTAAAGACGATGCACGTCGTCCACCATGGATGAATGGCTATGGGAATTTTCCAATTGGAGAACGGAGGAGAAAGAAATTGAAGAAGCACTAACAGCCTTCATCAAAGTGCTGCTACCGGAATACACCGTCGTCAACATCTAAGAAGTAAGTTCTCCATCTCATAGTTCTCATTCTAACTATAAATCAAGAGCCTCTAGAGAGAGGGCAGCAAGCTGCTCTCATTTTCTTCGCCCACCGCACTCTATCAATGAGTGTCGTCAACAAAAGTAAAGGAGAAGTAGAAATCCTCTACATCAACATCCACCGCGAAGAAATCATCCATATTGAGGGAAAGAGGTTAGTGAAGCCTCTCTTCCCGAAGGAATCTAAAAATAAAAGTGTAGCCTCTGCTCCTAAGTGGCCCAAAGGGGCTGCTCGTGCCAAAGGAAAAGCAAGGCTAGGCCAATCCTAAATCAAATGACCCTTAAGGAAGGAGAAACACTTGGCCATGCGAGTGCTTTGAGTTTGGAAAGTAGAATCGTGCCTAGGCTGCCAAAAAGAAGGTCATCCGAAGCAAAGCGCTAGAAGATTGCCAATCGATTTGTGGTGCGCATGCGAGTGCTACCAGTACACTTTGACAACCGTGAAGCGGAGGTGATAAGGAGGTTCCCATGCCCTAGAGAGGAGTGGTTTGGGTACTGTTCCGGTTTTTTTGGAGGGCGAGTAGAGGGCCTTCCTCCTTTCCCCATACAACTCATCCTAAAGAAATTGTCTACCACGGGAGAACCCCAGTGGGCCAGAGATGAGCTACAGTTAAATGGTGTGGATTTTATGCAACGAGCCGATTACGATAACTACTTGTAAATGTTGCTAGCTAAAAGGCTAGGAGTGGTCAAACACATCGCCATCACTCCATACATGTTGAGCAATGAAGGGAAGGTGGAGCCTATGAAGGGCGATGACCTCCTATGGATGTGCCGACTTGTCAACACCAGCATGGTAAGGGTATAAGTGAGTACTCTACACTCTGTGCATCATGGATAACGGACCAACCGCTTTTCCGTTAAGGTTTTTGCAACACATGCACGTAAATGTATATGTAGATGGGAAGATCTTCTATTAGCAGAAGATTCTGTATCTGTTGGTCCTGCGGTGCTAGGAGATATCCTTAGCTCCCCAAACCCCATTATCCTCCCCGTGTTGGATTACCATCACTCCTTTAATGTTTCAATTTTCATCGTGTTTTGATCTATCCACCCAACCTTGCTATAAGCCGCTAAGCCATTTGTGTTTAAGGTTCAAGATGTTTTGATGCAGGGTCCAAAAATAACCTGGCCCCAATTACTCCATCTTGCACCAAGGATGAGGAGACAATGGACGAAGATGGTAAGTACTAGAAAGTCAAGACCAAGGATAGTTGGGGCTATCTCTGGGAGGAATCTAGATGACATCCTACCTATCATGGATGCCCATCAAGGGGCAACGTATCTCAAACATCTTCATAAATGGCAACGCACAAATATGCGTCATGAGTGAAAAAATGATGCACCATCTAGGCCTAGAGGTAAGTAGGCCGACACCCTGCTGAGTTAAAATGGCAAATAACGTCAAAGTGAAATGCGTAGGCATTGTGAATGCAATCAAGGTGAAGGCAAGTAGAGGTAGACATTTTTTGGCATGCCACACAAAGGGGAGGGCTACCCTATCATTCTCGGAAGGCCATGGCTCATGGCTATGGAAGCTAAGCAAGACTGGAGTACCGGAATGATCCAGATGAAGCATGCTAAGGAAAATCCCATATTCTACAACATGAAGATTGGGAAGCAACGCAACATGATCTTGGAGGCATCGGAAGACGAGCTCACCAGAATGGTCAACAATTGAAGAGAGCGACAGTAGCATCGAAGTGATGAGAATCATCCTCAAAGATCCAAAAAGGTTGACACAATCTGAAGCACCACCGAAGAACCAAGAGGGACCATCAGGTGCGCAACCCTTGGTGGATACAAGTAAGTTACATCGGATGCTCTCCAGTGAGTTAACTAGAAGAATACATATCTTTGCTGGGTAACTTCACCACATTTTTCATTGATGGTTACGACAAGATCACAGGCATCACAGTGGTGCAGCACCTGCATAAGACTCAAGGAAGGAAGTAAGCCTGTAGTGCAAAAGCTCAGAAGGCTTGGGGTAGTTCAGCAAGAGGCACTGCTCAACGAGGTGAGTAATTTGCTATAGGCAGGTTTCATTTACCCCGTTGAATACTTAGAGTGGGTCTCTCCAGTGGTGGTCACACCAAAGAAGAACGGTAAGTGGAGAGTTTGTGTAGACTACAAACCTCTCAATGCAGCAACAAAGAGGGATCATTTTCCCCTCCCATTCCAAGACGAGATTCTCAATAAGGTAGGAGGTCATGAGCACTATGCAGTATGTGATGGCTACTCAGGCTACTTCCAGATTAGCATTTCAAAAGAAGACCGGAAAAAGACAACTTTCATAACTCCATGGGGATGTTTTGCTTACAGGGTGATGCCTTTTGGCCTCACCAACGCTCCAACCACATTTCAATGCTATGTTACTTTTTTCTTCCAGCCATACTTTGGTAAGTCAATATGGGTTTTCTTACATGATTTCTGTATCTACAGTTCGCGCTCCCTCCATTTGAGCAAGGTCTATGATGGCCTGGCTAGGCTGCAAACCTTGGGCGTCCAGCTTAACGTAGATAAGTGTCACATTGGTGAAAGCAAGGTCACTCTTCTCGGCCATGTAATTTCATCCAAAGGAATTGAAACTGACCCAAGCAAGGTTCAAGCTTTAGTGTCTTTATCATCACCCACAACAACTAAGCAATTGGTCTCTTTCCTTCAAAAGGTAAGGTATTTGAGTAGGTTCATTCACTTGCTCTCTCAATTGGTTCTTCCTTTACAACAAGTCACCCATAGAGATGTCTTCCTATGGAGTGAAGAAAATGAGCATTAGTTTAGCGAAGTGAAATAGATCCTGGCCTCACTTCCCACCATTGCACCCCCTAGATGGGACAAGCCATTTTATGTTAACCCCAGTGTAGGAAGTGATACAATTGGATCCATACTAATGCAGAAGGACCCCCAAACCTCTTTCATGCGTCCTATCTACTTCTCTAGTCGCGTCATGACCCCATCAAAAAAAGGATTCACCACGATAGAGCACATGGTGCTTGCATTGATGTTTGCCACTACAAAGTTCTGCTCTTATCTATTGCCTAAACCCTTTGTAATTCTAACAATGGAAGTGGTCTTTCCGTATGTGATGCAACACATGGATGTCTCATCTTGAATCTCTAAGTGTCTTGTTAGATTACAAGAGTCCTATTAAGCTTCTTGCTCTTCATGTAGTTCTTATACAAAAATAGAAGCTTCCACACAACCTCCACCTACCATTGCACTTATCCATACAAACAAGGAAGAGTTTGGGCCTCCTGTTGTAAGTTCACCACCTACAACAATGCCGCAAATAAAGTCATGGGAGATTAACTTACCACCCTTGAAACTACATGAAACGCATAGGGCGGTCAAAAACTGTTGGTTAAAGCCTTCATCCATAACAACTTGGAACAATTGGTTTCAAAAGGTGACGATATCATTCCAAAAGGTATGATCTACCCAAGGAAGGGGGGAGTGTTTGTTGACAGTCATCATTCACTCACTCCCCTCTCAACCTTCCTCCCTGACCTCTCAATATCCAATCTTAGGGAATGTATATATAAAACCTTATACTCACAAAAAAAAAGAAGTAAAGAGCAAGAGCCACCAAACATAATCTGGAAACTTACAAGTTCTACACATAACACAAAATCATAAAAACACATTACGCACAAGGACACGACCCTTATAATATTTTTCACTCTAACCATCATCTATTTGTGTGTACAAATATGGCTAGTACTCTAGATTCATCCACTCCTTCCTTGGGTGAGAGGTACCCTCGTTACTTTTCACAAGTGTTTCACATGGTCTTTTCGGTGCTTGCCTGTGAATGGGATTTGGTAGGTATGCTAGCATGTGAGAGTAATTTCGACTAGTTAGAATGGCTGATACGTCTTTTGACCATGACTGATCCATACTTAGTAGAGAGCGTTTCTCCCATTGCACAAGCCTACCCTTTTGACCAAGATGACTATAGACATCTAGTGACCTTCTTAGTAAACATTGGTGCTCTAATGATGAAGACAATTTACATGATTACACGGATGGCACATATGGTCTCACGGATGATGACTTTGTTTTTCTCGATGACGAGGATAGGGGTTTAGCCTTAGGATTCCCTCCCAATCTCTAAAATATCCTATTCCCTTGACTCTCGTTCTTGTTCATAATTTGTTTTTATGATTTGTGTTATGGCTCTTGCTCTTTTACTTTTTTATCTTGTTTTTGTGAGTATAAGGCTTTATATATACATTCCCTAAGATTGGAGATTAAGAGGTCAGGGAGAAAGGTTGAGAGGGAAGCAAGTGAATAATGGATGTCCACAAACACTCCCCCCTTCCTTGGGTAGATCATATCGTTTGAAATGATGTCGTCACCCTTTGAAACCAGTTGTTCCAAGTTGTTATAGGTGAAGATTTTTGCTAGTAGTTTTCTATTACCTTAGGTGCCTCGTCGAGTTGCAAGGGTGGTAAGGTACTCTCCCAGGATCAAACTTGAAGTGGTTCATTAGGTGATTCTTGAACACTGGAAGGTGTGGATTCCTTTGTTGCTTCATGGAGGTCCACTATTGTAGGTGGAGGCTGTGTAGAAGCTTTTACCTCTATGGATGTATTACATGAGGAGCTAGAAGCTTCATGGAACTCCCCCGAGAGAGAGAGAGAGAGAGAGAGAGAGAGAGAGAGTCAGTATGTGTGTGGAATGTACCAGGGCGAGAGATGACTCGAGTGAGGAGGACTAGACCAGTTGGACCAGGCGAGAGGAGAACCGTGCAAGGCAAGGTAGTCGAAGCTAGATAGACCCAACTAGCTTCAAGATTTGTACCTCACAGAGTGAGATTTCAGTTGAGTATCCCATCGTGGTCGCCAAAATGAGAGCACCTGTAGTGAGGATAATGTGTCATGCTCTCTACAATGGGTGGTCCTCAGTGCAATGTGCGTGGAAATCTCATTCAAACAGACTAAAAAGAAAGGAAACAATAGACATCAACAGAGCTCACAAAGGCACAACAGCAGATCAGAACATATGACTCGACTATCTCAAAGAACTGATACGGACTCTGGCGTGGAAGCACACTCAGCTCCAGGACTCACAGGTACAATGGGGGTGTCGAGGCTCAAATGTGCAGGGATGGTGAAGACGTGCTTTGTGTATAGACTCACTCTAGATGACTACGTACAATATCCCCATGACCAAACCGCTACTACTCATATATACAACCATAAAGAGCCACCAACAGCTCATAAATGTCAGCCATCTAAATCTATTCCCAAACTGAGTGATGGTGACCTGGCCACGATGTCGACTAGACCACCGTCTGTATCCGTGTTGCCACGTCACTGCCCAGCCAAGAGAGTCCGTCTAGTGTGAACCAGCATAGAACAATTGTACTAACTATGTCCTGTGAAAGTGACACTATAGCTATAGGTTGCCCGCCACAAGACCGCTCACCGTCTTGGTGAGAGGAAATACTGAAAAAACTGTGAAAGAAAACCATTAGGTACTGCATCTGTACATCTTTCTTGAAGCAGCTTCTAGGCCCAAAAGTGGAGTTTAAACACACTGCACTGCTTGCAAACATTCTAAGCCTTTGAATAGGTGGGGCTCAGTATGATTGCATAATCCAAGAATCCCAATTGGCAAAACAGGGGAGTGCAAATAATTAGGTTAGAGTTCTTTATGTTGCTTAATTGTGTTCAATAAGGATTGGTACCTCTTCCCACTGATGTGCCTCTGGAAGGTGGATGTTTGGTGGTGACTATTATGCAGTTTGTGACTACATAAGGATGCCTTCAAAGGACAACGACAATGGATGTTCTCCATTATATCAAGTGTACTAATTCCTTTTATCTATGCTTTCCATAGTTACATGTTTGCATCTTGTCATTTGAGTTTCTAACAATTCGTAAAATTTACGAAGTTGTGACATTTCCAATTTAGATGCTACTATAATTTTTTTGAACTTCTAGTACCTTGTTCTTCTCTTTGAGTTTGGTCTATTAGTTGGCTTCTAAATAGTCTATTGATTGTAGTAACTTTAGTAATGTTTTAGGCTGTGAGGATATAGTTCTCTCTATCTTCTACCTAAGTGTGAATTGTGTTGTGGAAGTCCATGTGTTAAGTTGGTATTTGAGACCTCGAGTCTCCCGGCTAGTTTATGCTCAAGCTGGTATTTGAGACTTTGAGTCTCCCAGTGATTGTATTTGAGACCTTCAAGTCCCCTAGCTACTTGTAGCAACTATGACCACAACAAAAAAGAAAAAAAAAAGAGAAAAGAGAAAGCACCACAACCTTGTATTTTATGTTGATCACACTTAAGTGGTATAAGGGACAAGTTCACTAGTCTTTTGACCTCGATGAGCATTCCTAGGGTTAACTACTATTTAGTAGACATTTTTTAATTAACGTTGGTCAATTTAGTACTTACGTTAGCCCTAGCTCTTGTGAACTTCTCTTTGAGTCAACCTAATAGACCTTAACTCAATTGCAATTCATTCAGGTACTACGCTTGTTCTAGTTGGCAATGTTATATTCATGTTTTTTTTGCATTTCCTAGAATATCATGTATGCAACTCAGTTATTGCATGCATGCACATGCTACCTTTGAGCTTTCACAATGTTGTTTTTCTTCTGCTACAGGTACTCCTATCGTGGATCTCGATGCGTTATATTCCGAGGGCGGAATCTACATCAGGAAGGGGGGCATATTAACCGCCAGTGTCCACTTCTAGTAGTCATGGGCCGGGCTTGTCGGCTCAATAGGAAAAGGAAAGAGTGATCACCGATGAGAGGTGCACTCTAATTGGAACATTCAAGGGTAAGTTGGCTAAGCATGGGCGTCCAAGGGTGAATGGGCGAGCTCATATAAAAGTCACCTAAACCTAAAAATCACTCATTCTCTCATTTGTGCAATTGAAGAGTGCTCTTGCTCCATCTCCGTCTTCTTCTTCATCTCCTTGTATGTGTGTGTGTGTGTGTGTGTGTGTGTGTGTGTGTGTGTGTGTGTGTGTGTGTGTGTGTGTGTGTGTGTGTGTGTGTGTGTGTGAGAGAGAGAGAGAGAGAGAGAGTGATTGAGCATTGCGACGGCACAGCTGTTAAGCATGGCAAAGCAGTAGCTCCCTCTTCTTTGCGGTGAGGAATCCTCCACGAAGGCGAACGTAGGTCGGTGAGTGACACATCCTTGCTCTCTTGAGCTTGCTAGATTAGTCTGTTGTAGCCATTTGTGGCTCTCACACAGTGTATGGCAAATCCCTTGCATTGACAGGTGCGACAGACGTGCACATTCACCAATCACAATCTTCCACATATTACTGATCATCAAAAGGGTTTTCATCTTGAACTTCCATGAGCCATAATTATTTTGGTTCAACTTTCTCTCATCACCAAGAAAAGGGATATCCCCGGGGGGTCCACCTTAATATATGTAGGTGTAGCACGTGAGTTCACCCAGAGGGGTTTTTTATATACCACAAGGTTACAAAATTACATGTACAAGAGAGGTATAGAAATGAAAAATTGAAAAATAGTTACAGGTTTATGAAGGAAGAGGGGTCTTTTAATTCATGATGAAGTGTGTGTATATAGAGCGGTTTTAAAATAACTCATGAATGCACGTGCTATAGGTATTTTTGAAAGGTGGGACCCCCGGGATGATATTACTCGGGGCCATTGTGTGTGAAATTTAATGGATACTCTCTTCTCTCTTGACTATAAATCCTCACACAACATACTACTTCTGGCTATCTTGAGCTACTTGAATGTCATTTCAGATGGCCGTAGTTTGGTTTTGTATCTCTTCAATCATCCTTTTGGAAGCTTCAACTCTTATGATAGGATATGAAACATTGAGTGGAAAAAGAAATTTCTCTTCATATAGGGCACAAAGTGGGGTACCAATGCTTTGATGGTATGACGCATTGTAAGCATACTTCACTAGAGATAGAAAATGAATCCTTGCTATAATACACTTTGAGAATTTCTTCAATGACTAGATTAACACATTCCATTTGCCCATTTGATTGTGAATGGTAGAAAGTACTAAATTGTATCTACATTCCAATTTCCTTGAAGAGAGAGTTCTAAAAATTTGAGGTGAAATTCATGTCCCAATTTCTTACAATCCGTTTAGGAAACCCATGGAAAAATCTCCTTAACAAACAATCATACAGTGTCAGACACGGTAAAGGTTTTCTTGCATGGAATGAGATGTGCAACCTTAGTGAGTAGGTCCATAACTGAATTATATCCTCCTTGGATTAAGAGAAGGAATGAAAGTTAATTGGGAATCACAACATCAAGAGAATTTTGATAAATTTAAGCAGTATGGCACCATTGTGCCTTTTCCAAAGCTACCGGATCTCAACCAAACCTTTGATGTGTCTAGTAGCACAAAAAATGAAGGAGTATTAGTTCAAGAAGACAAACCAATAGCTGTCACCTCACACAAGCTTAAGATTCATGAAAAGAACTATCCAACTTATAACCTCAAACTATTGGTAGTCATTCACACTCTAAAGTTATGGAGGCATGATTTAGCGGCAGTAAAGAAAACTGTAACTTTTTACTGACCATAAGAGTTTAACGTGGAACTTCACATAGCCAACTTTGAATATGCAAAAAAGACATTGAGTAGAACTTCTATAAGAATATGAATTTGAGTTGCAAATTCACTCAACCAAAAACCCTTTTTGAGTCTTATATCTATACCCAACAACCCTATCAATGAAAGGATCAAGTAAGCCATATTTTTTAAATCCATATTATCAAAGATACCTTACCCTCTTTCACACTAAAGACTCAAACAAGTGTGAGAGATTCAAACAATATACCATCAATGCAACACTTCTCTTATGATGAGCATTGCCTTTAATATATAAATAAATTATGTGTACCAAAGAATGATAAGCTAAGGAAAGCTATCTTGATCAAGGCCCATGGCATTCCTACTTTAGGACACCCGAGAATATTCAAAGGCCCCTTTGTGCACAAAATCTTCTATTGGATTGACAAAAAAGGCAGATGTTCATAGCATCATCCTTCATAAAGATTGTATATCAACTCGTGAGCCCCAAGAATCCTCTAAGCTTGCTTACATTAGATGGTTGGGGCCATTAAACAATGTTTTTAACTTTAGCAAGTCCATTAAGATTCCTTTTTGAGAAACAATAAATCACAAGTATTTGATCTTTGGCAAGAAGACACATTAGCTAATATTAGTATACAATTTGTGTTGTTAAAGAAGATCAAGCACATTCTTCAAATGAAATTGATGTTCTTCCTCATTATCTGAGTAGAGCATAATTTCATCAAAGAAGAAAAGAACAAAATCATGTAGGTAAGGTGTGAAAATATCCTACATCATTGGTCAGAACAAATGATATTACTATAAATTCAAAATGGCCATTTCATGTGTTGAAGGCTTATCTTTTGAATATATGATTCCTACCTTAATCTTAGATCTATTTGAGAAGACCTTGGATGCATGTAATATTTCCAACATTTCATTAATGCACATTATACGGTAGTTGTTCTTAACAAGTACTTAGTTATATCCTCTGTAGTCAATGCAAAGAGACAAAGAGTATTATCGTTTGTCTTTTGAAACATCATGGGTGCTCCCCAAATTGATTTTTTTGATCTAATAAAACATTGTCCTAAAATTTAACGAAGCTACTCCTTCAACTTGATAGCCTTTAGTAGGGCCTTTTGGTAATGTCTCTTTGATACAGGTTCACTTCCTAAGATAAACTCTATCTCTAGTCAACTTCTCAATTAAGAGGAATAGTGATGAGATCTTTGAGAAAGACATCAGCATACTCATGCATCCATAAAGGTTTTGAATCATTTGACTTTGGATTGACCTTATTCATTTAACCACAATATCTATTGTCCAACTCTCATACCCTTAAGTAGGTGGTTTTTTATAAATAATTGAATCCTCGGAATCCCATTCTTCCATTGCACTTTGTCTTGTTTTGCATGTTTAATTTTAAAGGTCAACCCTCCTTGGCCATAGTGGTTGCTAGCATGATTCCTAAATAAACAATCCATTCTGAGAATCCCATCATACATACCAGTTTCTAAAGAATGTTGAGGTATCCCTAGTTTAAAGTCAAGGGTTCCCAAAAAATGTTGAGATACCATGGTTTTTCCATTTTTCAATTCTACCATAATACGTATATCCAATTGTTGGTTTGTGCCCAACTTTTGCAAGCATTTTGGAGATATGAGGGAGTGAGCAATACCACATTTGATGCAGAGATTGAAAACATTTTTGTCAATATGTGGTTGCCATTTGAATAACATCAAATTTTCATTGTGCTCCAAGGTTGTTAATAGTTGCATAAACAATTTCTCTCACTTATTTTTACCAAGAGTAGGCTCTCTTACGGATGCATGTGCACATGCGTTCTATCCCTCCTCCCTTCCAAAAAGGCCTAGCTACTTTTCCTCGCCCTCTAATTTTCCCACAATTACATCACCAAGGTGGTATCTTTGGTCTGCCTCAATTGCTAATGTTGGTATATTAGTTAATTGTGGGAATCTATTGTGGTAATATCTCAATTCACCACACTCAAAGCATCAAACATCTAAGTGCAACAAATTTGGACATTAGCAGCATAAGCTCTTTGTGATATCTATCATTGTTGAACCTTCTTGGTTGCCTAGCACCATTAAATATATGATTCTCTTGGAATATCCTTTTAATTCATCGATCCTTCATTAGGTTTTAGATCATAGTAAATCATCTTGTACAATGGCTGGTTTCATGGCTTCTACTCACACAAATTAATTGGTTCCCTTTAGGCCTTGACAAAACGGAGCCACATGTTGCTCTATAATCATTGGTGGTGTGCAACAGCTAAGCCTTACAACCTTTGAGTGGTATTTCTTTAGGGAGAAGCTATATTATTTAAGGTTAAAGAACTTGTTTATCATTATTGCCTCATGGATAGGAGGTAAGTATCTCTCCTTTACTACTTGTCTAATACTTTCATCACTAAAACGTTGTTCCAACACAATTTTGCTTCCCCCTATGAGGTGAAACATTCCTACATTTGCTTGGTTTTCATACGTGGTCTTTGCAGTAGAAAAGTAATTTCCCATATCTTCAATCCATTTTTTTGCTTCCTTCTCAATATCATCACCTTCTCCCTAAAAGAGGTTGGTTGCATCTGTTTGAGCAACAAATTCTTTTCCCATATTTTTATGTATATTGCATCATTTTGAGAGTTTTCTTGGGAGCCTACATGTATGTTAAGATATTTTAATAAACATCAATGTTTACTTTTATTCATTCCCTTAACAAATCATGATGACCAACCTAAATATTTAAGGTGCTATCTATGACTTAAATTTATCCAGTCCACTAAAAGTTTAATTACAAAAATTATGTAATGTACCTCAATTTTTATCAATGAATTCTCCTTCCGCTCAAGGTCCTTATTTTAAGTTTTGGACCATTTTTAAGTGTATTAATAATTACAGAACTGTCCAAAACAATCGGTTTTGAAATTAGACATTCTATGCGCAAGTCATGTTAATTATATGTTTCATATCTTAAGGAATAGAGAGACGGTTCTAAGGCCTTACTTTTAGGAAAGTGGAGATTGATTATTTTGTGGCTCCTAGATAAGTGAGAGAAAAGGACTCCAAAAAGAGAGGCCAATGTGAACTCATAGCTAAAACATAGGTCGCCCATAGTTGGCTACATGAAAAGCAATTATGCGAGTGACTTGAAGCCAAAATAGTGATATGCAAAGAGAGGATTTGAAAAGTGTGTGCCAATGGTGGTGAGAGCATGCCTCTCCTCCTTTTTGACTCCCTCCAAGGAGACGACTAAGGTGGTGACGAAGGCATACTCCTTGTCATACTTGGCAATGAGGCTACGAAGACTTCGTTGGTGTTGTTGGTTTCACACAAGGCACAACCATTTACCATGACTCCAAACTTCTCGAGAGGTCACCCATCCTAGCATTGTTCATCAAGAGAGTGCTTAGTCCCAATTATTAAACCATTTCATTTTTATATTGCATGAGAAATGGCCCCATCAAGGAAGAGAACGCGAAGCTCCAATGTCATGCCTGAACCTCAGTGAATTCTCAACTTGTGGCACCAGAGAATGAGGCTGTTGGAGGCCATCCTGAGCTCCAAGTAACTATTGTTGCACCTACTCCTGATTTGGTTAAGCTAATTGTTAGTTTTTGCATTGTTCATTCATAAGTTGACCTTAGTAAGAGAAGCCTAGGGTGTCCTAAACTGACCAAGAATGTGATTATCATCACAAGAGACAAGCTTGTGTCTTTTTGTAAATTAAAATGAAAGAATTTTTTGACAAAAGAGTTGTTTGGCAAAGAATTGTTTAATCTAGGGTAAACTTATTTGATCACCGTAGAATGTTATCCCTAGAAAACAAAGTTACTAATATGCCATACTTTTGCCAAATGGAGCTTGTGGCTATCGAGGAATTACCGCTGATAGTGGAGAATAAGTTGTGGTTAGCAGCACTTGCATCTCGTGGTGAGCAAGTATCCTTGGCAGCTAGCATTAGGGCTATTGACAACCCTGGAGCTCAAAGACAATTTGATGTAATTCAAACTCAAACCACCCATCAAGGTAAATTTTTTAATCTCTTATTGTGGTAGTACTCATTCCTTTCTATCCTCAAAATGCTTGCAAAAGTTGAACCTACATTAAACCAAAACTAGACCTATGACATTATAATTGGCTAATGGAAGAACCCCAATCTCTCAAAATTTTATGGGAACCCTTAATTTCAAACTACGGAGACCTGCTACCTCACTTTCTTTAGAACCCTCCCAGTTGGGATGTATGATGGGATCCTTGGGGGTTATCTAGAAATCAAGCTAGCATTCACTGTGGCCAAGGAAATTTGAGCTTTAGAGATAATCAAGTAAGGCAAATTGAAGTGCAAGGGAAGAATGGGATTCCAAGGATTCATTTAGTTAAGTCAAACTGTCTACTCAAGGGTATAAGAGTTGGACAACAAATATTTGTGGTCAGGTTAAATAAGGTCGGTCCAAATATGTTACAAAACCCTCGTGGCTTCATGAATATTTAGATTTATTTCTCGAAAACCTTACCACTCTTTCTCCAATCGAGAGATTGAACATGAGATAGAGATTCTTTCACAAGTGAACCCGTATCAAGGAGACCTTATAAGATGGTGCTACTTGAGGCCATTCAATTGAAGGAGAAACTTCGTCAACATGTAGAACATGAATATATTAGAACGAGTAAATCAGAACAACTATCCTATACCACAAATCAATGAATTTCTTGATAGGCTACATGGATCCAAGTTCTCAAAAATAGATCTAAAATATGGTTACTACCAAATCAAAATAAAGGAATTAGATATCCAAAAAATAGCCCTCAACACTCGATATGGCCATTTTGAATTTATAGTAATGTCATTTGGTTTGACTAATGCACCTGCTACAATTAATAGATTGATATCTTCAAGCCCTACCTAGATGATTTTGTCCTTGTCTTCTTTCATGATATTCTAATCTACTGAAGGAATGAGAAAGAACACAAATTCCACCTAAGGAAGGTAATAAATCTTCTTTGACAACACAAGCTATATGCAAAGATAAGCAAGTGTTCATTCTTCTCTCCAAGGATTGAATATTTGGAATTTACTGTTTTGCAAGAAGTCATCTTAGTGGACCTGATAAAGTTCAAGAAATTGTTGATTAGACCCAATCGTCTCATGTAAGCGAGATTAGAGGATTCTTTGGAATCATAGACTAGTATAAAATCTTTATAAAGGATTATGTGGCGATTGCTTTGTTGGGGTCAGTCCAACTTGGATGCCCATGGTGTGAACTAGGTGTTGTAGAGCCTTTAAATGGAATTTGGAAATACTTAATCAATCTCTCTTTTTCACTTGTACCATTTGTGTGTATCTTATCTTTTCCTCTCCTTTCTCTTCTCTGCACACTCCATAGCCATGTCTCTTCGCGATTTTGTTCGCTTCCCCACCAAGCTCTACAAGTGGTATAAGAGCTTTAGCATAGAATCTTAAGAATGGAGATCTTGCTAGAGATTGCAAAGGAGGAGATGATTGAAAAAAATGGCTTCAAAAGCGTTACATTTTTTAACAGGGTGTCGTAATGATTTTGACAGTCTTATAAACATGTGGAATGGAACTAAGCATTGATGATCCAGTAGTTATGGAAGCTTTTGTGTTTTCCATACAGCAGCGCTATGAGAATTTGAAGGCTACTACAGCTCAATCTCAAACCCAATTTTGCAATGGGAAAAGGATGATGTATTTCTAGAAGCCATGAACTCAAAGGTTGATATTGCTTCAAAGGAGGCTCGTGACTCAGTCGCGAGTTGGCATGCACTAATTAGAAGATCTGTGTTGTGCTACAAACTTGAGGATGGGCAATCGGATACTAGAAAATTTTAGAACATTTCTAAAAGTGGATTGTGACCTATTTACTTTCAAGGCCAAGAACATGCAGGTCTCACTATCTTAGGTATTGTGAAGCCTTGGGAAAAGGTGCTACACAAAAAGCACGGATTCTTTGGCTTGAGTTGTGGCCAGTAGCTTTTGGCGGTGCCAAAGGGCGAACAATGCAACTTACAAGTGACCTGACCTTAGTGATGAAGACGGCATTGATAGTTCAAGATATTTTTCCAATGCATTATTGTTTATTAAAATGGATTTTTATTTAGGAGTTGGTTCACATGATTTCATGCACATGAAATCCGTTGGACAATGAATGTATCCACATTGTACGATGATTGATATTTGGCACAAAGCCCCACATTCGCCTTCCCAATTTTTATGATAATGGCTTTGTAAAGGGAGTAGACACTGCCTCGATGATAAAGATAACGCTGATGACAAGACCTTCCCTTAAAAATTATCAAAACCCGATCTTGTTTTATGAAAACTCTCATGAGGTTAACAGGTAAACCTAAACCCAAGGTTTGGGAGTAAACCAAAAACCCCTCATGATGGTAGCTTGATAGTGGCACCAAGTTGTTAGAAAACTTGAAACTCACAGTTGACGAGTATACCAAAACTCGTTTGGTCATGAGAGTGAAGAACTTAGTTCAAGGGGGCGTATCATGATCATGATGCCAAGTTTGTATGGAGGGGCGATTGTTGGGGCCAGCCCAACTTGGATACCCATGGTGTGAACTACGTCTTGTAGAGAGTTTAAAAGGAATTTGAAAATACATAATCAATCTCTCTTTTTCACTTGTACAGTTTGTGTGTATCTTATCTTCTCCTCTCCTTTCTCTTCTCTGCACACTCCATAGCCATGTCTCTTCGCGATGTTGTTCGCTTCGCGCCGAGCTCTACACGCTTCTCCCTTGATGGACCTTCTAAAGAAAGGGGCAAAGATAAATTGGGAACCACAACACCAAGAAAGGTTTAACAAAATTAAGCAATAATTCACTACTACATTGTGCTTAAAGCTACCGGACTTCAACCGGACCTTTCATATCGTCTCACTCCTTCTGGTTGTATAGCAATTAGAGGAGTATTAGTTCAAGAAGGTAGACCAATATCTTTCACCTCACATAAGCTTAAGATTCATGAAAAGAACTACCCAATCCATGGCCTCAAACTATCGGTAGTCATTCACGTTCTGAAACTATAGAGACATTACTTACTGGGAAGGAAGTTTTGACTTATAACCAGTCACTCATAAGATCTTAGATCTTCACGCAAGCAACCTTGAATATGTGACAAAGGCATTGGATAGAACCATTGCAAGAGTATGACATTAACATTATCTATCACCCTGAAAAGGAAACTATGGTTACAAATTCACTCAGTGAAAAACCCTTTTTGAGCCTCATATCTATACCCAACAATCTGATCATTGAAAGAATTAAGGAAGCTGCATCATTTGATCCAGAGTATCAAAGGAATTTTACCCTCATTTGAATCTGGAGAGTCAAAGAATATACCTTCAATGCAACATCTCATATGATGTGCCATAAAATCTAATGTCTAACCAACCCAAATGATTTTCTCATATTAAACTAATCATTTAATGTGGGAGAATAAACAAGAACAAGGGTTAGAATATAGACATGTGCTTACAGATCTATCTCAACACAGGCCCAATGGTAAAGGGGTCCAAATGAGAGATGGTCTATCAAAGATCAAGGCTAACCAATGGAGATTAAACGACCTTAGGGTTAGCTTCATTGAAGACCTCCAAAGTTTAGTGTTAAAAGTCCTTTGACCTTAGGTAAGCTAGGGTTGTGCTTGAGGTGGGAACCCGGCCCGATCTTGAAGTGCTTGTCATGCCTGATGACTCGGATGCTTGAGATGCTTGAAGTGCTTGATGATTGAGATGCTTGAGGTGCTTGTCATGCTTGAGATTCTAGGGTTGTACTTGAGGTGGGAACCCAACCCAAGCTTAAGGGGCTTAAGCACCGAGCTTGTGGTGAGAACTGGGTCCAAGGTTGAGGGGCTTGAGGTGTCACAAAAGTCAATTCATATCCCTACAAGGAGGGGGCTAGCCATGCAAGTAGGGGGGGTGATTTCTCGACCACTCTCTCCCCAAAGGGCACCCCTTGCTCAAGAGGCAAGTACGACACATGTCAAGCCTCTAGCTAGTGAGGCGGTCCGGGGCGGGCAACAAGAAGAGTGGCCTCTAGACACCCTTCAAGGCTCTCGTGCTGCTCAATGGGGCTGGGGCACAACACAACACAAACCAAAACAACAAACCCACCGCCAAATCCCAACTACACAAGGGGCACCACCTAGTTTAAGAGCGAACTAGGACGCAAAAGAGGAGAATCGTTAGAGCAACCCACAAACAAGCAAGGAATTACACTAACCCTAACACCAATGGAATACTCTCACACACTAAAACACGAGAGAGAGAGAGATAGAGAGAGAGAGAGAGATAGTGCTCGGGCTGCTTTGAAACGTATCGGCGATGATCAAGCAAACACAACTATATATTTAAGAAAGAGAGAGAAAGGGGGAGGGGGTGCTTGTTGCATTAATACCTTCTTACAAATCTGTCATGACAAATCAAAGTGAGATTAGTACTTGTTCAACATAGCTTGCGTAAATTTCACCACAACACATCACTAGAAAAGCCACCCCAATCACTGTCTTAAGGCCAGGGGAGTCCTCTCCACCCTGTCACCCTCTTACAGTATGTGGGATTTATGGCTAGATTGATG
This sequence comes from Adiantum capillus-veneris, assembly GCF_014529385.1. NCBI lineage: Eukaryota > Viridiplantae > Streptophyta > Polypodiopsida > Polypodiales > Pteridaceae > Adiantum > Adiantum capillus-veneris. Next base: position 23,989,551 of record NC_140935.1, read on the forward strand.
ACAACACCAGAGACAAGCTATCAAGAACTAAAAAAAAAACCAAGACACTTACGCATCATTGTTGTCCATTACTTCACGTTGGAAGAGAGACAAAGTATCCAAGCTTAGTCCAAATCCACCCTCCTTGATTCAGCGAATGTTGGGCTTACACTAGTAGGAGAAATGATAGATTTCCTACTCTCAATTGAATGATCACTCTCTCTCTTACAATGGCATAGATTTCCCTTGCTAATCCCCTATTACAACACATGCACATGCATAAGACAATGAGCTTCCACTCAAGAGCTCCTTCTAGAGAGGTTGAGCTTGGCTTCTCAAGCTATAGCATAGTGCTCTTGCTTATGGCTTCCCCCCTTTTATGCTAGCTACACTCTCCTTTTATAGCAATTTTGAAGGCTAGGGTTACTCCTCTAACCATGGTTGGGTTAGATTTTCAGCAATTTATCTAATTTCTTTTGCTTGGAATTATCAAGAAGTTGGTGGGGAAAGAGAGAGGAGAGAAATGGAGGTGATAGGACTTTTCATAGTGGGTTAGTGTTAGTAGAGTTAGTATTAATTTACAAATGGAATTGAATATTTACAATGGGAGTATCCATGTAGGATACAAATAAGGAAGAAAAACTCTTAAGAGGTAAGAAAAGGTGGATTTCTTACAAGGTTGATGCTCCAAGTGTCTTGAGTAGGGCCAATTTTGACGCTTGTTGACGGTCCACTAGCTTTGACGGTACATTTTTTCTCCACTCTTGACCTTCCTTGAGAGACAAGGTAATTGAAGCCGAGTAATCAACCACCATGATGCTGTCTTTTAAGAGAAGAGGCTGAATTTTGTGGTTTTTTGATAGATATGGGTAATTTGGAGGAGGAAAAATGAGACTAGGTGGTCAATTTTGGAATGGAATTGTGTGTGGGAGGTATGAGTTCACCATGGTTTCTCTTATTCTTCAAGGTTGAGGAGAAGGTGAGTAGTGTGCAGAGAGGAGTGGTGAGAGAAATGGGGATGATGAGTGGAGAAGTGTGTGTGAAAGAGGAAAATGATAAAGTGGAAGAGAGAGTGTGGCTGCATAGCATGGGAAAACTGGGGTCCACTAAAAAAATCATAGCTCACAGCTGGTAGCTCCAAAAATCATGAAAAAATTTGGGGTGATTATTTAGAGCGTGGGCTACATTTTCTCTTTTGACCACCGCTCCAAATTCGGAGTGGAGATAGGTGCCAAAATTCTCACCAAAAAGCCTTTTTTTTAGGCCTGCAAAAGTCTTTTAGTGGTCCCCTCGTTTGTTGAATTTGTACAATGCATCCAAGAGTGAGCCCCTCCTTTGTCATATTATAATACAAAGCATTCAAGTTGCCCTTGACCCATGCATGGAGGAGGATTATTGGTGAAATAAGAAATATATACATGGTGGGACTAGTGTATGGACTATTCATGGACTTTAGCTCAATGAGCACATGGTGTTAGAATAATGAGTAAAAATAATAATAAAAATATGGAGGAGTTATGGATATGGAAAGATATTGGAATCATATGATATGGTCCCTCCTTGAATTATTTTGGGTGAAAGAGGAAAATGTATGCAAGTAAATAATATAATAAAAGTAACCAATGAGTAGAAATCAATTTTTTGTTTTCACGAGGGTGAGGGTGAAAATGTGGGAGTGATTTGTATAAAGGAAAAATATGAGGTTAGAGTATGTACATATTGGCAAAAAAATAAAATTATGGTGTAAGAGGATGAAAGAAGGTGTACATAGGTTTAATAAAACACACACCTAAGTAGAAATATTTAAATAAAATACCAAAATAATTATAAAAAATCCCTATATTTAGGCCATATATACAATGAAATATTTACACACAAAGAGGCCATAATATACTTTTATTTTTTTATTTTTTTTATTTTTTTTGGCTCACCTAGCCCAGTGACTAGCTAGCTGAGGGTTTTTAAGAAGATATGGGAAAAGTCCCGTGACTCACGCACGCCTATGTACAGTGAAATGGTAGGGATAGCCACAGTGTTTGGGTGATTTTGGTAGGGTGAGGTAACTCACTGTGGCAATTACAAAGAGCCGAAAAAACGGCTATCACTAGGTTACCCTCAAGGAGTGTCCAAAGCCTATTGGTTGGCCTCTCAAAGGGCCAACGATAATTAAGTAGATTTAATTAATTGTTTTGCATCTATCAAGTCCTCTCTATCAAAAGTCAAAGGAGGACACTTGTCTCAAGGCTAGCATGCTTGCTTGATATGCATCCTGCATGTGATTGGCCAAGCTTGCAAGGGTCCAATGAGTTTCAAGTTTGTGCTAGAAGAGGAAGTCGACCAAAGCAACTAGGGGGCATGCTTCAGGGGTATACTTTCCCACATACTCTCTCATTGTGTGAAGTGCGCAAGAGATCCATCTCCTTCTCCAAGCTAGTAGAGAAGTGGAGAGTCAACACCAACACTCTTGGCTATGGAATGCAAATCCAACCAAGAGCCATACTTCAATGCTTAATATTTCCATATTCTCCATCTTTATTACTATGCTATTATGTATGCTAGCAAGAAGATTCCCCGCTAGCTCTCTCCACCTTTGAAGGTGTTTGAGGCCTTGGGACTGATGCTTGGGATGGTTAATGCTTCCCAAAAAGTTTATGTTATGCACGTGATGCATGAAGCTTTCCATATTTATTGCATCACCTAGGTCACAAGAAGCACAAAGATTGTATTGAACCAAGTCTCTCTTGATGGGAGAAACTATAATACAAATACCTATTGGAGGGGGGACCAGCTCCACATAAATCCGGTCCTCAACTGTTGTCATGTTCTCTAAACTCTCTCTCTTGTAAAAGTATTGTTCATGCCAAGTTAAGTAAATGCTATGTTTAAGTTGCTACCATAAATTAAGTTCACCATCTACGATCACAAAGTAGCTCCACAAAAGTGCTTCTTCTAATTTTTGATACTCTCAAAGTTCATAGGCCGTTTCCATTACATGATGAACCTTGTCTCTATTATAGAGATACGGTAGGTGTACCAAAGGATCCTAAATTAAACAAGTGATAAAATCATGAGGCCTGCCACTTAAGATATAAGCAATGGAGGTTGAAGAGGTTTTTATACCTTAGCCAAGGTTTCTTTGGTCAAAAACTAATCATCTGGGAGCTCTAACTAAGGATAAATTGACATAATCTGGAAGCTTATAGCTTTGGCTCATAGATTAAAATATCCACTTGGAAATTAGGAGTTACAATATTCCCTATTTATCAACAGAATAAGTGTTTTTACAATAAAGCTCTCGAAAAATGTTGTATGGGTTAGCTTGCTGCTAACATTCCCCCCTCTTCGATTGTGTCGTCCCTTGACACGATTTCATGGACTAAAATAGTCTTCGGGTAAATGGTGAGGTGGTCTTTAAGTACTAGAAGCACTTTTTGATATTTGAGGAGCCGTTCTTTCTCAGGGACTTGCAAAAGCTGAATAGTGACTTTATTTTGAGTTCTATGGCTGAATATCTGACAAACCTTATTGTCAGATTGTTGACCACTGGCCCGAAAATCTTTGTACACCATGTAAAGAATCCTGTGTAAAAAGCTACTTCGAATGCCAACATATTGGTTGATGGCAAGAACATACATCTGGCATAAAATACATAAAGGACCTTCTGAAGGTTGCCCACACAAATCTATGGGACCGGTTTCTAACCTCACTCCTATCTAATTGTTGCAGACATAGCAAGAACCACGAACATAATTGTCAATCCATGGGATGAAGCTGACTTGACTAGTGCATAGAGGCTACAAGATTTTGTCAATCTCTTGGAAAACAACAAACAGCTCGCATCTAACTCAAGATACACTCAAATGACCAAAATCACCAAAAGCTAGTCATCGCTAATCGGCAAACAAATTATAACCGTTACAGCATCAAACGACATCCAAACATTATGAAACTTCTAGGACATTTTTATAAGACCTAAGCACACATACTTATGGTCTCAAATCTCACTTTAGGTCAAGTGCAAAAATCATGATTATTCACAGCAATAGCAATGAGTTTTTGACCTAGTCATTTTCAACCCAGAATGCATCTAAATGCTTAGCAATGATGCCCCAATACCCCACCTATACTTATTTTATGATTTTTTAGCTTAAATTCTTACTTATGATGAAATTAGGCCGTGGGTCACCGACACCAAAGGCTATGGATTACCATTAAATGTTTACGTCAACGCATAGAGCTCTTACCTACAGTTGCAATGCAATAGATGGCATTGCAATGTGACAACTGGGGACGGAGTAGCAGTGTGAGAAGGAGAGAAGTGAGCATCGTTAACTCACAGTGTGTTCTATTATCCAAAAACTTACAAAATACTTACAAAAATACCTTAGCCAAGGTTTCTTTGGTTAAAACTAATAATCTAGGAGCTCTAACCAAAGATACGTTGATATAATCTGGAAGCCTGTAGCCCCGGCTTATCAATTACAATATTTATCTGGAAAGTAGGAGTTACAACATTTCCAATTTATCAAAATAATAAGTGTCTTTACAATGAAAGCTCTAAAAAATGCTATCTGAGTTAGCTTTCTGCTAACATTCCCCCCTCCTCAACTATGTTGTCCCTTGACACAGCTTCATGGACTGAAGTATCCTTTGGGGTGACGGCTGGTGAGGCGGTCTTTAAGCGCATGTAGGGCTTTTTTATATATGATTCATCTTTCTTTGTCAGGGACTTGCAAAAACTGCATGGTGACTCTGTTTTTAAGTTCAATGGTTGAATAGCCAACAAACTTTGATGTGAGGTTGTTGATCACTGGCCCTGTGAAGAATCCTGTATAGAATGCCTCTTCAAATGCCAACATATAGCTTGATGGCAGAAACATACATCTGGCGTAGAAGTCATAGAGGACTTCTTCTGAAGGCTGTCCACTCAAATCGTAGCATAGACCTTTGTTGCCTTTTAGAAAAGACATCCATGGTGCGCCGGCTTGTTCAGCTCATCAAATGTTTGAATGCATGTAAGCAGCATTTTGCAGATTTTATAAAGCATTGCACATGAGAGGTCAGGGAGGCTCTTGAAGAAGTTCATGGCACCCATTAGGATTTTCACCATGTATTCTTCCATTGCTGGTCCCTACTCTGGAGCTGGTAGTCTTGGGTAATTTAGCCATGTTGGCCTCTTCTTCTTCAATGCATCATGTGTCTGCCATGTATTTAACATTGGTACAAGACAGAATGTAGGGTCCTTATGTATGGCTGCAGGTGCTCTAGTGAATAAAATTCGGTATCTAGAGTTCTTGTTCAATCAATTATTTCTCCATTTGGGGTGGATATCATCTGAGCCTTCTGCCTGCATATCCTTGTAAATTCTTTCCTTAACCTGCAGGAGCTCCACCTTTATCAATGGGTAGGGTAGTGATTGTTGATGCCATTGAGCATTAATTTGTTTGGGAGTGAGCTGAGTTACATTTAATGAGTGGAGAACTCTCAAGTCCCAATCCATTGCCGCTTTCCATTTAGCATCTGCGTCTTGGACAATCAGCTCTTTCAGTGCATTTTCCTTAGCTTTAGAAAGTTGGACCACTGGCATTTGCCCAATTTTAGTGATTGGTACTTAAAACTCTGATTCTCCTGCTAGCCCTTCTGACGGCTGTGTTTCCATATCAACAAAAGAGACTGATGGTATGTCTATGGTTGGCTGTTCAGAGGTTCATGTCTCCTCCTAAGTTTTTGTATGTCCCTCTCTTAGCAGTTGATTGGCTCTCTTCAATTCCTCTATTTCCTTGAGCAATTGCTCTTCTCTTTGTACCCGCATCAATGCAAGGTCTCGTCTTTGTGTTTGTTCCAGCTTCAACTCAAGTTCAAGGTCTTTGTTCCTCTTTTCTAAAGTCTTATAAACTTCATTTGTTCCCTTGATTGAGGCTACAATGGGGTTTTCCCTTATCTGTCTTAGAAATGCCGCTTGATCATTGATTTGTTGCTCGGAGTACTGCAAGGAGGCATTAGCTATATCTATCTGCACTTGGATCTTTTGGACTGACAGAGTAGTGGCTAAAAGTTCATTGGTTACTCGTGTCAGTTGTTGATCTTTGCTTTTGCATGCATCACATAACTTTGTTATGAGCTCTCCCAACTCTTCCATTTCTTTTTGTTGTTTCTCCCTAGAAATTTGTGTTGTTCTGCTTCATTTTTTAGCTCTTTAATCTGCCTTTGAAGATCTTCAATGATATTCATTCTGTCGTCTAGCTCTCCTTGTAGAGCATCAATGACTTGTTCCAACTCTTTAGCCTTGGCATTGCGGCCAAGTGCTGATGTTCTCATCTTGTCTACCATCAACTGCATTTGCTTTGCATACTCATTTACCTGCATGATGAATTAATCATTGGTTTCCTAGTCTTCAGATTCTACCTGGGGTTGTTTAGAAGTTTCTATCGTTTTGGTTTGTGTCTCGTTTGTTGGTGCAATGGTTTTTGCTTGTGGCCATGGAGGTGGTTCTACTACTTCTTCTTGAGGCTTTTCAGGTGTAATTGCTTCTTCTTCTTGAGACTTTGTGAATGCCTCAGCTATTTCTGCTTGAGCTGTTGTAGAGGAAGGTCCTGCTTCAACTATTTTGGCTTCCTTGGGCTGTTTGAAACTAGCTTCTTCCTGTTGCTCAAGTTCTTATTCCTTTGCTGCGTCGCCTTCATTAGATTTATCTATTGGTGAAGGCCTTGGACTTTGCATGGGCTAATCTTCTTGTTCTGTAGTTGGTGAAGAGGGTCTTGGAGACATCTCTCCTTGATCAGAATGTGACTCGCTTTGTTGTGCAGCTTTCGCTTGTCTTTGCTGCTCGGCCACTTCTTCCATTGCTTTTCTTTGAGCTTCTAGAGCTTCTTTAATCTTTAAAGCTTCAGATTTTGCATACATCCACTCGAGTAACTCTTTGGGATCCTCTAGAACCTTCTTTGCAAGGTTCTTGGTTCTTGGTTCTTGGTCCCTTTACCTCCCTTGGACTCCATTTTTTGGGCTCTTCACCTGTAGCTTGGCGGCTCCTTTCGTATGTTTGCTTTTCTCTTTCAAATCTAGCCCTTTTTTGTTGTGGTTCCTCTTGGTGAGTTGCCACTGTTTTCTTTTTCATTGCTTTCCTCCTTGCCCTAGTTTCTTTGTTGTCAGAGCTTTCACTGTTGTGGGCTTCATGGGAACTTTTTGCAGATTCCTCATCTAATTTATATACTCTTTTTGTTGATCTAGCGGTCCACGGAGAAGGTTGAGCTAAAATGACCCATGTGTTCTAATATGGGGCTGGCGACAAGTTGTCGGCCATTCCAATAGCATGATATGCTATTCTTGTTAGAAATTCTAGACCATCCAGATATGAGTATGCAAGAGAGCTACACAAGACCAGCACAAAGCACAAAGAGATGGAAATATTCTTCTTCTTCTCACAGAAAAGAGAGTACAAAATGACTAATTGCTAAAACTGAAAAGTAGCACATATGTACATGCGGTCACTAAGTGTGAACTCGCTAGAAGCGTACTAGGCTGGCACTATAAGTGTAGTCCAGCTATAGAATCACTGGCAGAGATCCTCCGTGTCGGTCACCTAACGCGCCAGTGAGTAAATGCCGTAAGCGGCCAAGACCCGTAGTGGATGCCAGCTCAAGATGTAGAGTTTGACATCTCAACAAACATCAATACTTGAGTGAAACTAGCCACAACTACATAGCTTGGAGTTGTGTACCGTGGTGGTCTCTTTGAGAGGAAGTGGAATTTTGATGGTAGAGATGAGCTGGATCCTCCACTTTCCTTTGGATGAGATCAAAAAATGTGATAGCAGCAGTATCCTTCGTAAAAGTACATGTTGTCTTTCTATCCCTATCCCGGATTGTCATTTCTTTTCTTGGCATCTTCAGTGCCTCGGCCACTATATCTTTAGTGATCACCACTTCAACCTTTTGCCCTTGTTGATCCATGATTTGGGCCGATCCATCTTCTTTGATCGTGGATAGCAATTCATATGCTTTCTGGAAATCCACTCCACATGGTTCCTGGTCATAGAAATCTCAAAGCCCCAGCCTTCTGTTAGCTTCTTTGGTGTCTGGCTTTGTATCTACATCATAAACCTCCTTAGGTAGCATTTGCAATTCTACCCGGTGTCCTTCTTCACTCTTGAATCTGCTAGTGAAGACAGTGGTGTTGTTTTCTTCGAGCTTCTCTTTAGACAAGTAGGTTGTCTTTGCCATTTTTACTGAGCTTGGATCTCTAACTGGTACGGTGGCAATTGTTGCAGCTTATCTTTTTGAGACATCCTTTTCTTTGCCTTCTCAGTCGCTTGCATTGCACCTATTAGGCGAATACAGTGTCAAAATTACAAAATTTCACGAATTCCACTCTGAAATGCCCTGAGCCTGAATAGTTGGCAAATTATGTCCATTTTTCTTCAAATGAATTTTGGAGCATGCATAGGTGCATAAAAACATGTAGAGATCAAAATCATGCAATCCATGCAAAATTTGCAACAAAAGTAAATAATCACGATTATTTACAGCTCGGGATTTTTTCCAACTTTATGTATTTTTGACATCACAAGCTTGAAACATGGCATTTAGGTACTCTAAGTGAAGTGTGGGCTCCTTTGAGACACTGGGTGAAAATGGTGCCAAATTTAGGCTTCAGGCTCTAAAACAATAGATATACAGATATTTTGAGTTTTTGAATTTCAAACTTGCTCAAACTTGATAAGTGGGCTTGGGACATCATGTTGTTTGGTCCCATAAGGTCAAAGTTGCAAATTGCATCCATTTTGGTAAAAAGTAAATAATCGTGATTATTAACTTTTTCATCAATTTGTACATTTTTTGTTGCAACTTGGTTCTAAGCATGATGTAGAGTCTGTGTGTGAGATATAGGGTGATTTGGATCAAAAAATGTGACAGTTAACTCAAAAATTGGATTGAAAAGACTTTGGTGCGTTTTTTGACAAATTCGGAGTTTTTCTTGATCATTTTGGCTCATACTTGACATGTGGCATGTAATAGATGTGTACAAGTGATAGATGAAGTGAAGAGATCAATTTCAATCCAAACAAGCACAAAAGTAAATAATTGTGATTATTATAGCAGTCACTTTTTTGCAAGAATTGACAATTTGATGACCTAAACATCTTTAATACATCTAGAACAAGTCCTAAAATGAATTTGGTAAAGTTCGGTCGTGTTGGCATCACTTCGTGCTCTTGTCAACTCTAAAATCACCGATTTTTATGACTACTTGGCATATATAGTTGGTTAGTCACTTTTGAAGCTATGTGTAAGAACTAGGGAAACTGGACCTGAGATCCTCCTCCCAACCTCCCTTTATATAGGCGGGCTCCTAGCCCCTTGCCCTAGATGGATCCCCTGTCCACACTGTCTAGCCCGACCCTTGGCTGTAGTCCATGACCATCCTAGTTCTTAGGGTACAGGACCCTTGTCTTGACATTACTCCCCCCTTAAAGAAGAGTTTTCGTCCTCGAAAACAAAAGTGGTGATATCTTCGTAAGAAGACTGATGTTTGTGATGCAATGAGGAGGTTCAATGAAACCAAGAGCAACATCTTGATTTTCAACATTGTTGTCCGTTTGGAAACACTTGGGTCTAAATGGTAACTCCATTTGTTAACTCACTTGAGTACTGTAAAGGAGGAACCATAACTAAGGTTGTCCAAAGGCATAACCAGTGTTCAGATCTTCTGAAGGTACTGGAATAATTCAAGGAAACATTGGCGCAACTGTCCATGAAGTTGAGAGCCATATTTCCAACTCACGTGAGTATCTTAAAAAATTTCATAGCTACAAAGAAGTAGAGCAGGGTGTGGCCTTATGTCAGACTTTTGAACATATTGGAACACATAGAACTACATGTTCATCCCTAATGAAGGTTACTTGCCAACATACTTTGTCAGCACACCTGATAAGTCCTTGACTTATGAAACTATTGAAACAATATCCAACCCCACCACAACAGGTGTTCAAAGTTGAAATCCTTACTTAAGCAAATTCAAGAATAGGGAGAAAATCATCTATTCAGAATTGCGTTGTGCTAACATATGCTCTTAGCAGATCCTTTAGCAAAAGAAATATTGGTAAGCTGCCCGTCCAACATGAGATGAATAGCAAAAGTAAGAGTGAGGTGCTTTTCCCCAACCACTTAGAGACAGTCTTCCACGACTGTCGATAAACTAGGACTCAATATATGTTATATGGAGTGAAGACAACCAATTAGGTTGAAAGCAGGGTGGATGGAGTAAGCTCCTAGAGTTTAGGCCATCCAACCATAGACACCCATCCTGAGCCAGTGCCTTGTATGGCAGGGTGTAAACTCATAATAAATCTGTAGGAGAGATTGCACATGCAGTGCAAAAAGGTGCAGAGAGAATAAAGTCCATGAATTGGCATGCCACTCCAAATAAATCAGTGTTAAACACTAGGGCCCATAACACCTAGTGTGCATGCATTTAACACAAATTTATCCAAACCGCAATTCCATGACGAGACTTTCTACGGAATGTAAATGAAAGCCTTTCAACAAGAGTTGGACCATAGCACAATGTGAAATCTCAATCACACCTCGGTACCAACCATGAGACATTCCCAGTAACTTAGCACACTTGGCTATATGTAGAAACGACCCTCTGTGAAGGTGGTTTCATAGCACTTGTCATCGCAACATGTCTGTACTGAGTACCCCACAATTTCTGGCCACTGAAATTGTTCTTGATATTGTGTGCTTCAAATGGTCAAGTAAGTGGATGCGACCAGCACGTAGGGACTTTTTCATGACACATCATTAAGAATTAGGTGCCAGTGTCAGTCCCAGAGACTCATATTCACCACATGTGGAATATGTCTCAAATAAGGATGGCCAAAAAAGCGACATCCAACAAGTACAAGATTTACTTGTGTGTGGAGGAAATACAAACACTCCGCGACAAGAGTGAGAGGGACCCTCATTATCTTGCTCCACACTGGCTAAACCAAACTCCTTGAGTTCCTAGACCATGTTGTATCCCATGTGACAACATGTGCCAAATTGAACCCTAAAATTAGGTTCGTAACAGCATAGGACAGAAAGATAGATTGGATGCTTGGCCCAAAATACTTTGTGCCGACATGCCCTTGGCATGGCTCTGTAACATTCAAGCGTACTTAGACGTCTTGAAAAACCAAGGAAAGCATACTAAACATGGAATGACACCAATTCAGTACACTTACCTGTATGCAAATGGAATAACATAATGTCCACTTACCTGTATGCAAATGGCATAACATAATGTACACTTACATGTATGCTAATGGAATAGGAACACGTCCCCTACCTAAAAAAACAAACAGCATTGCAATGGGAACCCTGGGTGTTGCCTTTGCAATCCAAGCCCTTGGATTAGAATCTACGTAGCCAAACCCCTTGGTAAGACTCTTTGTAGAAACTACTCAACTAGCAGATAACGGTAACTAGCATAGTCAACCATGTACAAAATGATTGGAAGCAACTTGAAGAGTGTGTCCGTCCACTACCACGTGTGGTAGATTGCGGAATTCTTTCCCTGAAAGTATAACTGGGAGAGGTCAACTATGATCCTCAATGCAGATCAAACTATGATCCTTAATGCCTATGGGGTGATGTAACAATCACCCTCTGGGTCATACCCCAAAACAGTATGTTCATAGACACTCCGTAGTGCTATAGAGAGATCAAGAAATCCACACAAGTGAACTGCCGAGCTCGTATGGACAACCATGCCGTCACAACTGATTGCTGCATTGATACTGCCTTGTAGAGCTCAGTTGCTGTGAGTTGAAGAGTATAAAAAACTCAACTTGAGTGTCGCACTGAAAACATGTAGTGGAAAAAAGACACCCTAAACATCCGTAATGACAGAACTCTTGCTTGTCCCGTAATGTCGATGTGTACATCCCTGGGTAGAGTTGTTCGATCTTGAGAACAATCGTCCAAGAAATACCAACAAGTGGATCTTATCCAAGGTTTAGCAATGGCTCTTAGCCAGCATGCTTGGGTCATAGCCATCATGGAAATTAGTGTTCAATCATCAAACGGATGAAAAGTAATGTGGATGGAACCTTGCCCAATTTCTAGCTGAGAGTTTTAGAGCATCTTGGCTCAGGAGAACTCAGCAGAGTGAAACATGAAACAAAACTTCGTAGAAAATTTTCATTTTGTTCCTTAGAGAAAGAGATGAAGAACGAACAGAAGAGCATGCTGGGCTGAGGAACTTTCCTTAAATTTTTAGTGTTTGTGTACCCGGAATGTGTGCTCTTAGACATCTTATGCCTGACTGGCAACTTATCCTATAAGCATGCAACCATCTGACTGTATGACGCCCGCATCGCGAGAGGGAACACAAGTCACATCTTGACCATCTACCGAGGAAGGGTTGTGAATCCAGTAGAAGTTTTAGGTTCTTTTTAGTGGTGTGTTCCTTGATAGCAACCGAAAATTATGGGAAACAATGCATAACTAATATTGTCCTTGACAGAGTGATTGTGTGAGAGCGTACTTTATACCACCTGGGTAGCATGCCTTGCATATAAAAACGGAAGCCCGTGGCTACCGTGACAACCGTAAAAGTCAACACCATAAGTTCCTTGCACCGGCTAGACTGGTAGGGATTCGATGAGATGATAGCCTGAATAATGTAGGTGCCCCAAACTTGGTTGCCAACTGCTCTTGACACCGAGTTAATCGGAGTACGAATTAGAAGCCTTGTTTCATGTGAAATACGCCAAGCATTTGGCTTTTCACAACAAACAATATTGTCCAAAGTAAATGTGAAATGTAAAATTGTAGGACATGTGTATCATATACAACCTAATTTAGTGATCTTGCATGCATCTCATAATGTTTTTGGCAGATCGTATAAGCCGAGATGATGTGATTGGTCGTACCAAAAATGACTATGGCAAAAAAGAAATTGAGACGTAACAGCACCCAATTCAAAAAACTTACAATACGCTGAAAATCCATATTCAAGTATGAGAAAATGGATAAGCATAACATGTTCAAAAGCCATATAACTACTGTGTCGTGCACCAAAACTAGAGTTTATGTCAAATCACGAACTCATGCATCATGCTGAAGTTGTCCGACATGTGGACACTGCTTTTTTTTATGCGTTCCTAAGCAAATAAAGCATAATTTTTGACTTTTTGCACGTTGAAAGTCGGATGGTGATAGGCGCTTCCAGACCACGTTGGTCGTGCCTCGATTTGTTCCGACAACTGAATTATTTTGGATATGTTGGACCTCTTTGGTCATAACTGGTAGATTGAAAACCCCTTGGGTTGCTGGCAAGCGGGGAGCTGATTCTTGTAGCATTCTGTAAATTAGTTGTGTGAGATTTTCTACTTGCGTCACCAATATTTGGACCCTTACAGCTAGCTTGCAAAATCGGGCATCAAAAGTTTTCCAGTCCTATCGAGTGACAAACTCCCGGGCATCCGGCAATTGACTATCATCCTCTAGAATATCCAACATGCTCTGAGGAGGAGGGGTTGATAAATGAGGAGACAGAGATTGATCACTTGGGTTTGCACCATCCATCCTTGTTGCCACAATGGTACCCTCCGTGAGAGTATCCGGCCCCATGACATCCACAAGTGGAGCCAATTCCAGGTATTCAAAGTCAAACATGTGTTGATCATCAATTTCCGCACTCATGGCGAATCTGTGTTGTGCGAACAAAAGAGAAAACGGTACCTTGGAGTGCAACAGAAACTCGTAGCTGTATCAAACACAAAGGTCGGTAGTTAGCCGTGCTAACTTCGTCGGCGGTCGTAAAGAAGGTGAATTTCAAGTCACGGCAGAATTGGCGAAGAGGTGAAAGTACCAAGGAAATATGACATTGAAAGTATTGAGAAAGTCGAGCTTCTCAATAAATTTGTTCGCATCGTTTGCAGTCCAGCAAATTGCAAGTCTTTTAATGTAGACTTGATGAACGGAACGTTGAATTCGAAGTTGGATTTTAAATCCGAAGCAACCGTGAAATCAGCAATTGCCTTGCAGCCGAGAATGCAGTTGAAAAACACCGATCAATTCGTAGTGGCCGATAACTGGATTTGCATCCTATGCAAACGGCAAATCGGTTGGAATTTGTGGTCATTTGCCTTCCACCAGAGCACGCAGGTTCTGGAATTTTCTGTTGTAACCGAGTAAAATCTTAAGCCGTGAAGGTTGAGGGACTTTCCTCGGTGGTTGTAGCTTGCTCTGGCTTGCTTGACTGCCTTGAGTCACCGATTTGCTTGTGGGAAGGGCCACTAATAGTGGCCAAGGCTCAAAGCTAATGGCCAAAGGCCTTTCAATGTGAAAATAACGAGTTTTGGAAGCCAAAAAAACGAGCAGGCAGCGTGACCTTCAGAGCGCGAGGTCAAATGGACTGTGTGTGTGCTTGACCAAGCCAATAGCTGCCGAGAGAAGGTGGCAATCCTCCTACTTCCCCATGGCGTTGCCTTCAAGCCAAACTCCTCCCGATTGGCAAGCCTCCTACTTCCCCATGGCATTGCCTTCAATCCAAACTCCTCCCGATTCCATGCACCACACAGTCGGTTCCAAAACGGGAAGGACTACCCGAATTGGCAAGAAAAAAAAAACTATTTTTGGAAAATCCTCAGAAAAGCCACGGTTCTCACCTAAAGACCTTGCTTTTAGGGACCTAAAGAGACCACACCTAGAGAGAGAGTGGAAGAGAGAATCCTAAGCTCTGATACCAGTGTAAGAACTAGGAAAACTAGACCTGAGATCCTCCTCCCAACCTCCCTTTATATAGGCGGGCTCCTAGCCCCTTGCCCTAAACGGATCCCCTGTCCACACTGTCTAGCCCAACCCTTGGCCGTAGTCCATGACCATCCTAGTTCTTAGGGTACATGAACCTTGTCCTGACACTATGGACTTGTCCGCTACATAGTCCTAATGCTACTCATCCAGTTTGGGCCCATTCGGAGTCAGTTTGACTTCATATGTCAAAATTGATGCTTTGTAGCCTTCAAGCTGTATTTTGCTATTAGAGAGCTTGCCTTGATTGTTTTCATGAAACCATCTAGGTATATTGTGTATAGACCTCGTCTATAAGCTGCACGTGGAGTCAGAATCCAATTCTGGCATATGGCAAAAGCCTAGATTATTTACTTGGGACCCCCTCGACCCCTGCTAAATGGTCATCTAATGATATGGAAATGTTCTATTATCTAGGGGCATGCTACAGTTCAAGTCTCGTCCAATTCGGTTGAGCTGACAGGCCGCTATGGTCAATTTTGTGTCATAGGAGTTCGTAAGCAGCTGAGATTCTAGGGTTTTTCCCTGAGCCTAGACTTGCTACCCGGTTGTATAGAAATGTTCTTTGATGAGTTTAGAACTTACCCCCCATGTCTCGTGTGAGACGGCGCTCTAAATGGGCGACTGTGGACTCCGGAAATCGCGCACGAAGAAGGCAGAAAACTCTCCGCCAAGAGTGACTAGTGGACTTCCCAAACTATTTTTCCCTAGATTTCCTTGTTAGTCTTACTAGGCCGTGCAATCTATGTTAGACTCAAAAAGTTCTTCAATCGGATTTCATTAGCTCATTCTGCAAGAATTTGCAAAAGTAGGCCTTGACAGCCTAATTTAGGCTTCTCGCTTCCATCTATCGAGTTGATTGAAAATTTTTGTGCCTGTCCGCCTTGTCCTTCTGATCATCAGCGTATCTTCAGTTTCTCCATCTGAGCTCCTTTGCTATTTATTATTAATTTTTGACTTGTTTATTAAAAAAAACAAAGAAAATAATAAAATGCACTAAAAAAGGAAAGTAAAAAATCAACAATTAAGAAAATCCATTGAGAGACACTGCTTTATTGTTTTTTGGTAGATCTCTCCATTTTTAAGTCCCAATATCAAGAAAAATGATGAAAATAAGCAAAAAAATACTATTTTTGGTATATTTTCTAATAGTATATACACTATTTTATGCTCATCGCAGAGATGTTATCAATTAGATTTCTCTATTGATAATTTTTTGAATGGCATTATTAGGTAATTTTGCAAAAAATCACACGTTACAAATATCACCTGTAATAATTTTTTTAATGGCATTATTAGGTAATTTTTTTAATGCTACCTGTAAAATTACCTAATAATGCCATTAAAAAAATTACCTGTCTAGAGGATGAAGAAGACTAATTCCTTTGTGGTTTCTTTTCATGGTAACCTCTTTTCCATTCCTCTTTGCTTGGTGCAATTGGAACGATGAGTTGTCCTCCTTAAGGTGATAGCTTGAGTTGATTGGTATCCCAATCTCGTACTACCTTGTACGTCTCTATCCATGAGATTCTAAGAATCACTGTTTCATTCATGTGTTCATTTGGTACACTGATGAGGGCATGAACATCCATGTACTATCACATTTAAGTTGACTGCTCTTGTTCCATCCTTTGATAGCCGATATTCCCGATGACAAAGATTGATCGTTGCTTTCTTGTACGTGGAATAGCTAACTCATTTACTTGAGCTCCTGTATCAACCAATGCATTTGTGCTATGATTGTTCAACTCTACTTTGATGCGAAGGTCCATTCCATCTAGCCATTCATCATCTGTTGGCATTTCATCCTTTTGTAATTCCCATCGTCGTTCATCTAGTTCTAGAGTGTTGATGGGAATAGGTATTTGTTGATTTTTGAGAGCAGCTTTCCTTTTGAGTACTCGAAGCTGAGCTTCCTCTTGGGCTTCATCAATGATCTGTTGTCGTTTTATCTTTCTCTGATTTGTTGCATGCATCTTCTCTAGCAATTCATTGGTTAGTGGCAAATTGTACTTCTTTAAATGGCATCCACTAATCCAATTGGCCATTGGTTTACCATCTAGAGTGGACAACTTAACTTCTCCACTTGGGAATACATCTTTAATGATAAATGGTCCATTTCTCTTTTTCTTAAACTTGGAAATGTGTTGCTTAAGAAAGTAGACTAAAACTAAGTCCCCTTTTTTGAAGATTTTTGTGACTAGATGGGAATCAAAAAATTGTTTTTTTTTCGCTTTTGTGCCTAGATGTGAGCTACAGCTGTTAGTCTTTGCTCATCAAGCTTTTCTAAATCTTCGAGCCTCTCTGATAGTTCATGTCTAGTCCACTCAAGATCCTTAGCTACCCTTAGTGTCGGTAATAGAAATTCTATTGGCAGTATGGCATCAAGACCATAAACAAGGTTAAAGGGTGTAGCATTTAAAGTTGTCTTAAATGAAACTCTATAAGCTCATAGAGTGGCATGGAGATTCATTTCCCAATCAGTCCGTTTTGAACTAACCACTTTAGTCAACACTGAGCTCAGAATTTATTCGTGTGCTCAACTTGTCCATTTGCTTGTGGATGATAAGGAGCAGATTTGTTATGGATGACCATAAATTCATTCAACAGATACTCAATTACCTCATTGAGGAAATGAGTTCCCCTATCACTAACAATTTCTATTGAAAGTCCATATCTTGTGAATACATTCTCATACAAAAATGCGGTTGTGGTTCTAGCATCATTTTTTCTGGTTTCCTTAGCCTATGCCCACTTGGTCAAATAGTCCATAGCTACAATGATATACTGAGCCTGAGTTCTATAAGCCGGTGGTTGTATTGGCCCGACAAAGTCTATGCCCCATTTTGCAAAATCTCTAGCACCCATCATTGGTCTTAAAGGCATGCTATCTACACGGGTTGCCATTTTTCCTTGTTGACATGCATCACACCTTCGAACATATTCTTTGGCATCTACAAGAAGTGTTGGCCACCATATATTTGGCATTAAGATTGCTCTAGCGGAGGTTTCACTAGAAAAGTGACCTCCAGGTAATCCAGCATGTGCTTATTCTATAATGGGAATATATTCGTCTTCATTTGCACAAAGACACAAATGTTGATCCTTTCCTCTTTGATACAATTGGTTTCCAATAAGAGCATAGTCTCTTGCTTCAGTTTCAATTGCTCTTTGGAGACATTTACTCATATCCTCATGAAATGTATGGCTTGATAAGTAAGTAACTAGATAGTTACTCCACTTAGGAACGAGTGATATTTGGAACAATGTCACATGAGGTATGGGTGCTCGTTTCTGGCACTGAGGACATTGTTTTACAAATGAGTGAACATCACTCCTCATGGTTGGCCAAAATACTCCAAGTCTCAAGATCCGTTGCATGGTTTACAAATGAGTAAACATCACTCCTCATGGTTGGCCAAAATACTCCAAGTCTCAAGATCGGTTGATATTTTGGTCTTTCGCAAAGTGAAGTCCTACTATGGTAATATGTACTTGACTTAGCTATTGGGTTTTCTCCTCATGATTAATACACAAAATCAATATTCCATCTCGATTTCTTATGTATAGCCTTCCAGCTAGTAACTGATACATAGCTGATTGCTCAATTAATTCGGGTGTAATGGGAAGTGGTATTTGCAAATCCACTTGAGCTAAGGTCATCAATGAAACCATATTTTCTAACCATCGGGGTATTATTTCCACCGAGAACAGATATGCATCTAGTAGATCATCGTCTTCCCCTTTCGGTGGTTCTCCTGAAATAATCCTTGACAAATGATTTACTCTTTGGTGAGTGGTGCCCTTTTTTACAACCACAATGAAATCAAATTCCAATAGAATGATGAACCATCTCACTATTCTTCCTGTGTTGCATGGCTTGTTGACCAAGTACAATAAGGCTTGGTGGTCCACAAAGAACACAAACTTGTTTGCTAATAGGTAATGTCTATACTTTTTAACGACATAGATCATTCCTAACCCATCCTTTTGGTGGTTCTATAGTTTTTCTCTACCACATTCAACTGTCTACTAGCATAAGCAATGAAAAAATCAATTTTTTTGTCTCCTGGTTGAGCTAGTATACACCCAATGGCAAAATTGGAAGCATCTACATGTATGTGGAACATCTTATTCTGATCTGGTGCTTTCAATAATGGGGCTGAAGTGAGAGCTTGTCAGTCCATTCAAAGAGTGTAATCAAGTTGTACATGGGTTTTTCAATTATAGCATACATGTAAATGAATCGTCTGTAATATCCACAATGTCCCATGAAATCTTGAACCCCTTTGACCATTGTTGGTCTAGGCAGTTTAGCAATAACATTAATTTTATCCATATCATTAGCTATGCCATTTTTAGACACTATATGTCCAAGAATTTTTCCTTGTCTGCCCATAAATGTGCACTTTTCAGAATTTAAGCAAATCCTAGAAAGTCTACATTTTTTGAATACCTTTTTGAGGTGTTCAAAATGATCAGCCCGGATTGACGAATGTACACATAGATTATCCATATATACTTCCAAGAAATTCTGCATTTATTCTTTAAAAGCATGGCTTATCAATTTTTTAAAGGTGGTAGGAGCATTAGTTAACCCAAAAGGTATAACCCGATGGGCAAAAATACCCAATTCACTTGCAAAAGAAATTTTATGTCGATCTTTGGGGTCAACCAAAAGTTGATTGTATCCCAAAAAGCCATCTAAAGAGCTGTAAGCTTCTTTTCTTGCAACTCATTCTAAAACATGCTCGGTGATTGGAAGAGGAAAGTTATCTCTAATGGTAGCTGCATTCACTTTCTTGAGATTGACACACACACTCTTAATTTTCCATTTTTCTTGGGTACTACCACAATTGGAAACACCCAATTTGTGTGTTCAATTTCATAAATGAATTCGACTTCCTTTAGCTTTTCTAGCTCTTCTCTAATCTTTCTTACAAATGTTTCATTATAAGTATATGGCCTTTGTCTGCTTGGTTGCGCATCATCTCTCATAGGTATGGTATGTTGACAGATTTTTGGATCACTACCCTTGAGATCCTTATAAGACCAAGCAAAGATATCCCGGTATTCTTTTAGTAATCTTAACAAAAGCTCTTCTTCTTCTTCAATCAATTGTTTGCAATGTAGGCAGGTCTAGGTTGTTGTCCTAGTTCGGTCAGATCTATCTTTTTTACATTTTTTGGTCCTTCGTAGGACTCACCCCGTTTTCTTAGTTCCCTGACACTATAATCTTTCGGTCTTGGAGAGTATATTTCTTTATAATGGGATGGAACACTCATTACATCTTTACCCTCTTCCTCAGTTATTTCCATTTCAGTGGTATATATCTCCTTTAGAGCTTTCTTCAACTCTTGATACTTCTGTTTTTATTCAACTCATGTCATGGTTGAATCCTTGTCCTGGTATTTAGGTTTTGCTTGAGTTTCCTTTCTCATTTTTCTGGAAGTTTTTTATATTTCTTGCTTTTCATTTGAAGAATATCTACCCATGATTCTGTCTTTGACACAATCATGTGCATCTATCTGCATCAGAAACTATGTTCTACTAGAGACTGGTGGCATGGGTTTAGATTTCAAGTTTCTGGTGTCTCTTTTTGTTCTATATCATTTCTGTCTTCTTGATTTTTGCTTTGGAAAGCCAAAAAACTTTTCCTCCCCTCCTTTCATGAGTAGTTTAGCTCTCACATGCTCTTTTTTTTATCCCAAATCATCAAAGGTAGCTGAATGTTCTTCTAGCTTGTCTGTTGCATCATACTAGGGGTTTGAAAAGACTTGTTGAGCTTTCATTAAGTCCTTGGGTTCTTGAATTCCATCTTCAATGTGAAGGGTTGAAATCATTTGTATGGGAATTATTTCATAGCCATCCTCATTGCAAAATTGAGTAGGCATAGACGTATTCACACATACATCCATTGTTGCAAAAATTTGAGTCCACTCAAATGGTTCAAATAAATGCTCTGGAAAGGGTTCAGTTATATAGGAATCATTTGTGCAATCCCTTTCTAAGATACATTGTTCTCATTTTTAACCTTCCTTTTTCTGAGGCTCCACACATCCAAATAGGTGTGTCTTTGTTGGAAGCTTCATTTCAGTCGAAGAGACTGAGTCAAATTTGTGTATGGGGATTTGCATGACATTGTGATCTTTTAGATTAACCCTTGTTATTGATCCCACTTGCTTCAAGTACAGGTAATTGTTTCCCCAATCCTGAATGGGTTATACTTGTCACATGAAAGGTCTTCCCAAGATGATTTCATAATTTAGTTTCTTTCCAAAGTCTACTATTGCAAAAGTATGTTGATAATAAATTTCATAGGAACTAACTATCGCTTTTTCAAGCAATCCTAAGGTTCTTTTGATGTGTCCATCAGCCAATTGCAATTTCACTTGAGTTTGTCTAATGGCTGGTTTTCTCCATGATTCCCATACTGCTTTTATGGCTATGGCTATGCCTACCCCACTATCCAGTATTGCCATGGTTTCTATATCATTATATCTCTCTGGAAGGGTTGTGTTTTCTTCTTCCCCTTCGTAGTATTCTCCAACTTTGTTTATTGGGAGGGATCTAATCTCTTTGTTATCCAATTTATTTTTTAATTTTCCCAATTCTTTTGCGATTAGCCCAATTATCCCCACCTTCTCTAGAGTTTTCTGTAGATCATTCCATAAATTTGGTCTAATTTTTAACAGTCCTCCTAAAGTAAGAGTGCATTGAATGATTTTAAACATGATTGAATGGACGTTTTCTACCTCTAGGGTTTGTTCCGCTCTTTTTATCTGAGTGGTTTTACACACTATGGATTTGTCTTCGTTATCTCCCAAGTAAGAGGGTAGTGTTTTCAGAGTCATTGTTTGACACATTCCTGAAGCTTCAGAGCCGCAATCCCTATACAAGGATTGTATATCCATGTCCATATCAGGAGGCAAATTGTCTAACCAAATTTCCTCTATATGAGATGACTTCAAAGTTAAGCTCCCATCATTAATCTCTCTCACTTTTTTCCATAAATATCCTAACCAGTCTTCTTTTACAAATGGAGTTCCATCTAAGGCATCTTCACTGTCAGGCACTATGAGTTTTGGCTCTTTAGTTTCAAGGTGGGGTTCTTCCACCACTTTGGATTTCTCTTTATGGGTCACTACCACAAGCTCCTCAGGTTTTGCTATACTCTCGAGCTTGGGTTTTTGTTTTTCTAGCATCCCTTGAGTAATTCTTACCAGATTTTGATAAGCTTCAAGCTTAGCTGCTTCCATAACTGGAGAAGGATAGTTTTTCCATTTTTTTTCCATGTTTTGGCCTGCTTCAAGTCTCGCTTGCTTAGCTTCCAAGGCTGCATTGATTGGCTCAAAAAATTTATCTACCAAAATTCATCCTCCAGATTTCACCGTGGTTTCCTTGATTTCACTTCTAGTTTCTTTCACTTTTTCTTGAAATAGTTTCTTGGCTTTCTCCTCTAGTTTAGCCCTTTGTTTCTGTTTTCTTATCTCATACCTCTCGCTTCTTCTTCTCTTGGTCTTTTGAGAGAAAATTTTAGTATTCTCCGAGTCATCAGAAGAGTTATGTTTCTTTTTCTTACCTTGAGCTCTAGTGATTACCTTGATTGGAACAATAGGTTCACTCTTCGATGAGAGCTACTAGGTATCACTTAGCCTACGTCCACTACAGTTTTACCCTTGTTTAAAGGATTTTTTGGATAATATTCAGGAAAGTGTCCTCCCTTTTTGCAACATTGTATACAAAAAGCTTCAACTGGCTTAATGTTCTTGTCTGGCTCTGGGCATTCATTTTTCCAGTGATCATCTACATCATAGTTATGGCAGTTTTTAGTTCTTGGCTTAATCATGGGTCTTACCATTGGAGGTCTAGCACCTTGATTAGCTACATAGTACATCGGTGCAAGCTCTAGTGTAGCATAAGTCACAGGTTCTTCCATTGGTGGTGCATGTGAATTATACCACTCTTCTTCTACCATTACTATAGATGGAGTAGACTCAACATAGGGTGTACCATGCACTAGTGCTTGTTCATCTATGATTACCTTTGAATGCATGTAGTTTACAGGCACTGCATTATGTCCAGGATATGGAGATTTTGGGCCCAACACGGGTTGAGGTCTTTCTATGCCCATCGGTGGTCTTTGAGCTAGGGCCATATTAGGCTGATATCTATACATAGGTTGTCCTTGTGGCCTCATAAGCACATATTGAACATTTCCATCATACTTTGGTCGATAATAGCACTCATTGATCTCATGGTTGGTCTATTTACCCTGAATTGTATACCATTTTTGTGGCTCAATTGGTTGTCCCTATTGAGGTATTCCTTACCCTAGTCCCCTCATAGGTGCTTTTTGCATGTTATTCATCATTTTGTTCATCCTTTTGAGCATGTCTTCTATGGATGTAAGCGGTGTTGTAGTAGCCGTTCCCACTTGTGCTGGTTTGGTGGATGTTGTTTTCTCACTTTGGTTATCCTTAGGGACATCTTCTTTATTGAAAATATCACAATTGTGTCCCAAGTCAATGGCATCTGATACACACTCTTCTAGTGTCATATGTTTCTTGCTATACAATATAACATGAAGCTCTTTGTTTAGCAGTCCATCTAGAAACAATGATACTAATCTTTCTTCTGCAGGTATTTCTAGTTGTGGGCATCTTGCAGTGTATTGATTCACTCTAGTTACACAATCCCTAACAGACTCACCTTGTTTCTATTTGAAGCTTTATATTTGAGCTACTGTATTATGTTTGATCCCTGTTTTGGAACATGCAGCTACAAATCCTTGAGCTAATGTAATTAAATCCATGATTGACCTTGGTAGAATATTTTGGAACCATGTCAGTGCTTTTCCTTCTAATGTCATTCCAAATCCCTCAAATTGAGTATGGAAATCAAATATGCGTTCTGCTCTTAGCACTTGCTTAAAGCTTGTTGAGTGGTCATATGGATCCCCAGATCCACTGTATTTTATGACCCATTTTTGAAAATCAGCTGGTCTGACAAGTCTATTTGGTTCAACTCCAGGTCTCCTGACAGTTGGTGTCAATCCAAGGGCTAGAGGGTAGGGCCCAACCTAAGGGAGTCAAGGACCTAGGAGAAGGGACGAATTGAAGGTGTGGACAGGGGATCCATTTAGGGCAAAGGGACATGGGCCCTCCTATAAAAGGTTGTCCGGGAGGAGCATCTAGTATTCAGTTTGCTGCTGCGTGGGCAACAGTGCTTGCAAGGAGGGAAGTCAAAACCTCAACCGCGGGACCTCGTCTTCTCTCTTCTGTGCGACTTCTACATGTTGTGCTGACATAACCTCTTATAGGATTTCATACTAAACGGATTTCCAAGGGGTTATTTTGGGTCTTGAAGGCAAGCAAGGGTGTGTGTGCCCACCCGAAACACACCCCTTTCCGTAGCTTTGTTTCGAAACTCGGCAAGGTTTTGATTGGCGGTCGACATTTGCCCTAATTTCAACATCTTCTACCTACCCTGCAGCGTTTTACCTATTAATTGAGGTCGAACTTCTAATTGAGGTCAGACTCCAAAATCTTTTTTTTTATGTGACCTTCATGTCTACAAACGGTGTCAATTGCAACCGTTAGCCATCGAACTCGACATCGAATTAGTTGACAATTAATCAAGAAGTGCAGCTCTGGGACTTTGTTGGATCACATGTGCTGCAATTATTTCCGGTAACAATCTCCCAATTGGTAAGGTTAACCTTGTCGCGACAAACACAGGCGACTGGGAGATTTCAACTATTCAACCATGCCAACACGGTTTGATTTATTGGCATTCGTACATTTTTGACTTGCGGTTGTGGGGTCTAATTAGCATGGCTAATTACCGACATTGGTGGTGCATACTACAGCTATGCGGTTGTTTTTAAAATCAAGGTATCTCACACTGCACGATGTCGCCATGGATTCACATATCAACATGACCTTTGAATTCGAGCACAATACGCTTGATCCTCCCCATGATGGCTCGCGGCCGGATACTCTCACGGAGGGTGCCCGTGACACTATGGGAGGAGATGACGCTTATGAATTGCTTGATATCCAAAAATTTCAAGCACTTCAAGCACGCATCTCAGTAATGTAAACAAATTTTGCATCCCTAAATGAAAATATCACTAAATTATCCACTTTAGTGATATAATTTATGGAGCAGCAGGTCAAGGGGCCTATTGACACACACATGCATGAGCACATTGCCGGTCAGGGGCAAGGCCCTTCTGGTCATGGACAAGGTCCATCTCCGGATTCTCTACACTCTCTCACTACAAAGGAGGTGGATGAGTTGTTGAAAAAAACCAAGCCACCAACTCTTAAGGGAGAGGACTGAGACCGCAATAAGAATGTAGTGACTATCTTTCTCAGCAGCGAGTGGGATGGAATTCATGCCTTACGGCATACTCCAGATGAAGTCAGAGCACTGTAGAAAAGTCTAACTCTAAAAGGCAAGGCCTACAAATTGTGGATGTCTCTCAAGGAGAAGAATATCATACCACAGAGTTGGGCAGCCTTTGAGGCTATGTTTCAAAAAGAAGAGACAAATAGAAATTGAATGGCTTGGGACACGTGTTCCATGCGCCAACACCCATCATTGCTTGAATATATCTCTTACTATCGGGATACTATCCTCAAGTTGGAAGGGCTAGACACCTTTCAACAAGTACGTGGGTTTATCGGTGGTCTGATGCCAGAGCTTAAGAAGCATGTCAAGACTCACGACCCTAAAACACTTGAGGAGTCCATAGTGAAAGCACACATTCATGATGATCCAAATATGAAAAAAAATCACATGATAATCACGTGCCTGCTAATACACATGGTAATTCACGCACACCGTATGGGCACAATACAAGGAAAATTCTAGTAGCCAGTTTTGAAGCAACTAAAAAACCCAAGGGGTCTTGCGGGCCTCTCTCTCCTGAGGAATTTGAGAAGGCTAAAATAGAGAAGTTATGTTTTCAATGCTTGGGAAGCGGCCATGGCAAAAAGGATTGTCCCAAGGGAAAATTTTTTGCTCACGGCAAGGAGAAATTAGTGCACATGCTGTAGTTGCTGCCTCTTGAGTCTTCCTCTCGTTTCTCCACGATGGAGGTAACACACACCGAGGTGGTGCATGAATGTTGTATAACAGCTTCCATGTGGCAACAGACCTTCGGTCCACATGAGTTAGTGCGTATACATCAAGGACACAAGGTTCCTATCCTGGTAGATGACGGTCCTACTCACAATTTGATTAACTATGGATTAGTGAAAAAACTCAAATTTCCCCAAACTCCGAGTTGCCACCGCTACAAGGTAGCAATGATGAATGGTTATGATGCCGAAGTATGGGATACTCAAGTCAGAGTTGTACTATTGGAAATGCAAGGCTATTCCATATCGTTGGATTTCCAGGTTATGAATATGGAGAGGGCAAATGTGGTACTTGGTAGAGAATGGTTGCATAGCCTAGGACCATCAATGAAACGTAGCTACGAGCACAATAGTCTAATGTTTGAGTCCCATGGCGCACATGTGTTGTTGTTAGGAGAGAAGGATGTGCCTTCCTCACCATTGATATATATAGCAGAGCTTATGAAGCTCATTTATGATAATGAAATAGAAGAGATTTTCTTGTGTTACTCATTATGTTATTTTCTTTCCAATGTTGAAGCTGTTGAATATTCCTCAACGCCGCACGCTTCTATTCCATCTCTTCCAACAATGGCTATTCCTCAACAAGCAAAGGTTGCCAGTGAGTTAAAAAAATTATTAATGGAATTTCACAATGTTTTTCCTAATGATTTGCCATCAAGATTACCACCGACATGATCGGTGCAACATGGCATCGACATGGTTGCACGTAGTAAACCAGTCAATAAACCACCCTACAGAATGAGTTATTCTGAAGCTGCTGAGGTGAAACATCAGCTTGCTGACTATCTTAGCAGGGGGTTTATCCAACCGAGTTCTTCACCATGGGCTTCTCCTATCCTATTAGTAAAGAAAAACGATGGTAGTATGCGCATGTTCGTAGACTACCTTGAATTAATTGCGGACATTGTTAAGAGCAAGTACCCATTATCATGCATGGATGAGTTGTTCAACAAGCTCACTCATGCTCGTATTTTTATGAAGATAGACTTGCGAGCGGGCTATCACCAAGTACGTATTCGACTTGCTGATATACCCAAGACTATATTCCCAACAAGGTTTGGACATTATGAGTTTTTGGTTATGCCTTTTGGGTTAACCAATGCACCCGCAACATTCATGATACTCATGGATAGTGTCTTGAGAATGTACTTGGGCAAATTTGTTATCGTTTTTCTCGATTACATTTTTGTATATAGTGAATCTGAGGAAGAACACTTACAACATTTGAGGCATGTGTTTGAATTGTTACGAAAAAATAAATTATATGCCAAAGAATCCAAGTGTGATTTTCTCAAGGAGGAAATTCACTATCTTGGGCATGTTATCTCAGCTACTAGGCTACAAATGGATCAATCCAAGGTGGATGCCATTTGGAGGTGGCCTTCTCCTAAAAATCTAGAAAAGTTGTAGATTTTCTTGGGATTTGCAGGTTTTTATCGAAGGTTTGTTAAAAACTATGCTAATATTGATATTCCCATGACAAGCCAGTTGAAAGGCAAAGGAAAGACCTTCCAATGGGGGGCCGCTCAGTAGCATAGTTTTGATACACTCAAGGATGCATTAGTTTGCAGCTCCTATTCTAGCTATTTTGGATCCTTTGAAACCATTCATTTTGGAAACGGATGCCAGTAACCGTGAAGGGTCGAAAGGCTAGGTGGGTTGAGATCCTTCAGGAGTATGACGCAAAGCTCTGGTATCGTAAAGAACGATGCAATGTGGTGGCTGATTCTCTTAGTCGTATGCCTGAGATCAATTCCCTTTTGTTCATGAAACTTTGCAATGAATTTTTGGATTCTTTGAAGGGCAAATATGAGCATGATGACGCATACTCCAAAGTGTGGAGCCATGTGCAAATGAGGGATCCTTCTCACTCCAATGCTAGCAATGTATCGTTAACCTCCACACACAGTTCTCCTCCGTTGAGTGATGAACTGCAGTGATGGAATAATTTTTCCATCTATAATGGGTACCTACTCCACAAGGGGAGACTTTATGTACCAACGGACACGGACATTTGGTGCCAAATTCTTTATGAATGTTATGACAGTCCAAGTGCAGGGCATTGGTGTATAAAAAGGACATGCTCTCGTACGATAATAGTTTTACTGGCCAGGGTTACATGGCTTTGTTCAAGATTATGTCTTGCATTGCCAAAAATGTCAAGTTAACAAAGCAGAGCGCTTGAAGGTAGGAGGATTCTTACATCTTTTAGAGATTCCCAATGGGAAAACATCTTTATGGATTTTATTGTGGGTTTACCAATCACTATACAAGGTCATGACTTAGTATGGGTGATCGTAGACCGATCGACTAAACTATGCAAGTTCATTCCAACAAAGTCGACCATAAAGACTCAAGAATTAGCCAAGTTATTTGTGGACAATCTATACAAGTTGTATGACTTGCCAACTAACATTGTGAGTGATCATGATCCCAAGTTTAATAGTCATTTTTGGAGGGTTGTGTGTAAACGATTGGGTACACAACTCAACCTCAGTATAGCCAATCATCCATAAATGGATTGTCAAATTGATTGAGTTAACCAAGTTCTAGAGGATATGCTGCGCACATACGTTAGCAAGAAACAAACAGACTAGGAAGAGTACCTACCTCTTCTTGAGTTTTCTTACAACAATGCTAAGCATGTCACGACTGGATTTAGTCCTTTCATGCTCATGTATGGTTTTCAACCTAGGTCACCCGTTACGGTGGGGTTGGCAACCAAAAAACTCCAGTAGGTTAAGGATTTTCTCCAAGACCACATGGATATGCTACAATTCGCTCGCCAGAATGTCCGACAAGCGCAGCATTGGTATAAAGAAGTACGTTGATGAGAAACGTCGACAAGTTACCTTTGAGGAAGGGGAAGAAGTGTTTTTACGTGTGCCAGAGCATTTGAAAAGTCTGAAGCCTGGGCCAACACCTAAATTATCTCCAAGATATTGCGGACCTTTCAAGATACTCAAGCGAGTTGGTGATCGTGCCTACAAACTCTCATTATCGACTCACTCTCGTGTCCATCCGGTATTTCATGTAAGCCATTTACGTAAACGATTACATGGGGACAACAATGTCATTGACCAACTGATTCTGGTTGATTTCATTGAACCCCCACCCCACTGCATGAACTTGAGTGGATTCTTGACTATCATGATTTACGTACGCGTTATCATTTACGTTGACAAGCTTTAATCAAGTGGAAATATCGACCTAAAGAAGATGCCACTTGGAAAAACATTAGTGCTCTTAAGAAGAAGTTTCCCACTTTTGTTTTCAAGGACAAAAACACTTCTCCAAGGGGGGAGTAATGTCAGACCAAGGGCTAGAGGGCAAGGCCCACCGACCTAGGGGAGTCAAGGACCTAGGCCAAGGGCCAGACTGAAGGTGTAGACGAGGAATCCATTTAGGACAAAGGGCCATGGGCCCTCCTATAAAAGGTTGAATGGTAGGAGGATCCAGTATTCAATCTCCTCTAGGTTTTACAGTTGGTCATGTCCAAATTCCTTCAAACCATTTTGTTGGAAATAGTGACTCATGTAGCCCTGGACTGGCTTTAGTGTCACGCAGTTTTCTTTGTGATGAGGTAGGTTCGGGTTTTTTAACATTGCTCCCAAAAGATCTCTCACGGAGATCCTCTCTTGGTATAGTTTATGGTCCTTGGCCCAATATTCAATCTCTTATGGAGTACCTCTGGTATTTGGTTTGTTCCACTTCCTCAGGACTCATCATAACAAAGTTATTGTTATAACAATCCCTAAATAGGTAGGTTGGTAGATTTGCTCAACCCTTGTGTTTGATTTTGAAGATATAAATGATCTTCATGGGTGTCAATTGTCCTGATTTGGCATGATGAGTCCATAAAAGATTTTTGACATTTTTATCCTCCCAACAATAGACTTTGATCCTAGGATTATCCATGTTAAGCCGTTTCAAAGGCTTCAAATCAACTTGATCATATCCCTCAAATTCTAAAGTCGGTGGTCCTTCTTTTGCTGCCACATCCGGAATGAGTATATTCACCTCTAATCCCCATTTTTCTATCACATCAGGGTTTCCAACTTTTAAATACTGAGTCCCGTTTCTATCCATATATATTTTTCCTTGGTTTATTTGCCCTTATTTTCTCTTTAAACTCTATGCCATGGTCATCAATGCGAATATCATACTCTTCATTAGGATCCAGGTAAACCTAAGCTTGATAGTCATTTGTCTTATAAAATGTGAGTACGTGCTTATATTGCACTGTTGTTCCGGTTCCTGAATGAGTCGAACAGGAAGACATTTTAGATGTTGATTCTGAAAAAGTGTCTGAGACTTCTTCAAAGATAGTGTCCAAGTGATCACCTTGATTCGCACTCTCTTCGGTGGATACTCTACTAGCGATCTCTCCAAATATGCCTTGGTTTGCTAGTATACGACCAGATCTAAGGTTCATATAGACGTGTGAAGCCTTGGATAGAGTATTTACCATCGGATTGACTTGTTATTAGTTTCTTCCACTTGACTCGAGTGCAACTCCGGTCAAGCTTTCAATTCCTTGTCTGCAACCTAATTCCTCTATCAGTTTTAATCAAGTTAGCTATTCTTTCACAAAGACTGTACAATTATTTTGCTAACTATTATGATTGATCTATGTATATCACTTCAATTTGAGCTAAGTGAGTCAGCAATTTACACTTTTAGATTCTACTATTGCAAAAAGCCAAAGGACTAATCTGCAACCTGGAAACTGAGTGAACATGTACTAATTTGGATCCGATTAAATCAAAATTGACCGATGGCCTTGTACTATGTTGTTCTAACACTGTACAAGCTCAAAAGTCCAAAATTCTGTCTTTGTGTCTCAGAAGTAAATAATCACAATTATTTAATTTTCTCAATTTTTGGTACTTTTTAGACTTTTTTTCCAAGTATTCAACTTGTTATGGTCTTTGGACAAGTTTCACTCAGTTTGAACAAAATTTGTCCAAGTTATCAACTGTTTCGTGTCCGCAGACTTAGTTTTCGAGAATCTGGCTTAAGTCTCACTTTTGTGGTCCAAATTTCACCAAATTTGATTTGTGGACTCTACTTGATATGCTTGTCCTTGAGGTATGCTCAAATGTGCAAAAATATCCAATTTTGTAGCATATATAAATAATTACGATTATTTACTTTTGGTATTTTTGTGTAACTTTTTGCCACAATGTTGACACAAAATGGTTAAACAGCTCAACTTAAGCCCCCTAGCCAAGTTTCATCAAGTTTGGATAATCCTTGTTCAATGTGTCAACAGTTTTGTGTCTACAGACTCTCTTTACAAATTTGGCCACAATTTTCACTTCAATGATCCAAATCTTATCAAATTTGATTTGTGGGCTTAATATAACATGCTAAAACTAGTGGTATGCTGGGTTGGTCAAAAAAGTTGAGAAATGGGACAAAAGTAAATAATTGTGATTATTTAGTTCTGGTAAATTTTTGCATCTTTCTGGTCAATAGAGCATGTACAGTAAATAATTGCGATTATTTAGTTCTGGTAAAGTTTTGCATCTTTCTGGTCAACAGAGCATGTACACTTGTTTAACACTTCAATATAAGCTTCTAAGTCAAGTTTCACTAAGTTTGAACAAGATTTTTCCAATCACACATAGTTCTCAACAATCAGTACAGATTTCAATTTTTATCAAGGTTTTGGTCAGTTTGGTGATCCAAATTCTATGCGCCTTTACAAAGGATGTTTGTACACATGCATAGAGTTTCTGAATATCAACCTTGGTCACTTTTGAGTTGAAAGTAAATAATTGTGATTATTTACTTTTGGCCTAAAATGAGCACTTTTTTCAACTTTTTCAGTGGACAATTTCATAATAATCAATATCTAATTCTCCTAAATGATTTTCTCATGTTAAACTAATCATTTAATATGGGGGAGTGCCAGGGGAGAAAAAGATAGAATATCGGTTAAGCTAGCAGACTGGGCCACAGTAGGGATCTAAAGGAGGGAAAATAGGGATCCAAAGGGGGGGGGCCATCTGCAAAAGAGCAATGTGCAACAATGGGCTTAAAAGACCCTAAGGTTCAGCCCATTAAGACTTCCAAAATGCTAAGGTTCCAAAATTCAAAGGTTGTGTCCAAAGGCCAAACACTAGGGAAATTGGATGCTTAGTGTGTGTCAGAAAAAGTCTTTGTCAATCCCTACATAGGCGAGCCTTGCAAGTAGGGGATGAGAGAGACACTCACACACACCACACACAAGCTCCCTTTACACAAAGGGAATGAGGGACACATGTCAGCTCCCTAGCCCAGATGTCCACAAGGTGTACCCAATTCCTATTGGATGGCCTTGGAGGTGGACCAATGAGAATTAGGCTAGAGTAAATCTAGTTTAATTAATTTAAAAACACTTAATAAAAGAACCAATAACAAGGAAGCTCTCTAGAAGACTATTAGACAACCACCCAAGGGGACCAATGAGCATTCAGCACCCCAATGGCTTGCCTGATTCCTATTGTCCAGGAGGCAAAGGGGTCCAATGAGAGTTTAGTTGAATTAAATAATTACCTAAAGCTCTCTTAAAAGGGGAAAGGGGGACACATGCTAGAAGGCTATCGCTTATCCTCCTTAATTACCATTGGCTAAGCCTGGGGAGGTCCAATAGAATGCTAGCAAGAGCAAATAGCAAGAGGGGTCGACCAAGAGAGAGAGGGGGCTGATTTTTGAAAGGCATTATCACACACACACTCACACAATCTCATGTGTGAAGTAAAGAATACTCCCTCTCCTTTTCAAGCTTTAATGGAAAGCTTATCACCTACTCCAAGCTTGTGAGAAGGAAGGCCTACACCAACAAATCTTGGCTTTGTGATGCAAATCCAACCAAGAGCCAAGCTTCAATGCATGCTCATATCCTCTACCATGCTAATTACTAAGCTAAGCTATGCTAATATGAGTGAATATGTGAGGAGATGTACATCTTTCTCGTAAGAATACTCCTTCTTCCTCTCAATCTACTCTCATACCCCGCTAGCTCTCACCATCTTCGAAGGTGTGTGAGGTCTTGGGTCTAAGACCCTGAGGGAATTGATGTTGTGTTTGATAAGTGTTTTGCATAGCGCCTGAAGTTTCCATCTTCATTGCACTATCTAGTATTGAAGGAACACAAGAAATTGTATTGTAGATTGTTTCTCTTAAAGGGAGAAACCATAATACAAAGCCTTTTGGAGGGGGGACCGGATCCATGCAAATCCGGTCCTCAACTGTTGTCAATTGATTAATTCTCTCTCTTTTGAAGTATTGTTCATGCTATCTAACTAGGTGTTATGCTTTTTGTTGCTCTCTCCACCCAAGCACTCTTGTTAATCTCATTAGGAATCTATTCTAATGAAATGCTCACTATGTTCATGCTATTTTCCGCTACACACAAGTTACTAGGCCATGAAATGTTACATTGGTATCAGAGCACAAGGTTTCTCTTTTCTTGCTCAAGAAGGGAGGTCCTCAAGCTAGCTATAAATGGTTGGTACTATTAATTGCATGTGAGTAAGTAGAATAGGGATTTTTCATCCTTGCAGTGCGCCTGCCTTTGTGCAGTTAATGGGGAATCACCGTGGAGAGCTATGGTGTTAATAGTGGAGTCCTACGAGGCTTGCCTACGGCTTAACCACTATTGATCTGTTAGAAGCTTGACAGGTGCCGGTGTTGTTTTGGTGTTGAACGACCCTCTCTTCTATTCCTTGCAATTGATGGTATTCGAGCCACGGGTACAGCAGCTTGAGTTCTTTTTCTAAAGGGGTAAAGAGGAGTAGCAACTAGGGCTTGAAGTGCCAAAGTACACCTAAAAAGTTCACACCTTAAAGTTGTTAGAATGGTTGAAAATAGTAAAGAGAGTGTAATTAATGTTGATAACTTTGATTTTGCTAATGAGCAAGCTACTAATGATGCCCCGATGCTTGTTAACTATCTTGTTTCTAGGCTTCAACAAGCCATGGGCAATCCATCCCTCCAAAGTGAAGTGCAACGGCAGCTCCGTGCTCATGGAATTCTCCAAGCTCCCCACCATGACAAGAGAGAACCTAGGAAGCCTCCTTGCAAGACTTCCAAAAGAGGTCTCTCTTCGATTTGGGAAGAAGAAGTGGATCCCTATGAAGGGCTCAGAAATTTGCTCCTTGATCACGCATCTCCTTCTCAAAGGGGAATTCAAGAGCCTCCACCGAAGGAACAAGAAAGAAGTGAGTCTCCCGCCACCTCGACGGAGATGGCTCAACGAAGATGGCGGGCTAAACGCTCTCCATCACCTCCAAAACGGAGAAGACCATCGCATACTTCTCCACACCATACTTCAAAGAGGGATGACAAAAAGCAAGAGAAGAAAAAGGCAAGAAAGAGGGCACCCTCTTCTCCATCTTCTTCATCCTCTTCCTCTTATGAAAGTGATGGTGAATACAAAGAAGATCAAGAAAAGAAAAAGGCGAGAAAGAGGTCATCCTCTTCTCCATCTTCCTCAAATTCTTCATCTTCTGAAGAAAGTGATGGTGCAACCTTCGAACCATCAAAAAGAAGAGGCCATAGGGAATCCTATGCCGCGTGGAAGAGGTCGTCCAAGCTCAAGAAATTCAAAAAGGGAGGGAAGAGAATATTTTTCCTTACCTATGATGGTCCTTTTGGTGCTACGGGCAAAGTCTTGGCCTTTATCCAACAATTTGATGCGGCGTTCGGAGATGAGGGCTTCATGGAGTCCTCTAAGCTATGCCATGTAGCTATGCACTTTAAAAGTCCATCAGGCAATGGTGGTCTAGCCTATGGGCCAACGGTGAAGCTCCATGAACATGGAAAGCTTTAAGAGCTTCCATTATGAAGCAGTTTTTGGCCACCAATGCAAAAGAAAAAGTACTCACCGAATGGCGAAGCTTGAAGCTCTCTCCCTATGAATCCATCCACAAATATGTAGACAAGTTTTGGGACCTACAACTCAAAGCCACTGTCTTCAAAAAGTTGGATTTTGGAGAGCAAAAGCAGCAATTTTTTGCGGGCTTAACCAAAGAAATGGTGGAGTATGTCAACTCCCAAAGGCCACGCACCATATCGACGGTAATACATCATACTATGGTGGCCTCTCGAATCAATTTCCAAACAGGGGCTAAGAGGAATTCTAAGCCTCCTGAAAACAAGGGTTCCAATGAGCCTAAGGGGAAGGACAATGTCCAAAAGTCTCCTAAGGGCAACTCCAACAAAGCTAAAGAGAAGGGAGTTTATAAAGGCAAAAATAAACTCTCTCCTGAAGAGCTTGAGCGTTATCGCAAGGATAACCGGTGTTTCAAGTGCGGCAAACAAGGGCATGCGTACCGCGGTTGTCCCCAAAAGAAAAACCGCCATGATCCTCCTAGAGTTACCTTGGTCGAAATCCAAGAGGAGGAAACTCACCACAAAGGATCTCCTCTATGACATGCTTGGGGAAAGAGAAGAGAACATGATGCTTTTATTCTCTTTGATCCCGATTCTACTCATAATTTTATATCTATAGAGTTGGCCACCAAGCTAGGCATACAAACCTACGAGATGGGAGATATCCTACCCGCAGACGGTGCTTTCAAGGGGGAAGAAGCTTCAGTCACTCCCTTAATCGGGAAATTGAGGCTCCATGTCCAAAGCTATGTGGACAAAGAGGACTTCTTTATCTCTCCACTCAAGCATGAAGATGTAATCCTAGGGGCACCATAGTTTGATCGCATGGATGCCAATGTTAAATTCTCTGAAAGGAGAATCTCCTTTAAGTTTAGGGAAAAAGATATGTATATAGATGTTAAGGAGATGGGTAACACTATACCCATTGTACATACACAAGCTTTCAACAAGTCAATAAACAACTCTATTTTTGTGTACATGATTTTTGTTAAAGATTCTCAAAATGAATCTAATGTTTTAGCAAAAGAAAATATACACAACCAAAAGGAATTAGAGTTATCCAATTTTCTCAAGGGGTTTAAAGATGTCTTTATTGACGACATCCATTGTGAGCTACCTCCTAAACGAGGTAATGATGACCATGCAATTGAACTTCTTCCCGGAAGTTCACCACCTAACAAACCTCCTTATAGAGTTTCTCAAGCTCAACAAGAGGAGATTATGCGGCAAGTGCATGAGTTAGTTGAGAAGGGCATGGTTAGGGCTAGCTCATCTCCATTCTGTTCTCCTATGCTACTAGTGCAAAAGAAAGATGGCACATATCGTATGTGTGTCGACTATAGAGCACTAAAAAGGATCGCTATCAAAAATAGGTTTCCCGTTCCACGAGTAGAAGACCTATTTGATAAGCTACAAGGGTCCACCTACTTCAGTAGGATTGACTTAAAAAGTGGCTATCATCAAATAAGGATAGTTGATCAAGACATTGTAAAGACTGCATTTTGCACTACGTTTGGTCTTTACAATTACATTGTCATGCCTTTTGGCTTGACCAATGCACCGGCCACATTTAATCGCTTGATGGAGAAGCTATTCAGGCCTCACCAACCTTTACTGGAGTGTTCTTTGATGATATCATCATCTACTCTAATTCATTAGACGAACACAAGCAACACCTCCAGGTGATATTTCAAGTTCTAAGAGAGAATAAACTTTATGTTAATCGAAAGAAAAGTGAATCTTTTTCTTGCAAGAGATTCAATATTTAGGTCACATTATCTCTCAAGATGGCATCCAAATGGATCCATCAAAGTTAGAGGCAATAAAAGGATGGCCTAAACCAAGAAATCTTCATGAGTTAAGAAGCTTTATAGGTATGTGTGCATACTAAAGACACTTCATAGAAAAGTTCTCACTAATAGCACGACCATTACATGACCTAACAAAGAAAAATGTTAGGTACACATGGTCTGCCAAGGAGAACAATGCTTTCAAAAAGCTTTAAAAAAATCTTATCTCTCAACCTGTGCTTACACTAGCGGATCTCTCAAAGCCATTTGAGGTCCAAATGTGATGCTTGTGGTGATTGCCTTGGAGCTGTTTTGCTTCAAGAAGGGCATGCCATAGGCTATGAAAGTCGAAGGCTCGACCCTGTCGAGCAAGCTCTAGGCATATATGAAAAGGAACTCCTTGCAGTTCTACATGACTTAGACTCATGGAAGCACTATTTATTGGGGACTCCTTTCCTTCTGCGAACGGATCACCAAAGTCTTAAGTACTTCATGACGCAGACCAAGCTCTCCGACAAACAAATGAGGTGGGAAAATTTCCTTTCGCAATTTCATTTTCATATTGCTCACATTGCTGGCAAGCATAATCAAGTAGCCGATGCACTCTCAAGACGGCCGAGAGTGAATGCGGTTTCCATAGCAACTCACAATGATCTATCTTCTATGATAGATGAGTATGCTATTGATCCCAATTTTAGAGATGTGATTTCAGCCCTTGCACTAGGTGGAAGAAAGAGGAACCATTTATGTTAGAAGATGGTTATCTTCTCTATGGCAATAGACTATGCATTACTAGATCACTATGTGAGAAAGTGATGTATGAATCTCATGCTCCTCCTTATGCAGGACATAGAGGGATTCAGTCTACCCTAAAGGGCATTGAAACATATTTCTATTGGCCTACCATAAAAGCAAACGTACAAGAGTATGTTTCTAAATGTGTGGTATGCCAAAAGACGATGTTTGATAGAGGGAAGCAACTTGGCTTACTTCAACCTTTGTCAATCCCTAATTCACCATGGGAGAGCATATCCATGGATTTTATCTTTGGATTGCCTAAGTCTATCCATGGGAATAAAGGAATATGGATGATAGTAGACAGGTTCAGTAAACAAGCTCATTTTATACATGTCAAAAAGATTATCAAAGCCCATCAAATGGCAACCCTCTTCATTTCACAAATCTTCAAGTACCATGGCTTGCCAATGTCCATAGTGTCGGATAGAGATCCTAGAATGACCAGTAATTTCTGAAATGGTCTCTTTGAGAATTTAGGAACAGGGCTAAACTTCTCTTCGGCCTATCACCCGCAAATGGATGGCCAAAGTGAAATAGCTAACCTAACAATTCTCGATCTACTAAAAGCCTATGTAACGAAAGTAGATCAAAGATCCCAATGGGAGAAGTACTTACCCTTGGTGGAGTATGCCTACAATAACATTGCACCTTTTGAGGTAATTGAGGGAAGATCAAAAAGTCCCTTGCTACTTAAGGTACACGGGAAGATCTTCGTTATTTGCAGATGATTATTGCCGAGACCTACAAGAATCTTTCCAGAAGATTAAGGATGTTATCTCTATCTCACAGCAAAGGCAAAAGGTTGTTGCTGACAAGCACAGAAGATCCCAAGCCTCTAAAGAAAATGATTGGGTCTTACTCAAATTTCCCAAGGCTCGATTAAGGCACACGACGGGCAAGAATCGTACGGGAAACCAAAAGTACTATGCTAAGTTAGCAAAAAGGTACTATGGTACCTTCCAGATTCTTAGGCCAATCAATGAGATGGCATATCAACTCAAGTTGCCCAACCATTGGCTCATACACAATGCTTTCCATGTGAGCCTACTAAAGCCTTACAAAGGAGAGCCATCTCAAGAACTAACTATTGAAGACCCACCAAAGATCGAGGACCAAGAAGAGGTGTTGCAGCCTGAGGCCATTCTCTGACATGAAGACAAAGGTACTAAGAGGCGGCAATACTATCCAACGATATCTTATTAAGTTTAAGAATTATCCTTTTGAAGATGCTAGATGGATGCAAGGCATACACTTAAAGGATGACCTAAACCTTGTCAATGCTTACAATGCTTCCCTAGAGTAAGCAAATGTACAAATGTTGAAAATGAACAAATTTTTTTTCTTATAAGACTCTCTTTTTCTTTATTGTGCACAAAGATGAAGTAGTATACATGCTTAGATCAAGTTTGCGGAGACGACGTCTCCCGAACACCAAGTAGAGCTTGTCACTCTACTATGGAAGATGATAGGACTAATGAGCAGACATGCTTGCGGCAGCCTCAGGCTCTCAAGCACCAAATGGACTAGTCATCCATTGTGGAATGATGTCGTAGGGTAACATAGGGATCCTTTACCTACTAGGAAAAAGGACTAATGAATATGCTTTATCTTCTCTACCCCATAGTCAAGGACCACTATGATTTCAAGATAGAGGTAATGTCATAATAATCAACATCTAATTCTCCTAAATGATTTTCTCATGTTAAGCTGATCATTTAATATGGGGAAGTGCCAGAAGAGAAAAAGCTAGAATATTGGTTAAGCTAGCAGATCAAGCCACAGTAGGGATCCAAAGGGGGGGCCATCTGCAAAAGAGCAATGTGCAACAATGGGCTTAAAAGACCCTAAGGTTCAGCCCATTAAGACTTCCAAAATGCTAAGGTTCCAAAATTCAAAGGTTGTGTCCAAAGGCCAAACACTAGGGAAATTGGATGCTTAGAGTGTGTCACAAAAAGTCTTTTTCAATCCCTACATAGGAGGGGGCGAGCCTTGCAAGTAGGGAATGAGAGAGGAACTCACACACACACACACACACACACACAAGCTCCCTTTACAGAAAGGAATGAGGGACACATGTCAGCTCCCTAGCCCAGATGCCCACAAGGTGTACCTAATTCCTATTGGATGGCCTTGGAGGTGGACCAATGAGAATTAGGCTAGAGTAAATCTAGTTTAATTAATTTAAAAACACTTAATAAAATAACCAATAACAAGTAATCTCTCTAGAAGACTATTGGACAGTCTCCCAAGGGGACCAATGAGCATTCAGCAGCCCAATGGCTTGCCTGATTCCTATTAGCCAGGAGGCAAAGGGGTCCAATGAGAGTTTAGTTGAATTAAATAATTACCTAAAGCTCTCACAAAAGGGGAAAGGGGGACACATGTCAGAAGGCTATCAGTTATGCTGCTTAATTACCATTGGCTAAGCCTGGGGAGGTCTAATAGGATGCTATCAAGAGCAAATAGCAAGAGGGGTCGACCAAGAGAGAGAGGGGGCTGATTTTTGCAAGGCATTATCACACACACACTCACACAATCTCATGTGTGAAGTAAAGAAGGCTCTCTCTCCTTCTCAAGCTTTAATGGAAAGCTTATCACCTACTCCAATCTTGTGAGAAGGAAGGTCTACACCAACAAATCTTGGCTTTGTGATGCAAATCCAACCAAGAGCCAAGCTTCAATGCATGCTCATCTCCTCTACCATGCCAATTAATAAGCTAAGCTATGCTAATATGAGTGATTATGTGAGGAGATGTACATCTTTCTCGTAAGAATACTCCTTCTTCCTCTCAATCTACTCTAATACCCCACTAGCTCTCACCATCTTCGAAGGTGTGTGAGGTCTTGGGTCTGAGACCGTGAGGGAATTGATGTTGTGTTTGATAAGTGTTTTGCATAGTGCATAAAGTTTCCATCTTCATTGCACTAGCTAGTATTGAAGGAACACAAGAAATTGTATTGTAAAATGTCTCTCTTGATGGGAGAAACCATAATAAAAAGCCTTTTGGAGGGGGGACTGGCTCCATGCAAATTCGGTCCTCAACTGTTGTCAATTGCTTAATTTCTCTCTCTTTTGAAGTATTGTTCATGCTATCTAACTAGGTGTTATGCTTTTTGTTGCTCTCTCCACCCAAGCACTCTTGTTAATCTCATTAGGAATCTATCCTAATGAAATGCTCACTATGTTCATGTTATTTTCTGCTACACACAAGTTACTAGGCCATTAAATGTTATAGACAATCTTTTTATGATCTATTTTAATCCTCTGAGTCAAGTCAAAACTTAATTTGGCCTAAAATGTCAAGAAATAGTAAATAATTTGAGCTTTTGCGAACTCTTGAAAATTTACCTCAAATGCGTCCTTAAGCTTACCCACTGGTTCATACAACTTTTAAAGCATAATCTCCAACCGGATTCAGTGGTTGACAGTCTTTTGGTGCTGCTTCAAGCCGTAGACGTGAAATTCTGCAACTTCACATAAACAACTCACAATTGATTCTTCTAGAGAGAGCAATATTCTGAGATCCCACCTCGGATTCTACTCCTCGTTTTCTTGTTTTTTATGGTTCTTTGAGCCTTGATCTTAAGACTTGTCTCGTCCATCAATCATTCTCAATCCTAATCTAATCCCACAATCTTAAAAGGTACTTAGCAAGTACACTTACTTCCAGGCTACCTCTTCACAACCAAATACGACAATCTTAAGCTATGCGGTTTTAAAGAGAAAGTTTTAACTCTAGGTGATCCTAGAGGAACTTAAAGGACAACTACACAAAACGCTCGTGTTTTTCCTAGTTTAGGTCTCTTTGATCCCGACAGCAGCGGGGCCAAATGTGGGACGGGTTTCTAACCTCACTCCTATCTTATTGTTGCAGACATAGCGAGAATCACGAACATAATTGTCAATCCATAGGACGAAGCTGACTTGACTAGTACATAGAGGCTACAAGAGGTTGTCAATCTCTTGGAAAATAACAGACAACTCACATCTAACTCAAGCTACACTCAAATGACCAAAATCACCAAAAGCTAGTCGTTAATCTTCGGCAAACAAATCATAATCGTTACTGCATCAAACGACATCCAAACGTTATGAAACTTCTAGGACATGTTTATAAGACCTAAGAAAATTATACTTATTTTATGATTTTCTAGCTTAAATTCTTACTTATGATAAAATTCGGCGACGCAAAAGACTACGAATTACCATAAAATGTTTACGTCAACGCGTAGAGCTCTTACTTGCAGTTGCAACACAATAGACGGCACTGCAATGTGACAACCGAGGAGAAAGTACAAAGCGTGAGAAGGAGAGAAGTGAGCGTCCTTAGCTCACATTGTGTTCTATTATCCAAAAACTTACAATATACTTACAAAAATTGGCTTTTATACCTTAGCCAAGGTTTCTTTGGTCAAAATTAATAATTTGGGAGCTCTAACTAAAGATAGGTTGATACAATCTGGAAGCTTGTAGCCCCGGCTCATCAATTACATTGCTTATCTGGAAAGTAGGAGTTACAACATTCCTGATTTATCAAAATAATAAGTGTTTTTACAATAAAAGCTCCAAAAAATGTTATCCGAGTTAGCTTGCTGCTAACGAAATCATAGTACAAGCCTTTGTTACCTTCTAAGAAGGACATCCATGCGGCTCTTGCTTGCTCAAGCTCATGAAAAACTTGGATGCATGTGAGCAGCATTCTGCAGATTTTATATAGCATTGCACATGAAAGGTCAGGGAGGCTCTTGAAGAAGTTCATGGTGCCCGTTAGGGTTTTCACCATGTATTTCTCCATTATTGGTCCTTGATCTAGAGCTGGCAATTTTGGGTAGTTGAGCCAAGTTGGCCTTTTCTTCTTTAATGCTTTGTGTGTCTGCCATGTCCTTATCCTTGGTACAAGACAGAATGTTAAGTCTTTATGGATTGCTGCAGGTGCTCTTGTAAACAAAATGAGATATCTTGAGTTTTTGTTGAGCCAGTTCTTCCTCCATTTGGGGTGGAGAGCATCTGACCCCTCTTCTTGCATAGCCTTGTAAAGTCTTTCTTTTACTTGCAGTAACTCCAACTTTATCAAATGGTAGGGTAGTGGTTGTTGATGCCATTGAGAATTGATTTGGTTGGGAGTGATCTGAGTTACATTGACACAGTGAAGAACCCTCACCTCCCAATCCACAGCCGCTTTCCATACATCATCCACTTCAAGAACAAATTGCCCTTTAAGTGCATCTTCTTCAGCTTTAGAGAGCTGGACCATTGGAACTTGTTCTGCATCGGTGATTGGTACTTGGAATTCAAAACTCCTTGTCTACCCTTGTGTTGGTTGTGTTTCAATTTTGCAAAGGAGACGGATGGTATGTCTAGATTTGGCTGCTCAAATGTACATGCCTCCTCCTGAGCTTCCATATTCCCTTCTCTCAGTAGTAGTTGGTTGGCTTTCTTTAAATCCTCTATCTCTTCAAGCAACTACTCTTCTCTTTGCACCCGCATTAGGGAGAGGTCCCTTCTTTGTGCCTATTCCAACTTCAACTCAAGTTCCAGGTCTTTGTTTCTCTTTTCCAAAGCCTTGTAAACTTCATATGTCCCCTTGAGTGAAGCTACGGCTGGGGTTTCCTTGATTTGCTTTAGGAATGCCGCTTGGTCATTGATTCTCTTCTCTGAGTATTACAAAGAGGCATTTGCTACATTTAATTGTACTTGGAGCTTTTGTACTGACTGAGTAGTGCTCAAAAGTTCATTTGTTACTTCAGTCAGTTGTTGGTCCTTGCTTTTACATGCATCTGATAGCTTTGTGAGAATCTCCTCTAATTCTTCCATCTCTTTTTGTTGCTTTTCCTTGACACTTTGGTGTTGCTTTGCTTCTCTCTTGAGCTCTTTGATCTTCAATGATATTCGTCATGTCTTCAAGATTGCCTTGGAGAGCATCAATTACTTGTTCCAACTCTCGAGCTTTAGCACTGCACCTAAGAGCTGATGTTCGCATCTTCTCCGTCATCATCTCTATCTACTTTGCATATTCATTAACATGG
The DNA here is from genome assembly GCF_014529385.1 of Adiantum capillus-veneris. Taxonomy (NCBI): domain Eukaryota; kingdom Viridiplantae; phylum Streptophyta; class Polypodiopsida; order Polypodiales; family Pteridaceae; genus Adiantum; species Adiantum capillus-veneris. The sequence continues at coordinate 24,032,982 of NC_140935.1, forward strand.
ATGATAACGCCATCCGTTGTTTCCCATTCTTCAGATTCTACATGAGGCTGTTTAGAAGGTCCAGCAGATTCGGCATGCGGCTCTTTAGACGGTTCAGCTGATTCTGCTTGAGGTTTTGTAATAATAACTAATATCTAATTCTCCTAAATGATTTTCTCATGTTAAACTGATCATTTATTATGGGGAAGTATCAGGGGAGAAAAAGCTAGGATATTGGTTATGCTGGCAAACCGGTCATATTAGAGATCCAAAGGAGGAAAAATAGGGATCCAAACGGGGGACCATCTACAAAGACCAATGTGCAAATATGGGCTTCAAAGACCTTAAGGTTCAGCTCATTAAGACTTCCAAAATGCTAAGGTTCCAAATTCAAAGGTAATGTTCAATGGCCAAACTCTAGGTAAAATTGGATGCTTATGTGAAGACCATAAAGTCTTCACGTATCCCTAGATAGGAGGGGGCGAGCCTTTCTTATAGGGTATGAGAGAGAAGCACACACACACTCTAGCAAGCTCCCCTTACACAAAGGGAATAGGGGACACATGTCATCTTCCTAGCCCAGTTGCCCCCAAGGTGCATTCAAATCCTATTGGATGGCCATAGAGGTGGACCAATGAGAATTAGGCTAGAATAAACCTAGTTTAATTCATTTAAAAACACTTGATAAAAGAATCAATAGAAATTAAGCTCTCTAGAAGACTATTGGACAGTCTCCCAAGGGGTCCAATGAGCATTCAGTAGCCCAATGGCTTGCCTAATTCCTATTGGCCAGAAGACTAAGGGGTCCAATGAGAGTTTAATTGCATTATTTAATTACCTAAAGCTCTCACAAAATGGGAAAGGGGGACACAAGTCACAAGGCTTTCACTTATGCTTCTTAATTATCATTGGCTAAGCTTTGCAGGGTCCAATGGGATGCCAGCATGAGTGCAAATCAAGAGGGGTCGACAAAGAGAGAGAGGGAGCTGATTTTAGCAAGGCATTATCACACACACACTCACACAAGCTCATGTGTGAAGTAAAGAAGACTCTCTCTTCTTGTAAAGCTTTAATGGAAAGCTCATCTTCTACTCCAAGCTTGTGAGAAGGGAGGCATACACCAACAACTCTTGGCTTTGTGATGAAAATCCAACCAAGAGCCAAGCTCCAATGCATGCTCATCTCCTCTATCATGCTAATGACTAAGCTATGCTAAGATATTATGAATGATTATGTGAGGAGATATACTTCTTTCTCATAAGAATACACCTTCTTGCTCTCGATCTACTCTCATATCCCGCTAGCTCTCACCATCTTTGAAGGTGTGTGAGGTCTTGGGTCTGAGACCGTGAGGGAATTGATGTTATGTTGTATAAGTGTGAGCTTGGTGCTTGAAGCTTCCATCTTCATTGCACCTGCAAGTTATTGAAGGAACACAAAGTATTGTATTGTAAAATGTCTCCCTTGATGGGGAAAACCTATAATACAGAGCCTTTTGGAGGGGGGGACTGGCACCATGTAAACCCGGTCCTCAACTGTTGTCAATAGCTTAATTTCTCTCTCTCTTTTTGAAGTATTGTTCATGCCTATCTAACTAGGTGTTATGCTTTTGTTGCTCTCTCCATCCAAGCACTCTTGCTATGCTCATTAGGAATCTATTCTAATGAGATGCTCACTATGTCTATGTTATTTTCCGCTACGCATAAGTTACTAGACCATTAAATGTTACAGGTTTTGTAGAAGGTTCAGCCTCATCTTTGTCTTTTTCCTTGGGCTGTTCATGACTGGCTTCCTCCTCTTGTTTCTCTTCTACTTTTGTTTCATCGGCTTCATTGGATTTGTCAGTTGGTGAAGGGCTTGGATTAGGAATTGGTTGGTCTTCTTGTTCAGTAAAGGGTGAAGGTGATCTTGGAGACATCTCTTCCTGTTCTTGCCATGGTTCAATCGGTTTTGCAACTTCTGCTTGCCTTTGTTGTGCAATCGACTCTTCTCTTGCTTTTCTTTGTGCTTCTAGAGCCTCCTGTATCTTTAGGGCTTCGACTTATGTATACATTCTCTCAAGGAGATCCTTCGGATCTTCTTCTCAGGGTTCTTGGTTCTAGGACCCTTGATTTCCCTTGGCCTCCATGATTCCGGGTTCTCCCTTGTAGTTTGGCGACTTCTTTCATAAGATTCTTTCTCTCTTTTGAACCTTGCTTTTTTCTACCCAGGTTCTTCCTGATGGGTTGCCACTGCTTTTCTCTTCATTTCTTCTCTCCTTGTCCTTTTTTCTTCATTGTTAGAACTCTCTTCATTGCTATGGGCTTCAGGTGAGCTTTATGTTGATTCTTCATCTGATTTATAGGTTCTTTTCTTCTTTGATCTAGTGGCTCATGGAGAGGGATGAGCTAAGACTATCCATGTATTTTGATCTCGGTTGGTGGCAAGTTATCGGCCATCCCAATGGCATGGTATGCAATCTGTGTTAGAACTTCTGGAGCTCCTAGATATGCTACTCTTCCTTCCTTCTTTGTGCTCTTGAGTGTTGTAAGCACGTAATGAGCATGATCTATTGTTTTTCTTGTTGTTGACTTCAATACCTACGTGAAGGTGGTTGCAACCGCATGATTTGGAGTAGTGTATCTTGGTGGTCTCTTTGCAAGGAAGTGGAAGTGCTGGTGATAGAGACGGGCAGGATCCTCCACTTGCTTTAGAATAAGGTCAGAGAAGGTGGCGGAAACTGTATCCTTTGTGAATGTACCAGCTGTCTTTCTATCTCTGGCCCTCATTGGCATACCTTTAGTGGGTAGTTTTAGTGCTTCAGCCACTATGTCTTTGTTAATGACCACTTTGACTTTTTGTCCTTGCTGATTCGTGATATGGGTAGATCCATCCTCTTTGATGGTTGACAATAGTTCATAAGCTCGCTAGAAGTCTACTCCACATGGCTCTTGATCGTAGAATTCTCGAAGTTCTAACCATATGTTGGCTTCTTTTGTTGTTGGCTTCGTGGCTACATCATAAACTTCTTGGGTAGCATCTGCAACTCTACCTTATTTCCAGTTTTACTCTTGAACCTGCCGGTGAAGACTGTGGTGTTGTGTTCTTCAAGCTGTTCTTTTGATAGGTAGGTTACCTTGGCCGGTTTCAATGAACTCGGCTCCAACTGGTATGGTGGCAATTCTTGCAGCTTTTCTTTATGGGCCATTCTCTTCTTTGCTTTCTCATTAGCAGCTTGCATTGCACCTATTAGGGGAATGCAGTTTCAAAGTTAGAAAATTCCACAAATTTCGCTCTAAAATGCCCTATGTCTGAATTGCTGGCAAATGATGTCCGTTTTCCTTCAAATCAATTTTGGAGCATGCACAGATGCATAAAAACATTTAAAGATCAAAACCATCAAATCCAGGCAAACTTTGCAACCAAACTAAATAAACACGATTATTTACAACAACAAAAATATTCAAATTTTTTGCAGTTTTGACTTCATAGGCTTGGCAAATATGTGGTTTAGATACTCTGAGTGAAGTGTGGGCTCATTTGAGTGTACAAGGTGGAAATGGTATCAGTAATCTTCAGACTGTGAAACAGTAGATATGAAGGGATTTTGGATTTTTGAGATCCAAATGTGATCAAACTTGATTGGTGGGCTTGTCACATCATGTACTTTGGTTTCATAAGATCAAAGATGAAATTTGAACTCATTCTGGCAGAAATATAAATAACTGCGCGATTATTAACATTTTTATCAAATTCGACATTTTTTGTTCCACACTGGTTCTAGACATGCTATAGACCCTCTGGGTGAGAAATGGGATGTTTGGATCAAAAAATATAACAATTAGCTCAAAATTTAGACAAAAGAGCCTTTAATGCGCTTTTTGACAAAATCTGAGATTTTCTTGATTTGGCTCATATTTGACATGTGGCATGAGATAGACGTGTACAAATGATAGGCGAAGCAAAATGAGGATTTCCAAGCCAATTGTGGACAAAAGTAAATAATCTCGTGATTATTAACAACAGTTATACTTTTTGCTTAAAAAGATAATTCTATGACCTACACATCTTCATTACATCTAAAACAAATCTTAAAATGAGTTTGGTAAGATTTGGTCGTGTCGGCATCACTTCGTGCTCTTGTTGACTCTAAAATCACCAGTTTTTGTTACTAGTTGGTGTGTAAAGTTGTTTGGTTACTTTTGAAGCCATGGACTTATCCGCTACATAGTCCTGATGCTACTCATCCAGTTTGGGCTCATTCGGAGTCAGTTTGACTTCATATGTCAAATTTGACATTTTGCAGTTTTTGAGTTGTTTCTTGCTGCTAGAGAGATTGCCTTGAGTTTTTTCCTTGAAACCATCTAGGTAAATTGTGTATAGACCTTGTCTATAAGCTGCCCCCTGGAGTCAGAATTCAATACTGGCATGTGGCCAAAACCTAGATTATTTACTTGGGGACCCCCTCGACCCCTACCAAATGGTCATGTAATGATATAGTAGTGTTCTACTATCTAGGGGCATGCTACAGTTCAAGTCTTGTCCAATTCGGTTGAGCTGACAGACCGCTATGGCCGGTTTTTAGTTGTAGGAATTCGTACACAGCTCGGATTCTAGGGTTTTTTCTTGGGCCTAGACTTGCTACCCGACTGTACAAAAACGTTCTTTGATGAGTTTAGAACTTACCCCTCATGTCTCATGTGAAACGATGCTGAAAATGGGCGACTGTGGACTCCAAAAATCGCGCGCGAAGAAGGTAGAGAGCTCTCTTCTCCAAGAGTGACTAGTGGAAATGAAGTGATTTTGGGCTACCTTGGATATCTATACTCGGACTTCCCAAACTATTTTTCCCCAAATTCCCCTATTAGTCCTAATAGGCTGTGAAATATATGTTAGACCCGCAAATTTCCTCAATCGGACTCTGTAAGCTCATTCTGCAAAAATTTGCAAAAACAGGCCCTGGCGGCCTAATTTAGGCACCCCGCTTTTGTTTGTCGTTTTGATTAAAAAAAATTGTGCATGTCCGTCTTGTTCTTCTAATCATCAGCATATCTTCAATTTCTCCATCTGAGCTCATTTGCTATTTATTATTTTTTTTGACTTGTTTATTAAAAAAATCAAAGAAAATAATAAAATGCAGTAAAAAAGAAAAAATTGAAAGACCAATAATCAAGAAAATCCATTGAAAACACTATTTTATTACTTTTTGGTGGATTTCTCCATTTTTAAGCTCCAATATCAAGAAAATTTAATGAAAATAAGCAAAAAGTTAATTTTGATGCATTTTTTGATAGTATATACACTATTTACACTCATCGGGGAGATGTTATCAACTAAAATTCCCTTGTTGATGATTTTTAAGGATATTATTAGGTAATTTAGCAAAAAATCACACATTAACATCCAACGTTTTCCTCTCTCTTCAAACATTGCCCTTAACTAATGAAGTTTCCTTCCACCCCTCTTAGAAGGAGTACTTTGGGATGACTGTGTGCATGGGTTGAACAATTGTATCTATACATAGCCGTGGTTGGCTCTATCATGATTTGATGGTCAATGAAATGCAAACCAGTATGCGGTGCAAGAGTTGGGTCTTGCGTAGTTAACTCAAGGGTTTTTGTGGTCAAGGTTTCTTGTCAATGTTTCTTAAATAGCAGATTTTGTAATTTGTGTGCTCTTTGCTTGATTGTGCCATTTGGATGCTTTGGCACACTGATTTTTTGAGCAATAGATTTAATTCTCCATTGGTATTTTGGTTTTTAGTAGGTGAACTGTTGTGGTTGAGTGTTTTAAGATTTATCTTTCCACTAATTCATCAGCTTTACAATTTGTGGAGAAGATAAATACTCCTTTGGTTTCCAAACCCATCTAGTGCTAGTTTGTTTTTTGAAAGATGTTTTTCTGTGAATTGTCAGATGTAAAACTTTCTTCAGTATGGTAGATGAGTTTTTGGGCACTCAAATTTGAGACAGATTGTTCTTGATTTGTGCTTTTGGTATCCAAATTTGCCTGACTCCTTGCATGCTACTTGTAGCATTTGCTTGTCTAGAGGATGACATAGATTGATTATTCCCTGGTTTCTTTTGTGGGTGACCTTTTTTCCATTCCTCTTTGCTCAATCCAATTGGAACTAAGAGTTGTCCCCCTTTAAGTCCCAATCTGGTATTGCCTTGTATGTCCGCATCCATGAGATTCCAAGAATCATCGTTTCATTCATATGTTCAGCTGATATGCATACAAATTGATGAGGGCATGAAAATCCATCAGCTATCACATTCAAGTTGACTACTCCCAATGCCAGTGTTGGGTTTTTGTTGCGTCCTTTGATAGCAGATATTCCCGATGCTAAAGATTGATTCGTAGCTTTCTTGTAAGTGGAATAACTTACTGCATTCATTCGAGCTCCGGTATCTACTAATGCATTTGTGTTATGATTGTTTAGTTGTACCGTAATACGATGGTCAATTCCATCCAACCATTCATCATCCGTTGACACTGCGTCATTCTGTGATTCCCATAGTCTATCATCTGGTTCCAAAGTGTTGATGGGAATAGGTGTTTGTTGATTTTTGAAAGAAGCTTTCCTCTTGAGTACTCGAAGTCGAGCTTCCTCTTGAGCTTCATCAATAACCTGCTACTATCGTTTAATCTTTCTCTGCTTTGTTGCATGCATTTTCTCTAGAAATTTATTGGTTAGTGGAAAATGGTACTTCTTTAATCGGTATCCACTAATCCAGTTAGCCATTGGTTCACCATCTAGAGTGGACAACTTAACTGCTACACTTAGAGATACGTCTTCAATGATAAACGGTCCATTTCCCTTTTCTTGAATTTGGGAATGTGTTGCTTAAGGGAATAAACAAAAACTAGGTCCCCTTTTTTGAATATTTTTGTGATTAGATGTGAATCAAAAAATTGTTTTTGCTTCCATTTTTGTGCATAGATGTGAGCTACAGCTGTTAGCCTTTGGTCATTGAGCTTTTCTAAATCTTCAAGCCTCTCTGACAATTCATGTCCGGTCCACTCAACATCTTTAGCTACCCTTAGTGTCGGCAATATAAATTCTATCGGTAGTATGGCATCAAGACCATAAACAAGATTAAAGAGCGTAGCATTTAAAGTTGTCTTGGTTAAAACTCTATAAGCCCATAGAGCAGCATGTAGATTCATTTCCCAATCAATTCCTCCTGAACTAACCACTTTAGTCAATATCGAGCTAAGAATTTTATTCATGGCCTCAGCTTGTTCATTTTCTTGCGGATGATATGGAGCGGATTTGTTATGGATGACCATAAATTCATTCAGCAGATACTTAATTACATCATTGAGGAAATGAGTTCCCCTACCACTGACAATTTCTATTGGCAGTCCATATCTTGTGAATACATTCTCATACAAGAATGCGGTTGTGGTTATAGCATCATTCTTCCTGGTTGCCTTAGCCTCTACCCACTTGGTCAAATAGTATGTAGCTACAATGATGTATTGAGCTTGAGTTCTATAAGCAGGTGGTTGTATTGGTCCGACAAAATCTATGCCCCATTTTGCAAAAGCTCTAGCCCCCATCATTGGCGTTAAAGGCATGTTATCTACCTTGGTTGGCATTTTTTCTCATTGCCATGCATCACATCTTTAAACATATTTTTTGGCTTCTGCAAAAAGTGTTGGCCACCATTTGCCTGCCATAAAATTGCTCTAGCGGTGGTTTCACTAGATAAGTGACCTCCAGCTAATCTAGCATGTTCTTGTTCTAGAGTGGGTATATATTCATCTTCATTTGCACAAAGACGTAAATGTTGATCCTTTTCCCTTCAATACAATTGGTTTCCAATAAGAGCATAGTCTCTTGCTTTAGTTTCAATGGCTCTTTGGCGGTGTTTACTCATATCCTTCGGAAATGTTATGTTTGATAAGTAAGTAACTATATAGTTACTCCACTTAGGAACGAGTGAGATTTGAAATAATGTCACATGAGGTATGGGTGTTTGTTTCTGGCATTGAGGACAATTTTACACAAATGAGTGAACATCACTCCTCATGCTTGGCCAAAATACTCCAAGTCTCAAGATCCGTTCCATAGTTTGGTCTTCCGCAAAGTGAAGTCCTACTATGGTAATGTGTGCTTGACTTAGCTATTGGGTTTTCTCCTCAGGATTAATACAAAAAATCAATATTCCATCTCGATTTCTTTTGTATAGCCTTCCAACTAGTAATTAATATATAGCCAATTGTTCAATTAATCTTGATGTAATAGGAAGTGGTATTTGAGAACCCACTTGAGCTATGGTCATCAATGAAACCATATTTTTTTACCAACAGGGTATCATTTCCACGGAGAACAGATATGCGTTTAGTAGATCATCGTCTACCCCTTTTGGTGGTTCTCCTGAGATAATCCTTGATAAATGATTTTCTCTTTGGTGTGTGGTGCCCTTTTTTACAACTACAGTGAAATCAAATTCCAAAAGAATGATGAACCATCTCACTATTCTCCCTATGTTGCATGGCTTATTGACCAAGTACAATAAAGCTTGGTGGTCCACAAAGAACAAAAATTTGTTGGCTAATAGGTAATGTCTTTAGTTTTTTACGGCATAGATTATCCCTAATCCTTCTCTTTCGGTGGTTGTATAATTTTTCTCTGCCACATTCAGCTGTCTACTAGCATAAGAAATGGAAACATCAATTTTTCCTTCTCCTGGTTGAGCTAATATACACCCAATGATAAAATTGGAAGCATCAATATGTATATGGAATATCTTATTCCAATCTGGTGCTTTCAATATTGGGGCTAAAGTGAGAGCTTGTTTAAGCTTCATGAAGGATTCTTCACAATCACTAGTCCATGCAAAGAGTGTAAGCAAGCATTACATGGGTTTTGCAATTATAGCATACATGTAAATGAATTGTCTGTAATAGCCAGAATGTCCCATGAAAGCCTGAACCCCTTTGACTATTGTTAATCTAGGCAATTCACCAAACACATGAACTTTATCCATATGGATTGCTATGCCGTTTTAGACACTATAAAGAATTTTTTGTTGTCTGCCCATAAAGGTGTACTTTTCAGGATTTAAGCAAATCCTATAAAGTCTACATTTTTTGAATACCTTTTTAAGATTTTCAAAATGATTAGCTCGGATTGATGAATGTACACATAAATCATCCATATATACTTCCACGAAATTCCTAAGATATTATTTGAAAGCATGACTCATCAATCTGTGAAGGTTGCAGGAGCATTAGTTAACCCAAAAGGCATAACCCTTTAGGCAAAAATACCCCATTCAGTTGCAAAGGCAATTTTATGTTGATCTAAGTTTATTGTACCCCGAAAAGCCATCTAGAAAGCTGTAAGCTTCTTTTCCTACAACTCATTCTAAAACATGCTCGATGATTGGAAGAGGGTATTATCTCTGATGGTGGCATAGCCCTAGGAGTTTTTCTATGTGTCCATCAGCCAATTGTAATTTCATTCGAGTTTGTCTAATGGCCGGTTTTTCCCATGATTCCCATACTTCTTTTGTGGCTATGGCTATGCCAGCCCCGTATCCAGTATTACTATGGTTTCTACATCATTATATCTCATCGGAAGGGTTGTGTTTCCTTCTTACCCTTCGTAGTATTCTCCGACTTTGTTCATAGGGACGGATCTAATCTCCTTGTTATCCAGTTCATGTTTTAATTTACCCAAAAAAATTGCAAGCTATGTTATCCCCACCTTCTCTAAAGTTTTTTGTAAATCATTCCATAAATTTGGTCTGGTTTTTAACAGTTTTCCCAAGGTAAGAGTACATTGAAGGGTGCTGACATGATTGAATGGATGTTTTCTACCTCTAGGGTCTGTTCCGCTCTTTTTATCTGAGTGGTTCTGCACACTATGGACTCGTCTTCGTTGTCTCCTAAGTAAGAGGGTAGTGTTTTTAGAGTCAATTATTTAGACATTCTTGATGCTTCAGAGCCGCCATCCCCATACAGGGGTTGTCTATCAATGTCCATATCAGGAGGTAGATTGTCTAACCAAACTTCCCCTATAGGAGCTAACTTCGAAGTTATGCTCCCATCATTAATCTCTCTTACTTTTTCCCATAAATTTCTTGGCTAGTCTTCCTCCACAAACGAAATTCCATCTAAAGCATCTTCATTGTCAGGCACTATGAGTTTTGGCTCTTTAGTTTCAAGGTGGGGTTCTACCATCCCTTCGGGTTTCTCTTTATTGGTTTCTATCACAAGCTCCTCATGTTTTGCTATACTCTCAAGCTTGGGTTTTTGTTTTTCTAGCATTTCTTGAGTAATATTTACCAAATTTTGATAAGCTTCAAGCTTAGCTGCTTCCATTTCTGGAGAAGGATAGTGTTTCCATTTGTTTTCCATGTTTTGGTCTGCTTTAAGCCCCGCTTAGAAAGCTTCCAAGGCTGCATTGATTGGCTCAAAAAATTTTACCAAAATTGACCCTTTAGATTTTATTGTGGTTTCCTTGATTTCACTTTCGTTTTCTTTCAATTTTTTTCCTGAAATAATTTCTTGGATTTTTTCTCAATTTCATCCTTTTGTTTCTTTTTTTTCATCTCATACCTTTGACTTCTTCTTTTCTTGGTCTTTTGAGAGGAATTTTTAGTATTCTCTAATTCATCAGAGGAGTTATGTTTTTTGTTCTTAACTTGGGCTCTAGTGATACACCTTGAATGGAACAATAGGTTCACTTTCTGAAGAGCTACTAGGTATCACTTGGACTACATTCACCATTATTTTATCTTTGTTTAACGGATTTTTTGGACGGTCTTCAGGGAAGTGTCCACCTTTTTTGCAACATTGTGTACAAAAAGCTTCAATTGGCTTATTGTTCTTGCATTCATTTTTCCAATGATCATCTGCACCACAATTATGGCAGTTTCTAGTCCTTGGCTTAATCATGGGTCTTACCATTGGAGGTCTAACACCTTGATTAGCTACAAAGTACATCAGTGTAGGCTCTAGTGTAGCATAAGTCACAGGTTCTTCCATTGAAGGTGGATGTGAATTATACCACTCTCCTTCTACCATTATTGTAGATGGAATATGCTCAACATAAGGTTTAACAGGCACTAGTGCTTGTTCACCCATGACTCCTTCTTAATGCATGTACTTTACAGACACTGCATTATGTCTAGGATATGGAGGTTGTTGACCCAACACTAGTTGTGCCCTTTCCATACCCATCGATGGTCTTTGTGTTGGGGCCATATTAGGCTGACATGTGTACATGGGTTGTCCTTGTGGTCTCATAGGCACATATTGAACATTCCATCATACTTTGGTCGCGGCAATAGCACTCATTGGTCTCATGGTTGGTCCATTTACCCTCAATAGCACACCATTTTTATGGCCTAATCGGCTGTCCCTGTTGAGGTATCCCTTGCCTTGGTCCTCTCATATGTGCTTTTTGCATATTATTCATCATTTTGTTCATCCTTTTGAGCATGGCTTTTATGGCTATAAGTGGTGCTACAGCAGCCGTTCCCACTTGTTTTGGTTTTGTGGATGTTTTTTTCTCACTCTAAGTATTCATTAGGGACATCTTTTTCATTGAGACTAGGGTCATACTCTTATTCACACTCTTCTAGGGTCGTATGCTTCTTGCTATACAGCATAGCATGAAGTTCTTTGTTTAGCAATCCTTCTAGAAACAATGGCACTAATCTTTCTTCTATTGGTAATTCTAATTCTGAGCATCTTGCAATGTATTGCTTCATCCTAGTTGCACAATCCCTAACAGACTCACCTTGTTTCTATTTGAAGCTATAGATTTGAGCTACTGTATTATGTTTCATCCCAATTTTGGAACATACAACTACAAATCCCTGAGCTAATGTATTTAAATCCATGATTGACCTTTGTGGAATGTTTTGGAACCATGTCAAAGCTTTTCCTTCTAAAGTCATTTCAAGTCCCTCAAATTGAGTGTGGAAATCAAATATGTGTTCTGCTCTTAGCACTTTCTTGAACCTAGATAAGTGGTCATATGGATCCACTAACCCATTTTTGAAAATCAATTGGTTTAACACGTCTTCTTGGCTTAGCTCCAACTCTTCTAGCAATTGGTCATGTCTCGAGTCCTTCAAACCAATCTCTTGAAAATAGTGACTCGTGTAGCCCTGCACTGGCTCTAATGTCACTCGGTTTTCTTCGTGATGAGATAGGTTCGGGTTTTTTAACATTGCTCCAAAAGATCTCTTACAGAGTTCCTCTCTTAGAATAGGATCAAGTCCTTGTCCCAATATCCAATCTCTTAGAGAGGACCCTTGGTATCTGGTCTGTTCTACCTCCTTAGGACTCATCATAACAAAGTTATCGTTATAACAATCCCTAAAGAGGTAAGATGGTAGATCGGATGAACACTTGTCTTTGATTTTGAAGATATAAACGATTTGTGTGGGTGTTAACTGCCTTGGTTTGGCATGAGAGGTCCATAACAGATCCTTGACGTTCCTATCCTCCCAACAATAGACTTAATCCTAGGATTATCAGTGCTAAGCCGTTTCAATGGTTTCAGATCAACTTGATCGTATCCCTTGAATTCTAAAGTCACTGGACCTTTTTTTGCTGCCATATCCAAAATTATTGTATTCGCTTCTAACCCCCATTTGTCTATCACATAAGGATTTTCAACTTTTACATATTGAATCCCGTTTTTATTCATATACAGTTTTCCTTGTTTGTTTGCCCTGATTTCCTCTTCGAACTCTATATCTTGGTCATCAATGCGAATGGCATACTCCTCATTAGGATCCAGGTAGACCTAAGCTCCATGGACATTAGTCTTATAAAAGGTTCAAAGCCATTTGAGGTCCAATGTGATGCTTGTGGTGATTGCCTTGGAGCAGTCTTGCTTCAAGAACGGCATGCCATAGCATATGAGAGCCGAAGGCTCAATTTAGATGAACGTGTCTTAGGCATTTATGAGAAAGAGCTTTTAGCTATTTGACATGCCCTAGACACATGGAAGCACTATTTATTGGGGACTCCATTTATTCTACGAACCGACCACCAAAGTCTCAAGTACTTCATGACGCAAACCAAGCTTTTCGACAAACAAATGGTGGGCAATTTTTCTTTTGCATTAATTTTCATATTTCTCACACATCTGGTAAGCACAATAAAGTGGCCAATGCACTTTCATGATGACGACCAAAAGTTAATGTGGTGTCTATATCTACTCACAATGATCTATCTTCTATGATAAATGAGTATGCTACTGACCCTGACTATAGAGACATAATGTCAGACCTTGCTTTGGGGAAGAAAGAGAAACCATTCACCTTGCAGGATGGTTATCTTCTCCATGGCAATAGGCTATGTGTACCCACTCCCTTCGTGAGAGAAATTCATGTATGAATTCCATGCTCCTCCCTATGTGGTGCATAGAGGCATTCAACCTACTCTCCAAGGAGTAGAGATGTATTTCTATTGGCCTACCATGAAAGTGTACATACAAGAGTATGTTTCAAAATGTGTGGTATGCCAAAAGACCAAGAATGATAGAGGGAAGCAACTTGGATTAGCCATTGCCTATCCCAAATTTACCATGGGAGAGTATATCCATGGATTTTATCTTTGGATTTTCCAAGTCTATCCATGGGAATACGGGAATAGGAACAATAGTCGACATGTTTAGCAAGCAAGCACACTTTATTCCTGTCAAGAAGACTATTAAGGCACACCAAATGGAAACTATCTTCATATCACAGATTTTCAAACACCATGGATTAATCGCCAACATCCATCATGTCAAATAGAGATCCTAGAATGACCAGTAATTTTTGGAAAGGTCTCTTTGAAAATCAAGGAACAAGATTGAATTTCTCTTCAGTCTATCACCCACAAACGGATGGCCAAAGTGAGATAGCCAATCTTACGATACTCGATCTACTAAAGACTTATGTTACCGAAGTAGATTAACGCTCACAATGGGAAAGTACTTACCTCTTATAGAGTATGCGTACAATAATACTATGCATACTTCTATGAAAGTAAATTTTGAAATAATTGAGGGAAGACCTAAAACTCCCTTGCTACTTAAAGTACATGGGAAGATCTTCGTTTTGCCAATGAGTATAGCCATGACCTACAAGAATCTTTTCAAAAGATTAAGGAGGCTATATCCATCCCTCAACAAAGGCAAAAAGCTACTGTTGACAATCATAGAAGGGCCTTAACGTTCAAAGAAAATGATTGGGTATTACTTAATTTTAAGGCTCGATTGAACCAAGTGATGGGCAAAAATCCTATGGGCCATCAAACATATTATGCTAAGCTAGCAAAAAGATACTATGGTCCTTTCCAAATCTTGAAGCCCATCAATATGATGGCTTATCAACTCAAGCTGCCCAACCATTGGCTCATACACAATTCTTTTCATGTGAGCCTACTTAAGCCCTACAAAGGAGAGCCACCAAGTGAACCAATTATTGAAGACCCTCCCGAAATTGAAGACCAAGAAGAGGTGCTACAACCCGAAGCTATCGTTCGGCATGAAGACAAGGTACTATGACATGGTAAAATTATCCAACGGTATCTTATTAAGTTCAAAAATTATCCTTTTGAAGATTCTAGATGGATGCAAGGAATACATCTTAAGGATAGTATGAACCTTGTCAATGCTTACAATGCCACATTAGAGTAAGAAAATGTACAAATTTATTTTAAATGACCAATGTTTTTGTCTAATAAGACTAGTTCTCTTTTTATTGTGCACAAATTTAAGTAGTATGCATGCTTAGAATCATGTTTTTGATGACGACGTCTCTCAAACACCAAGTAGAATTTGTCACTCTACTTGGGAGAATGAAATGGACAAAAGAGCAGACATGCTTGCGGCAGCTATGTCTCCCAAGCACCAAATGGATTAGTCATCTATCTTGGAAAGATGTCGTAGGGTAAAAAGGGATCCTCTACCCGCTAAGCAACATTGACTAATGACTAAGACTTTATCTCTTCTAAATCATAGTCGAGGACGACTATGATTTCAAGAGAGAGATAATGTCATAAAATCTAATATCTAACCAACCCAAATGATTTTCTCATATTAAACTGACCTTTTAATGTGGGAGAATAAATGGGAACAAGGTTTAGAATATAGACATGTGCTTACATATCTATCTCAACGCGGGGCCAATGGTAAAGGGGTCCAAATGAGAGATGGTCAGTCAAAGAGCAAGGCTAACCAATAGAGCTTAAAATACCTTAGGGTTAGATTCATTGAAGACCTCCAAAGGTTAGTGTTAAAAATCCTTTTACCTTAGGTAAGCTAGGATTGTGCTTGAGGTGGAAACCCAGTCCAAGCTTGAGGTGCTTGTCGTGCCTGATGGCTGAGATGCTTGAGATGCTTGAAGTGCTTGATGATTGAGATGCTTGAGGTGCTTTTCATTCTTGAGATGCTAGGGTTTTACTTGAGGTGGGAACCCAGTCCAAGCTTGAGGGGCTTGCTTAACTTTTAAGTGCCGAGCTTGTGGTGAGAGTCATAAAAGTCAATGCATATCCCTACAAGGAGGGGGCGAGCCATGCAAGTAGGTGGGGTGGTTTCTTGACCACTCTCTCTCCCAAAGGGCACCCCTTGCTCAAGAGGCAAGTAGGACACATGTCAAGCCCCTAGTTAGGTTACCCTCAGGGAGTGTCCAAAACCTATTGGTTGGCCTCCAAAGGGGTCCAATGATAAGTAGATTTAATTATTTTTTTGCATTTATCAAGTCCTCTCTCTCAAAGGGGAAAGAAGGACACTTTTCCCAAGGCTAGCACGCTTGCTTGATATGCATCATGCATGTGATTGGCCAGGCTTGCAGGGGTCTAATGAGCTTCAAGTTTGTGCTAGAAGATGAGGTTGACCAAAGCAAGTAGGGGGCATGCTTGAGGGGTATACTCTCCCACACACACTCACACACTCTCATTGTGTGATGTTCAAAGTGCAAGAGCTCCATCTCCTTCTCCAAGCTAGTAAAGAAGTTGAGAGCCTACACCAACACTCTTGGTTATGAAATGCAAAACCAACCAAGAGCCATGCTTCAATGCTTAAGCTTGCCATCTTCTCCATCTTCATTACTATGCTATTATGTATGCTAGCAAGAAGAGTGACGATAAGTGACAAACTAATTCTTTATCCTATGAAATCTTTCTTCTTTCTCTTCCCTACCCTCATTCCCTGTTAGCTCTCTCCACCTTCGAAGTTGTTTGAGGCCTTGGGAGTGAGGCTTGGGATAGTTAATGCTTTCCACAAAGTTTATGTTATGCTCGTGATGCATGAAGCTTTCCATCTTCATTGCATCACCTAAGTCACAAGGAACATGTCGTAATAACTAATACCTAATTCTTCTAAATGATTTTCTCATGTTAAACTGATCATTTAATATGGGGAAGTACCAGGGGAGAAAAACTTAGAATATTGGTTAAGCTGGCAGACCGGCCACAATAGGGATCCAAAGGAGGGAAAATAGGGATCCAAAGGGGGGGGGGGGGGGGGGGGGGGGGGCATCTGCAAAAGAGCAATGTGCAACAAGGGGCTCTAAAGACCCTAATGTTCAGCCCATTAAGACTTCCAAAATGCTAAGGTTCCAAAATTCAAAGGTTGTGTCCAATTGTCAAGCTTAGTTCAATTGGATGCTTAGTGAGTGTGCCAAAAAGTCTTCATGACTCCTAAAGAGGAGGGGGCGAGCCCTAAAGGTAGGAGAAGAGAGAGAAGCTTGTGAGAGAACACACACACACACACACACACACACTCAAAGGCTTCCCTTTACACAAAGGGCATAATGGACACATGTTAGCTCCTTAGACCAATTGCCCACAAGGTGCACTCAAATCCTATTGGATGGCCATAGAGGTGGACCAATGAGAATTGGGCTAGAGTAAATCTAGTTTAATTCATTTAAAAACACTTGATAAAAAAAGCAATAAGAATTAAGCTCTCTAGAAGACTATTGGCTAGTCTCCCAAGGGGTCCAATGAGCATTCAGCAGGCCCATGGCTTGCCCGATTCCTATTGGCCAGAAGACAAAGGGGTCCAATGAGAGTTCAGTTGCATTATTTAATTACCTAAAGCTCTCACAAAAGGGAAAATGGGGACACATGTCACAAGACTATCACTTATGCTTCTTAAATCCTATTGGCTAAGCTTGGAGAGGTCCAATGGGAATCCAGCAAGAGGGGGCTGATTTTTCAAAGGCATTATCACATAGACACTCACACAAGCTCATGTGTGAAGCAAGAAGACTCTCTCTCTCTCCTTATCAAGCTTTAATGGAAAGCTCATCATCTACTCCAAGCTTGTGAGAAGGGAGGCCTACACCAACAACTTTTGGCTTTGTGATGCAAATCCAACCAAGAGACAAGCTTCAATGCATGCTCATCTCCTCTACCATGCTAATTACTAAGCTATGCTAAGCTTTTATGAGTGATTATGTGAGGAGATATACTTATTTCTCGTAATACTACTCCTTCTTCCTCTCAATCTACTGTCATACCCCGCTAGCTCTCACCATCTTCGAAGGTGTGTGAGGTCTTGGGTCTAAGATCGTGAAGGAATTGATGTTGTGTTTTATAAGTATTTTCTTAGTGCTTGAAGCTTCCATCTTCATTGCACTAGCTAGTTATTGAAAGAACACAAAGAATTGTATTGTAAAATGTCTCCCTTGATGGGGGAAACCTGTAATACAAAGCTTTTTGGAGGGGGGACCGGCTCCATGTAAATCCGGTTCTCAACTGTTGTCAATAGCTTAATTTCTCTCTCTTTTGAAGTATTGTTCATGCCTATCTAACTAGGTGTTATGCTTTTTGTTTCTCTCTCCACCCAAGCACTCTTGCTATGCTCATTAGGATTCTATGCTAATGAAATGCTCATTATGTTCATGTTATTTTCCACTACACACAAGTTACTAGGCCATTAACTGTTACATTGGTATCAGAGCACAAGGTTTGTCTTTTCTTGCTCCAGAAGGGAGGTCCTCAAGCTAGCTATAAATGGTTGGTATTATTAATTGCAATTGAGTAAGTAGAATAGGGATTTTTCAGCCTTGCAGTGTGCCTGCCTTCGTGCAGATGACGGGGCGTCACCGTCAAGAGCTATGGTCTTAATAGTGAAGTCCTACGGGTCTTGCCTATGGATAACCGCTATTGAGCTATTAGAAGCTTGACAAGAGCCGGCGTTGTTTTGGTGTTGAAAGACTCTCTCTTCTATTCCTTGCAATTAATGATATTTGAGCCACAGGTACAGGAGCTTGAGTGCTTTTCTAAAGGGATAAAGACGAGCAGCAACTAGGGCTTGAAGTGCCAAAGTACACCTAAAAATATTACACCTAAAAGTTGTTAGAATGCCTGACAATAGTAAAGAGAGTGAAATTAATGTTGATAGCTTTGATTTTGCTAATGAACAGGCTACTAATGATGCCCCTATGCTTGTTAACTACCTTATTCCTAGGCTTCAACAAGCCATGGGCAATCCATCCCTCCAAAGTGAAGTGCAACGGTAGCTTTGTGCTCATGGGTTCTTCAAACTCCCCACCGTGACGAGAGAGTACCTAGAAAGCCTCCTTGTGAGACTTCCAAAAGAAGCCTCTCTCCGATTCGGGAAGAAGAAGAGGATCCATACGAAGGGCTCAAAAATTTGTTTTTTGATGATGCATCTCCTTTCCAAAGGAGAACTCAAGAGCCCCCGCCAAAGGAACGAGAAAGAAGTGAGTCTCCTGCCACCTTGGTAGAGATGGCTCCACAAAGACGGTGGGCAAAACACTCTCCATCACCTCCTAAATGGAGTAGACCATTGCACACCTCTCCACACCGTAATTCAAAGAGGGATAATAAAAAACAAGAGAAGGAAAAGGCAAGAAAGAGGTCACCCTCTTCTCCATCTTCTTCGTCCTCTATCTCTTACGAAGAAAGTGATGGTGCAGACAAGGAGGACCAAGGCAAGAAAAAGGCGAGAAAGAGGTCACCCTCTTCTCCATCTTCCTCAAATTCTTCATCTTCGGAAGAAAGAGATGGTGCAACTTTTGAACCATCAAAAAGAAGAGGCCATAGGAAATCCTATGCAACGTGGAAGAGGTCGTCCAAGCTCAAGAAGTTCAAGGAGGGAGGAAAGAGCATCTCTTTCCTTACCTACGATGGCACCTTTGGTGCTACGGACAAAGTCTTGGCCTTTATCTAACAATTCAATGCGGTGTTTGGAGATGACGGCTTCACAGAATCCTCTAAGCTATGCCATGTAGCCATGCACTTTCAAAAGTCCACCAGGCAACGGTGGTCTAGCCTACGGGCCAACGGTGAAGCTCCACAAACATGGAAAGCTTTAAGAGCTTCCATCATGAAGTAGTTTTTGGCCATTGATGCCGAAGACAAAAGTACTCACTGAATGGCGAAGCTTGAAGCTCTCTCCCTACGAATCCATTCACAAATGTAGACAAGTTTTGGGACTTATATCTCAAAGCCACTGTCTTCAAAAAGATGGATTTTGGAGAGCAAAGAAAACAATTTTGTGCGAGCTTAACTAAAGAAATGGCGGAGCATGTTAACTTCCAAAGGCCATGCACCATATCTACGGTCATACACCATACTATGGTGGCTTTTTGAATCAATTTCCAAATAAGAGCTAAGAGAAATCTTAAGCCCACAAAAAACAAGGGTTCCAATGAGCCTAAGGGGAAGGACAATGTCCAAAAGTCTCCTAAGGGCAATTCCAATAACAACAAATCTAAGGAGAAGGGAGTTTACAAAGGCAAAAACAAACTCTCTCCCGAAGAACTTAAGCGTTATCACAAAGATAACCGTTGTTTCAAGTGCGGCGAGCAAGGGCATGCGTACCGCGCTTGCCCCCAAAAGAACACCCGCCATGAGCCTCCTAGAGCCACCTTGGTTGAAATCCAAAAAGAGGAAGCTTACCACGAAGGATCTCCTCTATGCCATGCTTGGGAAAAGTAAGAGAACATGATGCTTTTATTCTCTTTGACCCTGGTTCTACTCACAATTTCATATCCACAGAATTGTCCACCAAGCTAGGCATCCAAGCTTATGAGATGGGAGATGTCCTACCCGTCGATGGTGCTTTCAAGGGGCAAGAAGCTTCACTCACTCCCTTCATTGGGAAATTGAGGCTCCATGTCCAAATCTATGTGGACAAAGAGGACTTCTTTATCTCTCTTCTCAAGCATGAGGATGTAATCCTAGGGGCACCATGGTTTGGTCACATGGCTACCAATTTAAATTCCCTGAAAGGAAAATCTACTTTAAGTACAGGGAAAAAGATATGTACATAGATGCCAAAGAGATGGGTAACACCATACCCATTGTACATACGCAAGCTTTCAATAAGTCAATAAAGAGCTCTATTTCCATGTACATGATTTTTGTTAAAGATTCTCAAAATGAACCTAATGCTTTAGCAAAAGAAAATATAAATAATCACAAGGAACTCGAGTTATCCAATATTCTCAAGGGATTTCAAGATGTTTTTATTGACAACATTTCTTATGAAATACCTCCTAAACGAGGCAATGATGATCATGCAATTGAACTTCTTCCAGGAAGTTCACCTCCTAATGAACCTCCTTATAGAGTTTCTCAAGCTCAACAAGAGGAGATTATGCAACAAGTGCATGAGTTGGTTGAGAAAGGCATGGTTAGGCCTAGCTCATCTCCATTTTGCTCAACCATGTTATTAGTGCAAAAGAAAGACGGTGCATATCGTATGTGTGTCGACTATAGAGCACTAATAGGATCACTATCAAAAATAGGTTTCCCATTCCACAGGTAGAAGACCTATTTGATAAGCTACAAGGGTCAACCTACTTCAGTAAGATTGACCTAAAACGTGGCTACCATCAAATAAGGATAGTTAATCAAGATATTGTACAGATCGCACTTCACACTACGTTTGGTCTTTACAAATACATTGTCATGCCTTTTGGCTTGACCAATGCATCAACCACATTCAACCGCTTGATGGAGAAGCTATTCAGGCCTCACCGAACCTTTACTGGAGTGTTCTTTGATGATATTATCATCTACTTAAATTCACTAAACTAACACAAGCAACACCTCTAGCTAATATTTCAAGTCTTAAGAGAGAATAAACTTTATATTAATTGAAAGAAAAGTGAGTTTTTCTTACAAGAGATTCTGTATTTAGGTCACATTATCTCTCAAGATGGCACCCAAATGGATCCATCAAAGTTAGAGGTAATAAAAGGATGGCCTAAACCAAGGAATCTTCATGAACTAAGAAGCTTTATAGGTATGTGTGCATACTATAGACGCTTCATAGAAAAGTTCTCACAAATTGCGGGACCATTACATGACCTAACAAAGAAAAACGTTAGGTATACATGGTCTGCCAAGGAGAACAATGCTTTCAAAAAGCTTAAAGCAAAGCTTATCTCTCAACCTGTGCTTACACTGCCGGATCTCTCAAAACCATTTGAGGTCCGATGTGACGCTTGTGGTGATTTCCTTGGAGCTGTTTTGCTCCAAGAAGGGCACGCCATAGCATATGAAAGTCGAACGCTCGACCCTGTTGAGCAAGCTCTAGGCATATACAAAAAGGAACTCCTCGCAGTTCTACATGCCTTAGACTCATGGAAGCACTATTTATTGGGGACTCCTTCCATTCTGCGGCGGATGGATCACCAAAGCCTTAAGTACTTCATGACGCAGTGCGACAAACAAATGAGGTGAGAAAATTTCCTTTCATAATTTCATTTTCATATTGCTCACATTGCTGGCAAGCATAATCAAGTAGCCGATGCACTCTCAAGACGGCCGAGAGTGAATGCGGTTTCCATAGCAACTCACAATTATCTATCTTCTATGATAGATGAGTATGCTATTGATCGCGATTTTAGAGATGTGAATTCACCCTTGCACTAGGGAAGAAAGAGGAACCATTTGCTTTACAAGATGGTTATCTTCTCTATGGCAATAGACTATGCGTTACTAACTCACTACGTGAGAAAGTAATGTATGAATCTCATGCTCCTCCTTATGCGGGGCATAGAGGGATTCAGTCTAACCTAAAAGGGATTGAAACATATTTCTATTGGCCTACCATGAAAACAAACATACAAGAGTATGTTTCTAAATGTGTGGTATGCCAAAAGACGAAGTTTGATAGAGGGAAGTAGCCTGGATTGCTTCAACCTTTGCCAATCCCTAATTCACCATGGGAGAGCATATACATGGATTTTATCTTTGGATTTCCTAAGTCTATCCATGGGAATACGGGAATATGGACGATAGTAGACGGGTTTAGCAAACAAGCTCATTTTATACCTGTCAAAAAGACTATTAAAGCCCATCAAATGGCAACCCTCTTCATTTCACAAATCTTCAAGTACCATGGCTGCCGATGTCCATAGTGTCGGATAGAGATCCTAGAATGATCAGTAATTTAGGGACAAGGCTAAACTTCTCTTCGGCCTATCATCCGCAAACGAATGGCCAAAGTGAAATAGCTAACCTAACAATTCTTGATCTACTAAAAGCCTATGTAACAGAAGTAGATCAAAGATCCCAATGGGAGAAGTACTTACCTTTAGTGGAGTATGCCTACAATAACACTATACATACTTCCACGGGAAAAGCACCTTTCGAGGTAATTGAGGGAAGATTAAAAACCCCTGCTACTTAAGGTACACGAAAAGACCTTCGCTGCAGATGAGTATAGCCGAGACCTACAAGAATCTTTCCAAAATATTAAGGATGCTATCTCTATCTCACAGCATATGCAAAAGGTTGTTGCTGATAAGCACACAAGAGCCCAAGCCTAGCTAGGTATGCGGTGCCTCTCGAGCAGAAGCTCATGGTGTTATTCATTGTATGAAAAAACACTGAAAAAGACTTTGTTTTCTTACATCAGAAAATTTATAAATCTTCTTGTGGATGTGGGGCATAGATTATCAGCATACATGGTGCCAGAGCTAGGAAACAATTGTAGTGGTTTTGCTACTGAAGATCAGGATTATTTAGGGAACGAGATCATCATTTGTTGAGGAGCTTTATTCTTGTAAATGTCGATCTAAAGCAACATCATTTCATATTTTCACACCCTGTTCTCTCCATTACTCCACAAGGCAATGAGATTTTAATGACTAAGTGTCCTGATGACAACTCATTCACCAATAACAAAAAAGTAAAAAGTAAAAATAATTATTTTTTTATCTTTCGACATTCAACAAAAAACCAAAAAGAAAATAGGTTTATTTTTCATAAGCGAAAAAGGGAGCTATCATGAAGGCATCGCGCATTTGGAGTAGTGAGCTAAAGCACAACTACGGTCTAATCAATCTGCTACCACACAAAAAACGAGAGGCATTCAATAGCAGATATACAAGGAACATGGTCTTTATTTTGTTTGATTTTTTTTAAATACCTCCTCTTTTTCATTAGCAAAAAGGAGAGGCATCACTCAGACCTTACCCCTTTGGGGCAAGCCAAAAAGACTAGTTTGGTGGAGGCTCATGATAGTACTCCTTAAGGACACCCAAGATATGCAAAGACCCTCAACGTGGTACGAAAAGCTTCTAGTGGATTGGGAAAAAAACAGATGTACTACGTTATGTTCGCCAATACTTGACAGGCCAAAGATTAAGGCAAAGAGAGTTAAGCTCCTTGGTAAACTTCAACCACTTAACATTCCCGAAATGAAGTGGCTGTCATTGGATTGCCTACGGTACAAAGAAGATATAATTCATTTATGGTGGTCGTTGTTGACCTACTCACTAAGGTTGCACATCTCATACCAGTCAAGACAATCTTTTCCGTCTCCGACATTGCACAACTATTTGTTAAAGAGATTTTCAAGTTTCATAGATAAGCAATCTCAATGTGAAGTTCACTTCAAATTGTTGGAATCTCTCTTTAAGGCAATTGGAATAGAATTAAATTTAAGTACGGCATACCATCCCCAATCAGATGAGCAAACAAAGTGAATCAACCAAGTCATCAAAGATACTCTCAGAGCTTATTGCGATAGGGAACCTAAACGATGGATTCAATTATTACCTCTAGTGAAGTATGATTATAATGCTTTACATCATCAGAGCCTTGGTATGATCCCATTTTGTCTCTTGTATGGTCAAGAATGTGTCTCCGCTCAACTTTTTAGATCCTACCATAAGAGTGGAAGCATTTAAGAGGATGCTCAAAGAAGTGGCAAACAAAACAAAGACCATCTGAAGGGATCTTCAAGCAACTCAAGATCGCCAAAAGCAATATACCGATGGTAAGAGATCTAAAAGAAGATTCAAGGTAGAGAAGTAACTAATCACTTAAGAAGTACAAGAAGCTTAACCAATGCTATTTGTCGTCCTTATGAGGTAATCTAGTGTACAAGTAGCTTACAGTTGAAGTTGCCAACTCATATCAAAGTTCACCGTATGTTCCACATAAACTTATTGAAACCCTACATTCCGAGTGATGGTCGATTGTACAAAAATTTCACCATTTAAGATTTATTTTACTATTTTGTAAGCAAATTAACAACATTGAACATTTAACTCACATCAAACTAATCATTTTTTTTTCAGCTGACAAAATAAACTCATCATCATATTGAACTTGTAAAAGAAAATTACCCCTCCAAAGCCTTGCCTTGCTTTCCCAAATGAAGAACATCCCTTCTCCTGTCATTAAATAAAAAAACTCGGACGAAGGCAATTTCTATATGATGATTTGTTTTCTTTTTTTTTTGGGGGGGGGGGGGGGCAAACCTTCGGGAGGTGGGGGTATGGAGGGGGAGGAGAGAGAGAGAGAGAGAGACTTCGAATCACAGTCAGAATTGTACATTTGGTAAATTCAATCAGCTTCTAACAAAGACCAACACTTTCACTCTTTAGATATTACAAATGGAATATACCCAACCTTAGCCCACCAATGTGGTGCTGCCAACTTGCCTGCCTTGTTCAAGGGCCCTTATGACTCCATAAGCTTAGACCCAGCAGCAGCATGTGCAAAGCAATGTTTCCTTGCTTTGTTGCTCAATGTATCACGATCGACAATATACAAGAAACATAACAATGGCATATTCTTCCCTTAAGTCTTCCACATTATTTGGAGTCAGAACGGTCAAGCACATCTGCATGTGGACAAGAAGTCTTTAAGGCATCACTTGCCTAGCCTTCAGCTACTCTGGAATGTCTCCGATTATGTGGAGTACCGATTTAAATGATGCTGCAAGCATCAAATATTGGGCTCCAACGACCTTGATCTGCTGAATTGAGTGATAGACACTTTCTTACTTGTCTATCTTTTCAAAGACAACAAAATCACACCTGTTACATCATGTCCAAACCGAGCATTTGGCGCCCTTCCAACGCAAAAGCTATATCCAAAATGGATTTCCCATGGACAGTGAATAACTAGTCTAGTGAAGTTACTGTAAGTACATCCACAATAGAATTGCTGATACACAGAACTGTTGAACATGCTTCTGATTTCAATGGACCAAATAATCATCCATCATACTTGCTTAGGCACCAATGTATAAGCCAAGCAACCAAACACATGCATATGACCAATGGCTTCTTCCCATGCCAAGCCTTTATAATACCTTAAGATTTCCATTTCCTGGGCTATCAATATGTGACTCTGCATCTGCAGGATGCAAACTAGCCCTCAGACTAGCTCTGCATTTCTCATTTAGCTTCTGCAACCGAATTTTCATATTGCAAAGATCACAATTCGCTGGCACACAACCATGTCGGCAGACGAGACATAA
This sequence comes from Adiantum capillus-veneris, assembly GCF_014529385.1. Taxonomy (NCBI): domain Eukaryota; kingdom Viridiplantae; phylum Streptophyta; class Polypodiopsida; order Polypodiales; family Pteridaceae; genus Adiantum; species Adiantum capillus-veneris. The sequence goes on from NC_140935.1 coordinate 24,058,669, forward strand.
TTCAGAGCTTGCTAAATTCTCGAGATCCTGATTTGCTTCGGGGGTACTTTGTGTTATGGATTCAGGAGTTCCATCCTTGTACTCTGGACTACCCAGCCAGCTATGCATATGAGGATTCTTAACCACAGAAGATAAGGAGTCTGCAGGCGAAGCTTTGCTCCCTGCCTCACTAGTAGTAAACTCTTCACCTAGCTCACTGCCTTCGGGATCGCGTACTATGCTCATACTATAATCTGAGCTCGCATTACTGCTCGTTGCCATTGGAGAGCTATTCATAAGACCTCGCATCCCAGCAGGCCTTACACTGTAAAGTGATGAAGTAGGTGTATTGCGCACGATTGAGCGAAGCCCAGTGGTTGAGGTTTGTCGTGGCTCCTGCAAGAACGAGCACAGAGTTTAGCTCACAAAGTGAAAGGTAAGTTGTAGCCATAGTCATACCAGCACAATATATCAGATGCATTACCATGTGTCGCATGGGAAGCTCAGTGGATTTTCTAGGCGTACTCCTCCCGAACCCAGTATTATCCCTGTTGGCTGTAGGAGTTCCAGGCCGGGCCGCATGCTTAATTTGAGACATAGAAAGGGCAGTTTCAGGAGAGAGAGATGACGGGAAAGGCTTTCTGGAAGGAATCATTTTGTCAACTACCTTGGTGCCTTTGACAACACTCTCACTTGGGCTTCTGTCAAACCTACCACTACTCCTCATCATTGGAGAGCCCATAGAGCTCTGTCTCTCTCCCGTAAGAGATGAAAAGGTACCTGCACGGCCTCTTGCAGCCATGGGAGAAGATGGACGTCTTGCTGGTGCATCATGTGCCTTTTCAGATTGCAAGTCTGAGAGTGCACGCAGACTTGTTGCTACACCGTTGCCTGTTGATGCTGTTCCTGGCCTTGATGTACTGACAGAGGCACCCCTAGAGTTCGAAGATGGCCGTGCAGGAAGGCTTGTTCTGAGATTTGGAGGTGGTTCTAATGAGAAACCAGGGATATCTGACAACTGCTGCCATGCATTTGGCTTAATTGTGGGTGAGCTACCTCTGGAGGAAGGCGTACTTCTAGAGGGTACAGGCCTTTGCTTGGTTATGGAGGATGACCTTGTAGCAGCGGCAGAAACTGATTGAGGCTGCGCTTGGGGAGTTATTGGTCTGCGCAGAGGCGTAGTAGAGTGTGATGGGACATTGCCTTTTGATGCTGATGAGGAAGACATCGCATTATTTTCTGTGTTTCTAGAGAATGGAGTGATCGTGGCTCTATTTGAGGGCGTCGAGGGGCGTGATGCAGGTGTTGGAGCGGCCCTCGATCTGTTGGTGGGTGTTTCAGGACGATGCATTGGTGCCGATGCAGGAGCTTTGGGTCTGCTAGTGGGTGTTGTTGGGCGAGAGGCAGGTGTTGAAGAGGTTGCAGATCTCTTTGTAGGTGTAGTAGGCCGAGACGTGGGCCTTGAACCTGGTGCAGCAGGAGTCCTTCTAGCAGTCATATTATTGGCCGTCAAAGATGAGCCTGCCGTCACTGCAGAATTCGACCTAATCATGCCATTCCTTCCACTCCTCATTCCCGGATCAGGCCTCATTGAGAACAGGGTTCCATTAGATCCCTCCCTTTTCATGATAGGCTCTGATTTAAAACTGGACAACTGCAAGAGGACTGAAAATTATGCCCTGTTTCCTTTTCTTCAGCAAACATACATACAATAAGTGATTGGATGCAAGCACAGGTCGATATCAATATGCACTTGCTTTTGTACATGCCAACATAGCGTAAGGTCAAAAGTGGAAAAATGCATCTTCTCTGTACGAATTGTGTTCACGTTGCATGGCAAACAGAACAAACTACGAAAGTGGCTTACCCGTGATGTCTTTATGGCAGCTAAGGATCGAACTAGATTGGGTAACACTGCATGGGATAAGAAGTCTTCACCATAAGCAGGTGAAGTGTGGAGGTCTGGGGGGTTCATAAGGGGAGTGCCGGGAGGTGTCAAGAGCCTGCAAAAAGGAGCCAAAAGCACCACATATATGGCATGGCAGAAGCATCATCAACTACTCGATTCAAATCAACAGAATTCAATCTCACATAAAACAGAAATAAAATGCTGGCCGCGACAGCTTACCAGTCATAGTCATTTTTGCCTAAATCTGTCGTTAGAAGGTCGTCCCCAGTTTTGTTACTTTTGAGGGCAGCAATGCTTACTGTTGCTGCAGACGAAGCCATGTGGTAGGGTTTGGAAGATCCTGTTAATTTCACTACCACCCAAGAACAAGCAACACAACTCAGAAGTCAGGAGAAACCATCAAATCAGAAGCTCTTGACACATGTAAGAAACCCTTGACACACAAATTAGGATGTTAACTTAAAATGAAAAATGCGGGTGCGTGAGTGGGCAGGTGAACGACACTCAGTGTGTGTGTGTGTGGGTTGGGGGGGGGGGGGGGGGGGGGGGGGGGGGGGGGGGGGGGGGGTTAGACGTAAAACATTTGCAGAAGCTCCTCACCTATGGAACTTTGGTCGGCAGATCTCAGAAAAGTAACATTGGATTACACCCACTTTCAGAAAAGTAAGCACAAAAGGTGAAGTGGTGAATTACCCATCACCAAAACACAGAGAGGAGGTCCTCGCGGGCCGTGGGTATGGAGAACTCAAAGATAAGAGCAAAAGGGGAAAGAAAGCTTTATGCACGAAGCCGTAGAGAGAGAGAGAGAGAGAGAGAGGCACACTCTCACAGACACGCAGACAGGCACACAGAGACGTAAAACCCTCCCTTTCACCATTGCACACACAAAGCAGCAGCCTTGCTGGTAAAGACCGCATGTGAGAACCTAAAAAAGCTCCATAAATGCAGATAAAAGCGAAGGAAGGCATCTTCCTAGTACACAAACCGAAGTTGCGGGGACCATTAACTTACTGCAGCTTTGTAAGGGACAAGCTAGCATGCCTGCATTGTCAGATTAAGCCCTAATTAAGCAGCACGATTAGCAAGCACACAATCGAAGCAAGTCGGGAATCGGGATGCACCAGCAGAAAAGGAGGGAGCTCTTGACCCCCCAAGAACCGGCAGTTGTACACAGAGAAGAGACTAAAGAGACACAGAGAGAGAGAGAGAGAGAGAGAGAGAGAGAGAGAGAGAGAGAGAGAGATTGTGTGTGTGTGTGTGTGTGTGTGTGCGCGCGCGCGAGCGCGTTTGGAGCTCCATAACAGCACAGCAGAGAGCAAACATGAAGAGCACTTACCAAAGGAGAGCTCGTCATGCCCATTACTCATCAGAGGATGCACGGCATTGCTCTTCCTGTCGCCCTCCTTCTTATGCATGTCATGGAAGAGGGCCAACTCCTCGTCTCTCTCCCCGCGACTCATCAGAGCCCTCCTCTGCATCGCGCGTGGGGGGCCGGGGGGGGGGGGGGGGGGGGGGGGGGGGGCACAGAAGAGAGAGAGAGAGAGTGTGTGCGTGAGTGGGAGTGTGTGTGTGTGTGTGTACACTCGTACACAGTGCGTGCGCGCGCGCGCGCGAGACAGAAGAGTGAGTAGTAGGTATGTACAATGGGCGAAACCTTCTAGCTAATAAGATATGATCATGTGTTCTCACCCAGTTAAAAGGACAAACAACAGCAACTTCTTCCTGCAAGCAACATCCATCTATCCAGGGATGGGCCACAGTTTATGTATTCAGTCCAAGAGAGCATGTGTGAAGGAGTTTTCCTCACTCTGCTTAGCCTACATTGCTTAAATGTGAAGGACTTTTGACTCTCTCTTTCATGCTTGTACATGCTATATCATGGGTGGGGGAGAAAGATAGAGAGAGTATCCCAACTCACAAGTCCTTGTCTCTCTCTCTCTCTCTCTCTCTCTCTCTCACTCTCAAGTGCATGTCTCCTTGTATTGTTGCTTACACTTTCCTCCCCTATCCACTCTACTTAAGCATATAATGGACACTATAGAGTGGACGGATGGAGAATGTGTCCGCATGTCAATAGGAAAGTGCTCTCTTCTTTGTCATAGTGAAGAGCTGGTTGCCAACGAAGAAGAATAGAAGGGAGGATATGGACATATTTGTTATCTTGCCATCTCAAACGTTATGGCTACACCCTCACAGAGATTCAATCCGTTTGTGTTGCTCAATTAGAGCACGAGCATGAGCTCCTTATGAAGTTTTAGTTGGAAAAAAACTATGTTGTTTTTGGATGTTTGTAGGTGTGTACTTCAAAGGTGTGTCCATACAATCATCTCCCCGCCCCACCTTTTGTGAAAGCAAAGCAACCTCCTCTAGCAATATTTGTGTGTATGTGGGTGTGTGAAGGAAAAGGAGGCGGTGGGGGGGGTGTTCCAATGACATTGTTCTCTCTCTTTGCCCAAACTTAAGTCAGGGACCATACTCACACTTTTGTAAAAGCAAAGCAACCTCTACTCTTTGTTGGCAACCATTTATGAAAGAGAGATATAAGAGTGGGTTGAAAGCATACCATCTACCAACACTCTTGGTCAAATTAGACATAAGATTGGGTTGAAAGCATACCATCTACCAACAGTGGTTCAATTCAACAAAAGTGGCTTCAAAGCTTGCAAGGTGCAATGCACTTCGAGAAAGAAATCCCATAGAGAGTCTCTCAAGGCTTGTAAATATGCAACAATCTTTAAGAGAGAAATTCCATACATGTGGGCTCTTCAAATGTATTGCTATTGGTATAAAAAGACTAATCCTCCCCTCGTGACCACTTTAGGGGTCATTAATTTGCACTAGTCTGTATGCACCGCCATCGCTGGATGCACCTCTCTCTCTCTCTCTCTCTCTCTCTCTCTCTCTCTCTCTCTCTCTCTCTCTCTCTCTCTCTCTCTCTCTCTCTCTCTCTCTCTCTCTCGTCTCGTCTCGTCTCGCATCTCGTCAGGCTGCTCTCAATGCACACTGACCTGAACGCAAGAGAGTTTGACATGTGGGAGGAGGGGCCTGCCGGAATCCCTCGCCCCCTTATATATAGTATAGAAGATGCTCAAAATCTTTTAAAAGCTTCATTGTAAAAGGAAAGGGCTAAGTGGTTTGATTTGCAGCTCATGTGCACCTTGTTTTCTCTCTCCATCTCTTTGCTCTCTTGAGTCTCAGAGTCTCCCTCTTCATCTAACAAGGAATAGCTCAAGACCCTCTACACTCTACGTTGTCCTTGTACTAATGTGTTGTGATCTTTGTGCAGTTCCTTATTGGTTGCTCCAAGGATTTATTTATTGCTACAATGACAAGCTTTGTTCTCATTGAGTTCCACTAATGGAGGAGGGTTTCAACATAACTAATGGCAATGAGTGGGACTCCTATTGCCTCTGGTAGCAACAACTTGGAAGTATATATAAAAACGAAGAGTATACGTTAAAGCCAACCTTAGAGCCATGGCCTATCAGCTCTAGCTTTCTCTCTTTTTTAGCCTTTGACTTAGGTATTAACCTATACAACCCTTGAGAACCTTGGAGGCGCCATGCATTGAGAGCCTTCTAGAACCATGAATAGACTTAGCTTAAATGTCTCCTGGATTTTCCAACATCATTGCCTTGAAGCCCCACCTCCAAAATTGTTGATAATAGATGAAGTCTTCGTACACGAAGAGACTCTTTCTTCCTCATTTCCCAACGCCCTCTCGTGCCTTGAAACGAGTAAGAGCTAAGCTAAATTACTCCTATGGTGCGGGTTGCAAATAACGGGATACGCTCAACGTCAACAAAAGCTCATCCACTTAGTCATTCAATTTTTTTCCTAAGACGGCAATGTAATTCACAAACCTGGACAAAATCTGATGGTATTGGAGCAGCTTTGTACTCAATCAGTAGCTAGATATCCGAAGTCCACCACATTTTTGTGATATTATCTCTTTCTAGCTTGAATACCCAATTTTAACCCTGGGTATATAAGCCAAAACATTGTAATTATTGGGGATCGAATTACTATTGAGCTTATCTAGTGAATAGCATGCCTACATTTGCGTGTTCACTACTCATTGTACGGGTAAGCATTGCTAATGAAACTTCTTGTGTTGCTTCCTCTCACTCTTAGCATTGTGTACATGTCTAATGTGTTGTGTTTGAGTGTGTGTGTGTGTGTGTGTGTGTGTGTGTGTGTGTGCGCGCGCGTGCGCGACGCAATGAGGGCTTTTAGCTCTAGGTCCGTCTTGTGTGTTTATTTGATCTTTGTGAGTTGTTAATGGTGTTTGAAGTGAAACTAAGCTTGGACATAGGTAAGTAGGCCTTAGGAGAAGCCAAACGACCCCATCATTCGTCATTTTTTGTGAAGGTAAGAGATGGAAATGGTCACTGTTGCTCACCTACCCGACAATGACTTTTGCTGGCTTTGTTGTTGGGAACCTATTGCCTATGGCCTAGAGATCCCTAATCTCAATTTTCATGTCATTAGAGTTCATTTGACACAGTAACGATCATTAGACTGAGAGATAGACCACACGGGAGACTTGAAGTGTTTTCCCCTTAGTTGCTTCCTGACTTGAGAGTGACACCTTTCTCCTCAATGCATTGTTGTTAGGACATTGCATTCGACGTTTCCATGCACTAGTTGGGTCAGCTAAATCCTCAGATTGACATATTTTATGCTGGTTTGAGTTCTCACTAGGCTACTCCATCCGATCACGGTGGTCCACCAACATTGGCCCCTTTGTCAGGGACGTAGGACTTACACTAGCGGGAGGAGGTCATAGTGAGGTTCTTCTTTACCCAGTGCTTGAGTGTTATAGTTCATTACATTTACCTTTAAGGAGGAGAGTCAGTGAGGCATGTTGATTTATCAAGTGGATCAAGGAGTCGTGCGTTCTCTTTTGGTTGCCTTTTTGGTTAGGACTACCTTACTTGTGGGTTTTTAGTGCATTGTGCTTTGAGTCCGCGCTTTAGGTCTTGTTATAGTTGTGTTTAGTAGGTGGTTGCAGCAATGAGTTATGATTAGATTCATAAATTCTGTTATCCTTTACCCCGCTATCACTTTATTTTATACCGTTTTAATTTGCTTTATATTCTGTTACTTTATTGTTCTAGATTAGAAATAGGAGTAGTATTTAGGTTAAGACTTAGTTTTGGTGCTGCATAGATCAACCTAAGTTGCTTGTGAATGCCATATTGTGACTTTTAATAGTTAGAAATGTGCATAACTTGAGAATGGGACGTATGAATTGAGAAAATCTTATTTGTGCACTTGCATATATCTTAAAAGGACATATCTGAAAATTTTTGTTGTTGTTTGAATCATCAGCTCTGAGTTAGAGTATATTTTTTATTATTGGGCTAAGTTGGACTTAAAAATGTGGACAGAGGTCAATAAGTGGTCATTTTAAGTGATACAGGGTGTCATCGAGAAGCCCTAGAGGTAAGGAACATACAGAAATTGAATGGACAAGAAACACACACTTGTGGTAGCTATCGCAATTGCTGCCACCTGAGACATTTTCATCTCTAGAACATACCAGGAGGATCCTCAAGTCCTGTACTTGCCAAATCCACTTTCCACAGGTCAGAAAAGTTTAGAAATTGGGTAGAACAGATCAAAATTGGCTATGTGAACCAGACTTGGAGAAACAGAGTGCCTTTTGATAGGTCAAACTTCAAATTTTAAGATCACCCATAGGAATAAAAGACTCTACGAGGGATGGGGAATCTGCAGGTAGTGTCAGAATTCAAAAATCATACCAATGGCACCAACCGCGATTGCTGTCATATGTGTCAGACTAGGACCCATTTGATTCCTAGCAATACAAGGATCCCAAATATATCTTCTTTGAATCATCCGGACCAATAAAAGGCCCTATAGTCACCCAAAAATGAAAGTCTAAAGAATTTTTTTATAATTGGAACGAGTATAAATGATCCAAATAGAGGAACATCAACTCGCAAGACCAGCCTGGAATTACGGAAGGAGAACCTCTAGGAGTGGAACCCTTGCCACATCCAAGACCAGAAAGAGCTCATTGAGGAAGATTGGGAGACCCTATACCTAGGTTTGTAGATCACCACAGGATCCAACCATCCCAGGTCCAGAAGTTGGTAAACAAGAATCAAAGACCCTAGGGACCACATGGCAACCTTTGTGCGCGTAATCAGAGTTAAGGAAGTCATAGACTTTCCAATGCAGTTCACAAGATATGGACTAACTCTTAAAGAGGACATTGTTACCTGTTCGATTCCATAGAACGTAGGGATTTTGAGTCAATTGCAGAAGTGTTTGACGAGTTTATCGAGGAATTCTCTCAAAGAGGAATAGCTCATAACACCGTCTCGCAAATCCATAAATTCGTCATAAAATAGCTAGCCCTCCCTAGAGACTTGGTTGACATAGGGCCACATACACTGCTATGTACAAGAATTAGTGGATCAAGATACTCTCTACCCAGTAGCTAGTGTACAAACCTAGTTTGTTTTCCATAAATGCTATGCTCACATACAAAAAAATCACTAAAACTCAACATAGGTAAGTAACCAAAACATGCTAGACTCTTCATTCCATTTTGGTTCATACGACCTAGCTGGCTATGCCAGAACTCGATAGACAATGGCTCGACTATAGAGATAAAATCATCTCTACATAAGATACATGCTACAAAAAAAAAGATACATGTTCTATGGAGGATGTTGCACGTTCTAGTAATTGTGCTCCTATTGCTCATGTTGTTTTAACCACAAAAGCTAAACAACCTCATTGGGATAGTAGAGATGTGCAAGCGCATGCATTGATTGCGATGTCTGGCAAGCGCACCATTACTACTCACATTTTTTAACAAAAACAACAAAACAAGCTTGGGACATTTTAGTTGGCATATGTGCAAGTTGCAATGAGGTAAAAATACCATACTTGCGCACACAGCTAGCATCATGCATCAGAAAGATGAAATGGACATTTTCCTTGCTAAAATCAAAGATATCAATGAGAAACTTATTGTCATAGGTGGATTCATTCCCAACCTTTCAAAGATATCAATGAGCAACTTATTTTTCTAGTTGAATTCATTCCTGATCTTTCACTTGTACATACCGCCTTAGATGCATTACTAAATCTATATCAAAAAATTTCTTCAACTTTGAGGCTTGTTGTACAGAGCAATAATAATGATATTAAGTTTGATGGGTTGTTCATTTTTGTTGTTATAAGAGCCTATGTCAAGGAAAACCAGGGTGGCTAAAAAATGTGCTATGATTAGTCTTTTGTTGTTGCACAAAGAAGAGGTAGCAATAATAATGATACTACTTTCAATGTTCCTTCTTCAGGTAGCAAACCATCTACAAAAAACATCTCCCATAACAACAGTGAATCTAGTAAATCTGCTGAGAAGGGAAATAAATCGTTGCGTTGCACCTATTGCAGAGCTATTGATCATTTAATAAAGCAATGTCTTAAGATAAAGGCTAAAGATGTAAGAAAGAAATTGAATCTTCTTCAAATGCAGCTATTGTAGAATCTATAAATTCTTACAAAATAGGCTTTTAGTACATAGTGCCAATATGACCTACCCATGATGTATGCATGATTGAGGCTGTAGATTCACACGTAGGGTAATTTGACAGTGGTGCTACAAAATACATTACATCTCATCGTGACTTGTTCATATCTCTTGATGATGTTGGCAATGGGAATATTGTCACTTGTGCCAATGCCTCTTATCTAGTTTAGGGATTCGGGAAGATTATAATTGCCCCCTTTGGAGGCACTATCTAAGAATGTTCGTGAAGGCTGTATTTTGGAGAAAATACAACATTTTAAGCTTCCAAAAGATGGCTCAATGTGGGCTACTTGCAAGTTGTAGCTTGTTTGTAGTGATGTTTGTGGCTCGATGCGCACTCATTATTTTAATAACAATTTGTACTTCATGAATTTCGTTTGGATTATACATGGGTACATCCATTTAAGCTAGTCTATTGTTTATGTGCTTCAAACAATTTTATTTTTTACTGAAATGTATCCGACTATACTTCATTGGTCCAAATGCGTCATATGCTAATTTGAGGCTGATTTGAATGCCACATTTGGGACATTGAATTTGGAGCTTTTTCATCATTATGGGCATTCGATTTAAGCAGTGTTTTGAGGGTATTGCATTATTTCAGGCAAAGTATGTGCAAGCTTTGCTAAGTAGATTTGGACTTGATTATTGCAAGCCAATTGCCACTCCTATGGAGATCGGATTGAAGTTAAGTCTGCATGATGTTGGAGATCCTGTAAAAGCTATCCTCTACCCAAAAATTGTTGGTTGCCTCATTTATGTATACAATACAAGACCAAACATTCAGTTTGCAGTCTTGCAAGTGAGAAAATTTATGCATGGATCAGGGTCTAAGAATTAGCAGGTACTTAAGAGGATCTTTCCCTACTTTGAGTGGTACTATACATCTTGGGTTATTTTATCCCAAGGGGGATCATTGTCACCAAATTTACATGCTTTTTCTAACTAAGTTTGGGCTAGTTGCTATGGCACACGTGTCCACGAGTGGTTTTTGTTTCATTTTTGGTAGTTCATGCAACCTATAGTGGCCACCTCTAGTTGTGAGGGTGAATACTGGGTAGCTTTACAACCTATGATTGACCATGTGTGGCTCAAACACCTTATGGATGATTTGGGAGTTGGTGGATAGGAGTCTGACACTCTCATCTAAACTGATAATTAGAGCGCATTGGCAATTGCAAGGAACTCAATCTTTCATGCTTTCACAAAGCACATTAAGGTGCATTATCACTATATCAGGGAGAGACTCTCAGCTGAAGAGATCAACTTGGCTTATGTGCTGACATAAGACAATCTTGTGGATCTGTTTACAAAGGCATTACCTCATGAGAAGTTTGAAGCTTTTTGCAAAGCTTTGGGCTTGCTTTCTTCCTTTGTGGTATGATCATGTCCATAGAGCATGGCACATTCCTATACTCTTATGTGCCAATTCTCATTCACTGCATCTCTCCCAAAATGTATATGGTAGTGATGTGTGCAAACACACATAGGACCGTCAGGATACTTTTTTCCCTCACTAGGAGGTTTTCTCCCGCCATGCTTTGCATCTACACCCATTGCTTGCGTGAGCATTCCTGTAACGCTAACTTCAACACGGTCTATTGAATATCAAGCTCTTTGCTAGCTTGAGTACATGTTTGACATTATGTAGCATAAAATTTGTGCCATTATTCCACACCAATTGGATGTCTCCAACACTAACTATATCAAGCATATAAGAGTTTCCAAGATTCACTATGCCTTGAGTATTTTCATAACTAGAAAACCAATCTCTATGTAGTGTAACATAGAAGCTTACACCAGAATCAATGACCCAATTGTGTGCAAGAGTAGCATCATGTGCTCAAGAGCATCCATGCTAAGATCCTTTGTGAATAACACAATGTCTAAAACATCGATCTTGGGATACCCAACCATGTTGATCTCCTCAAGCTTAGCCTTGCCCTCTGTGTTCGTGTTAGACTTTTTACTATCACGAGACTTTTTGTCTTGTTGTGGTGCTCCACAATCCTTGTTCATATGCCCCTCCTTATGGAAATAATAGGAGTCAACATTGTGCATGGAACCATGAGACTTGCTACAATAATTCTTGTGATCCTTAGACTTGTCAAGATCATAAGTGCAACCTCGTTGCTTCTTTGAGCTAGCAATATATCCATCACCACTTTTAGAAGGTTCGATAGATTTCTTGTGAATCTTCTTCAATGAGAAAACTACCAAGTACATCATCATAGACTAGCTTGCCATTACGTGTAGAGTTACTTATGGCTATGTAGAAAGTATCCCATGAAGAAGGTAGAGAGCATAACAAGAAGATAGATTTCACCTCTTCATCAAAATTGAGTCCCTATGACATCAACTAACGAAAGCCACCTTCTTCCATACAAAGCTCAAATGGCTTCTCCATCAAGTAAACCTTATTTCTTGCACTCTTGATCTCATATGTAATGCATAATTTATCCCATAGTTTTTTAAAGTAGCTTCACTAATGATAGTGAAATACACTAACTCTACATGATGTAAAAAAATAGTGGATTTAGCTTTGGCATCAAGTAACTTCCACAATTGTAGCCATCACCCTTTTGACACTCAAACTGTGGCTCCAATTCACCTTTCTAGTTCAAGACATCCCAAATTTTCTCTTTCCACATGAAAAATTTTATGCCATCAAACTTCTGGATGTTATATATATCTTTCTCAGAAGAAGAGGCCAATTACAAGAGGTAAACACTATGGCAAGAAGACCAAAAGACTATGGTGATAATTTGGTCTTGCTTTGTTAGCAGTGACATACACTTTATGTATGTTGAGTTGTGAATACTAGCATTGTATATAGTTGTGGAGCAATTTTTGGTACATATGACAATCCCAATCATTTTTTAGAATTGATTAGAAGATGGTCATTACTGAGCTTGACCATAGTTCAATCTGTTGAGCCTTTGGAGGGTCGTGGTGAGGTTTTATTGAGGTAGGGGTTTGTTGAATTTTGAGATCCTTTCAATGACATAGGCTTGTTGGAGCACCCTTTTTTGAGGCCTTATCATAGGTGAGGACTAGCTGCATTTGATTCCATGTTGGTGGTCTATTTAGTTTAGTGATCAATTTATGCACATAACTAGTCAATCATACTCTTTATGTATCAACCTTTGATTTTGAGATCATTTTCTTTCATTTTCAGTTTAGATTTTGCTCAAAGTATGGGAGAAACTCTGCATGATTTATCATCCGTTTTTTTGTTTGTTTCTAGGCACAAAAGCATATGCAAAGCAACAAAAGACATGCAAGTACCAATATAGGGTGCCTTGGTATGCGAAGCTTCATGTCTCACTTCATGTATAGAGTGATAAATTGCAAAGAGTCAGTGGGACTTGTTTACTATATGTGCACACTCATTGTAGCATGCAGCGGCAAAGCTTGGCTTTTGCCGTCACTTTTTTTTTCCTAGTAGCAATTCCATTCTATTGAGTGATATTTAGCACTCTATACTTGTGTATTTTGCCATGACTAGCCAAAAATGCATTCAACTCTTTTGACAAATATTTCCCCCTTAGTCAAAACAAAGGGTGCCCAAAATGGAGGATACTTTCTCGGCATGAACAAAGATTGCTTGAAGCACATAAAAGCCTTTGACTTTTCCTTAAATTGATATATCCACGAATGCTTTGAATAATCATCAATGAAATTGACGTATGCATTTACCACAAATGGCAATGAGGACAAGTTACATCTTGCCAATACCCTGCAGAATACCATTCTTGAGAACCACAAATGGCAATGAGGACAAGTTACATCTTGCCAATACCCTGCAGAATACCATTCTTTCCCAAAATTTATCTATTGTGTATTGTTGTGATCCTCCTAAATACGGGATAGGGTGTATTACGCATGTAACACATGTCACTATATCTTTGTCTTTCACTAATAATGAAGGCACCTTTTAAAGGGTTATAGATTACCTCTCTCTCTCTCTCATGCCATACTTAGGCAACCAATAATCATGTTTAAATACCCCCATGCAATGCAACTACAATTCTTTAAGAGAAGATCATTCCTTTGTACTATGTGTTTTCTACCTTTTGATTGAATTCTCACCTCCATCATCCATGTATCCTCGAATGGAAAAAACAAGCTTGAGGATAAATCTCCTCAATGAGTCTTTCTTCTAGCCCATAAGTTGTGAAGATTATGGAGAATCTAATCCCATTGTTGTCTTTTTAAATGCTTAGTTTGAAATATCACATATCTCCTCGTAAAGATGCGGAACAATGGAGCATAGTCCCCTAAGACAGGTGATGCACCTCACTACAAAATTTGAATGGCAAGTTTGATATTCTACTATTTCAAAGCAGCATGGTTTTGTGCCTAGGTGTGAACTTGGAAAAGTCCAAGAGATGAGATATAACTATTGTTTCAAAGAATTGAAGGTAGTATGAAGCTTACTCAATAGGGAGACTAAAAGCATTAGCAAGGAAGCTATTAGAACAACATGTGCATGGAAGCCTTTGCCATAACAACCACTTGTAAATTGTTTCAATATAGTTAGTAAGACCCAAGGGCCTTACTCAAGGTAAGCTAGGCATTATTTTGCTTGATTCTCACTCTCTGTTGCTTAATATTGGGATTGATCTCTCTCTCTCTCTCTATGTGTGTGTGTGTGTGTCTATGTGTGTGTGTGTGTGTGTGTGTGTTGTGCATTGTCTTAAAGCCACAAAGAGAGCATACTATGAATTTGAAAGCATGTGTTAGCAAGGAGATGTTGGATTCTTAAGAAATATCTCTTTGGCACATTGGTAATGCATGTACTTCTTTATGGGGTGCGGTCGTTAGTGTCACCACTTTAAAATATTTTGAAAATATTTTGCTACAAAATTTCTCCAAGTGAATGTACCTCCTTCTCCTTGAGTCAGGATCAATTCCCATTTGAGGTTACACGCATGGAGATAGTAGTGAAGCGCATGATAAAGATACACCAAAGCTCGCCACACAAACTTCCTAAAGTTCCAAGCTAGAGTAAAATTCAAAAGATTCATAAAAATAAAATACTAAGTTTGAGATCAATGCTAGACATAGAGAAGTTGTTTGGAAGATGGGAGGCATCACATTTACTTCATGATGGCTCACTAGACCTTTTAGTGAAAGAGGCTTTCCTACAATTCCATTGTATCATGGCATGGCAAAAATCTGAAGGCTTGTGCTCCATACATTACACCACACAAATTGCTCTTGATTACAAAAGCATGGTCTTCTTTGAAGAAAGAGGTGAGTGTATGCACCTAAACGCTTGAGTGTTGGCGGAACGCCGCAATCGAACGGAGTAGCCTAGCAAGAACTCAAACCAACATAGAATATGTCAATCTGAGGATGTAGCTTACCTAACTAGTGCATGGAAATGTTGAATGCAATGTCCTAACAACGATGCATTGAGGAGAAAGCTATCACTCTCAAGTCATGAAGCAAATAAGGGGAAAATGCCTAAGTCTTTCGTGCGGTCTATCTCTCACTTAAATGAACTCCAAATGACATGAAACTTGAGATTAGGGGTCTCTAGGCCATGAGCAATAGGCTCCAAATAGCAAAACCTGCAAAAGTCACCGTCGGGTAGGTGAGTAATCATGACCATTGCCACCTCTTACCTTCACCAAAAATGACGAATGAGGGGTCGTTTGGCTTCTCCTAAGGCCTACTTACCTTTGTTCAAGCTTAGTTTCACTTCAAACACTTTTAACAAAACTCACAAAGAGCAAATAAACACACAAGGTGACCCAGAGCTAAAACCGCTCAGTGCATCACACACACACACACACACACACACACACACACACACACACTCAAACACATCACATTAGACATGTACACAATGCTAAGAGTGAGAGGAAGCAACACAAGAAGTTTCATTAGAAATGCTTACCCGTACAATGAGTAGTGAACGTGCAAGTTTAGGCGTCCTCTTCACTACATAAGCTCAACAGTTATTTGATCCACAATAATCATAAAGTTTTGGCTTATATACCTAGGGTTAAAATTGGGTATTTGGGATAGAAAGAGATAATTATCACAAAAATGTGGTGAACTTAGGATATCTAACCACTGATTGAGTACAAATTTGTTCTAATACAATCAAATTTTGTATTCATGAATTATATTGCCGGCTTAGGCAAAAAATTGAATGAATAAGTGGATGAGTTTTTGTTGATTTGTCAGAATTGGCGTGAGAGGGTACCTTGCTTCAACACTCCCCCCTTCTAGCTTCTTGTTGTCCTTGACAAGACTTTACTCTTTGAGCAGGGGCTTTCTTTGCTTCTGTTTGTCCATGTATTTTGGAAGGCCAACATCATTTGCTGCACCTGATCCTCCTCCCGAGGCTTCTAGATTCTTGTTAGTGGGTTTTTGCATTCATGGGGGGTATGGGCTACAAATCAGCCGTAGATCCTTGCATATGGGCATGAAGATCATGGATTTGATCTCAAAGTAGCCTGCATAGAAGAATTCTTCAAATGTTTGCATGTAGTGGCTTGGGAGGAACATGATCTTGGAAAATAGGCTGTAGATGACCTTCATCTTGGGGGAGTCATTAAGATTGAAAATGAGACCTTTGTACCCCTCCAAGAATGAAGTTCATTTAACTTTTGTGGCCTCTGTATTCTTGAATGTATTGATACAGGCGGAGAGAATGTAACAATTTTTAAAAATAATTTTGCAAGAAATATCTGGTTTCCCTCAAACTAGGTTGATCATTTTTTTGATTGCCTTCCTCATGTATGCAAGTGAAGGTGCCTCTCTTGGTTCGTGAAATACCGGGTGGGTAGTTGAGCCATGTAGGGTGGGAAACAAGCAGCTGCTCGAAGTCATCCCACCTTCTTCTCCTGATGATTGGGCAATATGTGGGATTGATTTGAAGGTGGGTTAAAGCAACGAATTTATCGATACTACATGCTTGTTCTCCCCCATGAATTTGATTTTCCATTCTGGTTTCACCTCTTTGATCTATTTTGTGGTCCATTCTGATAAATTTGCATTCTTATAGCTACCCTCGGCATCAGGCAAAATTGACGACAATGGCTCCTTTTTCTCTTCTATCATTAGTCATCTGAGTAGTGGGTAGAGAGGTTCTAGTTCAAGAACCTCCTCTTGTAACTGCTTTGGAGTGATATATTTTAATAGATCTAATTTTAACAAATGGTGTTCATAGAGGAGGTTCTTGGCCACAACTTCCTTTGTCACTTTCCAGTGCTCCTCCGGTAGATGTGAGTACTCTAGCGGTATTTTTTATGGTTTAGCTAAAGTACCCACATCTACCATGCCTTCATGCTAATTTTTGCTCTTGTTTCTGTCTCTTCTTCTAAGTTTTTGAATTCTGACCCTGTTTCCAAGGGTCCTTGCTCTTAAGGAGAGAGGTTCTGGACGTGTTCAATCTTCAAAGGCTGATTTCTCAGCTCCTCCACTTCCTTCATCAGCATCTTGATTGTTTCATATTTGTTTTTCCCTTTATCTACCATGGCTTTGCTTTTGGTGTGAAGTGTTGAGTTCAAGCCCTTGTCGGTATGCCAATGGGAAACTCCCCTATAGCATGCAGAGGACAATTTAGGTTAGAGCCAGTTTGCATGGTAGTTTTGCTTTATATTGTAAGCTTTTTTAAAAGAAATACAATCAAGCATAGTGTGCTGCAGTGTTGATCTCTCTCTCCCTCTCTCATTCTGCAATCACTTCTCCTCGCCATGACTTGCAGCCGGTGGCACCACCGTAGCTCCACAACCTAACATATGGTATCAGAGCTCTGCCTGGTCTTGGTTCAACCCAGTTCCTTGGAACCGTGGCCTGCAGAGGGGAAAAGATGGTGGTTGACCTGCATGGTTTCGATTGTAACCAGCCAGCAGAAGATTCACCCTAGCATGCTGGAGATATTCTGACACTAGAGCGTCTCTTCGTTTGGCCTCCTCAGCCCGCTGCAAGCAAAACTGTCATCCACGCCATCGCACGCTATTTTGACTGCTACAGAAGCTCGTTCTTTTATTGTGATTTTCACACTATCTTCCAATTGGCCGTGTTATTTGAGCCTTGGCTAGAGGGTCTTCACACCCCCCACCACTCAAATCTTGAAACGCTCTCATTTCGGTGGTGTCGCAGGCAGGAGCTCAACTTGTAGGGCATCTCAACACGCTGTTTACACAGGCAACATCTTAAAACGCAGTCAATAGCTTGGTGGAAGTTCTACCGTATCATCTTGAGATGCTCAAAGGTAATTGTCCTTGACTTGGAAAAGCATATCAAAATGCACGCAAGAACACAGAAAAATTGCTTGGCTACATCAAGCATTTCAAAATCCCATTGGTGGTATGTGCGACCTACCCAAGGGCTTCTCAACACGCCATGTGGCATGGACAAGATTCAAATGCATGCAAAGCAAGCTCTATCACTAAGGCAATTGCAGACTCTTTTCAAAGAAGATTTGCTTCAAGAACTAAGAGATACATCAATAGATGTTGAAGATCAAGATATGCTTCGAGACTGCAGTACAAGCTTTCACAAAATTATTGTACCAGTTTAGTATCATGGTCAACACAATCATACACTTTTCAGTCAAAGACTTCTTTTAGCTTGTCTTTTGTCAGTAACTGTTGAGGGCGAGCTTTTTGAAATGGGGCCTCTAAACCCAAACCAATGGGCCTACCCTCACAAAATGTTCGTAAAGAGGTACGCACACTACTTGGGGCACCAACTTCTTTTGGGAGTGGAGAAGGAAACCAATCAAAATAACACTTGCACTCACCCACTCAAGCAACACACTTTGAAAACCCCCTTACTCTATATACACTTTGGACACTTGAACACCATCAATGATTATGCAACCCAATGCCGTGCATCAAATGAAATATGCAATTTGTGGAATAGCATTCACCTTCTCCCCATAAGAATATCCATAATACATCCAAACTCCTCCTCTCTCAAGCACTCATCAAAAAATCATGCGCACAAGACTTTCCTCTCAAACACACAAGAGAATCACTTACAAACTAACACACTTTGCATAGAGAGCTCATCTCCATCTATGCAATGTCGTGACACAAATAAAATCACCATGAGAGGTAGCCACATGCATATGTAATGAAGCAAAAGAGAGTTGGAGTGAGAAATTTCTTTAGACCAATTGAATAAGTGTGGGGAAACAAACCAATGGTAAATTGAGAATAGAACACTTACTTGATTTCTCGCACACCTTTTAAGGGGAGGACAGACGCTGGCTAACCATCACGAATTGCGACACTTGAAAGTTTTGAAGATGATTTAATGATCACTAACATAACCATGAGAGAGATCATGATGTCTTTACAAGTTATTGAGGTGCTACAAATGATTTATTGGGTTGATGGAGTAAGAGATTGTAGAATAGAAAGAGTGGAGGATAGAGTTGCACTTCCTCCAAAGAGGAGGGTTAGGAGGGAGGATGTGAAAGAGGGAGGGTTGGGATTTTCTCTACTATTGATCAAGAAACAACATGAAGTTGAAAATATAGGTGTGTCCTTGAGTCTCTCCAAGGGGGGACTATTTATAGTTGTGTAGGAGTGGGATTATGCTACACTTAATTAGGGTGAGTGATTAGCCCTAATTAAGTGTCCTTTGACCACTCATTGAATATTGGACATAAAAGGGACTATTTATTCACCAAAAATATCATTTTAGACCGTGAAGGCTCCATAGGGGTGCATAATGTAGGTGGGCCCCACCATGAGGCCCTACGGGTGGCTCCTGCGGGGTATCTCAACTTGTCTGTCTTGGCATTTAGAAAACACCTTTAGGTTGGTCCCATCACATGAAAGTGACCTTGATCACTCCTTTCTCTTCTAGAAGATGAGGGGAAAAATAAGATCTCACCCTCTTGATTTACTTGATTTACAGTTCCCTTTTGCTGCGAATCTAACAGATTTACACTATTTTGACCATAACTTTTTACCTGTAGCTCAGAATGAAATGCTTCAAAAGGCAAATTTGACCTTCTCAACATGTTTGATATGAATTTGGACTATTATTCATGCCCATGCACCAAGGAATTCCATTTGCAAGTTCCACACTAGGCTAGGAAACCTTTTGCTTCCAAGTCTTCTTGTATGGGCCCTTTGCTTGTATGCATCCAAGGGGAATCATGCTTTTTCAAAAGGCTATGATGCTTAAACAAATAGAGGAGGGATCAATATTATTTTCTTGTGAAAATAATATACAATTGGAGTCTTTTTGAAAGGAGAAAAACTATATGTATATTCTTAAGAGATATTGGGCCACCTATGTAGGGGGCATAGAAGACTTGTAGAGATGGACCATAATCTTTGGTAAAGACAAGTGGAGAGCTGATTTCCATGGTAATTTATCTATATGGGATGGAAGATAGATATATTATTTTTCTACTACTAATTCACAAGAGGTAAGAAAGTTTCGAGGTAGATAGTTGGTTATTGTATGCTTACTTTTATTTACAAAGCAAAAAAAAAACGGGTGGTAATATAAATATATGACTAAGGTGACATTTTTGGGGAGAGTACAATGTATGTGTCGCCACAAAGGTTAAACGAAGAGGGGGAATTTACTCTAGATAACTTAATAGCGTAGAAAAATATATACACATATGAGGAAGAGGACGTTGAGTAGGCTGAAAAGTGTTGCAAAAAGATGGTTACCATTTAATGCCACTCATATTAGCCCTCCCCCAAGCCTAGAGATATTCATATCTTTAGGAGGACGGTGTTGCTTCTTTTTCTTCTTTTTTTTTCTCTTTTTTTTTGTCATTTTTCCTTTTCTACTTTTTTTTTTCAATAGGAGGAGTGTCATGCACTCTTTTACTCCATTAGACCTGCTTTTCATTACCTCAATCCCATAAATCGGAGATGGGAGGGTTGCCTTGGGTATGTTCAGATTCCAAGGCTGGTTCTTCTTTGCACATCAAAGCTTTAAAAATAGGTGGAGCATTTGCCAAGCCGAAGGGAGCCATGCCAATTTGGAGCTTAGACGATGTAGGCAGATGACTTCCTATCAACGGATTGATACGTTGAAAGTAGGGCTTTAATCTCCATCCATTGACTCTGGTCTTGTGGAGTTTTCCTGATAAATCTGCTAATCTGTAACTACCATTCTCAAACTTTGTTTTTATCATGAAAGGTCCCTCCCATCCTTGCAAAAACTTTTTGTCAAGTCGAGTATCAAGTCGGTTATCATAGCGAAGAACCAACATACCTTCGTTCAATCCTTTCCCCTTGAGCTTCTTGTTGATTTTGTCCCTTTGGCTTGTCGCTTTGGTGATGTAGTGATCAATGGACTCTTCTCTATCTAGCTCAAGTCGTTGGAGATCTAAGATCCTTTCATGTAGAACCTCTTTTGGTTTTTTTGCCACTCTTGCAAGAACACGCAAGCTTGAGAGCTCTACCTCAATGGGGAGAAGTGCCTCCTGTCCATAAACTAGATGAAAAGGGGTGAATTGAGTAGATACCTTGAAAGATGTCCTATACGCCCAAAGAGCAGCCGTCAAATGGCGATCTCAATCATTAAGCCGGTCCACAACCTGCTTGGAAATGATCTTACATATCATTCCATTCACTTTTTCCACCAATCCATTGCATTGAGGATAGTAGGGTGTGGAATGCAGGTGTTTCACTTTTAACCTCCTCAAGAGATCATTCAGAAGGTCAGCCCTAAAACCCGGGCCTCGATCTGATAATATTTCTAGAGGTGTTCCAAACCTACTACAAATATGGTAAAAAATAAACTTTGATACCTCTTCAGCTGTGATTCGGGTTGTGCTTGTTTCTTTCGCCCATCGTGTCATGTAGTCAACACCCATGATGATGAAAACCTTCCCTGTAGAAGTACGAGGTAGGGGACCTATTGCATCCACACCCCACTTTTCAAAAGGACCATAAGATATTATTGGGACTCGAGGCTCATATGTTAGTCGTCTATCCCCAGCAATTTGGCATGGCTTACATGCCTTACACCAATATTGGACATCACGATGTAAGCTCGGCCAAATAAACCCTGCTTGTAAAATCTTCCTACTTGTAATATCTTGAGAAAAGTGACCACCACAGACATCATCATGACATGAAAGAAGAATTTTCTCTATCTCTTGCACACTTGGTACTCTCCTCAAGACCAAATCTTTCCCTTTGTGATATAAATCATCCCCGATCAACTGGTGAGGTGTGGCCTTCTAAACTAGTCTATGTCTTTGCACCTTGTCTAACTGTTTGGGACACTCACCTGCTTGTAGAAAGAAGATAATGTCTTTTAGATCCTCTTGACCTTGATATTTGGGTTCTTATAGTTTCACACCTCCTACCGCCATTCGAAGCTTTTCATTTGCGAGTAAGTCTGCTTTCTTGTTATGAGTTCTCACAATGTGTTGTACCTGTGTTGCTTGAAAACCCTTCATCAAAGCTCTTACACTACTAAGCCATTCAAACAATGTACGATTCTTGCACCTCCAAGTCCCTTGGATTTGCCTGACCACTAGCAAATAATCCCCTTTTATAATAAGTCTTTGTATGCCTAATTCTTTGCATTCTTCTAACCCAAGGGTTAGAGCAACATACTCAACCTCATTGTTAGAGTGAACATTGGGTAGAGTGATACCTTTTCTAACCATTACCTCCTTTTGTGGGTTCAAAATGATGATCCCCCCTGCTGCTTTGTCTTGTTGGCATTGATAAGCTCCGTCAAAGCATAAAGTATGGGCATTATCAATCTCCTTCACTTTGAACTGTTTTAAGACTTCCTCTCTTTGTAGTCGTGATCCTTCCCTTTCTCTCACTTTGTAGGTGAGAATGTCTGCAAGTCCCGCTCTTGTGCTATCTTCTACAAGGAAAGTGTATTCAAATTCTTGGAGTTCAAGCACCCACTTTGCTATTCTAGACGAGAGGCTCATGTGTTGTACTACATATGGTAGATTGTGATCTAAGGTGAGAAAAACAAATGGCATAGGGAGAAGATACGATCGAAACTTCCTTACCGCAAACAAGATTGCAAATACCACTTTCTCCATTTCAGTGTATCCCTTCTCAACCGGAGTCATCACCTTGCTTGCAAAATAGATCGGCCTCATGTATGATGTTTTAGGATCTTTTTGCATCAAAACAACACCAATTGCTTTGAAACCTACACTTGGAGTGACATAGTAGGTCTCCTTTGGATCTGGTGGCATTAGAATTGGGAGAGAGCCAAGAATGCCCTTCACTTCCTCAAAACATTTTGCATGTTCCCTCCCCCATTCAAATGTAGATTGGCTTGCCAACCTATGCAAAGGGGCAATGGCTTCTGCTAGGAGATGGATGAAGTGAGACATGTACCTCACTTTGTGGTTGAAGGTCATTAGCTCCTTAGTTGTTGTTGGTGGAGATAATGACAAAAGGGCCTCTACTTTAGAGGGATCCACTTGAATTCCTTGTGAAGAAACCACATGGCCTAGCAAAACCACCTGAGATTCACCGATATGACACTTCTCTGGGTTGAGTTGTCCCCCAAATTGATGGAGCCTCTTAAGCCCCTCTTCAACCTTTTGGCAGTGAAGTGATCTACAACTATAAATACAGAAATCATCCATAAAGACTCTTATAGATTTTCCAAAGAATGGCTGAAATACAAATATTGTGAATCTCATGAAGGTGCTAGGAGCATTGGTGAGCCCAAAAGGCATTACTCTGAATGCAAAACATCCCCAAGGTGTGATGAAGGTGGTTTTTGGTTGGTCCTCTTTTGCTATTCTAATTTGAAAATATCCTAAATACCCATCACACACAGTGTAGCATTTGTGACCTGCTACTTCATTCAAAATTTCATCTTGGAAAGGGAGAGGGAAGTGGTCCCTCTTTGTCGTAGCGTTGAGGGGTTTGTAATCCACGCAGACCCTCCACTTACCATTCTTCTTGGGAGTGACTACAATAGGTGATACCCATTCGGAGTTGGATACTGGATAGATGAAGCCAGCCTTCAAGAGTCGATTCACTTCTTGTAGGAGAGCCTTTTGTTGCATAGATCCTACTCGCCTTAACTTTTGAGCCACGGGTTTGGTCCCTGGTTTCAATTCAATTCAATGCTCTATTACATCTACATCTCTTATTTGTGAGTAGTCAGTGATAAAACAATTGGGATACCTCCTTAACATATTGATGTAGGAGGTCTTCTCCTCACAAGTAAGATCTTTTGCAAGCATCTTCTCAAATCCTTCTTCAAGGTGGTGGCATCTTTCATCCCCTCGTGTGTGATTGTCTGTTGGCTTTTCTTCTACAGAAAGATCTTGGGTGTTGGCGTTGAATACAATTCCCATTACCTCCAAAGAAGACTCCTCTTCACTGGTTGATGCACTGGTTGATGCTTCCTCATCACTTGAGTAAGGACTCTCCTCCTCGCTCTCTTCATCTACCGTGGTTTCATATTTGATATCTAGTTGCTTTCCTTCTCGCCAATCATACACCATCGGTTGACCCTTCTTAAGAATCAAACGACCGCTTCCCCATTTTTGATTTTCATTCATAGCAATGAGCCAAGGCCTCCCTAGGATGATGGGATAGCCCTCCCCCTTAGCTGGCATGACATACATATCCACTCATGCATCTATGTTACATACAGAGACTTTTACATTTTCAATGATCCCCAAACACTTCACACTTGAGTTGTTGGCTAGCTTAGCTTGACAATTAGAGGACTTTGTAATTTCAAGCCCTAACCTGTTCATTGATTTTTTCGTGATCACACACATTTGAGCTCCACCATCAACATATACATTAGACACCTTCTTACCCCTTATGTAAGCATCCACAATGGGTTCCACATCTTTTTGTAGCTTTGAGGCCACAACCTTAATGAAAAGATTTGCTTTCTTTTTTGGAATTCTTGTACTTACCAACTTTGGCCATTGCCTTCTTGCTTTGGCTGATAGGTGTAGAAGTTGAGGCCATGAAATGTTTGGCTTTTGGGTTTGTAAATCCTCCAAGATGTTGTAGGGCTCTAGCTCCTTTCCCAATGGGAAGTCGTTGATACCAATTTCCCTTCACCTTGATCTTTTCTTCCTACTACTTTCAACTTCTTCCATCTTTGACTTCTTCTTCTTGTCCCTTCTGGCTGAATTTGTTCCTTCACTTCTCATGTCTTCATCCTTATCATGTGCTCTTGTGCGTTTTTCTTCCGGCATAATATCAAAGTTTAGAGTATGCTCATCTATTACCTCTTATAGCTTGATGATGTTGACTCCTCTTTCTTCCTCCTCGGACGGGAGGAATATTTGCTGGTGGTGGTGGTCGACGAAGGATTTGTGGGCCTTGAGTTAGTTCTTGCTACAGAGTGAGAGGAGGCGGTCTGGGGGGATATATGTCTCCCGGAAGTCGCCTTGGATGTGGACAATTGTACATGCCATGGCCCATTTCATTGCAATTCCAACATCGCAACTCTTGAGCTTGTCTTCGTTGATTGCGATTCCCTTCTCTTGGTTGTCGTTGTTGAGGTAGACCCTGTACTAGATTCAGAGTGAGGTTCTCAAGCTGTTGAGTGAGCCTTTGTAAAACCTCTTGTTGAGAGTTATCTCCTATTTGTGAAGATTGTGCAAGAGGGGCCCTAATTGGTGCTTCCATGGTTTGTGAAGACTCCCTCTCACTCACTTCATTCAAACCCCTTGCTCTATGTGCTTGGAAGTGTAGTTTTCTAAACTTGATGATGGCTACCTCACGTGCTTCTTCGAAGGTGGATGGGAATTTTAGCTCTACTTTAGCCTTTAAAAGTGGATACAAGCCAACCATGAATCTCTCTTTTTTTAGAAAGTTAGGTGCACCACCATGATTTTCTAATGTAGCCTCCCACCTACCCCATAGATTGACAAAGGTTGCTTCATAAGAGGGAAAGTCTTCAAGTGATACCTGCTTATGTCCAATAAGACATTTCCATAGTCCTTCAGAAGTATCACCTTGCCCGAACTTGGAGAGGAAGCTTGCTCGCAGTCTCTCCCAGTTGGACTTGATTTGGGGTTGCAAGGTCTCATACCGTGCTTAAGCTTCTGCTTTTAGAACCAACGGGAAGGCTCGTAGCTTTACTTCCTCTTCATCTCTCCCGGATATGAGATGTGCCATCTCCAAGTTGTCAAGAAACTCTTGCACATCTTCCCCACTTCTTGCATAGAACGTGGGAAAAGAACTTGACATTTTGTTTAGACTTTTTGATTTTTTTTTAAAAAAAAGAAACTTTTCTCTTATGGGTCGCACAAGATTGTTGACACTATAAATCTGATTACATTAAAATGAAGATGTACACATCCATTGTTAATTCGTACTTTATCATAGGTAGAATAAATGGATTAATTGAAGCATTGATTTCATTGAGGCGAGTGGATCTAAATATCCTCCTTATGATAGATTGAAACCTAAACTTAGTTGCAATGATTATATGAATGGATTGCCAAGCAATAGGCCTAAAAGGTTCATTGTTTTGATCGTGATTCATGTGCTACTCTTCGTTGTTGGTTTGAAGACCTCGTTCCTTCATATGGCCCTTGAGCACCCCTTCACCACTCCTTGTTCCTGCCTTTAAAACAAAATGAAAATGTGAACATCAAAAGAAGTTTCATAATTGATGATTGGAAGTATAATTGGATTGGGTGATGCCAGTATTTCTCTAAGTCTTTCTGCACCAAACATAAAAACAATGCGTTGCTGGAAAAAGACTTTTCTATCTATGTGAACATTTACTCTAATGTGTTGTTCAAAATGAAATGCATAGATGGGAACTCCATTGTTTATCACTAAAAAATTTGAAGGTAACTTGGAAATATGTTCCTCAGTGGGGGCACCACTTTATGAGGGCGAGCTTTTTGAAATGGGGCCTCTAAACCCAAACCAATGGGCCTACCCTCACAAAATGTTCGTAAAGAGGTACGCACACTACTTGGGGCACCAACTTCTTTTGGGAGTGGAGAAGGAAACCAATCAAAATAACACTTGCACTCACCCACTCAAGCAACACACTTTGAAAACCCCCTTACTCTATATACACTTTGGACACTTGAACACCATCAACGATTATGCAACCCAATGCCGTGCATCAAATGAAATATGCAATTTGTGGAATAGCATTCACCTTCTCCCCATAAGAATATCCATAATACATCCAAACTCCTCCTCTCTCAAGCACTCATCAAAAAATCATGCACACAAGACTTTCCTCTCAAACACACAAGAGAATCACTTACAAACTAACACACTTTGCATAGAGAGCTCATCTCCATCTATTGAATGTCATGACACAAATAAAATCACCATGAGAGGTAGCCACATGCATATGTAATGAAGCAAAAGAGAGTTGGAGTGAGAAATTTCTTTAGACCAATTGAATAAGTGTGGGGAAACAAACCAATGGTAAATTGAGAATAGAACAATTACTTGATTTCTCGCACACCTTTTAAGGGGAGGACAGACGCTGGCTAACCATCACGAATTGCGACACTTGAAAGTTTTGAAGATGATTTAATGATCACTAACATAACCATGAGAGAGATCATGATGTCTTTACAAGTGATTGAGGTGCTACAAATGATTTATTGGGTTGATGGAGTAAGAGATTGTAGAATAGAAAGAGTGGAGGATAGAGTTGCACTTCCTCCAAAGAGGAGGGTTAGGAGGGAGGATGTGAAAGAGGGAGAGTTGGGATTTTCTCTACTATTGATCAAGAAACAACATGAAGTTGAAAATATAGGTGTGTGTCCTTGAGTCTCTCCAAGGGGGGCTATTTATAGTTGTGTAGGAGTGGGATCATGCTACACTTAATTAGGGTGAGTGATTAGCCCTAATTAAGTGTCCTTTGACCACTCATTGAATATTGGACATAAAAGGGACTATTTATTCACTAAAAATATCATTTTAGACCGTGAAGGCTCCATAGGGATGCATAATGTAGGTGGGCCCCACCATGAGGCCCTACGGGTGGCTCCTGCGGGGTATCTCAACTTGTCTGTCTTGGCATTTAGAAAACATCTTTAGGTTGGTCCCATCACATGCAAGTGACCTTGAGCACTCATTTCTCTTCTAGAAGATGAGTAGGGGAAAAATAAGATCTCACCCTCTTGATTTACTTGATTTATAGTTCCCTTTTGCTGCGAATCTAACAGATTTACACTATTTTGAACATAACTTTTTACCTGTAGCTCCGAATGATATGCTTCAAAAGGCAAATTTGACCTTCTCAACATGTTTGATATGAATTTGGACTATTCTTCACGTCCATGCACCAAGGAATTCGGTTTGGAAGGTCCACACTAGGCTAGGAAACCTTTTGCTTCCAAGTCTTCTTGTATGGGTCCTTTGCTTGTATGCATCCAAGGGGAATCATGCTTTTTCAGAAGGCTATGATGCTTAAACAAATAGAGGAGGGCTCCATATTATTTGCTTGTGAAAAGAATATACAATTGGAGTCTTTTTGAAAGGAGAAAAACTATATGTATATTCTTAAGAGATATTGGGCCACCTATGTAGGGGGCATAGAAGACTTGTAGAGATGGACCATAATCTTTGGTAAAGACAAGTGGAGAGCTGATTTCCATGGTAATTTATCTATATGGGATGGACGATGGATATATTATTTTTCTACTACTAATTCACAAGAGGTAAGAAAGTTGGGGGTAGATAGTTGGTTATTGTATGCTTACTTTTATTTACAAAGCAAAAAAGAAAAGGGTGGTAATATAAATATATGACTAAGGTGACATTTTTGGGGAGAGTACAATGTATGTGTCGCCACAAAGGTTAAACGAAGAGGGGGAATTTACTCTAGATAACTTAATAGCGTAGAAAAATATATACACATATGAGGAAGAGGACGTTGAGTATGCTGAAAAATGTTGCAAAAAGATGGTTATCATTTAATGCCACTCACTGTCATACTAACAATTTTGTATGGGTTAGGCACTGCCACACATGCAAAGTGGTAAGACCTCCCAAAAACACCAGTTTTTGTTCTCAGCCTATTTTTGTCCCGCTTCTCATGAGGTTACTGGGTACACCTTGAACCCAAGGTTTGATAGTGAACCAAAAACTCCATTTATTGGTAGCTAATTTTTGACCTACACCCTATTTTTTCAAGGGGGGTTCACTATCATAGCACCACGTTATGGATACACACGAAATCCTTGGTTGTGAGAGAACCTAAAACTCACGGTTGCTGAGTATACCAAAAACTCAAGGTATCATGAGAGGGTCTATCTAGTTCGGGCTTGGGGGGGGGATTGTTGGGTTCAAGCCCTTGTCGGTATGCCAATAGGAAACTCCCCTTATAGCATATAGAGGACAGTTTATTTTGGAGCCAGTTTTCATAGCAGTTTTTCTTTATATTGTAAGCTTTTTTAAAAGAAATACAATCAAGCATAGCGTGCTCTTTTACTTGCAGTGTCAATCTCTCTCTCCCTCTCTCGTTCTGCAAGCACTTCTCCTCGTCATGACATGTAGCCGGTGGCACCCACCATAGCTCCACAGCCTAACATGAAGTGCCTCTTCTAATGTTATCTTTGTTGTTTGTGAGATTTTGAGCACCTGGTACAAATCTGCAATCTGCTTCTTGTAATCGTCAGTCTGTTCAGTAATGCTTGCAGGGATAAGCATTGGGTCTTTTGTGTCATAAAATCTAATATCTAACCAACCCAAATGATTTTCTCATATTAAATTGATCACTTAATGTGGGAGAATAAACGGGAACAAGTGTTAAGATATAGATTTGTGCTTATAGATCCATCTCAACACGGGGCCAATGGTAAAGGGGCCCAAAAGGGAGATGGTCTATCAAAGAGCAAGGCTAACCAATGGAGCATAAGACCTTAGGGTTAGCTTCATTGAAGACCTCCAATAAATGTGTGTAAAAGTCCTTTGACCTTAGGTAAGCTAGGGCTGAGCTTGAGGTGGGAACCCGGCCCAAGCTCGAGGTGCTTGTCCTGCTTAAGGTGCTTGTCGTGCTTGAGGTGTTTGTCATGCTTGAGGTGCTTGATTAAGATGCTTGAGGTGCTTGACTGGCTCCATGCTTGAGGTGCTTGACTTGCTGCATGATTAAGGTACTTGAGGTGCCTTGAGAAGCTTGCCTGAGATGCTTGTGGGAACACCCCCTAGTTCAAGTGCTTTGTCATGCTTGGTGAGTAAGGTGCTTGATCACCTAAAGTCAAAAGCATTCCTACAAGAGGGGGGGCGAGCCCTTTTCCTAGGGGCTAGAGAGAGAACACCCACTCACACACACAAGGGAAGCCCCAACTTGAAGAGGCAGCAAGGACACATGTCAGGCCCCTACCCATGTTACCTTCATGTGTTGCTCGAAGCCTATTGGCTAGGCTTCAAAGGGGTCCAATGATAAATTACATGAATTATCTAATTGTTTTAGCATTTATCAAGTCCTCTCTCTCAAAGGGGAAAGGGGGACACTTGTCCCAAGGCTACCCATGTTGCTTGTAATGGCTCCTGCTTGTGATTGGCTAGGCCTGGAGGGGTCCAATGAGATTCAAGCATGAGCTACAAGGGGGGGTCGACCCAAGCAAACTAGAGGGGTGCTTAGGGGGTATACTCACCCACACACACTCACAAGCACTCTCATTGTGTACTATGCAAAGTGCAAGAGCTCCCTCTCCTTCTCCAAGCAAGTAGAGGTGGAGAGCCTACACCAACACTCTTGGCTATGGAGTGCAAATCCAACCAAGATCCATGCTTCAATGCTTAAGCTTGACATCTCCTTCTTCTTCATTACTATGCTATTATGTATGCTAGCAACAAGAGTATGATAAGTGAGGAACTAGTTCTTTCTCCTATGAAATGTTTCTTCTTCCTCCTCGCTACCCTCATTCCCTGCTAGCTCTCTCCACCTTCGAAGGTGTTTGAGGTCTTGGGACTGAGGCTTGGGACAATTAAAGATTTCTTCAAGTTCATGTTATGCTATGATTGTGATGCATGAAGCTTTCCATCTTCATTGCATCACCTAGGTCACAAGGAACACAAAGAATGTATTGTAACAAGTCTCTCTTAATGGGAGAAATCATAATACAAATGCCTATTGGAGGGGGGACCGGCTCCACATAAATCCGGTCCTCAACTGTTGTCATGTTCTCTAAATTCTCTCTCTTGCAAAAGTATTGTTCATGCCAAGTTAACTAATTGCTATGATTATGTTGCTATCTTCAATTATGTCTACCCGCTATGCTCACAAAGTTATTTCTCAAAAGTATTCTCATTAATTTCCGCTATTCTCAAGTTCAGTAGGCTAATTCCATTACATTGGTATCAAAGCATTTGGTTTCTCTTTTCTTGCTTAAGAAGAGAGGTCCTTAAGTAGCCTATAAATGGTTGATGTTGTTAATTATAATAGAGTAAGTGGAACTGGGATCTAATATCGGTTTTGTTAAGCCCACTATGTGGGGGATGGTGCACACCTCGGGAGCTTTGGACTTAATAATGGAGTCTTTTTAGACTTGCCTACGGCTTTACCATTATTGAGCCATAAGAAGTCCGAAAGGAGCTAGCCCTTGGCAACTCTGCTATCTTAGACCTACTCCTCTACTCTCTATAATTAACCACTTTGAGCCGTGGGTGTAGATACTTAAGAGCCAATTCTCAAAGGCTAAGAGGAGTGGCAACTAAGGTTTTGAATTGCCAAAGCATACACTAAGTACATATATAAAATTTTGTTAACATGGCTGACAATAATCAAGAGAGTAGAATGAACATTGATAGCTTTGATTTTGCACATGAAGGTGCTAATGATGATGCTCCCATGTTTGTGAATTATCTTGTGACTAGGTTGCAACAAGCTATGGGCAACCCTACTTTGCAAGCCGAAGTTACTCAACAACTTCGTGCCTATGGAATTTCCCTTCCTCTCCAAGAGGAGAGAGAGCTTAGGAGGCCTCTTGAAGAGACCCCCAAAAGAAGACTCTCTCCCATTCGAGAGGAGGAATCCAAAGAGAAAGAAAGCAATGAAAGTCTAAGTTCTTCTGAAGATGTGGCTCCACGAAGAAGGCGGTCTAGACGATCGCCTACTCCTCCCAAGAGGAAAAGAGCAACCGATAGTCCTTCTCCTCATCACTCTGAAAGGCAAGAGAGGAAACAAAGGAAGAAAAGGGCTAGGAAGAGGTCACCCTCTTCTCCTTCTTCTTCACCTTCCTCCTCTTCCGATGAAAGTTATGGCTATTCTCCTAGAGAATACAAGAGGGGAGGACATCGCAAATCATTTCCTGCATGGCGAAGGTCACAAAAGCTAAAGAAGTTCAAGGAGGGAGAAAAGAGTATCCCTTTTCTCACCTACGATGGCACCTTTGGTGATACCGACAAATTGTTGGCCTTCATCCAGCAATTTGATGCGGCCTTTGGGGACGAGGGCTTCACAGAGTCCTCCAAGCTACGCCATGTAGCTATGCACTTCCAAAAATCAGCTCGTCAATGGTGGGCTAGCCTTCGTGGCAATGGAGAAGCCCCAAAGACATGGAAAACTCTACGAGTTTCCATCATGAAGCAATTTCTGCCAAGCGATACTAAAGATAAAGTTCTTACCGAATGGCGCGGCTTGAAGCTTCTCTCTCATGAGTCTATCAACAAGTATGTAGACAAGTTTTGGGATTTACATCTCAAAGCTACTGTCTTTCAAAAGATAGACTTTGCCGAGCAAAGACAGCAATTCTGTGCGGGATTACCTGAAGAGATGGCCGAATACATCAACTCTCAACGGCCCGGTACTATTACCGAAGTAATCCACCACACCATGGTTGCTTCACCCATCAATTTCCATCAAGGGGCTAGACGTAATGTCAAGCCCATGGAAAACAAAGATAAAAATGATGCAAAGGGGAAATCCAATGCTCAAAATAATTCCCAAGGCACTTCCAACAACAACAACAACAACAACAACAATCGGTCCAAGGAGAAGGGAGTTTACAAAGGTAAAAACAAACTCTCTCCTGAAGAGCTTGAAGCTTTTCGCAAGGACCATAAATGTTTCAAGTGTGGGGAGCAAGGGCATGGCTATCGTTCTTGCCCCAAGAAGAATACTCGCAATGAGACTCCTAGGGCTTCCACCATCGAAGCTCCAAAAGAGGATGCTCATTGCAAAGGATCATCACTCTCCTATGCTTGGGGAAAGGTAAGAGAGCATGATGCCTTCATCTTGTTTGACCCCGGCTCTACTCTCAACTTCATATCAATAGAGTTGGCCACCAAGTTGGGCATTCAAGCTTTTGAGATGGGAGATATAGTAACAGCTGATGCAGCTTTCAAGGGACAACAAGCCTCCGTTACTCCCTTGATTGGGAAGTTGAGGCTTCATGTCCAAAGCTATGTCGACAAAGAAGACTTCTTCATCTCTCCTCTCCAACATCAGGATGTTATCCTAGGGGCACCATGGTTTGATCGCATGGCTGCCAACATGAAGTTCCCTGAAAGGAGAATTTACTTCACTTACAGGGGAAAGAACATGTATATAGATGCTAGTGAGCGTGGTCGCACTATTCCACTTGTAAATCCTCTTTCTTTTGATAAGTCAATGAAGAGCTCAGTTTCTGCGTACATGATTTTTGTTAAAGAGTCTCCAAAAGATACTAATGTTTCATCAGATGTAAATGATAGGAATCAAGAAGAGTTAGACTTGTCTAATTTTCTAAAAGGATTCCAAGATGTGTTCATCGATGATATCCCTATGGACTTACCTCCAAAATGAGGGGATGATGACCATCGTATTGAGCTCCTTCTTGGAAGCTCACCACCTAACAAGCCTCCTTATCGAGTCTCACAAGCTCAACAAGAGGAGATCATGAGGCAAGTACAAGAGCTGGTAGACAAAGGGATGGTGAGGCCTAGTTCCTCTCCCTTTTGTTCTCCAGTCCTTTTAGTGCAAAAGAAAGATGGTACATACCGTATGTGTGTGGACTATCGAGCACTAAACCATATCACTATCAAAAACAGATTTCCCGTACCTCGGGTAGAAGATCTGTTTGATAAGCTACAAGGCTCTACCTACTTCAGTAGGATTGACCTTAAGAGTGGCTATCATCAAATAAGGATAGTGGATGAAGATATCTTAAAGACCGTGTTTCGCACAACGTTTGGTCTTTATGAATATCTAGTCATGCCTTTTGGCTTGACTAATGCACCAACTACGTTCAATCGTTTGATGGAGAAAATTTTTAGACCATATCGAAAATTCACTGGAGTGTTCTTTGATGATATCATCATCTACTCCAAGTCTTTGGAGGAACATAAGCAGCATCTCCAAGTGATTTTTCAAGCATTGAGGGAGAACAAGCTTTATCTCAACCAAAAGAAAAGCGAATTCTTCCTTCAAGAGATTCAATACTTAGGTCATATTATCTCTAAAGATGGTATCCAAATGGATCCATCAAAGTTAGAGGTAATAAAAGCATGGCCTAACCCAAGAAATCTACATGAGCTAAGAAGCTTTATTGGTATGTGTGCATACTATAGACGCTTCATAGCAAAATTCTCTCAAGTAGCAGGATCACTACACGACTTAACTAAGAAGAACGTTAAGTTTGTATGGACTACTAAGGAGCAAAATGCTTTTGAAAAACTCAAAGAGAAGCTTACTTCCCAACCAGTCCTCGTGCTTCCGGATCTCTCAAAGCCATTTGAGGTCCAATGTGATGCTTGTGGTGATTGCCTTGGAGCGGTTTTGCTTCAAGAAGGGCATGCCATAGCATATGAGAGCCGAAGGCTCAATGGTGATGAACGAGTCTTGGGCATTTATGAGAAAGAGCTTTTAGCTGTTCTACATGCCCTAGACACATGGAAGCACTACCTATTGGGGACTCCATTTATCCTACGAACCGACCACCAAAGTCTCAAGTATTTCATGACGCAAACCAAGCTTTTCGAAAAACAAATGAGGTGGGCAAATTTTCTTTCGCAATTTAATTTCCATATTGCTCACATAGCTGGTAAGCACAATCAAGTTGCCGATGCACTTTCACGACGACCAAAAGATAATGCGGTGTCTAAAGCTACTCACAATGATCTATCCTCTATGATAGATGAGTATGCTACTGACCCTGACTTTAGAGACATAATGTCAGCCCTTGCTTTGGGGAAGAAAGAGGAACCATTCACCTTGTAGGATGGTTATCTTCTCCACGGCAATAGGCTATGTGTTACCCATTCCCTTCGTGAGAAGGTTATGTATGAATCCCATGCTCCTCCATATGCAGGGCATAGAGGTATTCAACCTACTCTCTGAGGAGTAGAGACGTATTTCTATTGGCCTACCATGAAAGTGGACATACAAGAATATGTTTCAAAATGTGTAGTATGCCAAAAGACCAAGTATGATAGAGGGAAGCAACCTGGATTACTCCAGCCATTGCCTATTCCAAATTCACCATGGGAGAGTATATCCATGGATTTCATCTTTGGATTACCCAAGTCTATCCATGGGAATACAGGAATATGGACAATAGTCGACAGGTTTAGCAAGCAAGCACATTTTATTCCTGTCAAAAAGACTATTAAGGAACATCAAATGGCAACTCTCTTCATATCTCAGATTTTCAAACACCATGGATTACCCACATCCATCGTGTCAGATAGAGATCCTAGAATAACCAGTAATTTTTGGAAAGGTCTCTTTGAAAATCTAGGAACAAGATTGAATTTCTCTTCGGCCTATCACCCGCAAACCGATGGCCAAAGTGAGATAGCCAATCTTACGATACTCGATCTACTCAAGACTTATGTTACCGAAGTAGATCAACGCTCACAATGGGAAAAGTATTTACCTCTAGTAGAGTATGCCTACAATAATACTGTACATACTTCTACGGGGAAAGCACCTTTCGAGATCATAGAGGGAAGACCTAAAAGTCCCTTGCTACTCAAAGTACATGGGAAGATCTTCGCCGCCGATGAGTATAGCCGTGACCTACAAGAATCTTTTCAAAAGATTAGGGAGGCTATAGCCATCTCTCAACAAAGGCAAAAAGCTGCTGCTGATAAGCACAGAAGAGCCTTAATGTTCAAAGAAAATGATTGGGTCTTACTCAAGTTTCCTAAGGCTCGATTAAGGCAAACGACGGGCAAAAATCCTACGGGCCATCAAAAGTATTATGCTAAACTAGCAAAAAGATACTATGGTCCTTTCCAAATCTTGAAGCCTATCAATGAGACGGCTTATCAACTCAAGTTGCCCAACCATTGGCTTATATACAATGCCTTTCATGTAAGCTTACTTAAGCCCTACAAAGGAGAGCCACCAATTGAATCAATTATTGAAGACCCTCCCGAAGTCGAAGACCAAGAAGAGGTGCTACAACCCGAAGCTGTCCTTCGGCATGAAGACAAGGTACTACGACATGGTAAGATAATCCGACGGTATCTTATTAAGTTCAAAAATTATCCTTTTGAAGATGCTAAATGGATGCAAGGAGTACAACTTAAGGATAGTATGAACCTTGTCAATGCTTACAATGCTACATTAGAGTAAGCAAATGTACAAATTTCTTTTAAATGACTCATGTTTTTGTCTTATATGACTAGTCCTCTTTTTAATTG
Organism: Adiantum capillus-veneris; assembly: GCF_014529385.1. NCBI lineage: Eukaryota > Viridiplantae > Streptophyta > Polypodiopsida > Polypodiales > Pteridaceae > Adiantum > Adiantum capillus-veneris. Next base: position 24,094,664 of record NC_140935.1, read on the forward strand.
TGCACAAATTTAACTAGTATGCATGCTTAGAATCATGTTTGTGATGACGACGTCTCTCAAACACCAAGTAGAATTTGTCACTCTACTTTGGGAGAATGAAATGGACTAAAGAGCAGACATGCTTGCGGCAGCTATGTCTCCCAAGCACCAAATGGATTAGTCATCCATCTTGGAAAGATGTCGTAGGGTAAAAAGGGATCCTTTACCCGCTAAGTACGATTGACTAATGACAAAGAATTTATCTCTTCTACCTCATAGTCGAGGACGACTATGATTTCAAGAGAGAGGTAATGTCATAAAATCTAATATCTAACCAACCCAATGATTTTCTCATATTAAATTTATCACTTAATGTGGGAGAATAAACGGGAACAAGTGTTAAGATATAGATATGTGCTTATAGATCCATCTCAACACGGGGCCAATGGTAAAGGGGCCCAAAAGGGAGATGGTCTATCAAAGAGCAAGGCTAACCAATGGAGCATAAGACCTTAGGGTTAGCTTCATTGAAGACCTCCAATAAATGTGTGTAAAAGTCCTTTGACCTTAGGTAAGCTAGGGTTGAGCTTGAGGTGGGAACCCAGCCCAAGCTCGAGGTGCTTGTCCTGCTTGAGGTGCTTGTCGTGCTTGAGGTGTTTGTCATGCTTGAGGTGCTTTATTAAGATGCTTGAGGTGCTTGACTGGCTCCATGCTTGAGGTGCTTGACTTGCTACATGATTAAGGTACTTGAGGTGCCTTGAGAAGCTTGCCTGAGATGCTTGTGGGAACACCCCCTAGTTCAAGTGCTTTGTCATGCTTGGTGAGTAAGGTGCTTGATCACCTAAAGTCAAAAGCATTCCTACAAGAGGGGGGGCGAGCCCTTTTCCTAGGGGCTAGAGAGAGAACACCCACTCTCACACACAAGGGAAGCCCCAACTTGAAGAGGCAGCAAGGACACATGTCAGGCCCCTACCCATGTTACCTTCATGCGTTGCTCGAAGCCTATTGGCTAGGCTTCAAAGGGGTCCAATGATAAATTACATGAATTATCTAATTGTTTTAGCATTTATCAAGTCCTCTCTCTCAAAGGGGAAAGGGGGACACTTGTCCCAAGGCTACCCATGTTGCTTGTAATGGCTCCTGCTTGTGATTGGCTAGGCCTGGAGGGGTCCAATGAGCTTCAAGCATGAGCTACAAGGGGGGGTCGACCCAAGAAAGCTAGGGGGGTGCTTAGGGGGTATACTCACCCACACACACTCACAAGCACTCTCATTGTGTACTATGCAAAGTGCAAGAGCTCCCTCTCCTTCTCCAAGCAAGTAGAGGTGGAGAGCCTACACCAACACTCTTGGCTATGGAGTGCAAATCCAACCAAGAGCCATGCTTCAATGCTTAAGCTTGACATCTCCTTCTTCTTCATTACTATGCTATTATGTATGCTAGCAACAAGAGTATGATAAGTGAGGAACTAGTTCTTTCTCCTATGAAATGTTTCTTCTTCCTCCTCGCTACCCTCATTCCCTGCTAGCTCTCTCCACCTTCGAAGGTGTTTGAGGTCTTGGGACTGAGGCTTGGGACAATTAAAGCTTTCTTCAAGTTCATGTTATGCTATGATTGTGATGCATGAAGCTTTCCATCTTCATTGCATCACCTAGGTCACAAGGAACACAAAGAATGTATTGTAACAAGTCTCTCTTAATGGGAGAAATCATAATACAAATGCCTATTGGAGGGGGGACCGGCTCCACATAAATCCGGTCCTCAACTGTTGTCATGTTCTCTAAATTCTCTCTCTTGCAAAAGTATTGTTCATGCCAAGTTAACTAATTGCTATGATTATGTTGCTATCTTCAATTATGTCTACCCGCTATGCTCACAAAGTTATTTCTCGAAAGTATTCTCATTAATTTCCGCTATTCTCAAGTTCAATAGGCTAATTCCATTACATTTTGTGAATGCCTCTAGTTGTCGATCTTGATTAGCTATTCGGCCTTTAAGCACCTCATTAGACACCCTTTGCTTCTGAGCCAGTGTTGCGGACTCCTTGACGCTTTGATGAGCTTGTTGATACTGCTTTTCTTTTTTTTATCTAGGGCCAACTTGTTACTTTGGACTATACTTTCTTGCACCTGCCTGGCCATAATTTCTTTCTCATAGAGCTGTTTATACTTTGCAAGGTCTCCAATGATGTGTTCTATCTAGGAATCTCTTCTTTTCTGGTCCTCCACTAGGCTAGTGTTGGTCCTTACCAACTCTTTGTTCTCAGCCTCTGTTTTGTTCAATTCTTGCTTGATACTCATCACTGCTAGACTTAGATCACCATTGTTTTGTTCTTCTTTCTCGTATTTGAGTGTTATTTGCATAATTTCTCTATTCATCTCATTAGATAACCTTGAAATCATAGCTGCCTTGGCTAGATTCAACATAAGTTCATGTAGAGCCGATACTTGGGCGGTTTCTTTTGTTGTTCCTTCTATTGTCACTTCAGCTGATTCCCTGGTTTCCTTCATATCTTCTCTTTTTGTTAGCGTGATAGTTGGTTCAGATGGTACCGCAGCTCCTTGTTCTGAATTTTCCTCTTGTGAAGCGTCTTTGTGGGAGTGTCTGGGCAAAGGTTTTAACCCTGCCTTTTGATGTCTTCTCCACATTTCTTACATTTTTGATACCACTAATAAAATTTGTTGTTGGACTTGTGCTTCTAATGAGAGAGGCACACCATCCATCCTGAAGTTTTCTTGCATTCTTAACAAGCCTTCAAGCTGATTTAATTCTCTTCATTTTTAGCTCTTTGTTCTTGATCAGTCATCATAGGGTTTTCTTGCATTTTGGCAAGCCCTCTGACTGATCATCTAGACCTGCTGATTGTCCCTATGTTTTCGGCTCTTGGTTGGGCTCTTTTATGAACAACATTGGCAACTCCGCTGCAACTTGGGCCTCCTCAAACCGATGACAATTAAGTCCTTGATTAATTCCTTAGCCGTCTCCTCATGTGTGAGTTGTGAGGTTGGGATCTTATCCCTCTTAATTTCCTCCTGGTGTTGGCTGGTTTGCTCAAGATGTATTTCTACTTTAGTGGTCTGGTATTCCATATGGATCAAGGAGCTATGTACTAGACATGGTATTTTAGTTTCTTCAATAAGTGTTTCTTCTTGTTGCCCTTCCTCTTGCCTTGCTTGCTCCTGATATATATTTTCCATTATCTCTATCATGTTGTCTTCCTGGGACGTGTCAAGAGATTCCTCCCCCATAGTAGGGACTGTCTGATGGTGGTCAACTCTCCTTTTGGTCCTTAATTCCTTGGAGGAGGCACTCTCTTCATGTTGCTCTTGGATCTTAGTCTGTTTAGCTTCCTCCCTCTCTGATTCCTCTTTAGTTGGTCTCTTTGATGTCTGACCAGTCTGTTCTTTGATCTTTTCCCTCATCATCTCTATCAAGATTTGGGCTTTTTCTTCTTTTCTAAGTCGTTTCATCTTCCTTCTTTCCTAGGTAGTCTCCCTTTGCTTCTGATTCTGTCCTTCCTCGGCACGTCGTTTCCTCTCCTAACCTTCCTTAACCTTCATTTCCATTTGTTCTATTCTTCGGGCATATATAGATGTGAGCTTCCTTTCTTGAATGGTTGGGTCCACCTGTTGGAGTTCCACTTCTTTTTTGTCAGTCTCTCATCCATGGACTCAGAGCTAGTGCCCCTTCATCTTTGACGTACTCAAGTTGTGTTGTCTTTTTTGCCTGCTCTCCCCTTGGTAACTTGGTGATTTCTGCGAGCGTGTCGGTGGTTATCTCTACTGTCATTCTTTCTCCCTTACGATATGTCAATGTGACCGTTGCTTTGTCTTCATCTACCTTCTGTAGAGTGTGGTTAGCTCATGGGATCATTGGTAGTCTGCTTGGATTATCGGTTCTACAAGGAATTCCTCGACTCTTACTCTTGTGATAGCTCTGTGTGCATTCTAGGGTGTGTAAGCAATGGTGTTGAAGTCTTTGGGCATTTGTGGTGCCTCCCATCTTCTTCCTTGCTCGTCCTTCCACACATAATTGAATACTCTGAGACCGTGTTGCACCTGGATGGATTCGTCGACAAAACATGCCCTCGATCCCAAGATATTCTCCATATCTACTTGATAACTATCTTTATCTCTAGTTTGTAAATGCTTCGGTGCCTCATCTTTTTTGGAGTGCTTGAACATGTGCATCAAAAGAAAAATATCACAGTTAAGTGTAAGATTTTAGTCAAGATAAGTATGACTATGGTCTGTTTTGCCTTCTTAGCTTGTTATGTAAGTATATGGAGATATGAGGTCTAATTTGTGCCATCATGGTGTCCTGGAGTCTTTTAAGTGATTATTACACAATGGTCCTCTTCAGTGTCACAATTTGTTAGTATGGTAGCATCCTTGGTTGCCAACATTACCAACTTTCACCTGACATGTTGTGTGAACCCATATCTGGCTTTCTTTTGTCTTTCTTGTTCTTTGATGTTTCTGAGCTCATTTGGTGCTTCAATCCTGAGCAAAAGTTCTCATGGAAGCAATTGCAGTAGCTGACATTTGTGCTCAAACTGGGCAGGTTTGGTACCATCTGGTTCCTCTTTGCGAACATGCCCTGTATGCTCCAACTGGCTAATTGTTTTGATCCCTTCTTAGGTTTTTTCTTTGTTGGGGTGAACTTTTGCACTATTTGTTCGACTTATGGTTTTTTGATCATCTTTACGCTTCTCATGTAGCTTTCTAGGACTTCTTGTGAGCTTTTTGCAGGTTATACCTTGGACTTGGCTATCATGGCTATCTGTTAGGAAGTTGTTTGGTGAAAAACATGTAGAGAACACACATTCTAATTCAAGTTGAATTCTTTGAAGAATTTCGCCTTATTTCTAGCTATTGCTCCTTATAAGAGTTGGTAAGCTTTGGGTACCACAAAATTCTTGACTTCCCTTGGTCTTGTCCAAGTTATGGTCATTTTTTACCTTTGAGACTAAGAATTCTCTTCCCCTTTGATTTCGTGGTGGATCAGGGTCCTCTTTGATTCAACTGTGCACTACCAGGGTGTATCTGATCTGCTGGAGCTAGGGTATCAGATTTTTCCCAGTTTTGACATGTGTGGCAGTAACCGGGGTAGCTGCCATATGTGTCATTCTAGACCAAAATTGCTTGAGTAGCTTCCTCATGACTTTGTGTACCTGTTGGTGCCCTGCTTTTCTCTTGTAAACTTGTATCCTGGTAGATAGCCAGCTGTTTGTCTTGTAGGAGCTTGGCACTTGTTTTTTCTAGGGTTGAAGTGTCCATTTCTTGTGTACATAGCATTTTTGGACTCCTTGGGGGGCTGGTCAGCACACTGATATTTTTAAATTTCTTGAGACCCTGATGTGGTAACAACGGTACCAAACCTTATGAAATTGGTACCTACTGGTTCCTCTTGATGTGTAGGTCCCTCTTATGCTATGCACCATCTTGTGAGTCGGGTCTTGGTCCCCTTACCTATTTCTTTTCCTTTTTTGAAAGGCTTTTGGCCTAGTTATGGTATCCTTGGTTTCTTTGATCAAATTCATCTCTTCTCTACATGTTCCTTGGGTCTTTCTTGAGCTTACCATGGAGAAATTGTTGTCCATAGGCTTAAGATTTAGTCGATCATGACTTGTTTGGTGAAAAATGCACAAGATATGCACATTTTTCCTTATCTTGAATTTTGGCCATCTTTTTGCTTGATTTTTGGTTACTTTAGGTGCCACTAAGGGTGTTGGAGCTTTTGGTGTCAAAATTCCTGACTTTGCTCTGTTCTTTTCCTATTTACAACCCAATTCTATCTTTTCAAACCGATCTACTCCAAATTTTTCTCTGTGTTATGATCTGGTAGTCAAATTCATTTTGGTTTGTTCCCGGGGACTCGTCTTGGCTAGGGGAACTAGTTGGAAACTTTTCTCGACAGTTTGGGATGTGGTGGCAACAAACGTGGTACCTGGAACCTGGATCTTTTTTTAATGAAATTTATGGGTGTCTCCCCCATGGCTTGGTGGTCATTTTGACGTTATGCACCTGTTATATGGACGTGCAATTTGTCAGTATATCTTGTTTTTGCTGGCTGCTGCCCTTTCACCTGATGGAAGGGATTTGGTAGTTCATTTTTGATGGGGTTGCCTTCTTTGGGTTCCTCTTGATGAGATGCATTTGTGGGTTCAACTTATGCTTAATTTGGGCCTAGGTGGCAGCAACCACTGTAGCTGACACCTGACAAGTGTTCCTAATTGGGTGGTACCTATTCATTTCCTATTCGATGGTGATCACTTTGATGCTATGCATGTCTATTTTTATGGTCACATGTGGTAGTAGTGACCCTGTCTCTAGTTGTGGTGTCTAGACCCCAATCTCTCCATGTGGTGAGTGTGTTAGTACTAGTTTTTCATACATCAACATGCTCTAGATAGAGTTAGAAACTTACTGCTAGCTCCACTTACCATGGTGACCACTGTGTCGTGTGTACAATAGCTCAGAATTCAGCTTGCTCGTAGGTCTTCTCTCTCTCCCGCAGGGCTCTAGTAGGCAAATGAGCTAAAATTTCCCCCTATGTTAGTATATGCGCCTATTGCTCTCAGACCATGACTTTGGTGTTCTTGATCCCATCACCTTTGTTAGATACCTTATATTTCAGTCAGATCTTCAATTTTCACGTTTGGACTTTGTATTGCCCAAGATACATCAGGTTTACCTTTCGGGTCACCGTTGCTTTTAGGTCTAGTTTTGACATCTTCAATTTGCTACCAGACTTTTTCTGGGAGTCCTTCGTGGTATGTCATTTTGTTATTTGGTTTCAGATTTTTCATTGATTCTCTCAAATTTTTATTACATTTTAAGAAAGAAAATCCCAAAAAGGTACTTAAAATATTGCAATAAATTCAAAATTTAACAAAATAAAGCAAAAAATTATCCATAAATTAAATAGCTTATCCTTGATCAAAAATAAGATTTTTGCTAAATACAAAATATTTAAGTCATAATTGGTCTATTTTTTGTGTTTATTCTTGATTTTTTACCATAATTGACCATATAATTAGAGACAAAAGACAAAAATCTTACATGTAGTTAGTATATACAAGAGTATGGGGTTAGTTTTGGCCCCATCATGACTTGATCCCCCTTTACGTACTTACGAGCATTACTTAGCATTTTAATGAAAAATAAAATCGCAATAAAACGCAACAAGGTTTAAACCATTGATAAACAATGCCCGTTAATAAGTATAACTTCATTTTGTTATAGGTTCCATACGCCTCTCCCTTCTTGTGTTTGAGTCCTCCTAGACGAAATGGAAATTATGGGTGCAAGGTGGGTGGAGGAATATACCTTGGCCCATATAGCTTCTGTTCTAGGAGTGCAACATGCGCTTTCATAGGCATGTGGAAAAATTCAGGTTTGGACCACTGTGTGGGTATCTTGCTTTGGTTGCTTTGGCCGCCATACTGTTGTTTTTGCACTTCCTTACCCGACATATGGTTTTGATGTTTGCTTTGTTGGGTTGCCATTGGGATCCATGTCCACGGCTGATCTGTTTGTGCTTGATATAACTCTTTAAATACCCAGGCTTGCTTTGTTGACTCTATTGGTTGTTGAGCCACTAACTCGGGGAGGTCGCTCTATATAAATCGTATATATCATGTGTGTTCAAGGATTATTTTTAAAAATTCTTATCTATGAATTTTCTTATAAATAAAATACACCCTTTTCCTATTCAATTTGTAAATTGTTTTTCCAATGTTATTTTATGGTACCCTTCTGAATGTGAAAATGTAAGAAAAAATTAAAATAAATAACCTCGTTTGTTGTACCCATGTGATAGTCACATAATTATTAAGTGACCCCCCTAAGGTTGCTAAGAGGTGCTTTGTCTGCTTGTTTGGCATCTTACGGAGTTTCGACACAATTCGCTTAGGAATCCAAATACACTCCTGTGTGTTTTGAGCTTGAACCAAATTCTTTGGTACCCATACTTTTGTGATAGAATCATGAGTGGACCGTATGGATATTTGAGATGGTGCTTGGGTCTGCTCCAACTTGTAGGTTTGTAATGAGTTTTGTGCACATGCTACATCTTTTTTGACCCATACCTGCTTTGTTCAGAACTGGTCTTTGGGTGTCCATCTTTCTTTTTTGTTGTGCATTTGTCTCTTCTGATCTTTTGTCGTTTTTGATGTGGGTGATGCTGATGCCACATTTTTTTGAGGTGTTGGTTCCTATGGAAACACTTAGAGAGTCCACTACATACTTCTTGTATGCAAGGGTTGTTTGCCTTTGTCAGTCGTATTTTCCATTGTTGGTCCTGTTCCTAGTACTATAGTTAAGGGAACCGTTTGACTCTCATTTTCATTTTCAATTTGTACCAGATCAAAGCTCCAATCTATCTGAACATTGTACTTCTTTTGTCATGAATGTCCCATCAATAATTGGTGTTGTTTTTGGTGATCTTCTACAACCTATGTGGGTAGACATATTGATTGATTTGAACAAGTAAGGTTACCAGCCCTAGTGCTTTGATCTGGTGGTCACTAGAGCTCTACATCTCTTATTGTGTCGTTTGAAGCTTCACTTCTTGACCAAGCTGTGTATATAAGCTGAGGGAAATGACATTTTCCTGGGCTCTTGTATCGAGTAGAGTGGTGGTTTCCACTTGATTGTTGCGATCTTGACCTTGATCACCAAATCCAATCTATCTTCTTTGAATTCATTTATGGAAATAGCATGTTGTTGCTATATTCGTATAAGACTTCTTTTAGCCATTTGTTCTTTAACTTTTGCTTGTGATTCTTTAACAATCCACCGCTTTTTTGTTGTTCGTTGTTTTTCTCTATGAATCTGCTATAGCATATCCTCCTGGGTTGATGGCATATGATACTTTTTGATCCTGCATCCTTTAATTTAGTTAGGTATTTCTTCTCCTTATAATGACGCAAGCTTGATGGCTTCGCTTGGTGATAGATCTTTGATGAGAAAGGGTCCCATCCCTCACTTTTTGAGTTTTTAAGCATGTTTTTTCAAGGTATAATCCAAGACATAGTTGCCTATTTTGAATTCTTTTGACCGTACATGCTTGTTGAAGAACTCCTTTTGTCGTGTTTTCTTAGCATAGATAGATGCTACAGCTTGAAGAGATAGCTCATCTAGCTTTTCTCAGTCATCTAATCTTGAAGATAACTCAGGACCTGTCCAATCTAACTATTTAGCTACACTCAAGGTTGGGATTAAGTACTCGATAGGCAGAATGGCGTTAAGAACAAACACCATATTGTATTGTGTTGTTCCAATGGATGTCTTATAGGTCACTCTATATGTCCATAAAGCAGAATGTAACTTTTGGTCCCAATCTGTTCTTGAATTTGTCACAATTGAATTCAATATTCTGCAGAATATATTATTAGTAGATTCTGTGGGTGTTGTAGGGCGGATTTCTTATGAATAATTATGAATTCCTCAAGAAAATTTTCAATAACTTCATTTATGAAATGTGTGCCTCTATTACTAACAACTTCTATGGGTAATCCATATCTTACAAAGACATTTTCATATAGAAAGTGTGCAATGGTTGTGGCATCTGTTTTTTGTGTGGCTTTTGCTTCAGCCCATTTCGTGAGATAATCTGTGACAACAATGATATATTGGGCATGGGATCTGTAAGCAGGTGGTGAGATTGGTCCCACAAAATCTAATTCCCACTTACCAAATGCCCTTGCCCCCATCATTGGCCGTAATGACATCTCATCTCTTTTTATAGGTGCTATGGTGCACTGGCAATCTTCACATCATTTAACTTATTCTTTTGCATCCATGTGCAATGTTGGCCACCATATTCTAGTAGTTAAGATAATCTTAGTTGTCTTATCTCTGAAAAAATGGCCTCCACTAACTCCTTTGTGTGCCTGCTCTAGGAGAGGCAGATATTCATTTTTTGTTGCACATCCTGAGTTGGTGATCTTTCCCTCTTTTGTAAAGTTGGTTTTCAATTAAGGTGAAGTCTCTAGCCTCCAACTCAATGGCTCTCTGTATGGACCATGTTATGTTTTCAGGGAATGTTCTCATTGTTAGGTAATCAACCATGTATTGACTCCATTGAGGTACACTTGCTATTTGAAACCATGTGGTATATTCCACAAGTGGATTGTTCTTGCATGTAGCACAATTCAAGACATATTTATGTACATCAGCATGCATATCTGACCAATACACTCCAAGTTGCTTTAGGTGTTGGTGTGTCTTTTTTGGGAACAATGGAAGGCTACGTCTTGTACATGGGCTTCCACGAGATAACACTCATATTCTTTTGGATTTATGCATAATCACGATATCCCTTCGAAGTCTAGATGGTACAAGCGTCCTCCTATCAACTGAAAGCTCTTGGCTTGTCTAATCATTTGTTTATTATGGGCTTGTTCACACTTACTAAACATGCCTCCGTAGGTCAAAAGTGTGACCATATCTTGAGACCATTTAGGAACCACCTAAATGTTGAAGAGGTATGCATTAGATATGTCATCATCTACCTCTTCGAGTGCTTCTCCGTTTGGTAACCTAGAGAGGTGATATGCTCTAAGGTGTGTTTTACCTTTCTTAACCACCATCGTAAAATCAAACTTTAGAAATATGATGAATTTATCAGACAATTCGGCCCATATTGCAAGGTTTGCTTACTAGATACAAGAAGCTCGCAAGAGGGCTTGATGGTCTGTAAAGAAAACAATTTTTTTGGACAAAAGATAATGCCTAAATTTCTTTATGTCATATATCATACCTAGCCCTACTCGTTCTTTGGTTGTGTAGTTCTTTTGTGCACTGTTCAGCTGCCTACTAGCATAGCAGACTGAGAAACATGGAATATTTTATCCCAATTTGGTGCTTTAAGCATTGGTGTTGATATAAGTGTATCCTTAAGTTTGTTGAATGAGTCTTCACACTCTCTAGTCCAATCAAGACAACTATCAACCTATACATGGATTGTGCATGATTGCATCCATGTATATGAACCACCGATAGTACCCACAATGTCCCATGAAGGATTGTACTTTCTTGGCATTAGTTGGCCTTGGCATTTCTACAATCACCTTGACCTTGTCAAGATTCACAGGTATACCATTTTTAGAGACAATATGCCCTAAGGGTCTGCCTTGTCTTACCATGAAGATACATTTTTCCGAATTTAGGCAGATTTTATAAGTCCCGCACTTCTTGAATACCTTTCTAAGACGATCAATGTGTTCTGTCCCAAGGATAGAGTGAACATAAAGGTCATCGATGTATATCTCTAAGAATATCCGCAAGTATTCTTTGGAGGCATGCGTCATTAGCCTTTGGAATGTGGTAGGTGCATTGGTTAAGCCAAAAGGCATTACCTTATAAACATATATTCTCAATTCCATGGAGAATGCTATCTTGTATTGGTCTTCTACCACAATAGCTAATTGGTTGTATCCTGAGAATTTGTCTACGAAGGAGTAGGCTTGCTTGCCAGTCACTCACTCAAGCACATGGTCTATGATTGGTAAGGGATAGTTATCACTTACTATTGCAGCATTCACTTTCTTGAGATTTACACGTACACGTAATTTCTCATTTTTCTTGGGGACAACCACAATGGGTGACACCCAATTAGTGTGTTCAATCTCATAAATGAATTGTGCCTCCTTGAGCTTGTCAATCTCCACTTTAATCTGTTTGGAAAATGTGTAGGTATAGTGGTGTTGTCTGTAGTGTTTAGGATCATGCTTCAAGGGGATCGTATGTTGACATATTAATGGATCCACTCCTTTGAGGTCCTTATATGACCATGCAAAAACATCTCTATATTCCTTGAGGACTATGATGCCAATCTCTTCTTCTTTTGTTCTAAAAATATGTTGCCATGTAGACCACTCTCGCATCCTCTCTGGGTTTTGCAAGGTCTATTCGTTTGGCATTTTCAGGGTTATCACATGATTCATTTCCTTTTTTCTCCCTTATTGGATGTGTCATCACTATTTTCCTATCTTGGATAGTGAATTTCCAATAGTGGGAAGGGACATCCATCTTTTCTTTTTTGGTGCTCTCTTCTTCCTCACTTTCTATCTCCGTTGACCATACTTCACTCAATGTTTTCTTGAGTCCCTGGTATTATTTTTTACGCTCTACCCTGGTCTATTTTGGTTCCCCAAATTCATCCATCCCTGGTTCTTCGGGTTTCTTATGTTTCATCCGTCTTTTGAGATTGCTTCCTCAAGCTCCGAATGCCTTCCTTTGTTTTTATGCCCTGAGTTTTTGTGAATTGACCTGAGTTTTTGTATTTTACACAATCTTTTGCCTTTACAAGCATTAGGTATTGTATTTTACTCTTCACTCTTGGCATCTGATTTTCTTTGGCCATGTTCAAGGCTCTTTTCTTTGTATAACATTGTTGCCTTCTACGTTTTTGATTTGGAAAGTCATAAAACCCGACATCCGCTATGATCTCTTCTTGGTCACTAAGGTTGTCAGAGCACTCATTATCTGCATCATTATCAACTTCAAAATGCTCTCTAGAGTCGTAGAACAACTCCTTCTCTCCCTTTTCATCTTTCTCTCCCCTTTTGGGTTCCTTTGAGGTTTGAGTCTTGCCCTCTTCTTTAACTGCATTGACCATGTAATATGGTATCACATCACACCCATCCTTTGTCACAGAAATTTGTCGTGGGACAGTCTGCAATGGTGCACACATCCAAGGTTGCCAGAATGTGCTACCATTCTAAAGGCTCTAATGCTTCTTCTAGAAAGGGTTTGGAGATACAGTCTTTGTCGTACAAAGCCCTTTCTAGGATACGATCTTCTCATTTTAAGCTATTGCAATTTGAAGCTTGGCACATACATAGTTGTTTGGACTTACCTAACCATGCTGGAAGTTCATATCCGGCTAATGTAGCTGAGTAGAACTCTTCAACAGGTGTTCTTGTCACATCCTTGTACCTATGGTATTTCTATTTTATCCTGGTTGTGGTCTCCACATTTCTTAGGTAAATATGGTCATAACCCCCATCCTGACCATTTTCAATTGTCCCATGAATGGTCTACCGAGTATGATGTCATTGTTGTTGTTCTTGCCAAAATTACAATGACAAATGTATGATCATATTCAATCCCACAAGAGGTGACAACTATTTTCTCTAGAAATCCTAGGGGTTTCTCCATATAACCATCTACGAGTTGTAGTTTCATTCTTGTTGCTCTTAAAACAGGTTTTCCATTTTTTCCATGTTTTTTTGTAGCAATGGCTACCCGAGCCCCAGTGTCAAGATTGCCATGGTGGTGACACCTTGAAATTCCATTGGAAGAGTTGTGTTGCCATCTTCACCTTCACAGTATTCTCCTACCTTGCTCAATAGTGTTGGCCTAGTAGTTAGGTGAGGCTTTTTGAGTTCCCGAATTCCCTCTTGAATTCGTGTCAAAGGGTCCTTCACACCAAAATTTTCTAGACAGCCTCCTACCATAGCCCACGTATTAGCTCAGCTAACGTTATTGTACATGTCATTGGTGTCAATAAAATGTCTATTAGACTCTTAGAGTCAAAAACCTTCTTGGAAGAGAGTCTCTATGATGGGACTGCAACAACATTTGATTTGGCCTTATGCGCTCCCATATAGGACGGTAGTGTTTTTAGCTAATGGGATTGGCTGGATATAGATTGAACAGATCCTTGGTCTCCCCAATACGATTGCATTTCGAGATTTATTTAATATCGAGTTGAGATCTTGTCTCAAATTCCTCTATTGATGGAAGAAACACTCCTCTCCTATCATTGGTTTAGTTTACACGTTTGCTTAGCGCATTAGCTTTGTTGGCCTCTCTGACCTATTTCCACAGTTCATCAAGACCATCTATTTCTCTACATTCCTCTGGTATTCTTGGGTGGAATCCATAAGAAGATTGATCAATGGTATTCAACCCTATCTTTGGCCTTTGTGCTGGTTTTTTGGGTTTTGGTTCATGCTTCTAACTAGAATCTGGCTCTATTTTCTCCTGGTTTGGTGGGATTATTGGTGCTAGTGGGATTATTATTACATCTTTTGGTTTTCCAATTGGAGTCTCTAGTAAATCTTGGGCTGTTTGAATCATTATGTGACACATTCAAGCCTTCGCTTATGCCTTAAGGAGGGAGTCTAATGGTTCATTAACCTTTTATATCAAAACCGTTCCTCCTGAACTAGCACTCTTGGGTTCCTCAACTATGCTTGGCTCTAGTATTACCTGAGGGGTTTCCTTTTCTTTGCTTGTTTCCTCTTTAATTTTACTCAGTTTTCTCTCTTGTTTGTTTCAGTTCTTCATCTAAGGAAGTCTGTTCCCGTTCCGTTCTAGATTCATCCTAGCTTTCCATGAGTTTCGGCGACTTGTATGTTCAATGCTATGCGTGTCTGTTTGTGGTCCTTTGATGATAGGTTTGTTTACTATTTTTTGAGTCTATGCTCTTGTGATCACCTAGATTGGTCTCACAGATTTGTTTTCTGACCCACTACTAGATGGTATTGCCTTGAGTATATTGAATGTTACTTTTTCTCCTTTGTTAGGGTTCTTTGAGCAATCAGGAATCAGATGAGTGATTCCACACTCAGGACAGTATGCATTCACTCTTATGATTTTGTCATGTGAGGATAGTCTCTCATAAGGTGGTCACCACCACACATATAATAGGTTCCCTTGGGTTGTTGAAGCGCTCCTTGAGCCACTCTCTACAGATAAGCAGGTCTTGATCCCGCTAATCCTTCATTAGCTATAAATAGCAATGTGCGTTCGTCCAAACTGTATCTACTTTCTCCAAAAGCGTGTGCAACTGTCATGGTCCAATTGATCCAATCATGCTCCATGGTTTTGGCACTTTGGGTTCTTCAAGTGGATAATATCTTGTATTGTAAATGTGACAAGAGAGCTTAGACAAAAGCTTGAACCAAAGTCATGCAAATGTACTCCCATTGGTTGAGGTGCACTATCATCTCTCGCACTCAAAATTTGTAAGCTAATTAGAAATTAGAATGTCATATTCAATCACTCCAAATACATAAGAAGCCTATCAGAGAGGTAGAGTACAAGAGAGTCACATTCCAAGATGTTGCCACAGGTTCAGTCAAAACTTTAGTTTAGTGAGGAGAGAGAGCCAAGAACAGTAGTAGTCAAGGATTGAAATGCTCTAGTCAAGCCTCAAATATACCCCAGTGTTTTTAATAAAGTTTAGATTATCTTATGATGATTGACTATCGAGAACTATCTTGGTTCCAAGAAGCCATGCAAATGGATGATACGAACAAGTGGCAGCAAGCAATGCACTCGTAATACAATTTACTTGCCTAGGGAATTGGTTGAATTGCCTGAAGGAAAGACAAATAATGAGACTTGGGAATTGGTCAAATTGCTTGAAGGAAAGACAATGTCACCTTGTAAATGGGTTTACAAGAAGAAGTATACGTCAAGAGATTCAAAGCCTAAGTACAAGGCTAGACTTGTAGCTAAAGTTTTCAAGCAACAAAAAGGTGTAAATTTTGACGAAATATTTTCACTTGTGGCCAAGATGACTACTTTGCATACTGTACTTGGACTAGTAGCTATAGAGGACTTGGAGTCAGTCAAAATGGATGTGAAGATGGCTTTCCTTCATAGAGATCTCTAGGAAGATGTATACATATAGTAGCTTGATAGTTAATCCAAGTAGAGTAGAGCTGATGTGTAGACTTACAAAAGCACTTTATGGCTTAAGGCAAGGTTCCAGGCAATAGTGCCAAAAATTTGATACTTTCATGCAATGTCATGCATATAAATAGAGTCACGAGAATCAATGCTTGTAGACAAAGAAGCTCAATGATGTTCCACTTATTCTTCTTGTGTTATATGTCAATGACTTGCTAATTTTCAGAAATAAAACTCACAAGATTGAAAATCTAAAGCAAACATTGAGTTAGACTTTTTCCATGAAGGATTTGGGAGAAATCAGTCACTTTCTTGGTATGCATCTAAAGCGTGACTATTCAACGGGTATTGTTGAGCATTCCCAAGAGTCGTTTATTCAAAAGGCATTACATTGTTTCAATATGTAAGGGGGAAGGCATTGAGCACTCCCATGTGAGCATATTTGATACTTAACAAGAATGATTATCCTAAGTCTGATGTTGAGAAAACTGAGATAGCTAAGATTTTGTATTCCTTAGCAGTAGATAGTCTCATATATGCTATTGTGGCCACAAGACTAGACATTGTATTTGCAGTGGGAGTGGTGAGTTGTTATATGTCTAACCCTGGTAAGAACCATTGGGATGCAATGAAACATATCCTCAAGTACTTAAAAGGTACAATGATCAAGTGCTTACGCTTTTAGAACAATGATGCATCCGTAGTTGGATACATAGATGCAGATTATACAAGGAATGTAGACAATAGGGAGTCTACATCTAGCTATAGTTTCATATTTCTTGGACATCATGTCTCCAAATTTGTATGTCCTCTTCCACTATAGAGTCTAGTATGTTGTAGGCATCATCAGAGGCTAGCAACAAAAGTAGTATGGCTGGCATGTTTAGTGGGAGATTTGGATAAGGGTCAACAGATTCCAATGTTGTATTGAGATAGTCATAGCGCCATTGCTATGGCAAAAACATTCCGTGTATCATTCCAAATTTAAACACATTGAGGTGAGATATGACTTCATTTGAGATGTATTGGCTAACAAGGGGATTGAGCTTGTCAAGGTCCATATAGATGATAACCCTATGGAAGCTCTTACGAAGAGCTTAGCTTTGGAGAGGTTTGCACATTGCATAGAGTTGATGGGTGTGGGGTGAAGAAAATGCCATGCTTCACCATTTGTTTTTTTATATCTAGTGTAGGAACTAACTGAGGATTCTCTACCCTACCACCCTTTATATAAGCCCTTGGCCACCCAAATCTAGAATCCCATGTGCATATCTAGCAGCCGGTCCTTGGCCTGGGTCCATGACCCCCCTAGGTTCACTCTTGGCCTTACATTACTCCCCCCTTGGAGAAGTGTGTTTGTCCTCAAAAACAAAAGTGAAAAACTTTTCTTAAGAACACTAATGTTTTCTGCACTGGCATCCCTCATGGACCCAGCTGTCCATTTGATCATCACACGGTTTGGTAAAAGGTTCAACGAAATCAAGAAGAACATCTTGATTTTCCACCTTGTTGTCCCTTGGGAACCGTCTTGTGTAACCGGCCTATATCCGCCAATATAGCATATACACTCCATTTAGAACTCACTTGAGTATGCTAAACAAGTTATCATAATTGAGATATATATAAAAGAGTACCCCTTTTCACTTTCCATGAAAGTAGCTGGGTGACGTAACTCGTCATCAAAGTATAAGTCCTTGAATTAATATCATTCTTCATCAATAAAAAACCCCACCATAACCGGTGTTCAAGGTTGAGAAACGATTTAAACATGAAGAGAATCAAATCAGCATCGCAACATGCTTTGCTTCGTGTTAAGTAACTTCCAACTAGCGAGATAACCTTTCCAATTGGATTGCTTGGTGCTAATACATGCGCTTAGCATATCCTTTAGCACAAGATTAACACTTGTAAAATCCCTATGCTCTTTGGATAACTGATAGTACTGAGGTATAAGTTCCCCACCATCTTTATAGAAAATCCTCCAAAATGATTGGTAAATAGAGATCATAATTCTCTCCATTATTGCTGATTAATCAATACTTTTAGGAACAACCGTCTTGGTTAACTCTAGTGAGATAATCTACAAGCACCCAAACCGAGCCATGACCTCTACTGGTGGTGATTGATAGATCCACAATTAATCTCATAGAGGTATTGCACATAGAGGATATGCAGATTACAAGTGTTAATATTGTGCTAAAGGATATGCTAAGCGCGTATGTTAGCACCAAGCAATCCAATTGGAAATTTTATTTCTCTAGTTGGAGTTTGCTTACCATGAGACAAAGCATGTTGCGAGGCGAAGTTTAGTCTCTTCATGTTTACATCAGGCTCTCAACCTCGATCAACAGTTACGGTTGGGTTGTTCATTGAAGATTGATAACAAGTCAAGGACTTATACTTTGTTGATGAGCTACATCAGCCAAATACTTTCATGGAAAGTGAAAAGAGGTACTCTTTTGGGTACATCTTAGTTGTGATAACTCGTTTAGCATGCTCAAGTGAGTTCTAAATGCAGTCTATACGCTATATTGGTTATGGTCCGGTTACACAAGACGGTGGCAAAGGGATAACAATGTGGAAAATCAAGATGCTCTTGTTGATTTCATTGAACCTTCTAGTAAACCATGCTCCAATCAAAAGGACAGTTGGATCCATGAGGGATGCCACTGCCAAAAACATTAGTGTTCTTTATGAAGCTATCACTACTTTTGTTTTTTACGACAAAAACGCTTCTCTAAGGGGGGAGTAATGTAAGGCCAAGAGCAACTGAGGGCGTCTGTGTAAGCCTTCTGAGGTCTCAAACGGCCCCTCAAGGCTCGATATGAGCTTGAGGCTACTGTACATATTTTGATGTTTAATACAATACATCTACTCACAATTGTGAGTTTGGCAAAAAAAAAAAGTTATGTAACAAGATGCCACTGGGAAGGAGGATTGAAAAGGAAAAGGGAAATAAAGGGAGACATCAACTATCAGCCCACATTGCGATGGCTCTCTATGCCCAAGCACATGCAATAGTGAGAGAAAGAGGGGATATATTTTCTTTGTGTGGAGGCTTGAAGGTGGCATGCATTTGTCTCCCTGTCATGCTCACGGGGAGCCTCAACCTCTCCTTGTCTTGATGGCCGTGAGCTCTCAGTCTCCCTGTCTTGTTGGTCGTGTGGTGCCCTAGAGAGCACTCTCTCTGATGCTCATGAGCTCTCTGTCTCCCTCTCTTGCTTGCTGTGTGATGCCAGAGAGCCCTCTCTCACACACTCCATGGAAGCCTCAATCTCTCTTGTTGAGGGCTACACAACAAGAGAAGTGAAAGGGGTGCATTGGGCAAAGGCAGTGCTAGTGATTGCACGTAGTGGCAATGATACCCCGAGGAGTGGGGCATTGGGTAGAGGCAACAATGGCGATTGCACTCTCTGTTTTCCTTTCCAATTGATAGATTCCCTCGAAATCTCCATGGAAAATAGATTGGTTGTAGTAAAGCTGACGTAGTAGCATTAGAGATAGTAAAATGATTTGATTTGATGCTTATAAAGTATGTGGCATGGGATAATTCACCTAACTCTCAAACCTTACAATATTTTTTTCCTTTTGAGTTTTCCATGACTCATGACCTTTTAGGGATAATCGATGTTGATGTCTCTATTAAAATTTGACATAGAGCTTAACATCTCGCTGGCTGTGTGTGTGAGTGTGTGTGTGTGTGTGTGAGAGAGAGAGAGAGAGAGAGAGAGAGAGAGAGATTGTAGACACGGTGTATTGGCATGTAGTCTCGTTGCCTACCTCATGTGAGTACTCTCTTTGCTGTGGGGGTCATATTTTTGCAAAATTTATAAGAGACAGGCAGTAAAACTGAGTTATGTGGCATGAAGAGTTGTATAGATGTTCCTACTTATGAAGATAACTTTAGGAAGTAGAAACATTTTGTTCTAAAGGAATGGTCACAACCCTAAGGTACCAAAAACCTAAGGGACTAATCTTTAGGAACAAAAGATTATTTGAATAAGATGGTTTTGTCAAAGAAAAATAATGCTTTGCGTTTTCATGAATTTGTCTCTGTTTTTTCCTGAAGTACTAAAAATATAAACAATTAAAATTGGGAATCTTATTACAATCATTCCACCAAAAAAGGTTATTGGTGAGTTCTTGTATCACTGTCTCCCTTAAATACATTAATTTTTGACCTAGGGAAGAAAGGGCCTGTGTGAGATAATGAAAGTTTTTCTTTAAGTCTCATCTCAGTATTAATTTTTATGTAAAACTAAAAATAATGATATAATTGACATGAGTTGAGGGCTTGCTTTTGTTCTTCTTAAAAGAAACATCATGGGATTCCTTTTAGGTTTGATGTGTTTTACTTATATGTGTCCTTTCTACGTTGAAGATGCCAACATGGTTGGTGTAGTGCCTCGTTCATGGCATTTCACTTACACCAACATGTGCACATGCTACGTTACCCAATATCTAGCCAAATTGGAGCTGTCGATACCATCAACTCTGTAACTTCTCCCATGTGCATATTACCATGTTGCTTAGCCTTCAATACTCTTTCTCATTTTTTCAGGTGCATTCTCATGTCTCCAAGATGTTTTCGAGGGTTCCTGTCTACTTTCTTGCTCATGCATCATCTCATACCTAACACCATTGCTCAAATAAGACTTAGCATATTTGACCTTCGAGGACAATAATATAATCTCTCTCTCTGACACACCTATTAGTGCTATTACTACCCAAGAGCTAGCCAGATTGTCTCCATCAACACCATTAACTCTATAGCTCCTACCACGTGCATATTATTATGCTGCTTATCCTTCAATACTCTTTGAGTCATTTTGCTAGGTGCATTCTCACGCTTCCAAGCTTCTTTCAAGGGTTGCACACTCCTTTCTTACTCATGCATCATAATCTCATACGTCAGACTAGTGCTAAAAAAAACTTGTTATGTTTGACCTTCAATGAGGATAATATAATCTCTCTCTCTCTCTCTCTCTCTCTCTCTCTCTCTCACACACACACACACACACACACACACACACACACACACACACACACACACACACACACACACACACACACACACACACACATACATGTTTTATTTATAGGGATCTCTTTTTAAAGCTTTCCCAACTTAAAAACTTCGACCTTTGCTTATTGGATCCTTAAAAATTTAGAAATTGTGTTGATGTGGTCTTCATCCTCAACAAACAATGTATTGGGCCTTCTTTCTCTTGTTGAACATATTGGCGGCATTGCAAATGTCTGTTGAGTGTGTTGTTTTAGCGATCTTTTGATTTTGAGCTTTTGCAATCAAAACAATTTTTGTGAGCTTTTTGATATTTAATCCAGAGACTTTTTTAATGACACAAAAATACTAAACCAAAAAGCACTACATTTCACATACAATAGACACAAAAAAACATACATAAGTTTCACAAAGTCTCAACTTTAAGCTTGAACATCTGGCAATGTATGAACCTCAAAGCATACAGACAAGTGATGGTAGCTAGAGCTAGAAGGATGAAGCAGAAGCTAGGTGATGGATATAGGCATGAGGCAGTATCGAGTGCATGCAACAAAGGTTTATGTGGCTCAATATCATCAAGTTAACTATTTTGGTGAAGGTTCATGGTATCCCGTAATAAGTTCAGATTACATAAACATGAAATTGGAATGTAGTATAGCTTGGACAGATTTCATAGGTAATAGATGGTTATGATGACCCTCAAAATCATTAGTTATATCAATGTTTCATATGCTACATAAGTGATAGGTTGCAATAATGAGGGGGAGATTTTAGGGGAGGGGGAATTAAAACTAGTAGATAAAACATCACTTCTCTCTATCATGGAGCCGTTACATTGTAAATGGACAAGGCAAGGAACAACTAGGGGCAAACACAATATTTTTGTAATCTGCATCCGTCTCTAGAAAGGGTTGAGCATGGTGGAGCTTGGTTTTCTCTAAGAATAGTGCTAAAATGTTTAAACAAAAATTGAACTCGTCGCTAAACACGTGGGAAAGTCTAAGATCCATTAACAATTAGTAGGATTGGCAAAAAAAGACCTCCAATTGTATCGGCAAAGAGTAAACAACAGCCTGGCAATTGGTACACAACGTGATCGATTGATAGTGGATCAAGGAATTTTAAGCTTGGAAAGTCATCTTTCATCTCTTCAATATCATAAAAAGTCTACTCATAAGAAACTATGGGGTATATGAGTGCAAGGATTTCCTACAAGGATTTTATGTCATCTAGAGGGAACATTCAAGGAGCACTATGCAATGTTAACATAATAATAGCCTAGCATGTGTTCCATTTAAATTCACCGCTCTCAGGATCGGTTTCCCTCCCTTTGTGCCCCTTTCTTGCCTTGTTGATGTTTTGCTACAGTACACATCTGTGTGTGTGTGTGTGTGTGTGTGAGAGAGAGAGAGAGAGAGAGAGAGAGAGAGAGAGAGAGAGAGAGAGATTTCAAGCCTAAAAATAAGGATCTTTCAATTACACTTGACATGCTCTACACATGGAGCTACAAGAGTGTTAAGGCGGTTACGCCGCTAGCGGAAGCTAAATAGCGAGAACTCAACCAACAACAGAATTTGTCAGACGAGGACGAAGCTTGACCCGCAGGCGCATGGAAACAACTAGGTGGGTGTCAAATCACCTACTCGACCTTCTAATGACAATCACTACCAAGGAAATCAAATCTAAGTTCTAAAATACGCAAGTGACTGAAATCCGTACTACGAACGAATGCTATACGAAACAGGATCAAGAATCATTGAATCGATCTCAAACTCAAGGGGAAGTCTATACACTAGGTAAGAACAACACCCTAAAGACTTGAACTGCAAAATCAATCTATAACCACTCCGTGCGGTAAACGCGTATGAAGACAGGCCGAAAAATACAGGTGATCGAAACTTGACCCCGATGGTACTAATGTGTAGCTCTACTCGTTGTGGTTCTATAGATATGCCGCCCGCTCCATTCCGACACACGAGTTGGAAAAAAACTCACACCGAAGCTCGTAGGAACTTACCACACATAGAAACCGATAGCGCGTACTCTTGGTATCTGTGCGTAGCTCTCGCCGTTGCTAACACAATGGCGGTGTCTCTTCTCCAATGGCGGCTCCGTAGCTCGCGTAGCAAGTAGATAAGACTCTCTCTCTCCCTCTCTCTCTCCCTCTCTCTCTCTCTCTCTCTCTCTCTCTCTCAGACACAGTCACGGCGCTCCAAAAAACTCACTTTGATTAATAATCTGCATCCTTTAGGTTACAAAAACTTTGGCTTATATACCTCAGCCTTGGAGGTGAGAACATCTCTAACTAATTACATCAGCAAGTGAAATTACTTCGGGATTACAAGCTGGAAACTCAATTGAGTCCCGTTACTTAATGAATGGCTCAAATCAAAATTAATGTCGGAAAGACATTTATTACAATCAATGGTTACAAAATGATGAGTGTGAGCAAAAATGTGGGTGTGATCCTCTGCTGGCTCAACACTCCCCCCCTCCGCGTTCATGTCATCCCTGACATGACTTTTTGCTTGGTCAATAAAGTCCTGTCGTCTTGAGCATCTGCAAATGTGATTCGTATCGTAGGTTGCCGATGGTCAAGGTTGGGCCGAATATTTTGCTTTCGTGGGTGAAAAAGCCGGTGTAGAAAGCTTCTTCGAATGTTTGCATGTGGAAGCTAGGCAAAAACATAATCCTTTGGTATAGGAGGTGTAACACTTTTGGAGAAGGCTGCAATGAAAGATCGTACATCATATCAGTCACTGTGTCGGACGTCGATAGTAGACTCGAGGTCGTGGCTTTATCTGGCGCCAACACTTCAATGCAAGCTAAGAGAGTCCTGCAGATTTTCTTGAGCATCTGACATGAAAGGTCAGGAGAGCCGGTAAAGAGCTTGATGGTGCCCGTTAGGGTTTTCACCATGTACGCTTTACCTATTCTCTCTCCTGCCTTTGGTCCTGGCATCCTGGGATAATTAAGCCAATTTGGCTTCTTTTCTGCAATCTTGCCATGCTCTTTCCAGTTTCTGACTCTTGGCACCGGGCAGAAGGTTGCATCCTTCCGAATCTCCTTTGGTGCCTCCACCAAGTAGATGAGGTAGGCTGGGTATTTGTTCAGCCAACCTTTCCTCCATCTAGGTTGTGAATCTACTATCTTCTTTGATTGTTCCTCCTTTGTGATGTCGCCTTCGTAAAGAGCGACATACTGCTCCTCCTCTATTCTCTTTTTCGTCTTTAGCACTTCAAATTTCATCAAAGGGAAAGGCAGGCTGGGTTGCATCCACTGTTCATGGAGCACTTTTGTGTCTAGTCCCTGAAGTCTAATGGAGATTAGGAGTCTCCTCTCCCATTCCATTTCCGCCTTGGCACTCTCCTCTGCTGACTTTTCTATTTGGTCATGGAGCCTTTG
This sequence comes from Adiantum capillus-veneris, assembly GCF_014529385.1. Lineage (NCBI taxonomy): Eukaryota > Viridiplantae > Streptophyta > Polypodiopsida > Polypodiales > Pteridaceae > Adiantum > Adiantum capillus-veneris. The sequence goes on from NC_140935.1 coordinate 24,118,724, forward strand.
TTCTTCTTCTTCAGAGATTCTTGAAGTTGAGGCCACCTCTTGAGCTGGGGCTCGATCTTCAATTGTGGTTGCCTCTCCAGTTTCTGGTAGCTCTATGGCTGCTCCACCTGATTCTTCTTGTGGTGTCTCTGTCTCTCTTCTTTGTTGCTCTTGTAGATCTTGGAGCTGTTTGCGGAGGGCCTCATTCTCTATCCGTAGTGTTTGATTTTCTAATGTGAGCCTCTCCTCTGCGGCCAATGATCCCTCCGCAATGTGCAACCTTTGCACTTGCTCTAATCTCAGCTCTCTTTGTAAGCTTCGGACCTGGTCTTCCAAAGCTGGTATGATAGCTCCCTCTTGTTTGGTTCCTGCTCTGCTAGCTCTAGGGGTAGTCCTGAGTCTAGTGATTGTTCTTTCTTGGAGCTCGACTCTCTCCCTTAGCTCAATGAGCTCTCCTTGGCCGCCTCCAACTCATCCTCTATCCGCTCCCTTGCTTCCTGTGCACTTGTTACTTCTCTTGAAGCCTCGGCTAGCTGGAGTATCAAGCCGTCTCTCTCGTTTTCTGCGTCATAGAGTGATGCTTTATAACTTTCAGATTCAGTCATAGCATTCTCTAATTTTCTCTGCAACTCCGCTTCCCTTTGTTTGGCTGTCTCAATCTCTACTTCCTTTGCCTTGGACCTTTCTTTTATCTTGCTGAGCACTTCATGCACCATGTGCATGTCTTTTTCATCATCATCTGTCAACTCTAAAGCTCTTTCCGCCACCACCTCCACTGGCTTTGGCTCTTCTAGTACTTTCGGTTCGTCCAGTTTCTCTTCACTTTCTTTTTTACTCTTTGTTTTTTCCTCCGTTCATCTTGTTTTTGTAGGGTGATCCCATAAACTGCCTCAAGGGCCTCTTCTTCGGTGTATCCTATCTCTACCAGATCCTCATAATCATTTCTCTTTTGCTGAACTGGATCTATCTTCTTTTCTTTGGTCTCGGCCTCTGGCTTTTACAAATCATCTGTGTCCACCTCTACTGTGGTCTCCTCCACAATTTTTTCCGTCTTCTTAGGGCTTGGTACATCAGTCATAGAGGGATATCTGTCCTCAGCTTCCTTGGCTTTCCCTTTGTCGGCTTGCCCATCTTTCTCTTGAGGCTTAGTAGACTCATCTACTTTCCTTTTCCCCTTGTCGTCTTTTTTCAGCTCAGCTTTTAATTGCTGTACCTCCTCTTCAGTGTATGGCTCGACAGGTTGTTGCTCCAGAATAGCCTCTGACTCCTCATAAGCTTTAATATATTGATCGTATTGATCAATATGTGGCCTGGTTGAGCTAGTTCCGACTTTAGTGGGGTTTGGCACCCACTTTTCTTCAAAGTCACCCTTTAGAGCTCTTTCCGCTCTAAACTGCTCCACTAGTCTTTCCATTCTTGCCGCTTTCTGACTTTTGGTTTGCTTGGGAGAAACCTTCTTCTTTACTTTCTTCTTAAGCGGCTCGTCCACATCCTCTGCAGGTTCTGAAACTACTTCTAGTTTCCGGCGTGCTCTTGTGGATGCCCTCTTGGATACTTCGGGCTGTTCTTCCTCCTCGTCGGCTTGTCTAAGCCACTCATTCTGGGAGGGAACCTTTGGCCACTGATCTCTAGCTCCAATAGCTTCATAAGCTATTCTTGTCAGAATTTCCGCCCTCCTATGTACTTTGGCTTCTCGTTGTGCATGGCAATTACTTGCTCGTGGATGTGTTGAGCGTAATTCACCTCTTTTGGCATATTGCTCTTTAATGCCCATGTGATGGTGGTTGCAATGGCATGGGGTGGTGTTGTATACTTTTGTGGTCTTTTACTGCAAACATGAAGAAATTGGTTGTACAGTCGGCAAAGGGTTGCCGCTCTTGGGTCCGCCATATCTCCATAGGTTGCATTTTGCTTCTTGGGCCCATAGACCTCTATGGCCTCCCTTCTTACCATGACCGAGCTCCCTTTGTTGTGCAGCTTCAATGTGTCTGCAATGAGCTGTGGAGTGATCTGTACTTCTACTTTCTCTCCATCCATGGCTATCAATGTGGCTTTTCCATCCTTCTGAATGGATATTGCCAACTCGTACACTCTTCTTGTATCCACACCCGACGGTCTCGAGGTGAAGAAACTGTGCAAGTCTGTCCTTTCTAGGTACCTGCTGATGTCTTCTGACCTGCTATAATCTACCAATTCCTGTGGGATCATCAGTACATCCACCGCTTGCCCTTGAGGATCTCTGAAAGTCCCCTGGTAGATCTTTATTCCCTCTTTCTCCAATACTGCTTCCTCCACCCAAGTTTTGGTTGGCTTGAGGGTTTCTGCTGGAATGTCAAAGGGTTCCGCTTCTGCAAGAGCATCTTTGATTGTCGGTCTCTTTCTCTTCGTTGCCGATGACTTGGCGGAATCCATGGATCCTGTAACTCCAATTTCAGAAGTTAGCGTCTTTTTAGTACTGAAAGCCGAAGTGAAGCTTTTAACTATTCAAATGACTTGAAAATTGAAACATGAGCTATTCAGGGCCTAAGGATGCAAGGTAGGTGAAAAAATATGCAAAATGGGCTCAAATTCATGCTGGAGACATTATACGCGTATGATGTTTTTTGTGTCAAAATGACTTCATATTGGTTGTGCTTGTAGCTGATAGTGTATACATGAGTATCATATGCTTGGATTTGAGTTTGGATCCCATTTGGTCAAGTTTTGGCTAGTTTAGTCCAGTTCGGGCTCTTGGCAAAATTTTGAAAGGGATTTGGATTTTATGATCCAAATTGGATAAAACTTGGTGGTTCACTTTCAAATAGCATGTAGATCACTTCTGTTTGGTGGTTGAAGCCCTGAGGTGCCAAAATCACATAGTGAGACATCATACGCGTATGATGTCTTTTAGTGTATTTTTGGATCAAATTTCTCTATAAGCTTGGATTTGGCTTTAGATAGGCTTATTCAGTGGATTTATGAAGTTTGGATAGATTTTGGGCTAAAAATGGCTCTGGAGACATCATAAGTGTATGATGTCTTTTTCATCAATTTTGCATGGGATTGGTTCTGTGGACCCTCCATGTACTAGTGAAGGACTGTTTCTACTCAAATCTTGGTTTGGACTTGAGTATGTTGGATTTGGGCCAAAAATAGGCTTTAGGTGAAGGATTTTCCCTCAATTGGGCTAATGGGGTGATCCTCTTGACCAAATGGTTCCAAATTTCATATGTAGCATGTTTTAGATATATATAATGGATGTATGATGACAAATGAGCAGTTTTGGCTCTGTAAGTGCAAATAGACATCATACGCGTATGATGTCTTTTGTGTCAAAATGGTGCTTTTTGGTTCCAGATAGCTTGTAGATGTGTTAATCAACAATCCTACAAAGTTTCAATGAGTTTGGAGTTATTTTGACAAAATTAGGACCAAAAATCAATTTTATGGCCTACTTTGCGTCTTTTTGGTTTTCCTTGGGTTTTCTAACTCCAATTCTCATGATACTTGGTTCATAGGATGTGATTAACATGTGGAATGAGGCTATGCACTCAAATGTTGAAATGGATGTGAAATTCATGCTGTGAGACATCATACGCGTATGATGTCTTTTCTTGAAATGTTGGTCTTTTTGTGCAAAGAATGCTTTGTGCTAGTGCCCTAAGCCCTGCTAACTAGTTTTCAACTTAAAAAGTCATCAGTTTAGCTAAAAAGCCCCCTTATAGGCATTTCAGTCTTTGAAGTCGTCTTTTTGCCTTGGAGTTGAATTTCTTCAACTTTTCTTCTCGAGAGTTGCATTTCCAGCTCATTGGATATGTTGTGAAGCCATCTATTTGGTTGAACTTGACTTTGGCTCCCCGTTCTCCATCTTTCTCCTTTTGGTTGCCCGAAAGCGTCTTTTTCACCATCGGTAAGTGAATCAGCTTTCTTTTGGGTTTTGCTTGCAAACATAAGTCATCCATGTATATTTGAAGCTGCTTGTTCATTTCATTCGGTCGTCAATTTCAGCCGTTATGCCAAAATGACGCTTTGTGTGTCTGTCGTCGAATCGGTTGTTTTGACCCACTTTTGGTGGTCCAAACCTAGAGATACTCCATCGTTGCATTGCCCTCGATGTTGTTAAGCTTCTTGAGAAGTTTTGTGTCGTTTCGACAACTTTTTCCTGTTTGCCTCTTGCAGGCTCTGTTGACCTAGGGTTTTTCCAGTCGTTCTTTCTCGAGCTTTGAGTGTTAGAAACCCATCTTCTATACTAGGGTAACCCACCTATAAGTTCTTGCAAGGTTTGGTTAAGCGGTTGTGCCACTACCTAGCATTCTACCGCATTCCCCGTCTGCTCTTGTTTCTTGGTTTTGGTCAGTTTTCACGACAAAATTTAATGATAAGCATCAAAAGCTTATGGCAACGAGTCTACCTCTCATGTCTGGTGTCCTCTGAGCTCTCGTAGCAGTCGTAGAAGGCTGTAGAAGGTTGGATGCTCCTGTGTGCTCTTTGCTCTCTCCAAGAAGGTAATAGTGGAAATGAGCTTGAAAGTGATGTGAAAAATACTTAACTTCGGACTTCCCGGATCACTTGTTACCAAATTTGACATGTGCTCCTATCTCGTCGTGAAATGCACTTTAGGATTTGAAATTTCTCAATTTGGACTCCGTTTGACCTATTTCTGAGAAATCTGTCCACTTTGCCAAAATTCTGTCATTTCGGGCTTTCCGCAACTTTTTCCGAATTGTACTCAATTTTTACCATGGGTTGCCCTTGTCATTAGGATCATCACCACCTATTCTTTTCTTTTTTCTGATCTCGTTTCACCTACTTTTTTATTTTTCTTTTACTTTTATTAAGAAAATCATAAAAATAAAGGAAAATAGCAAATTGAAGCCAAAAAATTCCAAACATACACAATAAAAAGTTGGTAACCCTGTGTATATGAATATACACTTATTTGTGATTTCTGGACTTGGATTACCACTTTTTTCCACTTTTTAGCTCCAAAAACACTCTTATTTAGTGATATTTACACGTCTAGAGACCCAAATTCATCATTTGATCTCTTCTTGTTGCAAAACAAGGTATATAAGGGCATAAATATTATCAATATCCGCAATCAAACATAAAAATTGCGAAATCATGTAAGACACTGCCCTTGTAATATAATTTTTGTTTTTCTTTGTTTTTGTCGCTTGTAGCTGCTTTGTAGCTCCTGTATACCTGTATACCTCCCCCCCTCCTAGTCTGAGTCCTCCTGGATGACTATGAAGTGTCTGTGGACGAAGCATTGTAGTTGTTTTGGTCATAAGTTCCTAATGCAATTGTAGAGCGATGATACAACAGTCTTTCCAATAAAGCTGCTCTTTGTTTGATTGAAGGATTGGTGGTCGGGTTTTGGGTTGGTTTTGGCACTTCGATAGTAGAATCAGTAGATGGATTCTTCTTTACCTTGTTGTTCTTTTTCACAATCCAAATCTGCTTCCGCTTCGCTTGTGCTTGCCACAAACTCTTTGCGACCCAAACCTGCTTTGTTCTTTGTGTTGATTTCCTCGCCTTGAAATACCTAGGAGTTTCCGTGGATTGTACTGAAGGGAGTTCCTGTTTACAAATCCTTGGGATCCAAATTTGCTTGCTATAGCTTTGTGCCGTCATGAACTTCTTTGGAATCCAGATCTGTTTCACTGTCCTTGATTGTCTGGAATCACTCTGTTGTCTGGTATTGAAGACTCTATTTTCCACATTTGTGTTCTCTGGCACAACCTTTTTTGGTCTCCATACCAACTTTGACTCCGTTTTTTCCCAAGGTTGAGCTGTTATATTATTGCTTGTCTTCCTTATCCAATGTTGAGAGTTCCTCGTCGAAGAGCAATCCCGTTGTATAGAAATTTTTGGTTGCCATTGCTTCTTATTTTTCTCTGGTTGTTGTTTACCTTTGTTCTTGGATTCTTCCTTTGGAGTTGTCTCTGATCCTTTGGTGAACTTAACTGATTGACTTTCACCTTCGTATTTGATAAGCACTGATTTAGAACTCCAGTCAATCATTGCATTGTATTGCTTCTGCCATGGTTGTCCTAGCAATAATGGATGTTGTGTAGCTTGGTCTTCAACCACGTAAAACATATGAGGATACACATACTGGTTAATCTGTATATGTAAAACTGTGCATCCGACACTTTTGATTGAATTCTCAGAGTAACTTTTTAACTCTTGCTTGGCAGTTTGTAATTTAGTGTCATTTGTCAATTGTCTGTACAAACTGAGTGAAAGTAAGTTAGTTTGAGCTCCTGAATCCAATAGTGCTCTGGCTTTGATTTGGTTGGTTCCTACTTTGCATTCAATGATGGGTTCTTCTTTGTCATTATCCATTTCTGTTATACTGACTGCGTTTATTCGTATTGCTCCTTCATTGCGCTGTTTCTGACGTAGTAGTCTTCTTTTCTCCATTCTTTCCTTCGCCTCGGCTTGCGCTTCCTCCACAATCTTTTTCTTTTTCTAGACACGTAGCTTTTCTTGATGTATTTTGAGAAGCATGTCTTGGGTTAGCGGCAAAAGATACTTTTTCACTCTGCATCCACTAATCCAATTGGGCATTTCTTCTCCGTCTAATGTAGCAAGCTTGACGGCTCCACTTGGTGATAGATCTTTAATCACCAGAGGTCCCATCCCTCGCTTTTTAAGCTTCTTAGCATGCTGTTTCAGAGTGTAAACTAGGACATAGTCCCCAACCTTAAACTCTTTAGTCCGCACATGCTTATCAAAAAATTCCTTTTGTCGCCTTTTTTGAGCGTAGATAGAAGCTACTGCTTTTAGGCGAAGCTCGTCTAGCTTTTCCAGGTCATCTATTCTATCAGAAAGCTCGTGCCCTGTCCACTCTTGATCCTTAGCCACCCTTAAGGTTGAAATCAAGAATTATATTGGTAAGATAGCATTTAGCCCAAAAACCATGTTATATGGGGTCGTTCCTATTGATGTTTTATATACTACCCTATATGCCCATAATGTTGAATGCAACTTCTGGTCCCAGTCAGTTCTCGACTCAGATACAATCTTTGTAAGGACCGTGCATATGGTTTTGTTTGTTGCTTCAGCTTGTCCGTTTGCTTGTGGATGATACGGGGCTGATTTCCTATGGATTACCATGAATTCATCTAGAAGGATCTCTATCACTTCATTTATAAAATGTGTGCCTCGATCACTCACAATTTCTATTGGCAATCCATATCATACAAAGACGTATTCATATAGAAATTGTGCCGTGGTCCTGGCATCTGCTTTTTGAGTTGCCTTTGCTTCGACCCACTTTGTTAGATAGTCTGTAGCCACAACGATGTATTGTGCATGAGTCTTATATGCAAGAGGTGAAATGGGCCCGACATAATCAATACCGCATTTTGCAAAAGCTCTTGCCCCCATCATTGGTCTAAGCGGCATATCATCTCTTTTAAGTGGTACTTTGGTCCGCTGACAGTCATCACACCGTTTAACGTATTCCTCAGCGTCCATATGTAATGTTGGCCACCATATTCCTGCGACTAAGACAAGTTTTGTTGTCTTATCACCTGAGAAATGGCCTCCACCTACTCCTCCATGAGCTTGCTCCAGGATTATCATATACTCAGACTCTGATGCGCAAATCCTAAGCTGGTTGTCTTTACCTCTCTTATAGAGTTGATCTCCTATTAAAGCGTAATCTCTAGGTTCTGTCTCTACAGATTTCTGACGAGCTTTTGATGTTCCTTCTGGGAAAGTTCTATTTGTGAGATATTCAACAATATACTGACTCCATTCCGGAGCTATCATTATCTGATATAATGTCGAATACTCTGCTGGCGGTTTTGATGAACATACAATACATACAGTGACATATTCATGTACGCTTTCTTTCATTCCTGGCCAATAGACTCCCAATTGTAACAAATTCCTATATGTGTTCCTTCTTGAACAATGAAATGCACATTCTTGAACATGTGCTTCGCGCAGATATATATTATATTCCTCAGGATTGATGCATATTCGTAAAACATGATCATTTCCCAATTGATACAACCTTCCTGCAACCAATTGAAGATTCTTGGATTGCTGAATAGCAATATGTTTCTGGTTGTATTCTCTTCTATCAAACTCTCCTCCATAGGTTAATAAGCTAACGACATTTTGAGACCACTTCGGTATCATTTCTATGTTGAACAAGTACGCGTCTGGCATGTCGTCATCTACTCCTATAGGGTCTTCCCCATTCGTCAATTGCGAAAGATGATCAACTCTAAGATGTGTTTTTCCTTTCTTTACTACTACCGTGAAGTCGAATTCTAGTAAGATAATGAACCATCTCACTATTCTCCTGGTATTGCATGGTTTATTCACTAGGTAGAGCAAGGCTTGGTGATCCGTAAAAAACACAAACTTGTTGGCTAGAAGATAATGCCGAAATTTCTTCACAGCATATATCATTCCTAATCCCTCTCGCTCTATTGTGGTGTAATTCTTCTCTGCATTGTTGAGCTGTCGACTGGCGTAACAGATAGGAAAATCCATATTTCCTTCTTCTGGCTGAGCCAGAATGCATCCTATTGCATATGCCGAAGCATCTATATGCACATGGAATGTCTTCTCCCAATCTGGTGATTTCAAGACTGGAGCAGTAATGAGTGCCTCTTTCAATTTCTTGAATGATTCCTCACACTCCTCTATCCATTCAAAGTTCACTATTAGCCTGTAAAGTGGTTGGCCTATTATAGCGTACATGTAAATGAATCGTCTATAATATCCGCAATGTCCCATAAAGCTCTGTACTTGTTTCGCATTGGTTGGTCTAGGCATATCCACTATAACTTTTATCTTCTCTAAATCCGTGGATATTCCGTTTTGTGAGACAATATGTCCCAGAATTCTGCCTTGTCGGACCATAAACACACATTTCTCAGGATTGAGACAAATGCGATATGTCCTACATTTCTCAAATACTTTTCTTAGGTGTTTTAGATGCTCATCTCTCAGAAGAGAATGTACACATAAGTCATCCATGTATATTTCTAGAAACAACCTTAAGTATTCTTTGAAAGCATGCGTCATCAGCCTCTGGAAGGTTGCGGGAGCATTGGTTAGACCAAAAGGCATAACCCGATAAGCATAAATTCCCCACTCCGTTGCAAAAGCTGTTTTATGTTGATCTGCCGGTGCTATGGCTAGCTGGTTATATCCTGAAAAACCATCAAGAAAGGAGTATGTTGTTTTCCCTGATACACGCTCTAGAACATGATCAGTTATCGACAGGGGATAATTTTCCTTGATTGTTGCAGCATTCACTTTCTTTAAGTTGACACACACTCGGAGTTTTCCGTTCTTCTTGGGTACCACCACAATCGGAGATACCCAATCGGTGTGTTCAATCTCGTATATGAATTCAGCTTCCATTAGCTTATCTATCTCTTCTCACTACAAGAGGTTATTCATATTAGCGACGCTCAGTAAATTTGCGACGCTCATTGCGACGCCGGCTGGGCTAAAAAAATAACAGAGAGTGCCCAAAAACTCAGATCTCATATCTGAGTTTTTCGGCGCCCTCAAGCAAGGAGCAGGTAACGCTCTCCCTCTCTCTCTCTCTCTCTCTCTCTCTCTTTCTTCTCCACACACACACACACACACACACGAGGAGAGGAAGGAGAGCCAGGTATGCTCCTTCCCTCTCCTCACTCTCATGTTCCCTTCCCCTCTTTCTCTCTCCCCCTCTCTCTCTCTCTCACACACACACACACACACACACACATAGTGTTTTTGAGAGAGAGAGAGAGAGAGAGAGAGAGAGAGAGAGAGAGAGAGAGAGAGAGAAAGAGTACAAACATAAACAAAAACGCACACACACATACATAAACAAAGAATGCACACACACATTGAGAGAGGAAAAGAGAGAGAGAGCATGCATAAACAAAAAACGCACACATTGAGAGAGGAGAAGAGAGAGAGAACATGCATAAACAAAAAACGCACACATTGAGAGAGGAAAAGAGAGAGAAAACATGCATAAACAAAAAAACGCACACACATTGAGAGAGAAAGAGAGAGAAACTAATTTAACGTCGTAGGAAACTAATTAAAATTAAAAGACCTAAAGATCTAGCCGACGAGGAGTTGAACTCAAGACCTATTATTCAAGAGGGAAATGGCATAACCAATCTATCATACTTGGCATGGGTGATAGAAAGGTTATACCATTTATCTCTTTTTATTGGCACACACATCCACACACGCGCACACACACAAGAAGAACAGAGTTATAACGTCGTAGGAAACTATCCTAAAAGATCTTAAAGATTAGGTTAGATATAGACTTACGTTAAATTAGATTTAGGTTTATTTAAGTTAAATTAGATTAGATTTAGGTTTATTTTTAGTTAGATTTACGTTTATTTATGCTAGATTTAGATTTACGTTATATTAGATTAGATTTAGGTCTCCATAGACTGCGATGCCTGCATGAAGCGGGTGAAGAAAGCCCTCAATGGAATATAGGGTATTGCTGCCTTCACTCATGGTGGGCTCCGTCGATCCAAAAGTACTGGTGAAATGTCTTCAGAAGATAGGGAAGAAGGTGGATCTTCAGGGCGGCAAGAGTCACTACATCCCCGACAATGACCATCTAGACAACCTCTAGTCGTTCAACATCAACTTCAAAGTTAGTAACAAGAGCAAGAACGGTCCAAAGGGCCAATTTCTGTCGTCAGATGTGGATGGAGATGAGGCAGCGTCACCGCCGGAAGTTAACTCTCACATCTTTAGTGATGAGAATGCCAACTCTTGACGAGTTATGTGAAAAATTATGTGTTAAATCAGTTTTAAGGTTCTTATAATCCCTGTTAGTTTAGTTCTTTGTTTTTAATATAACATAATTTATGTTAGATTTAGATTTATGTTTTATTAGATTAGACTTAGGTTTATTTAAGTTTACCCCCACACACACACACACACACACACACACACACACACACACACACACACACACACACACACACACACACACACACACACACACACACACACACACAAGAAGAAGAGAGTTTTAATGTCGTAGGAAACTATCCCAAAAGACGTTAAAGATTAGGTTAGATGTAGACTTACGTTAAATTAGATTTGGGTTTATTTTTAGTTAGATTTACGTTTATTTAGTTTACGCTTATTTACGTTAGATCGAGTCCACGCAAGAATTACTTACGGTTTAGGGTTTAGAGTTAGACGAACAGTGAAAAGATCTACTGTGAAAAGATGTTAAGATGCTGTGAAGTGCTACAGCTAGAGAACAGGCAAAGGGGTTTTGTCCACTACATGCAGTATCATGTAGACGTGGGTCTGTAGATTTCTTGTACCCACAAATATAGGTATTGACCAATAAAGACGAGATTATAACCCGGTGGTTCTGATCTCCGTGCACCTCTAGACCGAGGTGTGCGGGGATTGGACATGACTAGAGAATGTGAGGTAGAGAGAGAGAGAGAGAGACAGAGAGAGAGAGAGAGAGAGAGAGAGAGAGAGAGAGAGAGAGAGAGAGAGAGAGAGAGAGAGAGAGAGAGAGAGAGAGAGAGAGAGAGAGAGAGAGAGAGATAAGACAAAGAATGCCAATAGAATATTAAATTTGTTGTCCAGGTTATAAGATTTTTATCCTCATTATGAGTAGTGACGAGGATGTGGGACCGTCCAACCGAAACACCTATCTCTCAACGAGGGTCTTATGTCCTTGTAATCAATGCAAGCATGCTGTGCGACGGACAAGACGTGTTTCTTTGCAGCACGTTCGCGAATTTGGCGAGTTCGATCCATCTATTATAGATCGAGTTGTTGCCAATTATAACTCGTCGGACTCTGACGCTGGCCAACAAGCAGCAATCTTGCAACCCAATAGACGTGTTCGCAGGCGCTTTGGTCAAGCAGCATATGTGAGGCCACAAGATGTAGCCTCTGACAGCTCGGGGGATGATCATGCAGAGCACATTCCCAACGAGGCAATGTTTGAGCCCGAGATTGATGAAATGATCGAGACGATCATGGATTCAGAAAGGCTTATCTATGATGATATGAAAAGTGAAGCCGATACGCCATTGTATAATGGAGCACGTATGTCTAGATTGAAAGCACTCCTGGTTCTTCTCAACATGCAGGCAAAGTTTGGATGGAGTGACACTAGCGTCACAGCGCTTTTCAGGTGATCTATTACAATTAGTTTACTTTAATAAAACTCTAAATGTATAATGATCTGATAGATTTTTACACGACTGTATCGTATTTTTATGTTGTGTAGATTGCTTAAAGAGCACATACTACCAGCTGACAATGTGATGCCAGATTCCCGAGATGAAGCAAGAAAGATTTTGCGAAACTTGGGGATGGATTACAATTCTATCCACGCTTGTCCTAATGACTGCATTCTTTTCAGAGGGGAATACATAGACATGGAGAAGTGTCCGAAATGTGATTCCGAAAGATATCGAGTAGATCTCCACGGGACAAAAATTCCACAAAAGGTTTTGCGACATTTTCCTCTGCTTCCTCGCATCAAGCATATCTTCGAATGTAAGTCCATGGTCGCCCCAGCATCATGGCATGAGGAGAATAAATCTTCGGATGGTGTGCTACGAATTCCTGCAGATTGCGCAGCCTGGAAACATATAGATGGAACATGGTCGAATTTTGCCAGGGAAGCTCGAAATTTGCACTAAGGCCTGGCTATGGATGGCGTAAATCCATTTGGTCAAAGATCAACATCTTACAGTGTATGGCCCGTTGTCATCGTCAACTACAACATTCCCCCGTGGTTGACTACGAAGAAGGGGCACCTATGGCTAAGCTTGATTGTGCCAGGGCGATATAAAGTGGAGAATATGGATGTGTATCTTCGTCCACTATTGGAAGAGCTACAACAATTGTGGATTGGCATAGAGGTGGTGGATATGAGCCGACTGTTAACCCTCACGGCTCACGGACACCCCATCACGTACGACGGACGTGTATTATGTATTTGGTAGAGTCAGGTACCGGGCTTGTCGGACCAATAGGAAAAGGGTAAGAGTGATCGCCGATGAGAGGCGCACTCTAACTGGGACATTCAAGGGATTAGTTGGCTAAGCATGGGCGCCCAAGTGTGAATGGGGTGAGCTCATATAAAAGCCAACTAAACCTAAAATTCACGCATTCTCTCATTTGTGCAACAGAAGAGTGCTCTTGCTCCATCTCCATCTCCATCTCCATCTTCTTCTTCTTCACCTCCGTGTGTGTGTGTGTATGTGAGAGAGAGAGAGAGAGGGAGAGTGTATGTGCGATCGAGCATTACGAAGGCACGACGGAGGCGAAGCGGTTGAGCGCGGCATGACTACAGCTTCTTCTTCATCGCGGCGAGGAATCCACTACGAAGGCGAGCATAGAGCGGTGAGTGACACACCCTTTGCTCTCTTGAGCTTGCTAAGTTTAGGCTTGTTGTGTGCTTGGAGCCATTTGTGGCTCGCACACGGTGTATCGGCAAGTCCTTTGCTTCGACAGTGCGGCAAGGAGCGCACATTTTTGGCGCCGCTGCCGGGGAAATGCCCTACACTAAGCTCGGTTAAGCACTTTATGCTTTCTTGTGGTGCAATTTCTATAATAGGAAAGGTAGGGAATGAGTGTGTGAGGTTGTGTGGAGAAGGATTTGTGAAGAAGGAAGGTGTGTGGTTGTGTGGAGAAGGTTTTTTGTTACACTGTACTGTCTTTTTTGTTTTCTGTTAAAGAAGGAGTTACATTTTTTTTGCAATGTGCTGTTAGAATTAAGGTATTAGCTATGGAATGTTAGTTCTGTAAGGTTCAATGTTAGTTCTGTAAGGTTAGTTTTGTAGATCTGTTAGCTACTGTAGTACTGTGTAAACAGTGTTAGAGTGTGTGTGGCAGTATCTTCATTAGCTTTAAGTAGATAAGTTAGGTGTAGGTTAAGTGTGTGTGTGCGCGCGCGCGGCGCGGCCGCGACGACTTTAAAAAAAAAATAAAAATAAAAAATAAAAAATAAAAATAAAAATAAAATTTCAAAAATTTATTTTCGGGCTGGGGATCATTCCCCAAGCTCAAGCCCAAACCCAGACCTTAGTCCTCAATTTTAAAAAATAGTTTATACACCTTTTTAGATTTAAAAACTATTTTTAGCATTTCGAGGATTATAAAAATTATTTTTAGGATTTCGAGGGCTTCACGTAGCCGAATAGAGAGCTGTAAAGCACGGCACGTTCCTGTAGCTAAAACGCTCGTCTTGAGCTTTTACACGCCATATTTTGTGGCTCGGTTACAAAAAATAACCAAAAATAACGAAAAACTTGGGTTATAAAAAAAAAAAAAAAAAAAAAAACTAAGTGAGCGGCCTTCACGGGTACTCACCAATGCGCTTAGAGTGTGGAAGTCATATGAACCTACGCTCTGGATGAGTGTTAGAGCACGAGCATATTGGTAGTGCCTCCATTTACGCGGGCACCCATTATTCCTCCACCCTAGGTTCTGGACCTTCGGCCGGGACTCAAGGTAGCGCGACCCAAGATCCTCATATCGCGTCTAGTGATTCTTCCTCTGACTACGAAGTTATGGAGGGGTATCCTACACCAAACTCTGATAGTTCAAGTCAAGACATGCATGCCATGGGCCCACGGCCCGGGTCCAGCGTGTTTAGCCGCTTAAAAGAGACCCTTAGTAGAGTTACTCGCTCCGAACATGCGGTTAATGAAATAAATGAAGGGAGTGGGGAAGTAAATTCGTCATTCATGCCTAAAATAGAACCTATGCTTCTTGAGAGTGTGCATGTGAATGTTCCATCCACTGCACCTCCTGATCCTTTAAGACTATCTCCCTCTGAGGTTTTACTACCCGATGGTAGGAGTCTTGCCGAAGTACAAGAGATCGAACGCTATATGCAAGCAACAAGGGAGAGGGAAATTGAGAACCTACGAGGGCTAGAACAAAGTCGAGCCCTAAAAGCAAAGGCTCTTATGACAACAATCATACTAGCCGAGCAACCGAGTGCTCCCAAGGTAGCAGTCACGGAGGGGCAAGCAATGGGGAGCAATAATGCTTCCACTTCAAGGGAAACCTCCAGCACGCCAGGCCTAGATGGGATATTCCTAAACAAAAATTGGGAGTATGACCTACAAGCAGAAGCTTTAACTGATCGGTACATAGGACACACCTATCATGTGGGTTGGTTAGATGTTCTACAATCCACATCGGGTGCTACTAGCATAGATGAGCAACAACAGAAAGTCTGTGATGTCCTCCATAGGATTGTCGAGTTAGAAAGACAGAACACAGGGATCAACATGCCTTCAACAGGCCTAATGAGATTCTTGGATACGGGAAAGGCCAACCAACCAACCCTGTCACAAATGGAGACTCCCTCAGTGAGCCCCATTGATCCTCCATATGTTGTTTCGCCAGGAGCCTCAGTACAATCTGAGCCCACAAGTGGCAGCTTTACCTTCCCAGATCTAGCTCATCTTTCTCTTAATGACACTACGGCTACCATGCATATCCCAGTGGTGAGCATGACAAGAAGTACACCATGGAGTTCATTTGTTAATACTGCGCCGATGCCTAGTAGCACAGTGCCCCCAACTATACCTACATGTATGTATCAATCATGTGCAACTGTCGTACCTCAGCCTCATGTAGCTCCTACACCTCCGATTATTCCAAGAGCTTACAATCCACAATGGAATTATCCAAGCTCTTATACAAGTGGAGCCATGCCATTTAATAATAACATGCCATATCAAGCACCTCCTATGCCTAGGGCCACACCTGTAAACTTTGGACCACCGTCTGGTACACCACCATACGAAATATGGGACCCAAGAGCCGCGCGTATGCCAAGGCCAAGGCCAACTCCCATCTCACATGTGGTTCCAGGAGCACACACACCCATTATACCTGCTCAAATAGGAGATTTGGCAGCATTTGCTCAAACTATCGGTCGCTCTATTGCGGAAAACATGCGTGGTGCACCTGATAGAGAGCCTAGGAGCAAGGCAGTTCAAGTAGCTAAGCTCACACAGAAATTCAATGGAGACGGAGATGCTAGAAAGCATATGGAAGTCTTTGAACATGTGTGCAATTCCTTGGAAGAGCACAATGAGCTACATAAGTGTAAGGCTTTGAGTTTGACCCTAAGCGGAAAGGCTGGAGATTGGTATAGAACCTTAAGAGTAGAAGAAAAAACGATCTACTCTACTCTTAGGAGACTGTTCTTAAAAGAATACATACGAGAGGGAGTACTTTGGGGTG
This sequence comes from Adiantum capillus-veneris, assembly GCF_014529385.1. NCBI lineage: Eukaryota > Viridiplantae > Streptophyta > Polypodiopsida > Polypodiales > Pteridaceae > Adiantum > Adiantum capillus-veneris. The sequence continues at coordinate 24,134,942 of NC_140935.1, forward strand.
TAGCCTCTCAGCTCCAGAAAGCCCAACGAGAAGAAGGTGAATCCGTGAGAGACTTCATTAGTCGCCTAAAGAATTTGAATTCTCGATGCAATCCAAACGAGCGATTCAACAACAACCAATTGCTCGATAGATTCATTAGGGGACTACGACATGAAAGTATCTATAATGGCCTAGTCATTAGAGGTATCACTACTTGGGAAGCAGTCACCATGAATGCAATCCAATTGGAGGATAATTTAATGATTGCAGGAGAAAGAGTGTCTGCCGAGTCGAAGTCAAGTAGCTCCCAAGCATCAGGGCATGAGCCAATGAAGATAAAGCCAATCGTGAAAGAGCAAACGATATCTGAGATGACTTTGGCAGATCTCACAAAGGCCATCCAAGAAAGCCTTAGGGGTAATCGTGCTCCACAAAACACTCATATGTATCCAAGAAGGGAGCAACAATGGTGCTCAATTTGCTTGGGCCCACATACTACGAGTGAATGCCCTACTTTTAGAGTAAAGTTTAACGGGACTTGTAACGCGTGTGGTAGGTATGGCCATCAAGCGAAGGATTGCCTAATGCTTAAACGCATCATGGAAAATAAACCGCCTATAGCTTGGGCAGACTCACCTCGAGTTCCTGCATTGATGCCTACCCCACCCATGGAGCAACAGTTGCCATTACAGCACATGGTCCCTAGAACCCAAAATGTGGTCCAAACCACACCGTTGCCACCTCCAGTGCTAGGACCGCAACCCCCTCATCCAAGAGTTACACCTATGAACCAAATAGGTTGCGAGTCATCTAGTACTTATGTAGATTGCGAAGAGGACATAGACTCTAGTATCACCTATGGAGTCGACATGCTTGAGGAGTGTCCCATGTACTATATGGAAGACCATTGGGGACAAATCAAGCCGGTATATCAAGCTACTGCGCTAGCAGCAAGAGGCCAAAACATTAATAGTTTTTCCAGGAGACCACCTCTTCAGTGCTACGAATGTGGTGGACCACATCGAGTAGCTGAGTGCCCCATTAGAATACAAAAGAATGCCGCACTAATGCAAACCAGTCAAGGGAGTGCATTGGCAATGCCAATACTCACTTGTAATCGTTGTGGCATAGATCATTTGATCGCACAGTGTCCTAACAATCCAAACGCACCGAAAATCACACCATTGAACATAATAGAGATTGTTGATGGGACACCACCAACTATAAACATAGCACCAGTGAATGCACTCACACGGTCGATGCTCCAAAAGCAAAATTACATCCTCGAAGAGAGAGATGCTGCGTCCATTGGCCGAGCGAGAAAGAAGAAAACACGAAGAAAGAAATCCCTTAATGCTTCTAGCTCAAAACCTAGTTCAAAGACTAACATAGGGACAGGAGAGGATCCCGTGTATATGAATGACCCTGAGGATGACTCAGATTCGATAGAGACCACGGAGACCAAAACTGTTACTACAAAGGAAAAAGCCAGTGAGGAGGATCACGAGAGGGAATTACGACGAACACCAAAAGAGTATTCAAAGTTAAACTACCCATTTGTGAACCCCCAAGATAAGCCACGAGAGACAAAATATGAGGATTGCAAGAGAAAGATTGGAACCTATCCAAATGCAACAGTGGAAATTGAACGAGTCCAACAATTGAGGGGCTTGGTGGAAGAAACTCAACGAACATTAGAACCTGAACCCAAACATATCCAGATGTCGGACACAGTGTTTCCCACACAAGTTCAACCTCACAAGAACTACAGGCCGTTAGCTATACCCAATATCATTCGGGAAGAGAGTGAGGGTAGGACATCTGAAAGTGGACACACACCTTTCCTACTAGAGAGAATGCTTGGTGAGGGAATGCCCGACCCCCTTGAGGAAGTGGAGATTCCATCTTCACCATTCTCTTGTCAGGGTCCTACGTCCCACAAGATGCCATTAAATGTTGCCAAATTGATGGATTTCATGTCTTCAGAAGTTAGAACCACCATCATGTCCAAACTATATAAAGACCCCGAGCTAGTCTCAGCTCTTCGAGCCTTCCTCAATGGAGAATTACAGGCCGGATTACCACAGTTTGCACATATGAACAAACCTGACTCGGTAATGAATGAGGAGGAACATTTAGCACCACCATCTGACCTAGCGGGACATGAATCTGTAATTGAAGTACCCATTAACAAGTTGGGGCAATACTTTGAAGGTGATGAATCTAATGCTACTCTACCAATCACCACTAAAGGATTAACTGTAAAGGGAGTCCTTGACGGTGGTGTGGGAGTCAGCATGGTGACAAAGAGTTGTTGGGAGTCTATGGGGCGACCTCACCTTGAAGCCACAAGCGTAGTGGTAAAAATGGCTAATGGATCTATTGTTACGCCTATTGGAATGCTTAAGGATCTCAGGATCAAGGTCTTGGGACACAAGGTAAGGCAGACTTTCATTGTTATGGATTTTTCCAAGCATCCTATGTCATTTGAGATTATCTTAGGGCGTCCATTCATGAGGGAAGCAAAAATGGTGCATGACTGGTCCAAAAACCACGTCTACTTACAGTTCCAAGACTCTGTCATTCGAGTTGATCTTTTAAGTGGTCGAACGCATCCTCTAGGAAATAAATTCATCATTGATAATCGATCAGACACAACAATTCACTCAGCTCCATTACAGTATTGTTACATGTGTAACGAAGCCACGGATATTGGGAAGAACTCGCCTTATAGGGATATCCTACCCGGAATGGCTGAGTCAGACAATGTCGATTGGGTACACCTAGCGGAAACTATAGATACATGGGGAGCTAGAGGAACAACCTGGGTAACACCAGATGGGGAAGAGATACCACACATTGCACCGGTAAACATGTTAGGTGTAGCGCATATAACATCCGATGATAAGAAAGAGGCACACCTACGTGAGAGTGAAACCGATGATTCCTCAAAGGCTTCAGGCCAATACACATCAGAAACGGAATCTCAGGGAGAAATGGATTCAGAACCTAAGGAAACATCGAGTGAGCCAAGTATAGAAACTGAACACTCAAGGTCTAGTACGACCATCTATGGTAATTTATATGAGAGTGAAGAAGATACAAGCGAAGACCTATCAAGCGAGTCGAGTTCAAACATTTACCAAAATCAAAACCTTAACAAGAAACAAAGGTCATATAAGAGACGACGATATCGAGCGAATGTGAGAGCTAGGATAAACAAGGAAAGATCTACTGCAGAATGGCTTAGCTATCTAGGGGCATGTGATGCTCATCGAAAGCTAGTAGACAATTGGGGTGAACATCTCCAGAGTGTCATGTGGTGTAGCCCGTGACCCATTGACCTCGCTCAATTGGAGGTTACACCGAAATTGAGTCGAACTATAAGAAGACGTCAAAACCGAGAGTTAGCACAACAACAAAAGGAGGCAGAACTAAAAGAAAGGTCTCCGTCAGGACAAGAGCCTGCTGACTTACATACAGCTCCTGAACATTTTAAATCTTATACCACGGGGGAGCGAAAGGTTGTGTATGCCAAAGCCCAACGAATACCTACCAATGGAAGCAGTGGAGTCTATGATGGTCCAGCGGTAGTTAAAGAGATAGAATTAGCAAAACCAGGTGAGGAGTCTAAACCAGTCTTTATTGCTCAAGACCTTACCGAAACTGAAGAGGCTGTACTTAAGGAGCTCCTCAAGGAATACAAGGATATCTTTGCTTGGACATATCATGACATGAAGGGCGTTCCACCTTCTGTGGTGCAACATACAATTCCCATGATCAACACTGCTAAACCCGTCCAGCAACGACCCTATCCAATGAATCCTAAGTACGCCAAAATTGTACAAGAGGAGATTGAAAAACTTATCCAATGTGGATTCATATACCCTATTGAGCACTCAGAATGGGTTTCTCCAATAGTCATTGTGCCAAAAAAGAATGGGAAACTAAGAGTGTGCGTGGACCTCAAGAAAGTTAATGCAGCTACTAGGAGAGATCATTATCCCTTGCCATATTCAGAACACGTGCTTGAAAGAGTTTCGGACAAGGAAGCTTATAGCTTTTTAGATGGGTACTCTGGTTACAATCAAATCACAATTGCATTAGAGGACCATGCTAAAACTGCTTTTATCACAGAGTTTGGAGTGTTTGCATTTCGTGTTATGGCTTTTGCCTTAACGAATGCACCTGCTACATTCCAACGATTAATAAACACTGCGTTTAAAGAATTTCTAAGGGAGTTTTGTGAAGCTTTCCTAGACGACCTTTGTGTTTATTCTTCTTGGGAGAAGCATTTGTTATATCTACGAAAAATATTTGAAAGGTGCAGATTTTATCGCATCTCATTGAACCCTTTCAAATGCCAATTTTGGGTTAAGCATGGAGTCATTCTAGGGCATATAGTGTCCAAGAAGGGGATATCCACCGATGAGAGTAAGATTAAATCCATTGCCGATTTGCCACCACCTACGAACTATAAAGGAGTTCAAAGATTTATGGGCCATGTTGGTTATTATTGAAGATTTATTTTAAACTTTGCCGAGATAGCGCGTCCATTGTACAAGCTTCTTATCGAGTTTCACTGGACGGAAGAATGTCATCAATCTTATGAGTTATTAAAGAAGGCCCTAACAAGTGCTCCAATCCTGCGAACACCCGATTGGAATGTACCTTTTCATGTGCATATCGATGCATCAAATTTTGCTATTGGGTGTGTTCTAACTCAACCAGGAGAACATAAATTGGACTACCCTATTAGCTTTGCAAGTCGCCAATTAAATGATGCCGAGATGAACTACACTACTACAGAGCGCGAAGGTCTAGCTATGATTTACGCAGTAAAGAAATTTCTCTATTACCTTCTTGCTACCAAGTTTGTGTTTTATGTTGATCATCAAGCATTGCTATATTTGGTAAACAAGCCGTGTTCCACAGGTCGAATTACACGATGGTTGTTAATTCTTCTTGAGTTTGACTTCACCGTTGTTGTGAGGCCTGGGAGGAAACATGTCATGGCGGATCATTTATCTCGTATCCCTAATGGCGAAGCTCCTACGGGGGTTGATGATGAATTTCCTGATACTCCTTTGTTCATTGTTGAGACAATGCCTGAATGGAGTGAAAAGATTGTTAACTTCTTAGTTAATGGTTTTCCACCCAAGGAACTGCAAAAAGATATAGCTCGAAAATTAATCAAGGAATGCGAACCCTATTGCTTACTAGCTGGAACTCTCTATAAGAGAGGAAAAGATGATGTTCTTAGACGCTGTGCCTGCGAGGATGAGTATTTATATATTCTACAAGAGGCACACATGGGTGTAGCTGGTGGTCACTTTTCAGGAAACTTGACTGCCCGAAAGATCTTACAGTCAGGCTATTGGTGGCCCACTTTGTTTAAGGATGCATCACTTTTTGCAAAGGGATGTGATGAATGCCAACGCTTCAACAAGCCACAAAGAAGGGATAGGATGCCTCTACATCCCATCAAGGTAACCCGACCATTTGAAAAGTGGGGCTTAGACTTTGTAGGACCGATTAGTCCGGCTGCACGTAACATGCAATCACGATATATCATTGTGGCTACCGACTATGTAACCAAATGGGCTGAAGCAAAAGCAACACGAAAGGCGGATGAAAAAACAACAGCTAAGTTCCTCTTTGAGAACATTATCACACGTTTTGGATGCCCCTTTGAACTTGTGAGTGACAATGGAACTCATTTTATAAATGAAGTAATAAAAGAACTCACATCAAACTTCATGATATCTCACCACAAGTCCACACCCTATTATCCCCAAGCAAATGGCCAAGCTGAGAGTACCAACAAAACTCTCATCTTCATTTTGACAAAGACAGTTGAGGCTCATCGCACTGATTGGGACCTAAAGCTTACATCAGCTTTATGGGCTTATTGTACTGCGTATAAAGTTGCTATTAATTGCACACTGTTTAAGATGGTGTATGGCCAAGAAGCAGTTATGCCATGGGAGTTTGTCATTCCTAGTCTTCGAGTAGCTTCTCAAGAAGGTTGGGATGGTAACCCCTTAGTGGAGCGATTATATATCCTGGAAAGGCTAGATGAAGAGAGGCAATTAGCTGTGCGAAATGCTCTAGTGGAGAAGGATAGGAGAAAGAAGTGGTTTGATAGCCATTTAAAGGATAAAGACATCAAGGTTGGTGATAAAGTTCTTATGTACGGGGTACGTAATGAAAAGCAGAAATTGAAATACGCTGGTAAGGGACCATATCGAGTGTGTGAAATTACCCCGCAAGGTACCATTCGCGTAGAGACTCTAGATGGAGTTGAAACCATTGGATTCCTTAATGGGAGTAAATTCAAAAGATATTATGATCCTCTAAGCCAGGAAGAGTTGCAAGCCATCCATCAAAAGAAGGCTGCCAAGGAACAAGCAGAGCTTAAAAAAATCCAAGCAAGAGTTGAGGCTCAAGAACGACAACAACGTCTTAGACGCCAACGAGAGGCTAATCTGGGAATCACGCAAGAATTTTTCGAGGACACAGATGACGACTCATTAGAATCTGAGCCACCCCTACGATACCCAATTGAGCTAAATAGCCCCTATGGGAAAGTGCTATACAATGCCTTATTAGATACGGGAGCTAAACACAATTTGTTATCCTATGGAGTTTGGTGTCAATTAGGGAAACCGACCCTATCCCCGAGTACGATGCAAGTCAAGGGCATTAATAAAAAGAAAACTGCTATTCTTGGAGTCCTTCAGACCCCCTGTTGTCTATGACAATGGAAGCATAGTGCAGAGGTTTCTAGTCATGCCCGCGGGAGCTATGGAACGCCACGTAAACTTGGGACGCACGTGGATGTTGGCAACCAAATGCACTATTGATTAGGATACTGTTAGTGTCACGACGCGACCACCGACTCTTACCCCTATCATTCAAGCAAAGTCACCTACGTTGCAAACTCTAGCAAAGTTGAAGGATAGCCAACATTCACAAGCCAAGGTGGTTAACTCGTCTTTGTCGGCTACCCATGAATCTAGCACTTCAACACTTGTAGTTGCAGCAAGCAGTAATATTGCACGTACTCAACTTGCACGACCTAAGAGTACATATCAATGGGTCCCCAAGGCGTTACTTACAACTACCTCAACCCTCCCATCCATTCCAAGAAAAAATTTCCTGGGAAAACCAAGAGCGCGCCCTAAGAGAGTCAAGACCAAATCACGATGGATTCCAAAACAACTATTAGAAGCCCAAGGCTACTATGATGGAAATGAGCAAATTTGGGTACCTAAACGTAAAATGTGTCCTTTCCTATCGACAACAAACCCATATGAGTCCAACAGTGTAACGCTAAAGCCAATGGCAGACCGTGGGAAGGGAAAGATCACAGAATGCTACACACCTAGTCCAGAGCTAGTTTGGGCTCCAAGGCAAAACCAATTTATTGCACCTAGCTCAGGAAGGGGGGAATTCCATGAAGCTTCTAGCTCCTCATGTAATACATCCATAGAGGTAAAAGCTTCTACACAGCCTCCATCTATAGTAATGGACCTCCATGAAGCTACAAAAGAGTCCACAACTCCCAGTGTTCAAGAATCACCTGATGAACCACTTCAAGTTCGATCCTGGGAGAGTACCTTACCACCCTTGCAACTTGACGAGGCACCTAGGGTAATAGAAAACTACTGGCAAAAATCCTCACCTATTACCAACTGGAACAATTGGTTTCAAAGGGTGACAAGCTCATTTCAAATGGTATGATCTGCCCAAGGAAGGGGGGAGTGTTTGTGGACATCCATCATTCACTTGCTTCCCTCTCAACCTTTCTCCCTGACCTCTTAATCTTCGATCTTAGGGAATATATATATAAAGCCTTATACTCACAAAAACAAGATAAAAAAGTAAAAGAGCAAGAGCCATAACACAAATCATAAAAACAAATTATGCACAAGAACACGACCCTTGTAATATTTGCACTCTAACCATCATCTATTTGCGTGTACATATATGGCTAGTACGCTAGAGTCATCCACTCCTGCCTTGGGTGAGAGGTACCCTCGTTACTTTTCACAAATATTTCATATGGTCTTTCCAGTGCTTGCATGTGAATGGGATTTGATAGGGACGCTAGCATGTGAGAGGAATTTTGAGGAGTTAGAATGGCTGATACGTCTCTTGACCACGTCTGATCCATACTTAGAAGAGAGCGTTTCTCCCATTGCACAAGCCTACCCTTTTGACCAAGATGACTATAGGCGTCTAGTGACCTTCTTAGTAAACATGGGCACCTATGATGAAGAAGAAAATTTACACGACTACACGGATGGCACATATGGTCTCATGGATGATGACTTCGTTTATCTCGACGACGAGGATAGGGGTTTAGCCTTAGGGTTTCCCCCCAACCTCTACAATATCCTATTCCCTTGACTCTCTAGGGGGGAGTGCAAATAATTAGATTAGGGTTCCTTATGTTTTTTGTTGTGTTCAATAAGTGTTGATACCTTTTTCCACTAATGTGCCTCCTGGAGGTATTCCTTTTGTTTCCTAGTGTGTACAGGAGCGTGTTGCTATTGGTAGGATTTGGACCTTCATGGAATCTTTATCTCGACTCACTCTTCAAATCAAGCGTGACCATCGACACAAACAGGTGTTTCTTGTCCATTAGCATTGCCCCTTATCTTTTTGCATCCATGTTTGTCTGCTTTGATTGTGATTGGTAGCATAATATTCAGCGCATTTGCTTAGTATCAAACATTTAATTCAATGTAATCTTTTGTCATAATCAGTTGTCTAGGTTTAAAACTCAAGCAGTCCGACTAAGCTAGTTTGACCAAGTTAGGTGTTAGAGATCTTCTCTTAATACCATGGGGAATGCCTTCCTAATAATCAACGGTTACTTAGGTTCTTAATCCGATTTAGGCAGCATTGTGTGAAATGTACTAGGGCTTTCTAGTGGGCTTGACCATATTGACCTTTAGCTTAAGTATTATAAAGGGAGTTTACTAGTGTGATGAGCCTGGGGAGGTGTATCAGTGTTATATGACCCCCCAAAGTTACAAAATTAAAATGCTGAAAATGAACAAACAAAAAAATCAAAGTGCCACACTGTAAAATCTTAAGCTGGAAGAGAAATCTCAGCTTGATTTGGTACTTCACTCACATGTATTGCCTATGGTACTTGAGCCCTAGAGGTTCCCAGTGTGGGTGCTTTTCCTTGAAAAGCAAAAAACCCAAGGCATACAAAATAAGCACACACATCAAATTGAATCACTGTGAAAAGACTTTGGGGGGTCAAAGAAAAAGTAATCAGTCAGGCGATGATTTCATGAGAAATTCCTTTTATGGTATCTTAACTACAAGGTCTTCTAGATAGAGCCTCTAGTCAGCCCTCGAACATGAATACTTGGCTCTCGCGATTAAACAACTTAATTGACCACAGAAAATTAAGAAGCTTACCCATGGTATTAATATTCGATCTCTAGTGCCTTTCGACCGTCAAATTAGCGACCCCAGACTTGTTTAATTTTTTACCTTTACATCTGTTTATGCATTTGATTACATTGCAATTTAATGTTCATTGCTGACAAATTGTTTGAAATTCTTTTACCAATCAATGTGTCTACCTAAAACTGCATTTGCTTTTTAATCACTTATGAAAATGCAATTACCGTGCCAATGTTGTTTGATTTTGCAGTGACTGAAGAAGGCTAAGGACATTCATCTCAAATGCTCTTCCACCTCGACGAACGAGCTTCAACTCAATAGCTTCCGAGGACGGAATCTACATCAGGAAGGGGGACATGTTAACCCTCACGGCTCACGGACACCCCATCACGTACGATGGACGTGTATTATGTATTTGGTAGAGTCAGGTACCGGGCTTGTCGGACCAATAGGAAAAGGGTAAGAGTGATCGCCGATGAGAGGCGCACTCTAACTGGGACATTCAAGGGATTAGTTGGCTAAGCATGGGCGCCCAAGTGTGAATGGGGTGAGCTCATATAAAAGCCAACTAAACCTAAAATTCACGCATTCTCTCATTTGTGCAATAGAAGAGTGCTCTTGCTCCATCTCCATCTCCATCTCCATCTTCTTCTTCTTCACCTCCGTGTGTGTGTGTGTGTATGTGTGTGAGAGAGAGAGGGAGAGTGTATGTGCGATCGAGCATTACGAAGGCACGACGGCGGCGAAGCGGTTGAGCGCGGCACGACTGCAGCTTCTTCTTCATCGCGGCGAGGAATCCACTACGAAGGCGAGCGTAGAGCGGTGAGTGACACACCCTTTGCTCTCTTGAGCTTGCTAAGTTTAGGCTTGTTGTGTGCTTGGAGCCATTTGTGGCTCGCACACGGTGTATCGGCAAGTCCTTTGCTTCGACAGTGCAGCAAGGAGCGCACACCGACACACAAGACGACGGAATGCTTTGATCAGAGGCATTCTAATGTGGACCATGCATGACTATCCTGGGCTAACAGAATGCTCAGGTGATCTATTGACACTCCTCACTCAGACAATGTAAATCTTGTTTTTTCCCATAGTTGATCTATTATCATGTGTATACATGCAGGGCTTCAAACAAGCGGATACAGAGCATGTGTCACATGTGGACCTAGACTGAATGCACGTAGGGCGCCCTCACTGAAGAAGCAAATCTACGAAGGTCATCAAGCGTATCTTCCAGAGAATCATGTGTTACGCGACGGCTTTTTGGGAAGAGAGCCACCAAGGATGTCTGCACAAGCATGGTTAGAGCAGAAGGAGATGTGCGATGACGGATTGCCTCCAGGGATGAAGAGACTATCTCTATGGTATGAGTTACCATACTGGCCCCGACTCATGATCAATCACTTGCTCGATCCAATGCACATATTCAAGAATGTGGGTAATCTACTATGGGACCATCTAACCGGCAAGAAAGATACTTTGGGAGCCAGAGTTGACCTTAGAAATGTGGATCGTATGGAGCAATATTGGCCGCAAACAGCATCTGATGGATCGATAAAACTCCCTAAAGCACCATGGATTTTCACAGGAGCCCAAGAACACAAAGTAAAAGAGACCATTCGATCTTTGCGGACCCCCACTGGCGTAATGCACTCGCTCCGAACGTGTTTTACTAAAGAAGGAAAGCTTACCGGTTTGAAGTCACACGATTGGCATAAAATGTGTCAGATACGTTCATAGTGGACTTTAATATCATTGCATAAAATGTGGACTTTAATATCATTGCTGCACATACTTTACAGTTTATTTTACCGGTTGCCATTGAGGGATGTTTGTCTCTCGATATCCATAACACAATCTACAAACTTGCAAAGCTGGTGCAATGGATCTCACAAAAGGAGATCAACGTAGACTCCATACCATTCGCCAAACTAAATGCTGCGGAGCTTGTATGCATGTTTGAGAAACATTTTCCTACTACCATGCTAACCATTCAGGTGCATCTTCTTGTTCACATAGTTGATGAGGTGGAAATAGCTGGCACAGTTCATTCCAGATGGATGTTCTTCTTAGAACGTTTCATGAAAACACTTAAGGGATATGTGCGTCAAAAGGCACGTTCGGAGGGTAGCATGGCAGAAGGTTGGTTGGTATCAGAGTCCCTAGTGTACATTGGAGAGTGGCTAGACGGATTTGATAAAGCCCGGGACACGCTATGGCGAACCATAGATGATGAGCGCATATCTGGGATTGTCATGTGCAATCTCGGTGTTGAGAAGAAGATGACGGAAGATCTAGAGGCTAAAATCAACCGATTTTGCATGCTTCACAATCCAGTGATGCAAAAGTGGATTTCACAATATGAGGATGCAAAGCAAGAGCGACAAAGGGCACGAATCGAGTGGAGACGGGGAAGACGACCACCGATGCACTATCCGACGGTTCTGGAGAGCCTACCAACATTCATGAGCTTAAGATGGTTGCACAACCAATTGAAAAGCGCACAACAATGCGGTGACGAAGTGATTGAGGAAGAGTGGGAGTACTCTCGGGGTTGCACGACCAAGGTAAGTTTGCAATGTACGACTAGCTAGTGACTTTATTTCTAAATGTTTGAACGGCCACTCATAATCTTTGTTCGTTGTAGTATAAGTCATACACAACAGCATGGTGTAAAGGTCGACATTTTAGGGTGGAACGGATCGACAAAAAGAGTTTTACTCAAGATTGTGGAATCATGGCAAAATTTGAACAGTCTAGTTGACGACGTTCCTCTGATGCAGATCCTGTGGTGGTGGAACTCACTTACTTCGGCACGCTACAAGAGATTTTGAGGATCGATTACAGAGGATTTTTTGTCGACTTGTTCGACGTGCAATGGTTCAAGATAATCATGGAGGGTCGCAACGCTACTGTGCGTAGAGGAGAGTCTGGTTTTCTTGAGGTGGATTCTACTAAGAAATGGACTGACCTAAGAGACACTTTCGTACTACCCGAGCATTGTGAACAAGTAAGTATGTAAATAGTTAACATCCCCCTTTTACAAGTTATGTGCTTGAAAGCTCTCATGTAAGTTATGTGGCTCTGGCAGGTAATATTTCATCCTACAAAGTCTACATCAAACTGGTGGTACGTCATAGAGGTAGCCCCTCGTAGTGCAAGGACGTATGAAGGCTACCATGTGCCAATCACAACGGCATCAATGGAGGAGATCAGAGAAGATTCTCAATCAGAAGCCGCTGCAGTGGTGCCAGATGAGCATCAAGATGCTACTACTCTATATGGGGTGCATGCAGAGGAGCTACAAAATGAAACAGAGGATATGTGTTTAAACGGAGAGCTCTATATAGATATAGGAAGTTATGCTGAGTTATGCGAGGATGAGAGAGAGATCTCTTAAAGCCACAAATATTGTATTTGAACAATTTTGCTCCGTGCTGTAAAAGCTCTGGCTCTCTAAGTACCTTCCATGGTGTATAACGCTCTTTTCTACTCGCGCTCACATCTTTTGATTGAAAATTTTGAGTTTTCGACTTGCCTCTTCTATCACTCAATTCATTGCGTCATTGTATTTATATGCGTCATTACGTCATTGTATTTAATGGTCTTTGCGTCATTGTCTACTCTATTCATTCAATATTAAGTTTAAATATTCGTGTGTTTAATGCAGGTATGGATGATGAGGAGTTTCTTTCTTCTTTGTCACCGCAGCAGAGACAGTGGTACGTGGAGCGTCATCGCTCTGGCGCATCATCGCGCGTTCCTACTCCATCCGCATCTCCCTCTCTTTCGGAGCATTCGGCGCGCTCCGAAGCTTCGGCGTCGACGAGACGATCTTCACACTCGTCTAGACACCGGCGCTCTAGTGGTGGCGGTGGCGGGTGTTGTGGAGATTCCGCCGCCGATGCCTCCACACCGCCTCATGTTCGACGAGGCTCTTTACCCTCCCCTTCTTTGCCCGCCCCCACACCAGCCACAACATCGCCATCTACGCCAGGTTTTGTGCGGCTGACAGTTCCTAGCAGCTACACACCTCTACCTACTCCACCAGGAGCCACCCCACTCGACACTCCTCGCTTCGGGGCCCAGACGCCGGTGGAGACACCTGACGTCCGTACCCCCATCGACACGTCGCTAGAGACCCCTGCCGGGACACCCAGGTTCACGCGTCACCGGCCAGAGGGCTTGCCTTACTCCGTCGACTTCAACGGCGGCATCATCATGGATGATGACGGCAAGAAGGTGATCTCGCGCATGCGTGGTCTTTGCTCTCAGCTGTTTAGACACTACATACTAAACAAATGGAGTGAAGTACCAAGTGATTTAAAAAACAGAGTCATCAGCATACTTCATGATGAGTTTCCCGTTCCAACACAGGATCAGCGCTTCAATGAAGACCTAATGAAGATTCGAATGCGCGAATACTGCAAACACAAGCGTTCCGAAGTGCAAAAAGCAATCAAGCATGGGTGGAACAGGCCAGATTGGCTGGCCAAAGAAGATTGGAAGAATGCGAAGAAAGCAGCGCGCGAGAATCCCGACGAGTGGAAGCAACAAAAGGATGCAGCCAGAGCGCGAGTAGAGGCAGGGAGCTCGCACCACTTGGGGAGCGGTGGATGGGCATCATTTGAGACCGATTTTGTAAGTGTTTTCGCATTGCTCTTTATGTTCGATAGTTTAGGGTTTATGAGTTTTTTAATTCTAACATAATGAAATCTTTGTATGTTTTGACAGTGGTCGATGACAGGACGTGATCCCACACCGTACGAGCGCGAGTACGCAGGCAGGAAGGGCTTAAACGCCCTGATGGACATTCTCAGTTCTCGCTGCGGCATGGTTAGTATTAGGGTTTACTCTTTTCTATTTTTTGTATTGTTTTATAAATGTCGTTATATGTTTATACTTACTGAAAGCTATCTTATTGTCTTTTTTTGCAGAATCGGACAGATACGCCGCTTGGACGCGATGAGACGTTTGACTAGACGACGTCAGTTTAGCCGTAGCTAGATAGCATTAGTTTAGGGTTTCTCATAGCTTATGTATCATGAGACGGATTTTATACGTCTTTTTGAACCATGTATATTATTACATTTGTCACCGCAGTTCATTTTGCCAATCAATTCTTTATGCCTATGATGTTGTACAATTGTCATTATTACATTTGCCAATCAATTCATTTTGCCTATGATGTGTACAATTGTCAATTTTACGCTTGTCAATTTTGCAAACAATGCATCTTGTGGGTGACTATTTTGGGTCTATTATCTACCCTTGCACTTTTTTTAAAAAGTGAATCAAGTACAATATGCTTGATGGGTGGCAGGGCATTCAATGCCCTGTCACCAAAAAAAATTTCTCTCAGGCGTCGCTATAACCGTCGATATTTATGGCTCTGTAGCGTCGCTATGAGCATCGCTATAGACTTTTGTGTAAACGTCGCTATGAGCGTCTCTATATAGCGACGCCTATAGCGACGTATATAGCGACGCTCTCGTAGCGATGCTATTAGCGATGGTTTTAGCGACGCCGGGGGTTATAAAAACCCAGTGTATTTCCGTCGCTAACAGCGTCACAAGAGCACACAACCTCTTGTAGTGTCTTTGATTCGCTTAGCAAACGTATCATTATATGTATATGGTCTCTGTCTGCTAGGCTTTGCATCTTGTTTTAGTGGGATTGTGTGTTGGCATATCGATGGGTCAACTCCCCTTAAGTCCTTATAAGACCATGCAAACACATCCCTGTACTCTCGGAGAAGACTCAAAAGTCTCTCTTCCTCGCCTGGAGACAAATCTGTGGCTATGTACACCGGTCTAGGTGTCTCACCTGGAGCTGCGAAATCAACTTTTTTTGCATCTTCCGGTCCGTCATAAGATTCGTTCGCCTTTCTCTCTCTAATAGGTTGGGTTAATACCACCTTCCTATCCTCTATTGTGAATTTCCTGTAGTGAGAGGGAACATCCATGTTTTCCTTGATTTTGGCGTTTTCGTCCTCTCCACTCTCAATTTCTGTCGTCCAAACTTCTTTCAGAGTTTTCTTGAGCTCTCTGTACTTGTTTCTACGTTCTAACTTGGACTCCGTGTGTTCTCTGTTGCGCTTGTTCTTTTCTGATTTTTCTGTTTCAGTTTTCGTTTCATTCCTTTGAATTTGATTTCTTGAGCTTCTTTTGTCTTTTCGTAAGCTCTTTTGATCATTGCCTCTCATTCTTCCAGAAATCTTGTCCTTAACACAATCTTCCGCCTTTACTAGCATTAGGAATTGATTTTTTCCTCTTATTCTAGGCATCGGATTGGTTCTAACCCCCTTTGTTTTTCTCTTTGCTCTATAGCGTTTCTGGCGTTGTTTAGTTTGGTTCGAAAAATCATAAAATCTGACATCCGTTATAGTTTCTTCGTTTCAGCTTGAATTGTCCATTGACTCGTTGTCTGCTTCATTTCCCGACTCTGGATGATCGGGAATGTCGTGAAACACCTCTTCTTCATCTTCCTTTTCTAGTGTATCGTTCTTTTCAATTTCTTTTTTGAGTACAGTTCTCAACATGAAGTACGGAACCACGTTGTACCCGTCCTTGTCGCAAAATTTTATTGTGGGACCATCCGGAATTGCACAAACATCTAGGGTTGCTAGAATGTGTGTCCATTCTAATGGTTCAAGCGTGTCCTCTGGAAAGGGTTCTCCTATATAAGTTTCGTCTTCGATAGCCCTTTCTAAAACATATTCTTCTCGCCTCAGACTTCCACATTTCGAGGCCCCACACATCCATAACTCCTTGGGCTTACCTAACCAAGCTGGAAATTCGGATCCCGCCAAAGTAGCTGAATCAAACTCCTCTACCGGTGTTCAGTTCACATCTTTGTAGCTATGGTCTTTCAGGTTCACACGTGTAGTGGTTTCCATATTTCTCAGGTATATGTGATCGTAGCCCCAATCCTGGACCATTTTCAACTGTCTCATGAATGGTCTTTCCAGTATGATATCATAGTTTTTCTCCTTGCCAAAATCGACAATAGCAAAAGTATGTTCGTATTCAATGCCGCAAGAAGTCACTACGACTTTCTCTAATAATCCCATAGGTTTCTCCATGTGTCCATCTGCTAATTGGAGTTTCAACCTAGTCTTCCTTCTTGCTGGTTTCCCCCATTTTTTCCAGATTTCTTTTGTAGCAATGGCTACCCCAGCTCCGCTGTCTAGTATTGCCATCGTGTTCACTCCTTGGAATTCAACTGGTAAGGTTGTATTCCCCTCTTCACCTTCGCAATACTCTCCGACCTTGTTTAAGGGTACAGGCTTAGCGTTCTTTTGTGGTTTGCTGAGCTCTTGTATACCCTCTTGCAGTCTCGATGTTGGGTCTTTTATCCCAAATTTCTCCAAGCATTTTCCTACAGTGGTCCACATATGTGGTCTTAGCCTCAAAAGCTCAGCTAGAGTGATAGTGCATGTCACTGGTGTTGACAAGATCTCTATCAATCCTTGCGAGTCCATGACTTTTTTTGATGAGATTCTTCGTGAGGGAAGTGCTCTAATCTCGGATTTTGCTTCATACTCTCCTAAGTATGAAGGTAAGGTATTCAGTGAATGAGGTTTGCTCTCCATTGTTCTAATAGAGCCCCCATCTCCCCAGTAAGATTGCAGATCCAAGTCCACTTGAGATCCTGCCTCAAATTCCACTATGGGAGGATTCCTGATGTCCTTTTCCCAATTTGTCTGATTAGCTTGGCAACTTAGCTCGTTTGCAAAGTTTGCCTCTCTCACTTGTTTCCAAAATTCATTGTAATCCTCATCTCTTCCGTAAGACCTCTGTATGACTGGATGAAATCTCTCTATCTCCTAATCGGTTGTGTTCAATACTATGCGGTCATCCTTGTGTGTATCTTCAGACTTTTGTGCACTGTGAGTCTTTTCACCTACCCGTGAAATGATAGTCTCTTGCTGAATTGGGTTTTCCGTTCCACAATTCATTGTTTCTCTTGGTGGTTCTAATAAGGCTTGTGCAGTCTCGATCATTCTCTGGCACATTTCAAGTCTCTGTTTTTCCAATTCCGCGTTTGGGTATGTCATCCACCTCTGTTCTTGTGTTTGGTTGTTCTTTAACCTAGCTTCGTAAGCTCTCATCAGTGCGTCCAATGGTTCGTGTACTTTGTCGACTAGCAATGATCCCCCTAAGCTTAAGCTCGTTGTTTCTTTGATACTCTTTTGTTTCGTTCTTTCCGGGCTCATCTCTCGTTTCTCGTTTTGACTCTCAAGTTTTTCTAATCTATCTTTAGTTCGCTTTAGTTCCTCAGCTAGAATAGCGTCTTCACATTCGTTTCTCAACTTCATGCGTGCTTTTCTAGCTTTCCATGTGTTTCTCTGACTCCGCGGTCCTTGACTAACCACTTCAGTCGCTAACTTTCCCTTCTCAGGTTCTCTAGTGGTTTTCTTAGCTTGAGCTCTAGTAACAACTTGCGTTGGTATCAGAGTTTCATTTTCAGACCCACTGCTGGTAGGAATAGTTTCTAGCATATTCAATGTCGTCTTTTGCACTTTGTTTGGATTCTTTGAACAATCCTCAATGAAGTGAGTAACCCCACACTCAGTGCAATAAGTGTTAATTCTAATGATTTCCGTATGTGGACAAACATTCATCAGATGGTCACCTCCACACTTGTAACAGGGTCCTAGTGCTGGTCTTGGTCCCACTTGATTCGTCCTTTGTGGATAGGATGGTCTTTGTCCTGTTAACCCTCCATGAGCTATGAACATCAATGTTCTTGCGTCCAAATTGTATCTCTCTTCATCAGAAGCACTTGTAACTGTTGGTATTCCAACATTCCCAATCATGCCCCATGGTTCTGGTTGTTTGGGTTCTTCTGGTGGGTAATACACAGTTGGAGACATGTGTGCACCAGATTCTTCATAATAGGCTTGAACAGGCACTAAGGCTTGTTCTTCCTGATTCTCTAAGGTTGGTGCATATCTAATTGTTGGGGTATAGGCGTCTGTGCCTTGCCCGGCCGCCCAGAGTCTGGGTGCCCACTGACTTGTATACCTTATGCATAGCATAAGTGTATAGGGGGCTGCTCACTCTTCAGAGTCTCCCCACCCATATCTGTGTTGTGTGTCTCCTTCTCTCTCTCTCTCTCTCACTCTCTGTCTGTGGTGCTCCCCGATCCCCTTCAATTGGTATCAGAGCTATGGTAACCGCGGAGAGCACGACGGCTTTGAGAGCTTCGAGGCGATAGCTCGCTCGCTCTCGACGGTGGAGTTCGATCGTGGAGTTTCACGGAGAGAGATTTTAGCTTGAGGAGCATTGTCTTTGGAGCTTAGGAGCTTGGTGTGGTCAAGCTTGGTCGAGGAGGCGGTTGCGGCTTCCTTGGTGAGAGGAGCTTTTGAGCTCAGTGGAGCTCGTTAGAGAAGTGCTCGGCGGAGGAGAGCTTGACATTCTAGTGCTTGGATGCTGTTGTGGCAGAGATCTTGTGTTGGAGCTTGCATTGAGAGTACATTGCATTACGCAGAGTGGAGCAGGAGCAGGTTCAAAACTGTGTGCCGCTCGTTTTTGCCATTTTCGGGCTCTAAAACGCATTTTTTTGCGTAGCTCCGTCATACAGAGTCAGATCTACATGATCCAGGAGTCTAGGTCAGGGTTTTGGCACGCTCCAGACGCGATGGTGATGTCTATTTGCTGAAATTATGCTTTGAATTATAGCAGGTACAGCAGCAAGTTTATTTGTGCACTCTCGGGTCCCAAAAACACTGTTTTTGGCATAGCTTTCACACCCGGACTCGGATACATATGATCCAGGAGTCTACCTTGGGGTTTTGGCACGCTCAGGACGCACTCGTCATATCAGAATTGTAAAATTCTGAATGCTGAATTTTCTGCAGCAGCAGTTGTTTATTGTGTGTCGAGGATTCCACACATGGTTTGCTCTCAGATGTGAGAGTGATATTTGCTGCAAGTTTCCTCACAGGTGGGAGGATACGATGTATGCCTTATGTGGTTTGATGCTCAGGGAGACTAATGTGATTGCATTTTGAGCTCGGCAATGTATGCCTCGAGCATGTTTTTTGGCAGTCACACGTAGAGCAGATATTTGTGTACTAAATTTGCAGGTGTTTGCAATGATGTATGCAAAAATGTGGAGATTGGTGCATGCATTTGGAGTGTGATTTGACGCACTTTGATTGCTCATGGTTTTGAGCGTGCAGTCAGTTTGGTTACTGGTTTTGTGGCCGTTTTACTGACGAAACTCTGGCGAAATTTTCCCAGGAGTTTTATGTGCATCATTCATGCGATCTAGGTAG
This sequence comes from Adiantum capillus-veneris, assembly GCF_014529385.1. Lineage (NCBI taxonomy): Eukaryota > Viridiplantae > Streptophyta > Polypodiopsida > Polypodiales > Pteridaceae > Adiantum > Adiantum capillus-veneris. The sequence continues at coordinate 24,154,635 of NC_140935.1, forward strand.
AGATTGCGGGTTGCACTCAGCATTTGTGTGCGGTGTTCTCTGCAGGTGGGAGATTTGTGCATGTGTATGCATCGATACCGCACAGTGTGGGCTTAGTGATTAGCTCACGGGTTTGACAGGCGTACAGTTATCTTGGCACACTCACAGGAGTGAGTATTGTGATGTATGCTTGTGTGGCTACGAGCTAGGTAGCCGGATTCGAGCACTAATGGCTTGAGGTTTTTTCAGCAGGTTTCAGCTACAGGTTTACAAGTTTACAGGCAGGTTTGAGGGCTTATTTGGGCGCTGAATTTTCAGCCATTGTTTCCTCTTTGCAGGTGTCCATGTATGACTCAGTTGTAGGCTGATCTGGGACACGTTTGTGACTTGTTTATGCAGTTGTTTAAGAGCTGAATTTTGGGGCTGTTTTGGGGCTGATTTGTAGCCATATCTTACAGCCATATTTGCAGACTTTTGTTGATGCGATTCGAGCCAGTTTAGGGCTGATTTGGTTGACATTTGCTACTCATTGTTGGTTGCTCTTTTGCGAGCATTATGGATGATTTTTCATTTGACTTCCAGCGTTATGGTCTGACACAATTTGATGGTGCAGATTTTGTTGCTTGGAAGGAACATATGCTTGTTGCATTGACAGATTTGGGGCAGGATAAACCCTTGCGTGGTTTATCGACGAAGCCCAAGTCTATGAGTGATGATGATTGGCATGATCTTGATGAGTTAGCAATGTCTACGATTCGTTTGCATCTGGTTGAGTCTGTTTACTGGCAGGTCTCGAGGGAGACTACAACTCATGCTTTATGGCAGAGTTTACATGCTATGTACGCGACATCCATGTCTACAGGGGAGTCTAGTCCCACTTCTATGTCCATGGGAGAGATTGGTCCCACACGCAAGTCTCGACGGCATAGAGACTTGACATGTTGGCATTGTGGACATAGAGGGCACATTAGGCGTCGATGTTTCAGGCGTTTGAGACAACGGAGGCGACAGATGCGTGATGCAGATTTGGGCATGACAGATGCTAGTGAGATCAGTACGGTGGTTACTGAGTATGCTTGTGATGGCAATGTCACATTTACATCTAGCTTGTCTTCAAACGATCTTATGTCTACGGATTGCATATCGGATTGCACATTGTCTTCACATTGGTTACTAGATTCAGATGCTACTTTCCATGTCACGTCGTATCGTGAGTGGTTTAGCACGTTTTCTAGTGGGAGACTTGGTTGTGTGCACATGGCTGATGGTGCTATGTATGACATTGAGGGTACAGGAGATGTATGTTTGTCCTTGCCTAGTGGTATGAGATTTACCCTGCATCATGTGCGTTATGTGCCAGATCTGAGACGGGATTTGATCTCAGTCAGACAGTTACGGGATAGTGGATGTCAGATTTCGCTACGAGAGCAAGATTTTGTGATGCATTTGGGTTCGCTAGTGATTGCGAGAGGTGCCAGGAGTGGTACAAGTTACCCATTGCATGTGGATCACGCGAGAGACGGTATTGTCTCTGTGATCATGCAGCCAGGTAGACAGCGAGAGAGCAGGCGAGTCTCTTTTGCTTGTGGGTTGCAGGGTACTTTGCATGGAGTGCAGAGTAGTGAGCTCGTTGTGCACACAGTTGGGGCACGAATTGAGCAGTCACACAGAGAGGTGACAGAGTCAAACATGCATGCTTTGCTAGTGACTGAGCAAAGCAGAGAGTCAGCTGTGCGAGATACTTCTATGCAGGATAGACAGGTAGAGCGGTCTTGCTCTAGTGAGTCACGACAGGAGGACGTTGTGCAAGAGTCTATGCATACGGAGTTAGAGCATGAGAGCTCTAGTGAGTCACAGCAGATTGAGTGGTCATGTTTGCAGTGGATGATTGCAGAGGAGACTGAGATGTCAGCGATTATGCAGTCATTTCTTTCTATGCTCGACAGTGAGCATGGGGATATAGTTGTGCAGGATATGTCTTCCAGCAGACACCTAGAGCAGCTGGTTTGCTCTGAGGTTGCACGACAGGTTGATGTGTCTTTTGCGGATAGTCAGGAGATGCATGTGGCTGACACGCCTTGTCGGTCAGAGATGCCTATTTCCAGGGATATATATGTTGATGCATGCTCCGTAGAGCTAGCAGGGCCCGCTAGCATTGCATCGGCATTCGGTGGTCTCATGTATGAGATGCTGATCTTGAGACCGGATATCGCAGCTGCAGTGGGAGCATTTGCAGTTGGGGTTGTCAGTCGTTTGTTGACTGATGATGGCATAGTGCACGAGGGAGATATGCAGGTATTGCGTACATACTTACAGTACGTGTGCGGTACGTCTGGTGGTGTATGGACTTACACAGGAGCAGGATAGCCGGATGCACACGAGCATAGCCAGCCAGTGGGCATCGTTTGAGAGCGGTTTTCTCTCACCTTTTGTAGTCTTTAGACTAGGTTCCCTTGCTTAAAGGCACAGTCGCCTTTAAGTGGGAGGTTGTTGGGGTATAGGCGTCTGTGCCTTGCCCGGCCGCCTAGAGTCTGGGCGCCCACTGACTTGTATACCTTATACATAGCATAAGTGTATAGGGGGCTGCTCACTCTTCAGAGTCTCCCCACCCATATCTGTGTTGTGTGTCTCCTTCTCTCTCTCTCTCTCTCACTCTCTGTCTGTGGTGCTCCCCAATCCCCTTCACTAATGCCACTGGTCTTGCTCCTGGTAAAGGTGGTTGTTGTCCCAATATCGGTTGCGGTCTTTCTATCCCCATAGGTCCTGGTACATTTCCCGTTGGGTATTGAGGTACTGGATGTACCTGAGGTGGTGCTAATTGAGCAGGAGGTGCATACTGACGCTCCCTTACATACCCTTTGTTGTAATAGCACTCCTCTGTTGGATGGTTTGTCCATTTTTGTTCAATAGCACACCATTTCAGTGGTTTTGGCAATGGTTTTTGGTATGGTGCCATCCTTTTTAGAGCATCTTCTATCATTTGCTCTACATTTGGCATGGTTGTTGTTTGAACATTATTTTTAGTGGTAGTCTCGCTCGCTATGGAGGAAGAGCTACTGAATGCAAAACCTGTATCCGCTGACACCTCTCCATAAACCGAACAGTTATCCACTAAGTACAATGCTGCTCTCGTTACTTGCTCGAAACTTGTACAAGCTTTCAAGTGCAAGTCCTTCTTGAGAGTGTCGTTTCTCAATCCTTCAATAAAGAGAACAGATAGTCTGTCATCTTGTGGTCGTTCACGTACTGGACATCTCTCAATGTATTGTTTGAAGCGAAGTGAAGCTTCTTTCACTTTTTCGTGTTCTCTCTGTTTAAAAGCATATATTTGTGAGACCGTATTGTGCTTAATCCCTCGTTTTGAGAATTCCTTAGCAAACTCTCTTAGCAAATGGTCAATGTCATGGAATACCCCTCTGTTCAGTGGTTGAAACCATGTCAATGCCGTACCTTCTAGAGTAAGACCAAATCCCTCGTATTGTGTATGGAAATCTGTTATCTGCTCAGCTCTTAATACTTGCTTAAAGAGTGACACATGTGCATACGGATCTCCTGAACCATCATACTTCTTTGGCATACACTTGGCTACTTGAGATGGTCTCATACTTCTATGGTCTGCTACCAATCTCATTGCTCCTGTGTCCCGGCTAAAGCTTTCTCTAGCATCATGGACTTCATGGGTTACCCTTGTCGGTTCCCCTGCCCTGAGTCTACTACTAGGAGGTAAATGTGATGGTTCCGCTTCGAACCTTGGACCTGGAGTGGTATACGTGGGGATTGGAACTGCACTACCTCGATTCGTATCCATTGACTCTCTGGAATGTAATGATCCCATTGGTCCGGGCTTCGAGTACTGAAGTTGACTGAAAGAGTCAGCAGCCTGAGTTCTTTGTCCTCTTGTCGTCATTGGGTTTTGCACTCCATTTGTTGGTGCTGGTCTTTGTGAGCTAGAAGTAACATAATACTGATGTAGTGGTCCCCCAAAGTATGTATATCCTTCTAATTCTTTCTTGCCCATTGTTGAGTATTGCCTCCCATACTTGTCGTAAGCGGAAATTTTCACTTCTGATCCCTCTGTGTAGGTAAAGATATAAAGTCTTTTTTGGTCTGTCAACTCTCCGGTGTAGGGTTCTTCACATCTATAATAGAGATCTTGCTCCCCATTATTATATTTGTATAGCCCCACATAGATGTTATCAGTGTTGATCCTTGTAGTTTCATTCTCTTTTCTTAACCTCGCATCAGGGAAGTTCATTATTGGTGCTTTCTCCTCGAGTTCTTCATCTACTTTGGCTTTGGTGCCCATCAATCCCCACTTGTCCACAATGTTAGGGTTTAGGACTACCAAGTACATGGTACCCTCGTCATCTAGATATCTATCTCCGCTATAGCTCACAGGCACTAAGTCCTTGAACTCACTAGGTCTATCTTCTATCTTTACACAATAGCGGTCCATTCCATCTTTGTAGATCTTGGCACCTTGCTCATTGTCGTACTGATATTATATGAACAATAGCTTCATTGTGGCGGAAGGGTTTGATGATCCTGCTGCCATATTTTCTCTGTTGTTCAGGTTCAAGTGTTCCAAGTGTTCGGTGAAAATCTCGTAAGATCTCTCCGAAGAAGTATCAGAAACACTTCCTTCAAAGATCGGCTCTAATGGTTGCACCCAACTTTGTTTTACACTTCCCTCGGTTAATATGACACTTGCTTGTTCCCCTTGTTTTGGCTGGTTATTCTGGAGATTCCTGCCCGATCTCAAATTCATCAATTCCCCTAAAGGACTTTAACTTTTCTGTCTCGGCAATTTGTTTTCCCAAGTTTTTGTGGTCAGAATTGATCCAAACTGATTGATACTTGGTCAATTGTTTAATCTTGTCAGTTGGACAACTTCTGTTTCATCAAGTGAGAATTTTGTTGCAGTTATGCTGAAAAAGACATTATACGCGTATGATGTCTTTTTTCATAGATTTGGACTATTTTGGTTATGCTCACTCTCAGTAGCCCCCTTATGCTCTGTCCACTCACAAAATTCAGTTTGAACTCTGTTTGAGCAAGTTATGGCTAATTTAGGCTTTTCTTGGCAATTTTCCGCTTTTGACTTGTTTTGGGTCAATTGTGATCCAAATGGGATGAAACTTGAAATATAACCTCTAGACAGCTATTACAATGGATCTGTGTTGGCAAAGTATCAAAATATGTCCAAAATTAGGTCAAAGACATCATACGCGTATGATGTCTTTTTCATCAATTTGGGTCAAGACTTGATATTTATGCTTTCTACAGTGTTTGTAACAATCTTGTCAGGTCAGATATAAAAAATAAGCAGTGGATGTGCTAAAAGACATTATACGCGTATGATGTCTTTTGTCCCAGATTTTGACTATTCTTGGTTTTAAGCCTTCTCCAATGTTTATAATTGAGTTTCAAGTGTTTTTGTCAGGTTTGAATGTAAAAACAAGATCTGAATCCAAAATTTCCTATTCTTTGCGTTTCTTGGACTCCGACTTGTCTTTTTGGGTTTCTTTGAGTGTTAATGCTCTTGTTTTAAGTTGAAATTAGGATATAACCCCCCTTTTGAACACTCTGGTAAAGTCAAAATTTCTGTTTTGGTCTCTGTTTGGTCATTTAGACATCATACGCGTATGATGTCTAAAGTTGCAGATTTCCAGTTTTTTGGCACAAAATCCTTCCTAAAGCTTTCTCAAGTGCTCAGCAGCTCCCAGATACACAGAAAATTCATATGACTTTTGTTTATTGCAAGTTTCACTACTAACTCGACGGTTTAGTGATCTATCATGCAATCAACCATATCAAGCAAATACTCCAATGATTACTAGCTCCAGATCAGGATCAAATGAAGTCCTACCTAAGCTATTCCTAATCATAAAATGGGTTTGGTAATTGTGATTTTAAAGAGATCCACTGTCACTCACAGACTAGCAAATTCTTCTTCTATCAACAACTACTCAACACCAACAAAACAACAAACAAATCTAAGCTAAACTAAAAATACTGTCAACACGGAAGACCCAGGAATACCCCTCTTCCTAGTATCTCTCGAGATCTTCGGAGTCCACCACTCCTAGATCTTTTCTAACTAAAGTATACAAAGTAGTTTATACGACTCACCTCGTAGGATTGGTCTAAGGTCACCTACTTAGGGATCTCGTCCCCGGCAACGGCGCCAAATGTTAAGGCGGTTACGCCGCTAGCGGAAGCTAAATAGCGAGAACTCAACCAACAACAAAATTTGTCAGACGAGGACGGAGCTTGACCCGCAGGCGCATGGAAACAACTAGGTGGGTGTCAAATCACCTACTCGACCTTCTAATGACAATCACTACTAAGGAAATCAAATCTAAGTTCTAAAATACGGAAGTGACTGAAATCCGTACTACGAACGAATGCTATACGAAACAGGATCAAGAATCATTGAATCGATCTCAAACTCAAGGGGAAGTCTATACACTAGGTTAGAACAACACCCTAAAGACTTGAACTGCAAAATCAATCTATAACCACTCCGTGCGGTAAACGCGTATGAAGACAGGCCAAAAAATACAGGTGATCGAAACTTGACCCCGATGGTACTAATGTGTAGCTCTACTCGTTGTGGGTCTATAGATATGCTACACGCTCCATTCCGACACACGAGTTGGAAGAAAACTCACACCGAAGCTCGTAGGAACTTACCACACATAGAAGCCGATAGCGCGCACTCTTGGTATCTGTGCGTAGCTCTCGCCGTTGCTAACACAATGGCGGTGTCGCTTCTCCAATGGCGGCTCCGTAGCTCGCGTAGCAAGTAGATAAGACTCTCACTCTCTCTCTCTCTCTCTCTCTCAGACACAGTCACGGCGCTCCAAAAAACTCACTTTGATTAATAATCTGCCTCCTTTAGGTTACAAAAACTTTGGCTTATATACCTCAGCCTTGGAGGTGAGAACATCTCTAACTAATTACATCAGCAAGTGAAATTACTTCGGGATTACAAGCTGGAAACTCAATTGAGTCCCGTTACTTAATGAATGGCTCAAATCAAAATTAATGTCGGAAAGACATTTATTACAATCAATGGTTACAAAATGATGAGTGTGAGCAAAAATGTGGGTGTGATCCTCTGCTGGCTCAACAAAGAGTGAGAAAAAAACTCAACCTCATACTACACTGATAGTACCTATTATAGTACTTGATGTACTACAAAGCCTACTTTACCATTTTGATAAAGATATTTTGCAATGTAGCTATTCGCAAAGTTTGTTCTAGGGTTGGATGTTGGCTAACACCATAGAAGACCTTGAAGTGGTTGTGGCCTATGCAAACTTCATGAGAAGAAGAGGGCCTCAAGGTCAATCGAGTTCTTAGACCAACTTAATTGAGTTTTGCAAGTCTAAATGTGGACAATTACTCTTCTTTCAAGAGGGAATTATGTCAATTTTTTTTTATGTGGCAGCCACTGAAGATGGAGGGGGTTAGGATTAATTTCCTAACCTTGACCAACTTATAGGAGCCGAAGGCAAAGAGGGTTAGCATTCTTCCTTGCAAAAAATCCAAGCAAAGTCCCAAAATTAAAGCTAATTTTGAAGTTCCAAGAAAAGATTTTGAAAATTAAAGCTAATTTTAACCAAGTTAACACTATTTCCCTAAAAATGTAGGCGAGGTTTTGGAATTTTCATCTTCCTCTCAAGAAGAGTTTTTGAATTTCAAAGCGGCATGATTGTTAGCTAAGCCACATTCTTTCCCAACACTATCCCACGCCATGTCTCTTGCATGGATTCTTGTTTTGTTTCTTTGTTGTTAACCCTCACGCACATTCCTATCACCTAAGACGGACGGCGTATTATTTATTTGGTAGAGTCAGGTACCAGGCTTGTTGGTCCAATAGGAAAAGGGTAAGAGTGATCTCCGATGAGAGGCGCACTCTAACTGGAACATTCAAGGGATTAGTTGGCTAAGCATGGGCAACCAAGTGTGAATGGGGCGAGCTCATATAAAAGTCAACTAGACCTAAAATTCACTCATTCTTTCATTTGTGCAATTAAAGAGTGCTCTTGCTCCATCTCCATATTCTTCTTCTTCATCTCCTTGTGTGTGTGTGTATGAGAGAGAGAGAGAGAGAGAGAGAGAGAGAGAGCATTGCGACGGCGGCGAGGCGGTTGAGTGCGGCGTAGCGGTGTCTCCCTCTTCTTCGCGACGGGGAATCCTTCACGACAGCAAGTGTAGAGCGGTGAGTGATACACCATTGTCATCTTTGAGCTTACTAGTTTAAGCTAGTTGCGTGCTTGAAGCCATTTGTGGCTCGCACACAGTGTATCGGCAAGTCCCTTGCATTGACACGTGCGATAGACACACACATTTTTGACGCCGTTGCTGGGGAAATGCCATACACTAAGCTTGAATGGCACTCTGTGTTTCTTTGTGGTGCAATTTCAATTGTAGGAAAGGTAGAGAAGGAAGGTGTGTGTGTTGAGATGGAGTTTGTTTTGTTGCTGTGTATTGTTTTGTTAATAAGGAATTGAAAGGTACTGTGTTTTTTCTGTGATAAGGTGTTAGGATTAAGGTAGTAGATCCATAATACTAGTTCTGTGTAAAGTACAGTAAGTAGTAAGTAGATTTGTTAGAGATAATGAGTTACTATAGTAGTGTGTTAGTGTGTAACAGTAGTTGTATTAGTTGCAAGTAGGTAGGTTAGGTGTGTGTGTGCTCGCGCGCACAGTGCGGGGCCGCGACAACCTTATCCCCAAAAAGAAAAAAAGAAAAGAAAAAATAAAAAAATTAAAGGCAAGATCGGGATTGGGAATATCCCCCAGACCCAAGCCCAGACCCAAGCCCAAGCTCACGCTCAGGCTCAGGCCTTAGTCGCCCTTCAAAATTACGTATTTTCACACGTAGCTAAAAATCAATCTTTTGAGGACCAACAGAGCTTCAGGTGACCGAACGTTGTGCTGTAAAGCACACCACGACCCTCTGATGATACGCTCGTTTCCAGCTATCACACATTTTTATCAAAAAACCGATCATTAAAAAACATCAAAAAACGAGTGGATGCTTAAAAAAATTAGCGGTTAACCTTCGAGGTTATTCGCCAACGCTTGTAGGGTGCCAAATGCACATGCATCTGTGCTCTGGTCGTGTGCTAGAGATGGAGAAACTAGAGAGAATTTTGACTTGCGCGAGTTCTCATTATCCATCTACCTTAGGTTCCGGGCCCTCGGTGGGGACCCAAGGTAGTACAAAGCAAGACCCAAACATAGCGGCTAGTGACTCTTCCTCTGACTACGATGTCATAGAGGGTTTCCCAATGCCTAATCCCGATAGCTCAAGCCAGTCTCCTAAGTCCTTACACTATTGTAAGACCAAGGGGAACCCAGGGGGTCACAGACCTAGGACAAGGGCCTGGATGGCTTGGATATGGACTAGGGATCCGTACTAGCATAGGGCTAAGAGCCACAGAGCCTATATGTAGGGTGGTAGGGAGGTGGATCTCTCAAGCCAGCCTCTAAGGATCACAATTCTTTGAAACAATGCTTATTAATCAACAATGTTAGGAACAACCATCTTGGTTAACATTAGTGAGTTGATCGACCTCTATAGGTGATCGATAAATCTACAATTGATCTCATAGATATAGTGCACATAGATTGTGAAATGCTTTAGAAGCTACTATTGTCATGAATGTGCATGCCGCTCCAAATCATCTTTTACTGAACACTAGGGACCATAACACATAGTGTGCATGCATTCAACAAAAATAGATCCAAATTTGCATATCCATAACCATACTTGCCAATGCTTATGACTAATGTTTATACTCATCGTGCATGGGGAAAAAAGTAATTAATTTCCATGTGAAAATCATGCTAACATATTTGGACCATAATAGAATGTGAAAATCCATAACATCCAGGTACTACATGAACTAGTTCAGTAACAAAATATAGGTTTGCTATGTGTATAAACAACCATCCAATAAAGTTGTTTACCAAGACTTGTAACGTTAGCAAGTCTTACTCAGTATCCGAAAATATCTAGCTAAAATTTTTCTTTGATACAAGGTGCTCAAAATGGTATAGTAAACGGATTTGACCAGCACCTAGGGACTTCACCTAGAGGCTAGGCCACATTGGCCATTAAGTTGGAAGTTATATGTAGTTTTTTTTTACTTCACTTAGGCCACTTTGGCCATTAAGTGGGAGGTTGTTGGGATAACGGTCAATATCACACCCATAATAGCATTGCTAATCCTATTTTTATACATAATATGAATAAGAAGTTAATGAGCGTTATCTTTTTGTGACTCCACCCAATGCCATGTAATCCTCTTCCTCACCGCATGAGCAGACATGAATGCATATGTACTCGCACACACTTCTTCACCTTGTGAGCATGACCATTGGTGCTTGATAAGCTACTACCAATCAAGCAATTTTTTAACATCTACACCTAACAAAATAGTGTCATTCCTGTGTAGGCTTACAAACATGTTTTGCATGCAGAATGGTGTATCAAGAGAGCATGGCTAAGGCTAATGCATCTTTATTGGCCATATGCAAGCAGAGGGAATAAATGAATTGCTTCCATGAGGCCTCATACATTTCTTATTGATGGAGATGAAGGAAACACATGAGTGTAGCGGTGAAACCAAACAAAGTAAGCGTGCATCCCCTTTTCTATGGGTAGAGAGAGTATGTGAGTAGAGAGATCCAATGTGTGCAAGCAAGAAGAGAGAGAGAGAGAGTGTGTGTGGGTATAAAAATGTGCATATTGGTGTATCCAAAAGCGAACATGATTAATGACATCTAGCACAACAATAGAGCACCCTCACTCACTCTCTTAGTGTCCCTCCTAGCTTTTTGGATTGCAATTACCATTTTGAGAGCAGTTGCTTCCATAAACATGGTGTCTAAGAAGTGATTGAGGAGAAGGAGGGAGAGAGATCTTTTGATAGGATTTTATAGTAACATGAGTGAGGCATGGGCTGGGGACTCAAAGCAACCACATGGTTTTAGGCTAGGCCTACAACCTTCCCCCATTTTTTTTCTCCTCTTTCTTGGGTGTTTCCATGGGGATGAATGTTCCAAATTCTCCTATAGCTTGGGGTATAAAAAAATACTAGTGGTTTGAGATCGGCTATCCACATCATAGGAGATTATGGATATAGGGAGATTCCACAACCCCCCTAGCCCACCTCCCAAAAAAAAAACTTTTAAAAAAATGAAAAAAATAGACACATCCACATAGAGGCAAACCAAATCAAAAAATAGTGAGGTTAAATTTTTGAATGTAAAAAGAAAAGTGGAGTTTTTTAATGGCCTTCAAAAGGAAAAAAAAGTGGAGTCACCCTTAAGATGACACATGGATGCCTTGAGGTCTCTGCATTTTCCCAAGCTCCATAAAGAAGTAGTAGGTTTGTTTGATGTTTTTTTGGGGTTTGATCAAATGTTTGATTAAATGCTATGATGTTCAAGGCTGACTGGTTCACCCCCCTTAACAAATTGTGGGGTAAACAATGGCCAGAAGCTAGATGGGAAGTAGTAGCAAAAAAAATCTCGTACCTAGAGTGGCCTCTTGTAATGAAGATATTTTTTGTGAACGGTGCTATGGGGAGCCTTTCCGATACGCACCAAAATCCTAGTTTGAGGTGTTGGGTTAGATAGGAGTTTAGGGTACAAAATTGCAAGTGAGGATCCCTCACACTTATTCAAGTAGTGCTTTGCAATTGGAGGCCTTGCAAGCAAGATTTGCAAATGGGTCCAAAGGACATGGAAGTTAGGGTTCTATAAGAATGACTTGTTCCTAGGAGGGAAGGCGATTGAACTCCAAGTGCTGATGATATGTACTCAAACTATCAGATTCTACTATTTTCAGCACCTATGAAAAGCCAAGAACCGGAATTTTTAAGAATGACACCATGGAAGCTAGCTTCAAGGACATTATCCACGAAACCAGTGAGCTGCTTATTGCCATGGGGAAAAAGAAGAATTCAGACGAGTGGAGCCACTCATCTCTAGCGGTCATGACCTCTTTCAACAAATAAGGGTGTGTGGGTAATGGATCGCCATTACTTTGTGCTGTGTAAGGCTTCTGATGTCTCAAACGGCCCCTCAAGGCTCGATATGAGTTTGAGGCTACTGTAAATTTTTTGATGTTTACTAGAATACATCTGTTGAGATGTCGAGCTCTACATCTTGAGCTGGCATCCACTATGGGTCTTGGCCGCTTACAGCATTTACTCATTGGCGCGTTAGGTAACCGACACGGAGGATCTCTGCCAGTGATTCTACAGCTGGACTACACTTATAGTGCCAACCTAGTACGCTTCTAGCGAGTTCACACTTAGTGACCGCATGTACATATGTGCCACTTTTCAGTTTTAGCACTTAGTCATTTTGTACTCTCTTTTCCGTGAGTAGAAGAAGAAGCTTTCCATCTCTGTGTGGTGTGTGCTTGTCTTGTGTAGCTCTCTTGCATCCTCTTTCTTTACATGGTATCGGAGCCTAGTGCAGGCAAGAGAGGCTAAGAGATCAAGAGCATCACAATCCCTTCGTTCGTAATCCACAACCAGATGCCGAAGGCGCCCCGCGTATCGGAAATTTTTTTGGGGGTTTTTCGTTCAAGTTTCTAAACAGGTCTCCAAAGTGCAGTACACAGAGATTTATTGTACAAGTACAGTGGTTGTATGTACGCTTGATTGTGGACACTCGTTGAGTGTAGAAAGAGTTACTTGTACCACGATAGCAGGTTCAACAGATTTGCAGGTTTTTGCAGATTGCAGCTATTTTGTCTTAGTGCTTCAAGATGTCTAACGGTTTCAGTCAGATTGTAACTGAGAAGCTTGAGAAAAATAACTACCCTGCATGGAAGTTCAGAATAACAAATTCCCTAAAAGAAAAAGGTTATTGGGACTATGTAGAAGGAGACAATGAAAAGGAACCAGAGATTCCCGAGGCAAATGCTACAGCAGAACAAAGGAAAGCTTTGAGGGACTGGCAACAAGGCCAGATCAAAGTGATGTATTGGCTTTCTATGAGCATCATAGATGGGATGATGGGCTATCTACAGGATGCTGAAACCCCTGCCATTGCATGGAAAAACTTAGGCAGAGTGTTCGAGGTGAACACCAAGGCCAGGAAGCTTCAACTAAAGTCGGAGCTAAATCAGGTTAAGAGGAACAACCTCTCCATCAATGATTATTCTTTGAAGATCAAGAGTATCATCGAGGCTCTTGGATCTATTAAAGTTCCAATGGAAGACGATGACATTGTTCGTGCATGCTTGGATGGTCTAGGACATGAGTATGTACATTTCAGGTCTTCCATGAATACAAGAGACAACATCCTCGTGTTCCAAGATTTGATTTCTATGCTTATTCTTGAGGAGAAGAACCTTGGTCTTGACACATCTACTTCTCGTGGCAGAAATAGGTATGAACAGGACTTCTATTCTAACTCCAACAGAGGTAGAGGTAGAGGTCGTGGTCGAGGCCCAAGTGGTTGCAGGGGCCAATTTCAAGAAGGTCAATCAAATAAAAACAATACAGGTGGTAGGGGAAACCAGTCTCAAGGCAGGGGGAGTCAAAGAGGTCGTGGTGCAGGATCAAGAAGGCAGCAACATACTGCAGATAGCAGAGAATGTTGGACTTGTGGTGAAAGAGGTCACATGTCACGTGACTGACCAAAGGGAAAAGCAAGTGGAAAGAGAGAACAGGGCAACTATGCATCTACTAGCAGAGATGCAGATGACAGCAAAAACGAGCGCATGTTTGTTATGCAACATGTAATGAATACAATGACTGCAGAGAATTCCACCCAAGATGATGTTTGGTATGTGGATTCAAGCACCTCTAATCACATGACGTCTCGTGGAGAGTGGTTTAGAGAATGCGCAAACCAGATGTGTCGGGCTATGTGCAGACGGGAGATGACACAACTCACCCCATTGCTCATGTAGGGGACATACCTCTAAATACGAAGAGTGGGAAATCAAAGTACTTAGCAAATGTACTTCATGTCCCAAACATTACAAAGAATCTTGTTTCTGTTGGACAAATGGTTGAGCAGGGTTTGCAGGTTTACTTCAATCCAAATGGCTGTTATGTAGAAGATTTCCAGAATGGCTGTAAGCTGATCACAGAGGGCAAATGTGTTGGTAGAATGTTTACGCTAAATGTAGACATGCCTGAGGTAAAAGCTGCATTATTTTCACAGGGCACAGGTGTTGTGGCTGATGTTGACATTTGGCACAAACGCATTGGCCATGTCAATGAGCAGAGATTGTGCAGCATGCAATCAAAACAGATTGTAAAAGGTTTGCCCAAATTCAAGGTGGATGGTATGCATAAAGTGTGTGCAGCATGCCAGTTTGGAAAACAGTCAAAGGGCTCATTTCCACATGAGCGCAATGTATGTAAAAAGCCACTTGAGGTGGTGTACACAGATGTTTGGGTTCCAACCGATACTGCAAGTATACATGGTTTTGCAGGTATTATGTCTCTTTCATTGATGACCATACGAGGAAAGTATGGGTCTACTTCATGCGTAACAAAAGTGAAGTGTTTGGTCACTTTCAGGACTTCAAAGTCATGATTAAGAAGGAGACAGATATGCAAATCAAGACATTGAGGTCAGATGGAGGGGGAGAGTACTTCTCCAATGATTTTTCAGATTTTTTGCGAATGCATGGTATACGCAGGCAGTTTTCATGCAGATATACTCCACAGCAGAATGGGGTCGCAGAAAGGAAAAATAGGCACATTGCAGAGGTTGCACGTGCATTGATGAATGAGAAGAACATGCCTCATCATTTCTGGGCTGAAGCTGTAAATACACCTGTGTACATTATGAACAGGACACCTACAGCTACGGTGCATGATGTAACGCCTGAGGAAACGTTTACAGGTACAAAGCCTGATTTGGCACACTTGAAAGTGTTTGGCTGCATAGCTTACGTGCATGTACCAGATGAGTTGTGTATGAAATTGGATCCTAAAGCAGAGAAATGTATTCTTGTGGGATATTCCCTTGAACAAAAGGGGTACAAGTGCTACAATCCTACTACACGAGAATTACGAGTGAGCAGAGATGTAGTCTTTGATGAGATGAGCAGCTAGTACAGTAATGCACATGGCACTATTGGGACTGATGTAATAGATGATGTGGTTGTACAAAATGTGAGGCCACAGTTACAGGTTTTGAGTGGACCACAAGAGTCGTCTTCTCGTGGCTCTGTTGAGAAGCCATGGAATGATAGACTACGTATGTAGGTTACTCCACCAACAGGTACAGGGAACGTATCACGAAAAGGAAAGGAAAAGGTTGATGAACCTCCCCTTATGGTTGATGCATCATTAGGTTTTTCACATGTAGACATGGATTCAGATGGTTCTGAACAAAGTCTTGATGAGGAATTTGGAATTCCGGCTGCCAGGACACCTGGTGTAAGGAAAGTACAAGAAGATGCTAGAGGGAAAAGGAGTGACCTAGGACCGCGCAGATCTAACAGAGACAGAAATCCAGTTCAGAAATTGACTTATGATGGGTATCTAGCGCATCACCAAGCCTACATACCTAAGGTGATACAGGATGTGGAGCCCACATGTTTTGAGGATGCAGTTGGAAATGTGCATTGGGATGATGCAATGAATGAAGAGATGGCTGCATTGCAATGAATGAAGAGATGGCTGCATTGGAAGCAAACGACACATGGCAGTTGGTGCCATTGCCAAGTGGCAAGAATGCTATTGGCTGTAAATGGGTGTATAAAACCAAGCATAAGGCTGATGGTAACATTGAGCGTCACAAGGCAAGGCTGGTCGCAAAGGGTTATGCACAGACGTATGGCATAGACTATGAGGAGACCTTTGCTCCAGTGGAAAAGATGACGACTGTGAGAGCTGTCATAGCAGTGGCTGCATCTAGAGGATGGATTATGCATCAAATGGATGTAAAGAATGCCTTCTTGAATGGTGAGTTGCAAGAGGAAGTGTATATGGATCAGCCACCTGGTTATGTCGATCCAGGTTACCCAGATTATGTATGCAGGATTCTCAATGCTTTGTATGGTTTGAAGCTGGGCTCTAGAGCATGGTATGACAGGATTGCCAAGTATCTTGTCAGTATTGGGTTTAGGAGAGCTCATGCTGATTATTCACTCTATGTATGTGAGAGTGATGTGGGGATTGTGGTCATTACCATATATGTATTGTGGGTGACAATGCTATGGAGATTGACCATGTGAAGGGTCTTCTTAAACAGGAGTTTGAAATGAAAGATTTGGGCGAGTTGCGCTACTTTCTTGGCATTGAGGTGATTAGGACTCCAGAGGGTGTATGGATGTCACAGAGACAATATGCTTTGGACATGTTGTCAAAGTATGGTATGGATGATTGTAAGCCAATTTCTATTCCCTTGAATGTGAATGCAAAGCTGAGTGCAGATAAGGGTGATGTTGTTGAGGATGTCAAGATGTATAGGAAGATTGTGGGTAGTCTAATCTACTTGACTATCACAAGGCCAGACTTGAGCTACACAGTAGGCTTGGAGAGTCAGTTCATGCAGCTTCCAAGGAAGCCACATTTGGATGGAGTACGACGCACACTTCGGTATGTGTAAGGGACTCTTGACTATGCACTGTTCTATGCAGCAAATGCGCCATTAGCATTGTATGGGTATACAGATGCAGATTGGGCAGGTAGCATTGTTGATAGGAGATCTACGAGTGGCTTCATGTTCTCTTTTGGGAGTGCTGATGTCACTTGGAGTAGCAAAAAGCAGCCTACGGTTGCTTTATCGAGCACAGAGACCGAGTACAGAGGTGCAATAGTTGCAGCGTGTGAGGTACCTTGGCTACGCACATTACTTGAGGACTTGGGAGTGCAGGTGGACCAGCAGATTGTCATCCATTGTTACAACCTCAGCAGCATGCAGTTGGCTAGGAACCCAATGTTCCATGCCAGGACCAAGCACATAGAGGCCCATTACCACTACGTTCAAGAGCGAGTGTTGGCGGGTGACATCGACTTGGTCTACGTCAGCACAGAGGAGCAGATAGTGGATATCTTTACCAAGGCCCTCGGAGCTGAGAAGCTTCAACGTTTCCGGACTATGCTTGGACTTTGCGACATGCGGAGCTCGAGGGGGAGTGTTGAGATGTCGAGCTCTACATCTTGAGCTAGCATCCACTACAGGTCTTGGCCGCTTATGGCATTTACTCACTGGCACGTTAGGTGACCGACACGGAGGATCTCTGCTAGTGATTCTACAGCTGGACTACACTTATAGTGCCAGCCTAGTACGCTTCTAGCGAGTTCACACTTAGTGACCGCATGTACATATGTGCTACTTTTCAGCTTTAGCACTTAGTCATTTTGTACTCTCTTTTCCGTGAGTAGAAGAAGAAGCTTTCCATCTCTGTGTGGTGTGTGCTTGTCTTGTGTAGCTCTCTTGCATCCTCTTTCTTTACAACATCTACTCACAATTGTGAGTTTGCCCCCCCCCAAAAAAAGTTACTTAACAAGTGCCACTAGGAAGGAGGATTGGAAAGGAAAAGGGCAATAAAGGGAGACATCAACTATCATCCTACATTGCGATGGCTCTCTATGCCCAAACACATGCAATAGTGAGAGAAAGAGGGGAGATATTTTCTTTGTGTGGAGGCTTGAAGGTGGCATGCATTTTCTCTCTCATGCTCACAGGAGCCCCAACCTCTCCTTGTCTTGATGGCTATGAGCTTTGAGTCTCCCTCTCTTGCTCGTCGTGTGGTGCCCCAGAGAGCACTCTCTCTGATGCCCCATGGTAGCCGTGAGCTCTGTGTCTCCCTCTCTTGCTTGTTGTGTGATGCCACAGAGAGCCCTCTCTCTCACACTCCATGGAAGCCTCGAGCTCTCTTGTTGAGGGTTGCACAACGAGAGAAGGGAAAGGGGTGCATTGGGCAAAGGTATGGTTATTGACTACACGTAGAGGTAGCGATACTCCCGAGGGGTGGGGCATTAGGCAGAGGCAACGATGGGGTTTGGCCTCTCTGTTTTCCTTTCCAATTGATATATTCCCTTGAAATATCCATGGGAAATGAATTGGTTGTAATAAAGTTGACGTAGTAGCATTAGAGATAGTAAAATGATTTGATTTGTTGCTTATAAAGTATGTGGCATGGGATAATTCACCTAACTCTCAAACCTTACAATATTTTTTTCCTTTTGAGTTTTCCATGACTCATGACCTTTTAGGGATAATCGATGTTGATGTCTCCATTAAAATTTGACATAGAGCTTAACATCTTGCTAAGTGAGAGAGAGAGAGAGAGAGAGAGAGAGAGAGAGAAGACACTGTGTATTGACATGTAGTCTCTGTGCCTACCTCATGTGAGTACTCTCTTTGCCATGGGGGTCATATTTTGCAAAATTTGTAAGAGACAGGCAATAAAAGTGAGTTGTGTGGCATGAAGAGTTGTATAGATGCTGCTACTTATGAAGATAACTTTAGGAAGTAGAAACATTTTGTTCTAAAGGAATGGTGACAACCCTAAGGTACTTTCATCGATAGGAACTTGATGGTTTGCCATTATTTGAATAAGATGCTTTTGTCAAAGAAAAATAATGCTTTGCAATTCATAAAGTCTCTGACATTTGGAAGAACTTACCTCACCCAAATATAAATCTGAAGTACTAGATATATAAACAATTAAAATTGGGAATCTTATTACAATCATTCCACCAGAAAAGGTTATTGGTGAGTTCTTGTATCACTATCTCCCTTAAATAGATTATTTTTTGACCTAGGGAAGAAAGGGCCATGTGAGGTAGTGAAAGTTTTTCTTTAAGTCTCATATCATTATTAATTTTTGACCCAGGGAAGAAAGTTTTTCTTTAAGTCTCATAGCATGATTAGTTTTTAAGTAAAACTAGAAATAATGATAAAATTGACATGAGTTGAGGGCTTGCTTTTGTTTGGCTTAAAAGAAACATCATGGGATTCCTTTTAGGTCTGATGTGTTAGGGAAAAATCACTTTTCCAAACATACAAATTTCCTTTCCTTGAGATTGCCAAGATTTTAAAAAATTAGGGGTGGTTTTTATGTTTTTACACTATATTTCTCTATTTTGGGACATAATTTCTTCTTTTCCCCTTGCCCTCAAATTGGCATTTTTGAAATTGGAAACGGCACGATATTAAGCTGAGACACATTTTTCCTGAACATTGTTGGTGTAGTGCCTTGTTCATGGCATTTCACTTACACCAACACCTGCACGTGCTATGTTACCCAATATCTAGCCAAATTGTCGCTATCAAATCTATCAACTCTGCAACTTCTCCCATGTGCATATTACCATGTTGCTTAGCCTTCAATACTCTTTGTCATTTTGTCAGGAGCATTCTCATGTCTCCAAGATGTTTTCAAAGGTTCCTCTCTACTTTCTTGCTCATGCATCATCTCATACCTGACACCATTGCTCAAATAAAACTTAGCATATTTGACCTTCGAGGACAATAATATAACATCTCTCTCTCACACACCTATATGTGCTATTGTTACCCAGGAGCTAGCCAAATTGTCACCATCAACACCATTAACTCTATAGCTCTTACCACGTTGTTTGAGTACGCGGTTCTCTGGGGTCCATCGAGAAAGCGTCGGGATTTTGGTTGTAGACAGATAGTCAGTGTAGTCTCAAACTAAGGGAAACTTGTGCAATTAGGGCCGATTTAGTGTTAATAAGACAATATATAGATGCTTAGAGAGAAATTGCAAAAGAATATCCCAACTTGGAACACTAATAGCAGTGAAAATTAAATTAAAACCAGTTATATCGACACTTAATTGAGGTTGGCAATCAGAAGATGCTTCCAATAAATTGATATCTGAAACCCTGTTACAAATCGATTGCATACATTGTCGTCGGTATGCCTGTTGATTTGCAAACTTATAATCAGAAATCCTCAACCCCTCGGAAGCAGTCTGTAATTGCTAGGCAAACACCTCCCTATATAGTTTCCATGCTCATCATTTCCCAAAAATTTCCCTTTCTCACCTCTGCTCAATCAGGTTTTGCATGCTCTCTATCTTGCAAGCATAGTACCCTTTTGCACTGCTTGACTTCCTCAATTACGGATGCCTTGAGGTCTCAAAGACCCACCAAGAGAGACTTCCCCCTCGTTTTTCTTGCTTGCTTTACCAGTGACTTCCAAGCAAGAGAGAGAGAGAGCTTCCACGGCTTCTCCTTGAACTCGCTCATCAAGCCATACTTTCCTTCTTGCTTGCCCTCACTCATTCTCATCATCTTGCCCCCCGTTGCTTGCCCCTCCTTCTTTCATTTAGATCTTCTTTACATGCTTCCTTCTCCTCTCTCGTGGTCGAGAGCCGGGAATTCCCCAGTCGATGGCCTCCACCTTCCCTACTACTACTCAATCCACCACTATCACCGCTCTCTCCAAGGTCGAGAGAGAGCAACCCTTCCAAAATCAAGAGAAAGAGAGCCCTTCTTTGCCGTGGCTTGAGAGAGACAGGCCTTCCTTGTTGTGGCTCGAGAAAGAGAGAGAGAGAGACTTTATTTGCCGGAGAGAGAGAGAGAGAGAGAGAGAGAGAGAGAGAGAGAGTCCTTCTTCCTTGCAAGCTGGAGAGAGATTTTGAGGCCTTCTTCTCTTCGATCCCCCCCTTTTTCCTCCTCCCCTTTTCTCTTCTTCCCCAATACCCTAATCCCCCTTGCCTCCCAATACTATGCCAAAAATCCCCTAAAATTAGCCCCCTCCACAGTAGTCACGACGCCGTGACTAACATGGCGTGGGAGTGCATGTAATGATGTGGCAAGTGAGATGACGACCTCCATTAAATCTGTTGCAAATGGCCCCAAACAAGAGCGCGTTGTTGTCCTCTTCGTTTTTCGCTCCATGGCCGAGCCCATTCGAGGTCTGTACCAAGTGCACCTTCCCCCCCTCCTCGTTTCGCTGCTCGCTGCCTGTACCATAACCTCCTTATCCTCCCCCCCCCCTTCCCATTATGTAGAAAAAACCCTTGTTTTAATTAGCATGGGCAGCCATTCCTTTCATCTTTGGGCGGCGTTCCCCTCAAAGGACACCACATTTGGCATACATATCGACCAAAGCATCACCAAGCACAACATCTTTCTCTCGCAGCCCCTGTCGAGCAATCTCATCATGAATTCTCTCACCCACATCCATGTTGGGTAAATCCTGTAATCAACACGCTCTAAGAGACAACATTTTGGACAAAGTGTTCATCAAGAACTTTTTGTGCTTTCGTATGGGCCAAGGCATTGCCTAACATGCCAATAGCATCCAACGTAGCCCTTGACTAACCATATCATCGTGAATTTTATCGCCCATCTCCTTGGATAGTGCCACATGCCCTCAAGATGCAAGTATAGGCATTCGGTGAAACGCTTTCCCTTTTCATTCGGTTAAAGCTATCCCAAATTTTCTTGCCACAACATCCATGGGCATTTCCCGCAATCAATGATCTCTATGAGTTGACCCTTTTGAACTGAAATCTCATTAAGAACTTTATGTGCTTTCGTAAAGGCACTACATTTGGCAAACACATTGATCAAAACACTGCTAGGCACATCACATTTAGAATTACTCTCGGCCAAAGCATTGCTAAGCACAACTATTCCCAACCGAGCATCACCAAATCACAACACATTTGGCATACATCTTGACCACCATTGTGCTAAGCACAAGTATCATGCACTGCAAGAGATGGCATTTCGGAGAAGATGCTCCTTGACCGCTTATTCCCTTATTATGCACACCGCATTCCAGAACTTGTTCAAAAGCCAAAAACTTCTAGTTTGGCACACTCACTGAGGTGACCAAGCTGGTACAGAACTGGCCCCTGAGAAAACTTAAACTGTCAATATCTTGGCAGCCATAACTTAGATTGCTGATCTAAAAAGATAATCGCGCTCCACAAAGTGATCACTTTAGGCCCATGCATTCATATTAACTTCGACCCTTCATCAACAGCTACCCAATCCGGTACAGATTTGCAAACCATTTTGACTTCAAACTGTCATAACTTCCTTATCGTAGCTCCAATTGATGAGCCGTAAAGATAGGCATGGCGAGCACGTCAAATGCTAAAAATTTGGCTTATAAAATCACATTTTGGCAGCATCACTACAACTCGGCTTGTAGACATCAACTCCATTTATAGGCACCGAAACCCACATTTAGCATACATCTTAGTCCTCTTGCTGACATAACAACTGATAACATTGTTCATAAGTTTGACAAAACCTCGATAATGTATCCAGATTTGCATCTTTCACCCCATGCCCGCAAAGCTGCACGACAACATGCATATTATTATATGTTGCTTATCCTTCAATACTCTTTGAGTCATTTTGTTAGGTGCATTCTCACGCTCCCAAGCTTCTTCAAGGGTTGTACGCTCCTTTCTTACTCATGCATCATAATCTCATACGTCACACTAATGCTAAAAAAACTTGTTATATTTGACCTTCAATGAGAATAATATAATCTCTCTCTCTCTCTCTCTCACACACACACACACACACGTTTTATTTATAGGCCTTTCTTTTCAAAGCTTTCCTAACTTAAAAACTTTGGCATTCGCTTACTGGATCCTTAAAGATTCAATAATTGTGATGATGTGGTCTTCATCCTCAACAAAACAATGTATTGGGGCTTCTTTCTCTTGTTGAACATCTTGGCAGCATTGCAAATATATGTTGAGTGTGTTGTTTTAGTGAGCTTTTGATTTTGAGCTTTTCCAATCAAAACAATTTTTGTGAGCTTTTTGATATTTAATCTAGAGTCCTTTTTAACGATACAAAATACTAAACCAAAAAACACACATTTCACATACAATAGACACCAAAAAACATACATAAGTTTCACAAAGTTTCAACTTTAAACTTGAACATTTGGCAATGTATGAACCTCAAAGCATACAAACAAGTGATGGTAGCTAGAGCTAGAAGGACAAAGGAGAATTTAGGCAACGGATAAAGGCATGAGGCACTATCGAATGCATGCGAGAAAGGTTTATGTTGCTCAATATCATCAATTTAACTATTTCGGTGAAGGTTTATGGCATTCTGTTATAAGTTCAAATTACATAAACATGAAATTGGAATTTAGTATAACTTGGACACATTTTATAGGTAATAGATGGTTATGACGACTCTCAAAATCATTAGTTATATCAATGTTCCGTATGCTACATAAGTGCTAGGTTGCAATAATGAGGGGGGAGTTTTGGGAGGGGGAATCAAAACTATTAGATAAAACATCACTTCTCTCTATCATGGAGCCGTCACATTGTAAATAAACAAGGCAAGGAGCAACTAGGGGCAAACACAATCTTTTTGCAATTTGCGTCCATCTCTAGGAAGGGTTGAGCGTGGTAGAGCTTGGTTTTCTCTAAGAATAGTGCTAAAAGATGTTTAAACAAACGTTGAGCTCGCTAAACACGTGACCAAAGGCTAAGATCCATTAACAATTTGTAGGATTGGCAAGAAAAGACCTCCAATTGTATCGACAAAGAGAAAATAACAGCCTGGCAATTGGTACACAACGTGATTGATAGTGGATCAAGGAATTTTAAGCTTGGAAAGTCATCTTTTATCTCTTCAATATCATAAAAAGTATACTCATAAGAAACTAAGGGGTATATGAGTGCAAGGATTTCCTACAAGCATAGCATTATCATTAAATGTCATCTAGAGGGAACATTCAAGCAGCCCTTTGCAATGCTCACCTAATAATAGCCTAGCATGTGTTCCATTTCAATTCACCACTCTCAAGATCAATATCCCTCCCTTTGTGCCTCTTTCTTGCCTTGTTGATGTTCTACTACATTACACATCTCTTTGTGTGTGTATGTGCATGCATGCCTCTGTGTGTGTGTGTGTGTGTGTGTGTGTGTGAGAGAGAGAGAGAGAGAGAGAGAGAGAGAGAGAGAAGAAGAAGAAGAAGAAGAAGAAGAAGAGAGTTTTAACGTCGTAGGAAACTATCCCAAAAGACCTCAAAGATCTAGTGGGGGGGGGGGAGAGAGAGAGAGAGAGAGAGAGAGAGAGAGAGAGATATTTCAAGCCTAAAATTGAGGATCTTTCAATTACACTTGACATGATCTACACATGGACCTACAAGGCTGAGCAAAAATCTCAACCTCATACTACACTGATAGTACCTATTATAATACTTGATGTACTCTAAAGCCTAATGCACCATTTTGATACAAATATTTTGCAATGTAGCTATTTGCAAAGTTTGTTCTAGGGTTGGATGTTGGCTACCACCATAGAAGACCTTGAAGTGGTCGTGGCTTATGCAAACTTCATGAGAAGGAGAGGGCCTCAAGGTTGCCCGAGTTCTTAGACCAACTTGATTGAGTTCTGCAAGTCTAAATGTGGACAATTACTCTTCTTTCAAGAGGGAATTATGTCAAAAAAAATTTGACGTGGAAACCTCTAAAGATAAAGGGGGTTAGGATTAATATCCTAACCTTGACCAACTTTTAGGAGCTAAAGACAAAGAATGTAGTATTAAAATCCTTACCAACTTATAGGAGCTGAAGACAAAGATGGTTAGCATTCTACCTTGCCAAAAAGCCAAGCATCCACAACGTTGTGACAATTTACAGCAAAAGGCCTATTCATAGATGCGTAGAAGACAATACCTATATTGCAAAATTGTTGCTAGAGCATCCTCATACTGTACACTGTTGCTAATTCTAACAAAGCAATTGTTCTCCCTTTGAAAGGCGTTTTGGATTTTACCAAGAAGGTCATTGAGGGAAGCGAAATGAGCGAGGTTGGAGGAATGCACCCATAGTGACACCATCAACTAATACGCCTGCAAAAGTTGGGCTTCAAATAAAGCTTGGTTTAAATAACAGACAAGGTTTGGATGCAGCTTCGATGTGGGTCACGGAAGAGTGGAAATTCTTCTCAAGAGAGACCATCGCTCTTTTACCTGTTGCATCTCCTCGCATGCAAATATCATCATACACACCAACACATGCCCTCCAACTAGTCTTCAACTCATGCACCGATATGATCATCACGGATCCCTGTAGGTGGAAGAATGTTTCCTTTGCTATAGGTTACAAGAGTGATAATGGGATGGCCCCCTTAGGAAAATGGGCGGGGCCCGCAATAACTTAAATAGTAGAACCACTTTAACAACAACCAGTGCTACTTGGTGGGACAGTTTACGGGAGCGACTCTTGAAATCTATTAACTGTGAGCGAGTTCAAATCGGCATGGCATCCTTGTCCGTGAATAAGCTCGTGTTCATCTTGCGATTGCAACCCATTTTTTTTACAAGGGAGAAATTTCGATGTTGTCGCCCACGCTGCCAGAGGTGCCATTGCGGCCCAAATGTTTGCAGCAACACGACCTTTGCCCCACCGACCTTCTGCGCTACAGAGAAGGCAAAATCATGTAGCAACCATGATTTTCACACGGCACCCGCTTAAGGGTTCTTAAGGTGGGGGTTTCACCCTAGCTGAAGTTTGCACACTTAAAAATAAGACTTGAAACTTTGAAATCTCTAGGGTAAAACACCCATTATTAGGACTTTTAAGCAAATGTCGAGCGGCGTTTCAGCTTGCTGCACCATTTCGACTTCTGTGTAGTGCAAAAGATAGATGGGGCAAAGATCATGCTGCATTAAAAATTTCGGCTGCAATGGCGCTTCTGGCAGTGTGCGACAATAGCGAAACTTTTTGCGTGTACAAAAATTTGGGTCAATTAGCAAGACCCTTATGGGCTAATTCACAAAAAAATCACCACGTGCGATCGAAGCGCACCCAACCAATAGGCTTCCCACAATGCTCACATAAACCGTTTCACCATACGATGCTCTGTGTTTTAAAACCGTCGACCATACGTATTTGAATTTAGCCTTGCCCGTCTTTCTACACGGGGCCGTCCCATTATTAGTCCCTGTACCCTATATACTTTGACATCACAATCCCCTGGCATACGCAACAATGGCTCGGTGTTCAGATGCATGCCCACATGATCCGCATCAATATTGTATAAGCAAAACTTGTTCAATAGGGGTCCTTGTGAGAAGTATTGGAACTTGGAACTTGAGCTCCCCAGAGAAAGACTTCAGTATGCAACGAGTAGTGTGTTGGAGATGCTTGGCCTCACAGCTTCCATGCTTGAGGTGAGAGTTGCAAGTTATGATAAAGTACAATGTGATCATAGTTGCGCCAAAAATTCCAATGCAATTTACATCATGTTGTCTTGTTTGTTTTGCATTTTGCAGTAGTCTAGTGAAACAGGTGCACAAGCCACTCTTTGAAAGTTTCTCGCCTGTGTAAAAAATCTTCTATGGGTATCAAAGTGGCAAAAACAAGTGAAAGAGTCACGACGGTGAGTGGCATAAAATGGTAACCATCTTTTTGCAACATTTGTCAGCCTATTCAACGTCCTCTTCCTCATATGTGTATATATTTTTCTACGCTATTAAGTTATCTAGAGTAAATTCCCCCTCTTCGTTTAACCTTTGTGGCGACACATACATTATACTCTTCCCAAAAATGTCACCTTAGTCATATATTTATATTACCACCCTTTTCTTTTTTGCTTTGTAAATAGAATAAGCATACAATAACCAACTATATACCCCCAAACTTTCTTACCTCTTGTGAATTAGTAGTAGAAAAATAATATATCCATCTTCCACCCCATATAGATAAATTCCCATGGAAATCAACTCTCCACTTGTCTTTACCAAAGATTATGGTCCCTCTCTACAAGTCTTCTATGCCCCCTACATAGGTGGCCCAATATCTCTTAAGAATATACATATAGTTTCTCTCCTTTCAAAAAGACTCCAATTGTATATTCTATTCACAAGAAAATAATATTGGACCCTCCTCTATTTGTTTAAGCATCATAGCCTTTTGAAAAAGCATGATTCCCCGTGGATGCATACAAGCAAAGAGCCCATACAAGAAGACTTGGAAGCAAAAGGTTCCCTAGCCTAGTGTGGACCTTCCAACCGAATTCCTTGGTGCATGGGCGTGAAGAATAGTCCAAATTCATATCAAACATGTTGAGAAGGTCAATTTTGCCTTTTGAAGCATGTCATTCCGAGCTACAGGTAAAACGTTATGGTCAAAATAGTGTAAATCTGTCAGATTCGCAGCAAAAGGGAACTGTAAATCAAGTAAATCAAGAGGGTGAGATCTTATTTTTCCCCCACTCATCTTCTAGAAGAGCAATGAGTGTTCAAGGTCACTTGCATGTGATGGGACCAACCTAAAGATGCTTTCTAAATGCCAAGACAGACAAGTTGAGATACCCCGCAGGAGCCACCCGTAGGGCCTCATGGTGGGGCCCACCTACATTATGCACCCCTATGGAGCCTTCACGGTCTAAAATGATATTTTTGGTGAATAAATAATCCCTTTTATGTCCAATATTCAATGAGTGGTCAAAGGACACTTAATTAGGTCTAATCACTTACTCTAATTAAGTGTAGCATAATCCCACTCCTACACAACTATAAATAGCCCCCCTTGGAGAGACTCAAGGACACACACCTATATTTTTCAACTTCATGTTGTTTCTTGATCAATAGTAGAGAAAACCCCAACTCTCCCTCTTTCACATCCTCCCTCCTAACCCTCATCTTTGGAGGAAGTGCAACTCTATTTTCCACTCTTTCCATTCTACAATCTCTTACTCCATCAACCCAATAAATCATTTGTAGCACCTCAATAACTTGTAAATACATCATGATCTCTCTCATGGTTATGTTAATGATCATGAAATCATCTTCAAAACTTTCAAGTGTCGCAATTCGTGATGGTTAGCCAGCGTTTGTCCTCCCCTTAAAAGGTGTGCGAGAAATCAAGTAAGTGCTCTATTCTCAATTTACCATTGGTTTGTTTCTCCACACTTATTCAATTGGTCTAAAGAAATTTCTCACTCCAACTCTCTTTTGCTTCATTACATATGCATGTGGCTACCTCTCATGGTGATTTTATTTGTGTCACGGCATTGCATAGATGGAGATGAGCTCTCTATGCAAAGTGTGTTAGTTTGATGTAAGTGATTCTCTTGTGTGTTTGAGAGGCAAGTCTTGTGCGCATGATTTTTTGATGAGTGCTTGAGAGAGGAAGAGTTTGGATGTATTATGGGTATTCTTATGGGGAGAAGGTGAATGCTATTCCACAAATTGCATATTTCATTTTGATGCACGGCATTGGGTTGCATAATCGTTGATGGTGTTCAAGTGTCCAAAGTGTATATAGAGTAAGGGGGTTTTCAAAGTGTGTTGCTTGAGTGGGTGAGTGCAAGTGTTATTTTTGATTGGTTTCCTTCTCGACTCCCAAAAGAAGGTGGTGCCCCAAGTAGTGTGTGTACCTCTTTACAAACATTTTGTGAGGGTAGGCCCATTGGTTTGGGTTTAGAGGCCCCATTTCAAAAAGTTCGCCCTCATAAAGTGGTGCCCCCACTGAGGAACATATTTCCAAGTTACCTTCAAATTTTTTAGTAATGAACAATGGAGTTCCCATCTATCCATTTCATTTTGCACAACACATTAGAGTAAATGTTCACATAAATAGAAAACTCTTTTTCCAGCAACGCATTGTTTTTATGTTTGGTGTAGAAAGACTTAGAGAAATACTGGCATCACCCAATCCAATTATACTTCCAATCATCAATTATGAAACTTCTTTTGATGTTCACATTTTCATTTTGTTTTAAAGGCAGGAACAAGGAGTGGTGAAGGGGTGCTATAGGGCCATATGAAGGAACGAGGTCTTCAAACCAACAATGAGGAGTAGCACATGAATCACGATCAAACCAATGAACCTTTTAGGACTATTGCTCGGCAATCCATTCATATAATCATTGCAACTAAGTTTAGGTTTCAATCTATCATAAGGAGGATATTTGGATCCACTCGCCTCAATGAAATCAATGCTTCAATTAATCCATTTATTCTACCTATGATAAAGTACGAATTAACAATGGATGTGTACATCTTCATTTTAATGTAATCAGATTTATAGTGTCAACAATCTTGTGCGGCCCGTAAGAGAAAAGTTTCTTTAAAAAAAAGAAATTTCAAAAAGTCTAAACAAAATGACAAGTTCTTTTCCCACGTTCTATGCAAGAAGTGGGGAAGATGCGCAAGAGTTTCTTGACAACTTGGAGATGGCACATCTCATATCCGGGAGAGATGAAGAGGAAGTAAAGCTACGAGCCTTCCCGTTGGTTCTAAAAGCAGAAGCTAAAGCATGGTATGAGACCTTGCAACCCCAAATCAAGTCCAATTGGGAGAGACTGCGAGCAAGCTTCCTCTCCAAGTTCGGGCAAGGTGATACTTCTGAAGGACTATGAAAATGTCTTATTGGACATAAGCAGGTATCACTTGAAGACTATCCCTCTTATGAAGCAACCTTTTTCAATCTATGGGGTAGGTGGAAGGCTACATTAGAAAATCATGGTGGTGCACCTAACTTTATAAAAAAAGAGAGATTCATGGTTGGCTTGTATCCACTTTTAAAGGCTAAAGTAGAGCTAAAATTCCCATCCACCTTCGAAGAAGCACATGAGGTAGCCATCATCAAGTTTAGAAAACTACACTTCCAAGCACATAGATCAAGGGGTTTGAATGAAGTGAGTGAGAGGGAGTCTTCACAAACCATGGAAGCACCAATTAGGGCCCCTCTTGCACAATCTTCACAAATAGGAGATAACTCTCAACAAGAGGTTTTACAAAGGCTAACTCAACAGCTTCAGAACCTCACTCTGAATCTAGTACAAGGCCTACCTCAACAACAACAACCAAGAGAAGGGAATAGCAATCAACGAAGACAAGCTCAAGAGTTGCGATGTTGGAATTTCAATGAAATGGGCCATGGCATGTACAATTGTCCACATCCAAGGCGACTTCTGGGAGACATATATCCCCCCAGACCGCCTCCTCTCACTGTGCAGCAAGAACTAGCTCAAGGCCCACAAATCCTTCGTCAACCACCACCACCAGCAAATATACCTCCCGTCCCACATGAGGAGGAAGAAAGAGGAGTCAAAATCATCAAGCTAGAAGAGGTAAGAGATGAGCATACTCTAAACTTTGATGTTATGCCGGCAGAAAAACGCACAAGAGCACATGATAAGGATGAAGACATGAGAAGCCAAGGAACAAATTCAGCCAGAAGGGACAAGAAGAAGTAGTCAAAGATGGAAGAAGCTGAAAGTAGCAGGAAGAAAAGATCAAGGCGAAGGGAAATAGGTATCAACGACTTCCCATTGGGAAAGGAGCTAGAGCCCTACAACATCCTAGAGGATTTACAAACCCAAAAGCCAAACATTTCATGGCCTCAACTTCTACACCTATCAGCCAAAGTAAGAAGGCAATGGCCAAAGTTGGTAAATACAAGAATTCCAAAAAAGAAAGCAAATCTTTCCATTAAGGTTGTGGCCTCAAAGCTACAAAAAGATGTGGAACCCATTGTGGATGCTTACATAAGGGGTAAAAAGGTGTCTAATGTATATGTTGATGGTGGAGCTCAAATGTGTGTGATCACGAAAAAATCAATGAACAGGTTAGGGCTTGAAATTACAAAGTCCTCTAATTATCAAGCTAGGCTAGCCAACAACTCAAGTGTGAAGTGTTTGGGGATCATTGAAAATGTAAAAGTCTCTGTATGTAACATAGATGCACGAGTGGATATGTATGTCATGCCAGCTAAGGGGGAGGGCTATCCCATCATCCTAGGGAGGCCTTGGCTCATTGCTGTTGACGGGAGCAAAGCGAACCCCGAACCCCGATGGCCTCTAAAACACCGGGGACCGAATGGCGTGCCTTGAACCTATCATGGTAAAGCAAACAGGGGGCACCACCTAGCTTCAGCGGCTAGGACACAAACAACACACCACCATAACAAAGTTTTCATCCAAGAGAGATGGATGCTTGGGAGTAATGATGAAAAGGAAAGGGAATGAGATCAAGTGAGAGAGAGAGAGAGAGTGAGGGAGGGGGTATAGCGGCTTAGTACTTAGGCATCACAAAAGGATGGCGAATCCGCACACCCTTCACACATACACAAGCTCACTCCAAAACACAAGACTAGGTGACGATTCCGCACACCTCACATGGGCAAAACATTGCAAGAAAACATACTCACAAAACCTCAAGCTTTATTTAGAGAATTAGGCGATGAAATGGGGAGCATAGGGTAGGGGAATGAGAAGGGAGAGAGTGGTAGAGCACATGGCGGATAGGTGGGAGTTGATGGCGAAAACTCGCACGAGGATAATGGCCATCATCCTTCATTTAGTTTCCCTTCATCTTCCATAGCCCAAGGGTGTAGAGGTCATGCTCAAGACGAGCATGGTGATTGCGGTGATGGTGATGGTGTGGGTGTGTGTGTGTGTGTGCACTAGGCACACACAGTGCATAGTGTACTCTTTGGTGATGGTGTGTGTGTTTAGTGTGATGGTGACCCCTCTTTATATAGGGGAGGAGGGGGGAGAAATTCTAGAATTTAGAAATGAAGAAATCATTATCTATATAGGCCATGTGACTGTGGGCCCCACTTGTCTGGCTGTGTGTGTATGTGCCAGAACAGCAGTCTCATGAGAGAGAGACTAAGAGAGAGAGATGGGTTGATGAAAAAAAGTGAGAGGTGACATGGAGAATAAAGTAATTACAAGAGGGGAGAGAGGGGAGTGTGTTCAGAGGTGAATCTGTGTGCAGATGTGTGTGAACACAAAAAAAATCAGGTAACCACCGGGTGGGGATGGATCTGTGGGCACCTTTTTCAGTGAAACTGAGTGTGTGTGAGTGTGGGGGAGGTTATTTAGCTACAAGACAAGAGACATGGCACCCTTTAGAGAGAGAGGGGGGGTATTTGGGTCATGGGATATGATAGGAGAGAGAAAGAGGGGGTGGGGTATACTATTTTGGAAGATAGGGTAAGTTGCATGTGAGTTAGGGTGCATTATTGGTGAGTTATAATGCATTATTGGTGAGAGGTGGGGTAGCCTGAGGGGAGAGAGAAAGGAGAAAGGACAAGGGGAAGAGAGAGGGGGTTGACCTTTTGAGTGGAGGAGAGGAAAAGGGACACCCGGCGGGGAAATAGTGAAGAAAAAGGAGGCAAGGTGGGGATGGGCTACCCCGCAGGCATGAGGTGGCCTATTTTACCTTTCTTATATATTTACATAATCATACTTTATTTTTTTCTTACTTTTTCCAATGCCTTTTATCACTCCCTCCCTAAGAGGGGTTTTCATGGGGTGGGGACAAGAGAAGAGGGGTATGGGAGCTTGGCTTGTGAAAAGCCCCCATCATTAGCCCTCCCCTTTTGGCTAGAGGCATTCATGTCTCTAGCTCATCTGTTTGATCATTATCGTCGGAGTTGGCGGCTGATGGTGTGTCTTCATCTGGAATGTCAATTGGTGGAGCCTGGTCAAATCGAAAAAAATAAGGTTTAAGTCGCCAACCATTTACCCTAGTTTTATGAAGTTTTCCATCAGCGTCCATAAGCTGGTAGCTTCCATTGGCATACTTTTTCCTGACGATGAAAGGTCGAAGCGATTGTCATAGCGGAGCACCAACATTCCTTTCTTCAATTCTTTTTTCCAGAGATGCTCGTTAAAGCTAAGCCGTCTATGCTCTGCTTGTGCTGCATAATAATTTATTGCTTCTTCTCTGTCCACCAGCTGCAGTCTTTCCAAGTTGATGATGTGATCTCTCAAATGCATGTTGGGCTCTTGAAGCTGGCTTGCCATTACTCTGAGACTTTGTAGTTGCACTTCAATGGGCAAGATTGCTTCCTTACCAAATACTAGATGATACGGTGTGAATCCCAAGGATGTACGAAATGAAGTTCTGTAGGCCCATAAAGCTGGTAGTAGATACTTATCCCAGTCTCCAGGATGATTGTTTACCTGCTTGGTAATAATTTTAGAAACCATTCCATTTACCTTTTCAACTAGGCCATTACATTGAGGGTAATATGGTGAAGAGTGCCTCCTTGTAATGCCCAGTTTCTGCATTAATTCTCCTACCAAGTCTGCTCTGAAACCTGGCCCTCTATCAGAGATGATCTCTAAAGGTGTGCCAAACCTACAGCATATGTGCTCGTAGATAAATTTAGCTACCTCTACCGCTGTAATTCTAGTGGTGGCTGTAGCCTTTGCCCATCTAGTCATGTAGTCGACCCCCATGATAATGTAGAATTTTCCTGAGTTGGCCCTAGGTAATGGCCCAATGGCATCGATACCCCATTTTTCAAATGGGCCATATGAGAGAATAGGTGTCTGTGGTTCAGGCATACGTGACCTAGTGCCGGCCTTTTGACACAACTTACACGTTTTGCACCAATGGTGTACGTCACGGTTGAGGCTAGGCCATATGAAGCCTACCTGCAAGATTTTCCTACTTGTTATGTCTAGGTCAAAGTGACCACCACAAACCCCATCGTGACAGCTAGCAATTACTCCCTGATTTCGTGAGAGAGAGGGACCTTCCTGAGTATTTGGTCCTTACCCTTACAGTACAAACCATCATTGATGAGTCGATACCTTGTGGCCTTCCGCGTCAACCATTGCTTCTGTCCCTTTGTTAAA
This sequence comes from Adiantum capillus-veneris, assembly GCF_014529385.1. Lineage (NCBI taxonomy): Eukaryota > Viridiplantae > Streptophyta > Polypodiopsida > Polypodiales > Pteridaceae > Adiantum > Adiantum capillus-veneris. Next base: position 24,188,209 of record NC_140935.1, read on the forward strand.
TTTGATGGGCATTCCCCTGTTTCCAAAAAATGCATGATGTCAGGCAAGGCATCACTGCCTTGAAATAGAGGGAGCTTTAGTTTTATTGCTCCAACCACCACTTCCTGTAGTCTTTCACTTGCTAGGGCATCTGCTTCTTGGTTTTGAGCCCTTGGGATATGGTGTATTTGAACTTCTTCAAACTTACCCAACAAGGTTTTTACACCACTTAAGTGAGTCCTTAAACTAGGATTCTTGCATGTCCATGCTCCATTTACTTGCCTTACCAGAAGTAGAGCATCCCCAAATACATTAAGGCGTTGTACACCTTGCGAGACGCACCATTGTAGACCCTTGGTTAGTGCTGCATACTCAGCTTCATTGTTAGAATGTGAATCTAACAATTGGCCCAACGAAAATACCTTTGTCCCTTTGTCATCAAAGACCACTATGCCTGCAGCTGCTTTGTCGGACGCTCGCTTGTAGGCTCCATCAAAGTAGAGAGAGTATGCTCTTCTACCATCGGTGGTACTGGAGGTAATCGGACTTCTCCTTCCTTAGATTGCTTCTCCTTCCTTTCAAAGACTTGGTAGGTCATGAGTCCCCCCAAACTTGCCCTTGTCGTGCTTTCTACCTGTACCGTGTAGTCAAACTCTTGCAGACGAACTAGCCATTTAGTAATTCTAGCAGACACATCCATGTGTTGTACAACATAGGGAAATATTTCATCCGTGGTTAGAATCACAAATTTCTTAGGCAGCAAATATGACCTAAACTTTGTAGTTGCAAATCTAAGAGCTAGGACTAAGTGTTCCACATGGGTGAAACCTTTCTCTCCTGCTGTCATCATTCGACTAGAGAAGTAGATTGGCCTCATGAAAGATGTCGTCGTATCCTTTTGGAGTAGCACAGCCCCCAATGAGTCATCACCAACACTTGAGGTGACATAGAATTTTTCATCCCACTTAGGTGGTGAGATAGTTGGCAGAGTGGCTAAGACCTCCTTTACCTTGTTGTAGTGATGTTCGCTTTCCTCGTCCCAAGTGAAAGTTGATCTTTGAGTGAGTTGTTGCAGTGGTAGAACAAGTTGTGATAGTAGATGTATGAATCTACTTAAGTACCTCACCTTCTGTAGAAAAGAGACCAGTTGACGTGCGGTCGTTGGTGAAGGTAGGGCTATGAGTGCGGACACCTTACTTGGGTCGGCGTTGATACCTTTTGCTGAAATTTCATGGCCTAGTAGAATGACTTTACTCTCCCCAATGTGGCATTTATCCACATTTAATTTCCCACCTAGGCTCTGCAACCTGGCCAAACCTTCAGTTACCTTTTCTAAATGTGAAATACGGGAGCTATATATACAAAAATCATCAATGAACACTCTTATGGATGTTCCAAAGAACGGTTGAAAAACATATGTGACATATCTTTGGAATGTGGCAGGTGCATTTGTGAGACCAAATGGCATAACCCTGTATGCAAAACAACCCCATGGCGTGATAAAAGTGGTTTTTAGCTGATCTTCCAAGGCTATGCGTATTTGAAAGTATCCAGAATAACCATCACAGACGGTATAGAATTCAAAACCCGCTACTTCATTCAGAATTTCATCCAAGAAAGGGAGAGGAAAGTGGTCTCTCTTTGTAGCTGCATTTAGTGGTTTGTAGTCAACACAGACCCTCCACTTACCATTCTTTTTAGGTGTCACCACTACGGGTGACACCCATTCTGAGTTTTCTACAGGATAGATGAATCCCGCCTCCAGCAATTTCCTTACCTCGGCCAAGAGTGCCTTTTCTTGTATGACCCCTAGTTGTCGTAGCTTTTGCACAACTGGTTTTACCCCTTCCTTCAGCTTAATATGATGTTCCACCACTGTAATGCCTGTGATTCTTTCATAGTTGTCAATGAACAGGTTAGGAAATCCCATCAACATTTGCAAAAAACTATCTTTCTCCTCAAGTGTTAATTTTGTAGACAACATACCCTTCAACCTACTTCCTCCTAGGCCAAGTGATTTGCTCTCCTCTTCATTGGGTTGCCCTTTTGGTGATGGATCACCAGTTGTGCTTACCCTTTGTGGATCCTTCATAATGATACCCATCACATCAATGGAACTGTCACTTTCGTCGGTGGATGTGGTCTCCTCCTCAGAACTGGAAGATTCGCTAGTGGTTTCATCTGTCGATGTTTCCAGATTCATTTGCTTTTGCTTGCCAATCCTCATGTCGTAGTAGATTGTCTCCCCTTTCTTACCGGTCATGCGTAGAAGGCCAGTACCCCAGTCCTGTTTTGCTTTCATGGCCATCAACCATGGCCTTCCCAAAATTAGTGGATAGCCCTCCCCCTTAGTAGGCATTACAAAAACATCTACCTCTACCTCATTGTTGAAAGCTTTGATTTTCACGGCACTTACCACACCCACACACTTTACTTTTGCGTTGTTTGCCATCTTTGCCTTGCATGGAGAAGGCCTGTCAACCTCGAGCCCTAATCGAAGCATCATAGCTTCGCTCATTACACAGATTTGTGCACCTCCATCAATGTAGGTGTTTCCAACCCTCTTTCCTTTTATGTTTACGTCGACAATTGGAAGGATGTCATCCATGTTGCATCCCGAAATTGCTCCGGCTATCTTTGTTTTGGAGCATCTTGTACTTACCATTTTAGACCATTGTCGCCTTACTTTTGGTGCAAGATGTAGCAGCTGTGGCCATGTAATCTTCGGTCCTTGCTCTGCCACATCCAATGTTAGATCATAGGGCTTAGAACTTTCCCCTAGCTGGAAGTCGGTGATGCCCAATTTTTGTCGTGGCCTGGATGGCCTCTTGCTAGTTTCTCCTCTCATGCTTTTCTCATCATCTGATTGTGTAGCTTTCTCCCTCCTAGCTCTTTTCACAGTCATGGCTTCAAGTGGTTCTAAAAAGGTTACCTTCTCCTTACCCTTGTCCCTCTCCTTTGCTCTGGGTGGATCCACTACTATGGCTTTTCCTTTCTCTTCTAGCCTTATGATGTTTACAGGGCGATCAGGTGGTGGGGCTGGTGGAAGAGGTGGGATGGATGCTTGTAGTGGTGTCTGGGGTGGACGTAGAATTTGTGTTGGTGGGGGTGGTGCTCGGGGTGGGGGTGTTCTTTCTCTAGGGGGTGACAATTGGTTCCTCCTACCTCCTCTATTATAGTTTTGTCGTGGTTTGGGATAGTAGTACATACCGTGACCGTCTTCTCCGCAGTTGTAGCAATGATACTCCCTATTTTGTGGTCGTGCTCTTCCAGGGTCTTGATCTCTTTCTTGAATCCTCCCTTGTTGTATTAAGTGGACAGACAAATTCTGCAGTTGGTCAGTAATATGGGCCAACATATCTTGTTGGTCATCTCTTACCCCAAGAGCCGGTGGTGGTGGTGGTCGAATGGTGGTTGTCGTAGTTGCTGGTCGACGCGATGTTCCTGATACTGTTGACTCGGTTTCTTTGGCCTTCATTCGCAGCTTCTTGTCTTTAAGGCGAGCAATCTCAACGGCTAACTCGTACGTAGCAGGGAATCTACCTTTCACCTTCTCCTTGAGAAGCGGCCATAAGCCATGCGTGAACCGATCTTTTTTTAGGAAATCGGGTGCAGCTTCCCCCCTAGCCAGTGACTCAACCCACCGTTCCCACAAATCCACAAATTTGGACTCATAGGTGGCATATTCTAAAAGACCCTCCTGCTTCAAGTCTCTCAACTTGTCCCACAACTTTTCTGAAGTGGTACCTCCCACAAAGAGCCTCTTAAAAGCGGTTTTTAAGGGTTCCCAATCATCCTTGGTTGCTTGTGGAAGTGTATTGTACCATGATCTAGCTTCTAGCTTCATGAGATGCTTAAAGGTTCTAACCCGGGATTCATCCGTATCTTTGTTGCTCACTACACATGCTACTTCAAAGTCATCTAGGAAGTCTGTTACCAAATCCTCCCCCTTCTTTCCTTTAAATGTTGGAAATGCTACACTTGCCATGATTACTGAGAGAGAGCTAGAAAGACACACTGCTTAACTTGCAAAAAAAAAAATTCTTCTTTACAAGGAGGCGTGTATACCCTTTTATACTAGGACATAGATTAAAACTTCAAATGGTACATTGCCTTGTACCAAAGGTATGACAAATGGTTGATCTGATGCCAGAACCTCAAAAAATTGCTCCCCACCCAGCATGGTGTCAATGACGTGCTGGTTGAGCCTTCAAATCCAGTATTACCTTGATTGAGCGTACACGTGTTGGTATGTGTGATCTGTCTTGAGGTAGGTTGTACTGATTCATGTGAAGCTTAGAGGTGCTTAGTCACTGTCCAAGCTTGTGGGAGAGGGTGGTGTTGTTTCCTGAAACAAACTCAGTAGATCCCTAGTTTCTCTAGTGAGAGTGTGAGCCAATGATTCCGTTATCTGTGCTGCAGCATCAGGTGCGACTTGAAAACTGACTGTGATAATTACCTCGGTGACTTGAGTTACCCGATTCTCAAAGTAGAATAGTGTTGATTCTCTATTGTGTAGAGCTCCTTCCATTTTGTTGTTGTGGGTTGGTTGTAGGTTGCGGACATGGTTTCGACCTTCTCCTTCTTCTTCTTGGCACTTGGCCTATGTATATCCACTAGGTTTGGCGTGTTGGTTGACTCTCCCATTGCAAATCGATTACCGTTACGCCTGGCACTCGAGCTTCGATGGAGATGCGGAGTTCGTCTAGTTGCGCTTGGAGCTCTTCTTCTTCTGTCGTCCAATTAGCAAATCCTGCTAGCCATTCATCCATTCACAATAGTTTAGGGGTTTCAGTCTTGTAAGCTGAAGGGTTTCATGAAAAGATCCTCCATGGGGGCACCGAATGACGGGAGCAAAGCGAACCCCGAACCCCGATGGCCTCTAAAACACCGAGGACCGAATGGCATGCCTCGAGCCTGTCATGGTAAAGCAAACAGGGGGCACCACCTAGCTTCAGCGGCTAGGACGCAAACAACACACCACCATAACAAAGTTTTCATCCAAGAGAGATGGATGCTTGGGAGTAATGATGAAAAGGAAAGGGAATGAGATCAAGTGAGAGAGAGAGAGAGAGTGAGGGAGGGGGTATAGCGGCTTAGTACTTAGGCATCACAAAAGGATGGCGAATCCGCACACCCTTCACACATACACAAGCTCACTCCAAAACACAAGACTAGGTGGCGATTCCGCACACCTCACATGGGCAAAACATTGCAAGAAAACATACTCACAAAACCTCAAGCTTTATTTAGAGAATTAGGCAATGAAATGGGGAGCATAGGGTAGGGGAATGAGAAGGGAGAGAGTGGTAGAGCACATGGCGGATAGGTGGGAGTTGATGGCGAAGACTCGCACGAGGATTATGGCCATCATCCTTCATTTAGTTTCCCTTCATCTTCCATAGCCCAAGGGTGTAGAGGTCATGCTCAAGACGAGCATGGTGATTGCGGTGATGGTGATGGTGTGGGTGTGTGTGTGTGTGCACTAGGCACACACAGTGCATAGTGTACTCTTTGGTGATGGTGTGTGTGTTTAGTGTGATGGTGACCCCTCTTTATATAGGGGAGGAGGGGGGAGAAATTCTAGAATTTAGAAATGAAGAAATCATTATCTACATAGGCCATGTGACTGTGGGCCCCACTTGTCTGGCTGTGTGTATATGTGCCAGAACAGCAGTCTCATGAGAGAGAGACTAAGAGAGAGAGATGGGTTGATGAAAAAAAGTGAGAGGTGACATGGAGAATAAAGTAATTACAAGAGGGGAGAGAGGGGAGTGTGTTCAGAGGTGAATCTGTGTGCAGATGTGTGTGAACACAAAAAAAATCAGGTAACCATCGGGTGGGGATGGGTCTGTGGGTACCTTTTTCAGTGAAACTGAGTGTGTGTGTGAGTGTGGGGGAGGTTATTTAGCTACAAGACAAGAGACATGGCGCCCTTTAGTGAGAGAGGGGGGGTATTTGGGTCATGGGATATGATAGGAGAGAGAAAGAGGGGGTGGGGTATACTATTTTGGAAGATAGGGTAAGTTGCATGTGAGTTAGGGTGCATTATTGGTGAGTTATAATGAATTATTGGTGAGAGGTGGGGTAGCTTGAGGGGAGAGAGAAAGGAGAAAGGACAAGGGGAAGAGAGAGGGGGTTGACCTTTTGAGTGGAGGAGAGGAAAAGGGACACCCGACGGGGAAATAGTGAAGAAAAAGGAGGCAAGGTGGGGATGGGCTACCCTGTAGGCATGAGGTGGCCTATTTTACCTTTCTTATATATTTACATAATCATACTTTATTTTTTTCTTACTTTTTCCAATGCCTTTTATCACTCCCTCCCTAAGAGGGGTTTTCATGGGGTGGGGACGAGAGAAGAGGGGTATGGGAGCTTGGCTTTTGAAAAGCCCCCATCACTGTGAATGCAGATCAAAAATGGGGAAGTGGTTGTTTGATTCTTAAGAAGGGTCAACCGGTGGTGTATGATTGGCGAGAAGGAAAGCAACTAGATATCAACTATGAAACCATGGCAGATGAAGAAAGCGAGGAGGAGAGTCCTTACTCAAGTGATGAGGAAGCATCAACCAGTACATCAACCAGTGAAGAGGAGTCTTCTTTGGAGGTAATGGGAATTGTATTCAATGCCAACACTCAAGATGTTCCTGTAGAAGAAAAGCCAACAGACAATCACACACGAGGGGATGAAAGATGTCACCACCTTGAAGAAGGATTTGAGAAGATGCTTGCAAAAGATCTTACTTGTGAGGAGAAGACCTCCTACATCAATATGTTAAGGAGGTATCCCAATTTGTTTATCACTGACTACTCACAAATAAGAGGTGTAGATGTAATAGAGCATCGAATTGAATTGAAACCAGGGACCAAACCCGTGGCTCAAAAGTTAAGGCGACTAGGATCTGTGCAACAAAAGGCTCTCCTACAAGAAGTGAATCGACTCTTGAAGACTGGCTTCATCTATCCAGTATCCAACTCCGAATGGGTATCACCTATTGTAGTCACTCCCAAGAAGAATGGTAAGTGGAGGGTCTGCGTGGATTACAAACCCCTCAACGCTGCGACAAAGAGGGACCACTTCCCTCTCCCTTTCCAAGATGAAATTTTGAATGAAGTAGCAGGTCATGAATGCTACACTATGTGTGATGGGTATTCAGGATATTTTCAAATTAGAATAGCAGAAGAAGACCAACCAAAAACCACCTTCATCACACCTTGGGGATGTTTTGCATTCAGAGTAATGCCTTTTGGGCTCACCAATGCTCCTAGCACCTTCATGAGATTCACAATATTTGTATTTCAGCCATTCTTTGGAAAATCTATAAGAGTCTTTATGGATGATTTCTGTATTTATAGTTGTAGATCACTTCATTGCCAAAAGGTTGAAGAGGGGCTTAAGAGGCTCCATCAATTTGGGGGACAACTCAACCCAGAGAAGTGTCATATCGGTGAATCTCAGGTGGTTTTGCTAGGCCATGTGGTTTCTTCACAAGGAATTCAAGTGGATCCCTCTAAAGTAGAGGCCCTTTTGTCATTATCTCCACCAACAACAACTAAGGAGCTAATGACCTTCAACCACAAAGTGAGATACATGTCTCGCTTCATCCATCTCCTAGCAAAAGCCATCGCCCCTTTGCATAGGTTGGCAAGCCAATCTACATTTGAATGGGGGAGGGAACATGCAAAATGTTTTGAGGAAGTGAAGGGCATTCTTAGCTCTCTCCCAATCCTAATGCCACCAGATCCAAAGGAGACCTACTATGTCACTCCAAGTGTAGGTTTCAAAGCAATTGGTGTTGTTTTGATGCAAAAAGATCCTAAAACATCATACATGAGGCCGATCTATTTTGCAAGCAAGGTGATGACTCCGGCCGAGAAGGGATACACTGAAATGGAGAAAGTGGTCTTTGCAATCTTGTTTGCGGTAAGGAAGTTTCGATCGTATCTTCTCCCTGTGCCATTTGTTTTTCTCACCTTAGAGCACAATCTACCATATGTAGTACAACACATGAGCCTCTCATCTAGAATAGCAAAGTGGGTGCTTGAACTCCAAGAATTTGAATACACTTTCCTTGTAGAAGATAGCACAAGAGCAGGACTTGCAGACATTCTCACCTACAAAGTGAGAGAAAGGGAAGGATCACGACTACAAAGAGAGGAAGGCTCAAAACAGTTCAAAGTGAAGGAGATTGATAATGCCCATACTTTATACTTTGACGGAGCTTATCAACGCCAACAAGACAAAGCAGCAGGGGGAATCATCATTTTGAACCCATAAAAGGAGGTAATGGTTAGAAAAGGTATCACTCTACCCAGTGTTCACTCTAACAATGAGGCTGAGTATGTTGCTCTAACCCTTGGGTTAGAAGAATGCAAAGAATTAGGCATACAAAGACTTATTATAAAAGGTGATTCTTTGCTAGTGGTCAGGCAAATCCAAGGGACTTGGAGGTGCAAGAATCGTACATTGTTTGAGTGGCTTAGTAGTGTAAGAGCTTTGATGAAGGGTTTTAAAGCAACACAGGTACAACACATTGTGAGAACTCATAACAAGGAAGCAGACTTACTCGCAAATGAAAAGCTTCAAATGGCGGTAGGAGGTGTGAAACTATATGAACCCAAATATCAAGGTCAAGAGGAGCTAAAAGACATTATCTTCTTTCTACAAGCAGGTGAGTGTCCCAAACACTTAGACAACGTGCAAAGACAACGTGCAAAGATCGGGGATGATTTATATCACAAAGGAAAAGATTTGGTCTTGAGGAGAGTACCAGGTGTGCAAGAGATAGAGAAAATTCTTCTTTCATGTCATGATGATGTCTGTGGTGGTCACTTTTCTCAAGATATTACAAGTCGGAAGATTTTACAAGCAGGGTTTATTTGGCCGAGCTTACATCGTGATGTCCAATATTGGTGTAAGGCATGTAAGCCATGCCAAATTGCTGGGGATAGACGACTAACATATGAGCCTCGAGTCCCAATAATATCTTATGGCCCTTTTGAAAAGTGGGGTGTGGATGCAATAGGTCCCCTACCTCGTACTTCTACAGGGAAGGTTTTCATCATCATGGGTGTTGACTTCATGACACGATGGGCGGAAGCAACAAGCACAACCCGAATCACAGTTGAAGAGGTATCAAAGTTTATTTTTGATTATATTTGTAGTAGGTTTGGAACACCCCTAGAAATCTTATCAGATCGAGGCTCGGGTTTTAGGGCTGACCTTCTGAATGATCTCTTGAGGAGGTTAAAAGTGAAACACCTGCATTCCACACCCTACTATCCTCAATGCAATGGATTGGTGGAAAAAGTGAATGGAATGATATGTAAGATCATTTCTAAGCAGGTTGTGGACCGGCCTAATGATTGGAATCGCCATTTAACGGCTGCTCTTTGGGCGTATAGGACATCTTTCAAGGTATCTACCCAATTCACCCCTTTTCATCTAGTTTATGGACAGGAGGCACTTCTCCCCATTGAGGTAGAGCTCTCAAGCTTGCGCGTTCTTGCAAGAGTGGCAAAAAAACCAAAAGAGGTTCTACATGAAAGGATCTTAGATCTCCAACGACTTGAGCTAGATAGAGAAGAGTCCATTGATCACTACATCACCAAAGCGACAAGCCAAAGGGACAAAATCAACAAGAAGCTCAAGGGGAAAGGATTGAACGAAGGTATGTTGGTTCTTGATAACCGACTTGACACTCGACTTGACAAAAAGTTTTTGCAAAGATGGGAGGGACCTTTCATGATAAAAACAAAGTTTGGGAATGGTAGTTACAGATTAGCAGATTTAACAGGAAAACTCCACAAGACCAGAGTCAATGGATGGAGATTAAAGCCCTACTTTCAACGTATCAATCCGTTGATAGGCAGTCATCTACCTACATCGTCTAAGCTCCAAATTGACATGGCTCCCTTTGGCTTGGCAAATGCTCCACCTATTTTTAAAGCTTTGATGTGCAAAGAAGAACTAGCCTTGGAATCTGAACATACCCAAGGCAACCCTCCCATCTCCGATTTATGGGATTGAGGCAGGTCTAATGGAGTAAAAGAGTGCATGACACTCCTCCTATTGAACAAAAAAATAAAAGTGGAAAAGGAAAAATGACAAAAAAAAAGAAGAAGAAAAAGAAGCAACACCGTCCTCCTAAAGATATGAATATCTCTAGGCTTGGGGGAGGGCTAATATGAGTGGAATAAAATGGTAACCATCTTTTTGCAACATTTGTCAGCCTACTCAACGTCCTCTTCCTCATATGTGTATATATTTTTCTACGCTATTAAGTTATCTAGAGTAAATTCCCCCTCTTCGTTTAACCTTTGTGCCGACACATACATTATACTCTTCCCAAAAATGTCACTTTAGTCATATATTTATATTACCACCCTTTTCGTTTTTTCTTTGTAAATAGAATAAGCATACAATAACCAACTATATACCCCCAAACTTTCTTACCTCTTGTGAATTAGTAGTAGAAAAATAATATATCCATCTTCCACCCCATATAGATAAATTCCCATGGAAATTAACTCTCCACTTGTCTTTACCAAAGATTATGGTCCCTCTCTACAAGTCTTCTATGCCCCCTACATAGGTGGCCCAATATCTCTTAAGAATATACATATAGTTTCTCTCCTTTGAAAAAGACTCCAATTGTATATTCTATTCACAAGCAAATAATATTAGACCCTCCTCTATTTATTTAAGCATCATAGCCTTTTGAAAAAGCATGATTCCCCTTGGATGCATACAAGCAAAGGGCCCATACAAGAAGACTTGGAAGCAAAAGGTTCCCTAGCCTAGTGTGGACCTTCCAAACCGAATTCCTTGGTGCATGGGCGTGAAGAATAGTCCAAATTCATATCAAACATGTTGAGAAGGTCAATTTTGCCTTTTGAAGCATGTCATTCCGAGCTACAGGTAAAACGTTATGATCAAAATAGTGTAAATCTGTCAGATTCGCAGCAAAAGGGAACTGTAAATCAAGTAAATCAAGAGGGTGAGATCTTATTTTTCCCCCACTCATCTTCTAGAAGAGCAATGAGTGTTCAAGGTCACTTGCATGTGATGGGACCAACCTAAAGATGCTTTCTAAATGCCAAGACAGACAAGTTGAGATACCCCGCAGGAGCCACCCGTAGGGCCTCATGGTGGGGCCCACCTACATTATGCACCCCTATGGAGCCTTCACGGTCTAAAATGATATTTTTGGTGAATAAATAATCCCTTTTATTTACAATATTCAATGAGTGGTCAAAGGACACTTAATTAGGTCTAATCACTTACTCTAATTAAGTGTAGCATAATCCCACTCCTACAGAACTATAAATAGCCCCCCTTGGAGAGACTCAAGGACACACATCTATATTTTTCAACTTCATGTTGTTTCTTGATCAATAGTAGAGAAAACCCCAACTCTCCCTCTTTCACATCCTCCCTCCTAACCCTCATCTTTGGAGGAAGTGCAACTCTATTCTCCACTCTTTCCATTCTACAATCTCTTACTCCATCAACCCAATAAATCATTTGTAGCACCTCAATAACTTGTAAATACATCATGATCTCTCTCATGGTTATGTTAATGATCATGAAATCATCTTCAAAACTTTCAAGTGTCGCAATTCGTGATGGTTAGCCAGCGTTTGTCCTCCCCTTAAAAGGTGTGCGAGAAATCAAGTAAGTGCCCTATTCTCAATTTACCATTGGTTTGTTTCTCCACACTTATTCAATTGGTCTAAAGAAATTTCTCACTCAAACTCTCTTTTGCTTCATTACATATGCATGTGGCTACCTCTCATGGTGATTTTATTTGTGTCACGGCATTGCATAGATGGAGATGAGCTCTCTATGCAAAGTGTGTTAGTTTGATGTAAGTGATTCTCTTGTGTGTTTGAGAGGCAAGTCTTGTGCAATTGATTTTTTGATGAGTGCTTGAGAGAGGAAGAGTTTGGATGTATTATGGGTATTCTTATGGGGAGAAGGTGAATGCTATTCCACAAATTGCATATTTCATTTTGATGCACGGCATTGGGTTGCATAATCGTTGATGGTGTTCAAGTGTCCAAAGTGTATATAGAGTAAGGGGGTTTTCAAAGTGTGTTGCTTGAGTGGGTGAGTGCAAGTGTTATTTTTGATTGGTTTCCTTCTCCACTCCCAAAAAAAGGTGGTACCCCAAGTAGTGCGCGTACCTCTTTACGAACATTTTGTGAGGGTAGGCCCATTGGTTTGGGTTTAGAGGCCCCATTTCAAAAAGTTTTCCCTCAACGGCTTTCAAAAACAATAAGAAAGTGATAAAATTGTTAGGTTGAATTAAATTGGTATTAGTGTTTGGGAAAGGATTGCCTCAGCTTAGTCTTAAGTTGATTAAAAATGAAGACTAGCTAGCTGCAAACCATTGTAAACGAAAGAAAAACCGATGAAACATGTGAGAAAGTGGTCCAAAAATTTTGCAAATCTCAAAATTTCTGCTAGTATTTCCGGTTTTCTTCTTTGTGAGGAGGAAACTTGATCAGCAACCGCTTAATAAAAGAGACTTTCTCAAACGTTAACACTGACTGGAATCAAGCTATAAAATGCAAGAAATGTAAAGCCATGTGAGGTTGTGAAATGAAAGGTGAAATAAAAAGAACTAATTAATTTATTTGTGTGTGTGTATAGAATTTATTAGAATTTTGCAAGGTGAAGCTTCACTTTAGCATTCTAAAACAATAGAATGCAAAAAAAAACATATGTATATGTGTGTGTGTGTGTGTGTGTGTGTGTGTGTGTGTGTGTGTAAAATTTACTAAAATTATGCAAGGTGAAGCTTCACTTTAGCATTTTAAAACAATAAAATGCAAGAGAAGTAAAGACATGTCACGATGCGAAATGAGTAGTAAGTCTCCATCATGCACTAAAAACAATGAAAGTCTCCCTAACCCAACACAACACTAAGGGTTTCTTTTAGAAAGCAAAAAAAAAAAGCAAAGACCTAGCATAACACCTCTACTCCTAGTATCATAAATGATACTTTGGAAGAAGAGAAGAGGAGAAAAGTGAGAGCTCTGAATGTGAAAGTGGTTGGATGGAAAGAAGACAAGAGTCCAAAGGAGGATACTTTAGCCTTGTGTGCAAAAAACGGGGCAAATGACTGAATGCTCATTGATGCCTGGAGAGCAGGGAAGGATGTCTTAAAAGAGAGACCTCTTATCTTAAAGTTTGGTGGTACATACAAAGGATGAATTAGCTTTAACTCAATTGCCCGCCATTTCTTCAGATCTTCCTATTCTTGGCATCAAGCATGCATAACCTACTATTGCATGGTTGAACCGTGTTGTCAAAAGCAACGTTCATGCAGGTGTGGAGAAGCCATTACTGTACTAGGTCACCAAAGACACAGCGTGGAGGAGAGTACAAACGACTTTTGCTGACTTTGAACAAGAATGTGCCAATCTTGGCAGCTTCCACTTACGGAGGAGATGGAGACCTTAGATGAGAGGAACGAGAGCATTCCCAACTTTGAAACCTTCTTGCCATGGCTTCTTCCAACACACATGCAATCAGAAATGCATACAACTCTGTGTGTGTGTGTGTGTGTGTGTGTGTGTGTGTGAGAGAGAGAGAGAGAGAGAGAGAGAGAGAGAGAGAGAGAGAGAGAGAGAGAGAGAGAGAGAGAGAGGTTAATTTCTCTAGGTCAACCCCTCCTCCTTTGGTTTGTATTGGCCTTCCTCTTTCGAGACGGGTAGGCCATGCTTTCATCCCATTTGAGCTTCTCTTGGCCTCCATGGTGTCGTGCTGCTCCGCTTCCACGATGGAAAAAAGAGTAAAGAGAAGCCAAAAAAGTCTATTTGAAGTTCACACATTTATTGAGCAGTGACCAGGGCTCGAAAACAAGCAAGGAGATCCAGAAAGTGTATGCTTTATGTGGTTATGAAGGCCTAAGCGTAGAGATTTTATGCTTGAAGAAAAGGTTTTACATGTGAAAGGGCTCTTAGGACATATTAGGCAACTTGGGTAGAGGAAGACATGTGGTCATTGGTAAAAAGGAAAGTGTGTGAGAGACTTCACATCTCTGCATGAGGGAGGCCGAAAAAGTCCTATTCTAGAAATTTTTTGTAAAACAGGTTTCTACACAAAACGGGCCATGCTATCAAAAGAGGGCGTTTTGAGATTTTTTGCGTCTCACGCCCTGAGGCTAATTCTGCACCAACTAGGAGATATTCAAGTTTTTGTGCTCTGCTGTATTAGCGGGGAGGAAGCCAAAAGCTTTGAGCACTCTAATCATAAGCCAAGCTTCCATAGCCCACTCTCATCCAATCTTCCATAGCCAATCTAATCAAAGACACCATAAGCCACTCTAATCCAAGCTTCCAAGCCACTCTAATCATGGAAGGAGTTTAAATATTGTAAGCAACGGTACTGTTAATGATAATCAAGCTTCAGGATCTTTGTTCAAGCTGTTAATTTCGAGCTTTGTCTACATTCATTGTGTCTGCTGCAACTGTCTTCCTCACACCTCTCACAGCCAGAGGCACTTCATAGAGAGAGAGAATGACGTATACATAGAAAGTGTCTTTATACATTGAGATTTTTGAGTCACGAGTGTGTGTGTGTGTGTTTGAGAGAGAGAGAGAGAGAGAGAGAGAGAGAGAGAGAGAGAGAGAGAGAGAGAGAGATTGATATTACGTAAGCGCAAAGGGCAAAACAGGTGTAGATGATGAGTTCTCTTCTTTGAAAGAGAGGTTGTTGTTCACACACTTCACGACATTGAAGGTGAACTCTGAGTCCCTATGAGCTCACAGGTGTTCACGAATATGTTCTCAGATTTTTGTGAGACTGAGGGAAAGCCTAGAGCCTGCTGAGTGGTGCCAACTTCCAAAAGAAGATGAGTGGAAGAAATGAGGGGGAGGGAAAAGGCTACAGACTTGAATTTTTAAGTCACGTCCCCAATTCTCAAGCTTATCAAGATTTCAACTAGTGCTTCATTATGTCTTGACAAAGTGCCTGCCACAATGAGTGCCCACCACTATCTTATCCACCAATAAAAAATTATTCTTTTTAATAAAATGTATATTTTTTGAAAATATTCTCCCCTTTTTCTTAATGAAAAAGGGAAAGCGTCACTAAGGTCTCACCCCTTTGGGGCAAGCCAAAAAATTTGTAGCTTTTCATAAGAAGATTGGTTGTCTATCAGTACAAGATGCTAAAACTAGGATTTGAGTTGGTTATGTAGGCTTTGGAGATAAATTGCTTCATTATTTTTATATGTAATTGCATTTTTTGCGAGGTAATTTGTGACAAATTTCAGACTAAGCACTCAAAAATAAATCTCGTAGTTGGCTCTAAAACCAGTCGCTCTATGCTGCCTTCACTATTTGTGATAATAAAAAACAGGACCTTTACCTCGATCAAAGGAAAAGCTTTGAGCCTTCCAACTTGAAACTCCCTCCTGAATCCCAAACAAACTGAGTAACCTCTTTACGCTTGTATCTTGAACATAAAGCCTTAGCACAAGAACTTGCGCATGCAGACATAAAAACTTTCCTTCATAGAGATCTCCAGGAAGATGTATACATATAGTAACGTGATTGTTAAGCCAAGTAGAGTAGAGCTTATGTATAGACTTGGGAAAGCACTTTATGGCTTAAGGCAAGGTTCCAAGCAATAGTACGAAAAATTTTGATACTTTCATGCAGTCTCATGCATATAAATAGAGTCACAAGAATCAATGCTTGTACACAAAGAAGCTCAATGATGTTCCACTTATCCTTCTTGTGTTAAATGTCAATGACTTGCTAATTTTCAGGAATAAAATTTACAAGATTGAAAATTTGAAACAAATGTTGAGTCGGAATTTTGCCATGAAGGATTTGGGAGAAATCAATCACTTTCTTGGTATGCATCTAAAGCGTGATTATTCAACGGGTATTGTTGAGTGTTCTCAAGAGTCGTATATTCAAAGGCATTACATTGTTTCAATATGTAGGGGGGAAGGCATTGAGTACCCCCATGCGAGCATGTTTGAAACTTAACAAGAATGATTATCCTAAGTCTTATGTTGAGAATACCAAAATAGCTAAGATTTTGTATTCCTTAGCAGTAGATAGTCTCATATATGATATGTGGCCACAAGACTAGACATTGTATTTGTAGTGTGAGTGGTGAGTTGTTACATGGCTAACCCTGAAAAGAAACATTGGGATGCAATGAAACATAACCTCAAGTACTTGAAAGGCACAATAAGCAAGTGGTTACACTTTGGGAACAATGATGCATCCGTAGTTGGATACATAGATGCAGATTATACAAGGAATGTAGACAATAGGGACTCTACATCTAGCTATAGTTTCATATTACTTGGAGGAGCTATTCCTTGGACATCATGTTTCCAAATTTTTACGTCCTCTTCCACTACAGAGTCTACTATGTTGTAGGCATCATCATAGGCTAGCAACAAAAGTAGTATGGATGGCATGTTTCTTGAGAGATTTGGATAAGGGTCAATAGATTCCAATGTTGTATTGAGATAGTCACAGTGACATTGCTATGGCAAAAAAATCCCGTGTATCATTCCATATCTAAACACATTGAGGTGAGGCATGACTTCATTTGAGATGTGTTGGGTAATAAGGGGATTGAGCTTGTCAAGGTCCATATAGATGATAACCCTATGGAAGCTCTTACGAAGAGCTTAGCTTTGGAGAGGTTTGCACATTGCATCGAGTTGATGGATGTGGGGTGAAGCAAATGCCATGCTTCACCATTTATAGTGTAGGAACTACCTGAGGATTCTCCGCCCTACCACCCTTTATATAAGCCCTTGGCCATCAGCTGGTCCTTGGCCTAGGTGCAAGACCCCCTAGGTTTGCCCTTGTCCTTACATTACTCCCCCCTTGGAGAAGTGAGTTTGTCCTCAAAAACAAAAGTGAAAAACTTCTTTTAAAGAACACTAATGTTTTTTGCAATGGCATCCCTCATGGATCCAACTGTCCATTTGATCGAAACACGGTATAGTAGTGTTAGAAAATAATACGTAGCTAAATAGATTTTGAGTAGATTACTTAATGGAGAGAGATAGATTTCACACACAAGAGATTATAGAGTAGAGAGAGAGAGAGAGAGAGAGAGAGAGAGAGAGTACACACGATATACGTGGTTCACCCAATGTGGGCTACGTCCACGGGAAAGCAGCCACTCAATGGCTTTAGCACTTCAAAAGAAGAAGTAGTTTACAAAGGGATTAAACCCTTGATAGAGCTCCCGCCTTGCTTCACTCTCACCACCTCACACTCACCTTGTTGCATCAACTTCACACTATGAAATGTGTGTAGAAATGGCCTCCTTTTATAGGCCAAAAGGGCTGCCTTCTCTTATGAGAGACAGCCATGTGTAGCCGCCTTTGTGCGAATAAGTCCAAATCGGACCCTCCAATCTGCCCATGTGTGGCCGCCCTTGAGAAGACAAGTCCGCTTTTGAATTCGGCCATCGGCCACCGGCCATTGACTTCTGACCACCGACCATCAGCCATCGACTACCGGCCTCCGGCCAACCGACCGGTTGTTTTTCGACCACTTTCTGGCCGCCGTCCTGCCATAATATTTCGGCGAACAGGAATATTTCAACGAAAAAAAAGTCTCGGGGGCGGAGGCCCCCGAGGCCTCTAAAGTTGCCCCTGATTCTTGTCCGTGAAAATTTTGGTTTTCGGTGAGTGATTTTTCTTCACGCACGATGGCTTCTCCTCATAATGGGCGCCTTACAAATGTGCGCTTTTACCACAGAAAATTACAAGGGTAAATCAGACTCCATACTTAACAATCTCCCACTTGGAGACTGATCTCCAAACCAAACCTGTGACTGCTTTCCATTCTGGCTTCTTATCCTTGAATGCCGATTGAAGATGAGCAAAGGCTCAACTTCTCCTTGTTGACCACCTTTGTAAACATGTCTGCAGGATTTTCACTTGTATGCACCTTTCCCAGCTTTAGATGTCCCTCTTCCAAAAGAGTGCGTATGAAGTGATATCTCACCTCAATGTGCTTTGTCCTTGAATGAAAGGCTGAGTTCTTCGCAAGATGGATAGCGCTTTGGCTATCACTGTACAAGACACAATTGTCTTGTTTTAATCCAAGCTCTTCTAAGAATCTGTGAATCCACAGAATTTCTTTACTTGCCTCCGTCATTGCTACATACTCTGCTTCCGTGGTAGAAAGTGAAACCACTTTCTGCAGCTTTGAAGCCTAGCTTACTGCTGTGCCTCCAACCGTGAACACATAGCCAGTAGTGCTCCTTCGAGTATCTTTGTCACCTACAATACCCTTCTAGAAAAATATCAGTTCCTCCAAAATACAAAGCATTTTTTGTTGTCCCTTTTAGATACCTAAGTATCCACTTCACAGCTTGCCAATGCTCTTTACCTGGGTTGTCCATTGACCTACTCACAACTCCCACTGCATGTGCAATGTCTGGCCTTGTCCAGACCATAGCATACATTAGAGAACCTACCACTGCAGCATATGGAACTTTAGACATATAGGCTATCTCCTCTTGTGTCTTTGGACACATATCCTTCGTTAGTTTAAAATGACCAGCCAAAGGTGTTGAAACTGGTTTTGCATTTTGCATTGCAAACCTTTCTAGTACCTTCTTGATGTAATCTTCTTGAGATAGCTTTATTGTCTTCTTCGTCCTGTCCCTTGATATTTTCATACCAAGTATCCTCTTTGCAGCACCTAAATCTTTCATTGAAAAAGAAAGATTGGACAACTCCTCTTTTAGGTCTTTGATGTCCTGCATGTTAGCACTTGCAATCAACATGTCATCAACATACAACATTAGGATGATGAATTTCCCATCTCCCAAATTCTTCGTGTCGACGCAGTGATCCGAGTTGCATCTTGTGAATCCATGATCCAACATCCATTGATCAAACTTCAAGTATCATTGTCTTGATTCTTGCTTTAAACCATACAAGCTCTTCTTTAATCTGCAAACCATTTTCTCCTTACCTTTTACTTCATACCCCTTTGGTTGAAGCATGTAGATTTCCTCCTCTAAGTCACTGTGAGGGAATGCCGTATTTACATCCATTTGCTGGAGATTTAGATCATGAGCAGCCACAAGGCTTAAGACAAGCCTAATTGAGTTCATTTTTACAACAGGAGAAAATATTTCATTGAAGTCAATACCTTTCTTTTGAGAAAACCCTTTTACCACAAGCCTAGACTTGTACCTTTTCTTCCCACCTTCTTCTTCCTTCAGCTTGTACACCCATTTGTTTTGAAGTGCCCGCTTACCTTTAGGCAACTCAACCAACTCCCATGTTTGGTTGCGATGTAGTGAGTCCATCTCCACTTGCATGCTCTTCGTCCATTCTTCTTTGGATTCATGTTGCATAGCTTCTTCGTATGATTCCAGCTCTCCAGAATTTGAGATCAAGAGATCGTTGAAGGAAGGAACAAACCTTTCTGGAGGTCTACTTGCTCTTGTAGATCTTAGCGGAATAGGTTGAGGCTCCTCATTTGGTTGACGTTGTTGCACATTGTCACCGTTTGCAGTCCTTGAGTCTTCACCGTCCTCAAGCTCCATGTACTCATCACCTGCTTCTTTTGTTTGTTTTCTTTCCAAGTAATCTTTGTACACATTTTGTTCGTTAAAAATTACATCCCTACTCCTTAATATTTTACCATCTTCAGGATTCCATAGGCGATACCCAAAGTCTCCTTCTCCATAGCCAATGAAGAAACACTTTTTGGACTTTGCATCTAGCTTTGATCTTAGGCTTCTATCTATGTGCATGAAAGCCTCACACCCAAACACTTTGAGAAATGCATAAATCACCGGTTTACCTGTCCATTTCTCTTCTAAAACTCCCCCATCCAATGCCGTTGAGGGTGACCGATTGATTAAGTACACAGACGTACTTACAGCTTCCGCCCAAAGCTCAAGTGGTAGGCCTGCATGTAGCCGCATGCTTCGTGCTCGTTCCATGATTGTCCTGTTCATCCTTTCTAAAATCCCATTTTTTTGAGGTGTCCTTGGGGTTGTCCTTTGCCTCCGAATGCCATTGCTAGCACAAAAGCTTTCAAAAGCTTGGCTGCAATATTCGCCTCCATTGTCGTTTCTGAGGCATTTAACCTTGGTACTTGTTTCATTCTCCACAAAGGCTTTCCACCTTTGAAATATGGAAAATACATCGAATTTATTCTTCATGACATAAACCCATGTTTTTCTAGTCGCATCGTCTATGAATGTTACATAGTACAATGAGCCACCAAGTGATAGTGTACTTGCAGGACCCCAAACATCAGAATGAACCAACTCAAGTTTTTTATTTTTTCTTTCATTTCCTGATTTTTGAAATTTTACCCTCTTTTGTTTACCATAAACACAATCTTCACAGAACTCTAAGTCCACTTCTTTCAAACGTGGTAGAAGCTTCTTTGTTTGAAGGATTTGCATTCCTTTGGCACTCATATGCCCAAGTCGATAGTGCCACACTGCACTATCAACTTCTGTAGTTGTTGCACAAGCTGAAGGTTGCGTGCTAACAGTACACAAGTAAAGTGTACCGACCTTTTCTCCCTTGGCAACCACCAAAGATCCCTTTGAGATCTTCCACCGTTTATTTACAAATGCAATGTTGTGACCTTCATCGTCCAATTGTCCTGTAGAGATTAAATCTTTTCGAAGAGAAGGAACATGCCTAACATCTTTAAGCTTCCATTCATTTCCGTTAGCAGTTTGGACAGAAACTGTACCTTTGCCGACAATCTCACAAGCTTCATCATCTCCCAAGTATACATACCCAAAATTACCTTTGGTGTAGTCTTGGAAATGTTGCTTGTGTGGTGTCGCATGGAATGAAGCCCCGGAATCTACTATCCAGGAATTAGACACATTGTCTAATGAGAGAATTAGAGCATCTTGCTCTACTTTACCTGCCACATTGGCCTCCGATGTTGGTTTGTTGTCTTGAGACTCTGTCTCCTTCTTCTTCTTGGACCAACAATCCTTCTTGACGTGGCCCTTCTTGCCGCAGTTCCAACATTCAAGAACTAACTTTGTGCGTAACTTGCTCCGTCTTGAGCGATCACGACCCTTTTGGCTTTTGAACCTCTCCTCAGTCCTTCCTCTTGTTTCCACTGACAATGCAGCACTTGATGATTCTCCTGTGCTTCTCCTTCGTATTTCCTCGCTTAGGAGAACACCCACAACATCATCAAACTTAAGAGTATTTGTGCCAGAGATAGAATTACTTACAGCCATCACAAGGCTATCCCAACTATCTGGTAGAGATGATAGTATAAGGAGAGCTCGCACTTCGTCATCGAAATTGATTTTCACTGATCGAAGTTGACTTATGTTTGTGTTAAAGTCATTTAGTTGTTCTGCAATTGAACCATTCTCTGCCATGTTTAGATTGAACAAGCGCTTCATAAGAAATACCTTATTCGATGCTGATGGTTTCTCGTAGAAGTCGTCAAGTGACTTCATCAAGTCCTCCGTGGTCTTCATTTCTCAAACATTGAAGGCCACCGTTGACGCCAAGCTTAACCGGATTGTTCCCAGTGCCTTTCGATCAAGGACAATCCATGCTTCATCTGCCATTGTTGCGGGCTTCTTCGCAAGACCGCCTAGTGGCAAATAGAGGTCCTTCTGGTAGAGATAGTCTTCAATCTGCATCTTCCAATGTTGGTAGTTTTTGCCGTTGAACTTCTCAATCTTGAGCTTCCCTTCCTCCGCCATAACTCCCACTCAATTCAAGGAATCCTTTCCTTGAGATAATTTAGCTACGAGAAAACCTTGCTCTGATACCAGTTGTTAGAAAATAAGACGTAGCTAAATAGATTTTTGAGTAGATTACTTAATGGAGAGAGATAGATTTCACACACAAGAGATTATAGAGTAGAGAGAGAGAGAGAGAGAGAGAGAGAGAGAGTACACACGATATACGTGGTTTACCCAATGTGGGCTACGTCCACGGGAAAGCAGCCACTCAATGGCTTTAGCATTTCAAAAGAAGAAGTAGTTTACAAAGGGATTAAACCCTTTATAGAGCTCCCGCCTTGCTTCACTCTCACCGCCTCACACTCACCTTGTTGCATCAACTTCACACTATGAACTGTGTGTAGAAATGGCCTCCTTTAATAGGCCAAAAGGGCTACCCTCTCTTATGAGAGACAGCCATGTGTAGCCGCCCTTGTGCGAATAAGTCCAAATCGGACCCTCCAATCCGCCCATGTGTGGTGGCCCTTGAGAAGACAAGTCCGCTTTTGAATTCGGCCACCGGCCACAGGCCATTGACTTCCGGCCACCGGCCACCGGCCATTGACTTCCGACCACCGGCCACCGGCCATTGACTACCGGCCACTGGCCAACCGACCGGTTGTTTTCCGACCACTTTCCGGTCACCATCCGGCCATATTATTCCGGTGAAAAAAAAAGTCTCGGGGGCGGAGGCTCCCGAGGCCTCTAAAGTTGCCCCTGATTCTTGTCCGTGAAAATTTTGGTTTTCGGTGAGTGATTTTCCTTCACGCACGATGGCTTCTCCTCATAATGGGGGCCTTACAAATGTGCGCTTTTACCACAGAAAATTACAAGGGTAAATCAGGCTCCATACTTAACAAGTAGGAGGTTCAATGAAATCAAGAAGAACATCGTGATTTTCCACCTTGTTGTCCCTTTGGAACCGTCTTATGTAACCGGCCTATATCTGTCAACATAGCATATAGACTCCATTTAGAACTCACTTGAGTATACTAAACAAGTTACAGTAATTGAGATCTATGTGAAAATCATGCTAACATATTTGGATCATAATAGAATGTGAAAATCCATCACATCCGGGTACCACATGAACTAGTTCAGTAATAACAGAATATAGCTTTGCTACGTGTAAAAACAACCATCCATTAAAGTTGTTTACCAAGACTTGTAACATTAACAAGTCTTACTCAGTATCCGACAATTCCTAGCCACTAAAATTTTTCTTTGATACAATGTGCTCAAAATGGTATAGTAAACGGATTTGACCAACACCTAGGGACTTCACCTAGAGGCTAGGCCACATTGGCCATTAAGTTGGAAGTTATATGTAGTTTTGTTTTACTTCACTTAGGCCACATTGCCCATTAAGTGGGAGGTTGTTGGGTAATGGTCAGTATCACATCCATAATAGCATAGCTAATCCTATTTTTATACATAATATGAATAAGAAGTTAGTGAGCGTTATCTTTTTGTGACTCCACCGAATACCATGTAATCCTCTTCCTCACTGCATGAGCACACATGAATGCATATGTACTCGCACACACTCCTTCACCTTGTGAGCATGACCGTTGGTGCTTGATAAGCTACTACCAATCAAGCCATTTTTTAACATCTACACCTAACAAAATAGTGTCATTCCTGTGTAGGCTTACAAACATGTTTTGCATGCAAAACGGTGCATCAAGAGAGCATGGCTAAGGCTAATGCATCTTTATTGGCCATATGAAAGCAGAGGGAATTAATGAATTGCGTCCATGAGACCTCATACATTTCCTATTGATGGAGATGAAGGAAACACATGAGTGTAGCGGTAACACCAAACAAAGTAAGCGTGCATCCCCTCTTCTATGGCTAGCAAGAGTATGTGAATAGAGAGATCCAATGTGTGCAAGCAAGAAGAGAGAGTGTGTGTGGGTATAAAAATGTGCATATTGGTGTATCCAAAACCTAACATGATTAATGACATCTAGCACAACAATAGAGCACCCTCACCCACTCTCTAGTGTCCCTCCTAGCTTTTTGGATTGAAGTTAGCATTTTGAGAGCAGTTGCTTCCATCAACATGGTGTCTAAGAAGTGATTGAGGAGAAGGAGGGAGAGAGATCTTTTGATAGGACTTTATAGTATCAAAAGTGAGGGGAGAGTCCACAACCTCCCCTCCCCAGCCCCAAAAAAAAACACATCCAGAGGCAAACGATTCAAAAAATAGTGAGGTTAAATTTGTAAAATGTAAAAAGAAAAGTGGAGTTTTTTAATGGCCTTCAAAGATGACACATGGATGCCTCGAGGTCTCCGCATTTTCCCAAGCTAAGTAGTAGGTTTGTTTGATGTTTTTTTGGGGTTTGATTAAATGTTTGATTAAATGCTATGAAGTTCAAGGCTGATTGGTCCACCCCGCTTAACAAATTGTGGGGTAAACAATGGCCAGAAGCTAGATGGGTAGCAGTAGCCAAAAAAATCTTGTACCTAGAGTGGCCTCTGGTAATGAAGATATTTTTGTGAAAGGTGCTATGGGGAGCCTTTTCGATAGGCACCAAAATCCTAGTTCGAGGCACTGGGTTAGATAGGAGTTTAGGGTGCAGAATTCCAAGTGACGATCCCTCACACTTGTTCAAGTAGTGCCTTGCAATTAGAGGCCTTGCAAGCAAGATTTGCAAATGGGTCCAAAGGACATGGAAGTTAGGGTTCTATAAGAATGACTTGTTCCTAGGAGGGAAGGCGATTGAAAGCCAAGTGCTGCTGATATGTACTCAAACTATCAGATTCTACTATTTTCAGCACCTATGAAAAGCCAAGAACCGTCGAATTTTTGAGAATGACACCATGGAAGCTAGCTTCAAGGACATTATCCACGAAAGCAGTTAGTTGCTTATTGCCATGGGGAAAAAGAAGAATTCGGACGAGTGGAGCCAGGCATCTCTAGTGGTCATGACCTCTTTCAACGAATAAGGGTGTGTGGGTAATGGAGCCCCATTACTTTGTGCTGTGTAAGCCTTCTGATGTCTCAAACGACCCCTCAAGGCTTGATATGAGCTTGAGTCTACTATACATTTTTTTTATGTTTAATACAATACATCTACTCACAATTGTGAGTTTGGCCCCCAAAAAAAATAATTATTTAATAAGATGCCACTGGGAAGGAGGATTTGAAAGGAAAAGGGCAATAAAGGGAGACATCAACTATCGGCCTACATTGCAATGGCTCTCTATGCCCAAGCACATGCAATAGTGAGAGAAAGAGGGGAGATATTTTCTTTGTGTGGAGGCTTGAAGGTGGCATGCATTTGTCTCTCTCTTATGCTCACGGGAGCCCCGACCTCTCCTTGTCTTGATGGTTGTGAGCTCTGAGTCTCTTTCTCTTGTTGGTTGTGTGGTGCCCCAGAGAGAACTCTCTTTGATGCCCCATGGTAGCCGTGAGCTCTGCGTCTCCCTCTCTTGCTTGCTGTGTGATGCCACAGAGAGCCCTCTCTCTCACGCTCCATGGAAGCCTCGAGCTCTCTTGTTGAGGGTTGCACAACAAGATAAGGGAAAGGGGTGCATTGGGCAAAGGTATTGCTAGTGATTGCACGTAGAGGCAATGATACCCCCGAGGGGTGGGGCACTGGGTAGAGGCAACGATGGCCATTGGACTCTCTGTTTTCCTTTCCAATTGATAGATTCCCTCGAAACCTCCATGGGAGATGAATTGGTTGTAATAAAGTTGACGTAGTAGCATTAGAGATAGTAAAATGATTTGATTTGTTGCTTATAAAGTATGTGACATGGGATAATTCACCTAACACTCAAACCTTACAAAAAAAAATTCCTTTTGAGTTTTCCATGACTCATGACCTTTTAAGGATAATTGATGTTGACGTCTCCATTAAAATTTGACATAGAGCTTAACATCTCGCTGTGAGTGTGTGTGTGTGTGTGTGAGAGAGAGAGAGAGAGAGAGAGAGAGATTGTAGACATTGTGTATTGACATGTTGTCTCTTTGCCTACCTCATGTGAGTACTCTCTTTGCAGTGGGGGTCATATTTTGCAAAATTTGTAAGAGGCAGGCAGTAAAAGTGAGTTGTGTGGCATGAAGAGTTGTATACATGTTCCTACTTATGAAGATAACTTTAGGAACTAGAAACATTTTGTTCAAAGGATTAATCTTTCTAGATAGGAACTTGACGGTTTGCCATTATTTGAATAAGATGCTTTTGTCAAAGAAAAACAATGCTTTGCAATTCATAAAGTTGCTTTTGGCGTTTTCATTTGGAAGAACTTACCAAAAAGCGATTAAAAATACAAACAATTAAATTGGGAATCTTATTACAATCATTCCACCAAAAAAGGTTATTGGTGAGTTCTTGTATCACTATCTCCCTTAAATACATTAATTTTTGACCTGGGGAAGAAAGGGCCTGTGTGAGATAATGAAAGTTTTTCATTAAGTCTCATATCGTTATTAATTTTTATGTTATTAATTTTTATGTAAAACTAGAAATAATGATAAAATTGACATGAGTGGAGGGCTTGCTTTTGTTTCTCTTAAAAGAAACATCATGGGATTCCTTTTAGGTTTGATGTGTTTTACTCATATGTGTAGTGCCTCGTTCATGGCATTTTACTTGCACCAACGCTTGCACATGCTACATTACCCAATATCTAGCCAAATTGTCCCTGTCAATATCATCAACTCTGCAACTTCTCCCATGTGCATATAACCATGTTGCTTAGCCTTCAATACTCTTTGTCATTTTGTCAGGTGCATTCTCATGTCTCCAAGATGTTTTCAAGGGTTCCTCTCTACTTTCTTGCTCATGCATCATCTCATACCTGACACCATTGCTCGAATAAGACTTAGCATATTTGACCTTCGAGGACAATGATATAATCTCTCTCTCACACACACACACCTATATGTGCTATTATTACCCAAGAGCTAGCCAGATTGTCTCCATCAAGACCATTATCTCTATAGCTCCTACCACGTGCATATTATTATGTTGCTTATCCTTCAATACTCTTTGAGTCATTTTGCTAGGTGCATTCTCACGCTTTCAAGCTTCTTTCAAGGGTTGTACACTCCTTTCTGACTCATGCATCATAATTTCGTACGTCACACTAGTGCTAAAAAAACCTTGTTATATTTGACCATCAATGAGGATAATATAATCTCTCTCTCTCTCTCTCTCTCTCTCTCTCTCTCTCTCTCTCACTCACACACACACACACACACACACACACGTTTTATTTATAAGGATTTCTTTTCAAAGCTTTTCCAACTTAAAAACTTTGGCCTTCGCTTACTGCATCCTTAAAAATTCAAAAATTGTGTTGATGTGGTCTTTGTTCTCAATAAACAATGTACTAGACCTTCTTTCTCTTGTTGAACATCTTGGCGGCATTGCAAATATCTTTTGAGTGTGTTGTTTTAGCGAGTTTTTTATTTTGAGCTTTTGCAATCAAAACAAATTTTGTGAGCTTTTTAATATTTAATCTAAAGCCCTTTTTAATGACACAAAATATTGAACCAAAAAACACACATTTCACATAAAATCAACGTCAAAAAACATACATATGTTTCACAAAGTCTCAACTTTAAACTTGAACATATAAGAGTGATATCCTCAAAAGTCTATTA
Source organism: Adiantum capillus-veneris (assembly GCF_014529385.1). Classification (NCBI taxonomy): domain Eukaryota; kingdom Viridiplantae; phylum Streptophyta; class Polypodiopsida; order Polypodiales; family Pteridaceae; genus Adiantum; species Adiantum capillus-veneris. The sequence continues at coordinate 24,215,549 of NC_140935.1, forward strand.
ATGATAAAAACAAAACACACACACACACACAATCAGGTGGTGCATATAGTCCTACCTTGGTGGTCCTGGAAGGTGACATGGTAGCAGCACTACAGGCCTGTGTTACATACATAGCTCTTTCCAGTCACACACATACACACACACACACACACACACACACACACACACACACAAACACACACACACACACACACAAAGTAAACAATGACATCATGGATTCAGATCTTGGACTTGATGCAGTTCAAGAACATCAACTTTGCTGATCTAGAATACAACCCTTGCTTCTTGGAAGTGGACAAAATATGGTCCTTGGCCTATGCTCGCCTTCCATCTCTTGTTCATGGACAAATTTACAAAGGAGAACATAGGTAGGTGCATTTTCACCTACTCAATACAATATATTCTTTGATCTAATAATTGGATTATCGAATCATATTGTTCGCTTTTAATATTATGCATGGTTGTTTCATGTAAAGATAATCTCTATGATGATTAGAAATTGACTGTTCAAGAGCGAGCTTGTTTGGAACACTCAGCAAAGACCTTACGTACATGACACCTTTGGCTAGTGTTCAACCATATGTTTGTAATTTTTTTGTGTTTTCTTTGAGGTGATGCTAGCTGGTACATTTTTTCTCTATATGGAGAAATGTGGTGAAAAGTTTTCTTGGCTAACCACTTATGCTGAACTCTTTGATATTGTTGGATGTACTTTTAAATGTTAAACTTGAGTAAATTAAGATATTGTGCCATTAACTAGAAATCTTGATAACATAAAGGTGCCATGATTTCTTGGTTCTCTCGAGGAGAATGAATAGTACTACGTCTAACGGTAATGGATTGCTCATGATGCTCATATGTTTATCAAAATAACCATATACTAGATTGTGCTACTTGGAGAACAATAGAGAATTATTCCGATTCTTGTCCACTTTGGGTTCCATTGACATATAGTTTAGATTCTTGGTTTGTAATTTTGGATGAAAGACAATTAGGATGCTTGTAGATCTTTTGAATTTTTAAATTGGACTCTTGAAACATGAGATACGTACTTAAACCTAATGGCAAAGTTGTTGGCTTAAAATTATAGATTATTATCAGGCTCAAAAATGACATACAACTTGATTTGCAGGTTTAAATTGACCTACTTTTGGTAGAGACAAATATGGTTTTTGAGCTCATATTTCTCTTTAGAATTCTTCCTAATGTGGTGTTTGCATGTCTTTACAATTATTCAAATCTTGGTCATTCTGTAAAATTAACACGGGGAAATGCTTTGATTGCTCGCATGTACATATATGATGTGTGCATTCATTTGTGGCCTATATGAGGAAGCTACAGATGCAGTGTACAAAAAGATTTAGTGTCTAGGGTTTCGATTATAGTTGTCTTTTTTTTCACAATCTTAGCCTTCATCCTCATTTGATGGTCTCTTATGAGATGGAAATGACTAGAGATTTGAAAATTTGTTCGAATGAGTACGTGCATATTTATGCTTGGATACTTAACAAAAGTTTGATTTTGCAAACTGTTGAACCATACAATGGCACTAGACACCACATAGAACATACATACTTAAAGATAACTCAAGTTTTATAAGAGTATATTGCTAGAGGCATAAAAGCCTATACATATGGTAAAATTTAGAATTTACAATTGAATGAAATTATACTACATAAGTATACAATTATCAAAGAAGAGTTTACAAAGATTACATATTAATCATAAAGAGGTAGAACCAAGAAAATGCATGAAATTGTAGTGAGTGAATATACAATTATTCTCGGAGAATTTATGAGAATTATATTTTAATCATAAAAAATAAAATCGAGTAATGTATGAAGATTTCCTACTATCAATGTAGTTCTTGTTGTAATCCCAAGGAAGGAACCTCTTATCTGCCACCATCCAAGAAACACAAGTACGTTAGTTTTGGCATTACTTGGGAAGATAGGTGTCAATGATCCTTTCCCCTTGTTATTGGTGTCCAAAATTCAAAGAAACTAGCAACTAAGAGAAGATCTAGTAGACTTGTGTGCACTTTTAGGTAAATCATACAATCTTATGATTAGAATTTAGAAGTCCCCAAAAAACATTGAGCAATACGTTGTTTGTTTTTCCTAGCTAGCCTTTGGTCGGCTAGCACCATACAATGGGGCTGGACCCGTTGGAGAGGGGGAATAGGGAACACATTTGAAACACAAACAAGTGCCTTTCTATAGCTCAAGGCATTCACAACACCCGTGTAGTCTCAAAAACACCTTCAAAATAAACAATACACACTAACAGGCCACCATCTGCACACTTCTCAATGCACATACGCTTAGAGAAACTAATGATTCGACACAAACACACTGCCAATGCTCCTTTCAACACACCCGATGCACACCACAACTCAATTTCAATCCCTTTGCACCATAGAGTGGTCCACGGGCACACACCTATGCCAGTACCGACACTCACACAAAGAGCGAGAGAAAGAGAGGGGGCAAGGGGAAACGACGCCAGAAACGGGGGGAGGGGGGGGTGGCTTGGTTTAGCTTAGCACAATGCACATACATCAATGACAATGCCACAAACACGAAGCTCACAAAAAAAAGCCCTTAAGAGTTGACCTTGGATTTTCCAACCTCTCATAGTCCAAAAAACTGGAAAAAAATCCCCTTTAATGAGCAAAAAATTGGTATTATATGGGGGCTCCGCCCTTTTTTAGGTGTTTTGATTCCATTGGATCACTTTGGCTCCGGATTTGACAACCCATACAAGCTTTTAGGCCCTCAAATTGATTTCTCAATTCTCTCTCTCTCTCTCTCTCTCTCTCTCTCTCTCTCTCTCTCTCTCTCTCATTACCACCCTTCACGAGCTTGAGGAGGGGGGGGACTAGCGCGAGCACTAGTGCCTCTTCCACTTTGCCTTCAAAATTTTTGTCGAGGCTAGGGGACTGCGTGGGAATAGGCCCATAGGCTAGATTGCCACGTCAGCAATTTCATTACCGTTGACAACACCGTGGATGGTTTCTGCTCAACCACCATACCCCATCACCACTCCAAAACCGCCAGCATGCACTCATCAAGCCCGCGAGCATTGCCCATGAGTGCCCCACCATATCCATTAGGGAGAGCGTTCCCTCCGTCTCTCTTACACACCCCAAAGGAGGCCACGTGCGTGCTCATATGCCCTGCGTTGTGAGTGGTCAACTCTGCATGTAGCTTCATTTGATGGCCATGTGGCAACCCTCAGTTCATCCACCCCCCAAGCTCCTCTTGAATCCCAAGTACACATAAAAAAAACCTTTCTTTACACCCTCTTTTGAAGCTTAGTAATACACGATAGTACACTACCCATGGGCTAGATAATTGAGCCGTAAAGACTAGACAAGAGACCTCTATGCCAATTTTGATCCATGAACACCTTCTCACACTTTAGCTTTGCGGGGCCCTCCAATCGAGGCCGCAAAAAACGGAGGAAATCATCTGTAACTTTCTCTCTATCACCTGTACCAAACTTCACTGGACCACAACTTGACAACCACGTCTCTAATCACTGAGCTGTCAATTCTTGTTGATTCCACACATCAGAGACTACCTTCTCAATCTCTAGAAAGGCCCAAAAGACACCTGGTGGCATGCCTACCAATGCGGCTAAAGTGCCCCACAACCAGCCCCCAACAAATCTTTGAGTGGCCATAACTTTCTCATTTGAGCTCTGATTGAGGATTCAAAAGGATTGGCCTACTCTGCAACATGATTACTTTGCATCTATCTACTCACTTTAGATTTGTTCACATGTCCCCACTCACCCTATCCATCAGGGATCTACAATGCATTCCATCTTTGAACTGCTCTATCTTCCACACTAGGGCTCCATTTGAGGAGTTGTCTAGACTAGCTTATAGAGCACCTTGAACACTACATTCCAAAATGACCACTCAACATTTTGGACATCTCCATTTGCCACCCCAATTTTCCCTTTCTGGAGCCTTTCGAGCCTAAAAAATCACATTAGGCATTCATTTCCACCACCCTTTGCCTGCCCAAGACCTTCACACCTACTCTCCCATCCTGCCATGCCCTTGTTTGCACCCTTAGCACTGCTTGACACCACTTCTAGGCTTGACCAACTTTTGTTGCACCATCATTGCTCAATTCCCTTATTGAAACTTCATGTTTGACCAAAAGCACACTTATTGAACTTGAGAGCTTCCAAAACACACTAATAACAAAAAACACTCCCACAAGCATATGTAAATGATATATACAAAGCTTTACTTACTCCACACATTGCCTCTTTCAGGTGGGTTGTCCACCCCCCTCGGCTACAATTTGATGCACATCGGGCACCAAACCTCTATCAAAGTATATCTTGAGCCACACACCATTCACCTTGTGCCTAAGCAACTTACCATTATCGCTCACTAGCTGATAGATCCCATTTGAAAAAGCCTTCCACACTTTATATGGACCCGTCCACTTCTTCTTGAACTTCTTCGAAAGATGAAGTCCAAGTATCTCTCATACTTCATCACCAGGTCTCCTTCTCCTATCTTCTTGTCTGTCAGACTTTGATTGACTTTGGAAACCCTCTTCTCCCACTGCTTCACATAGTAGTTTGTTGCCGCTTCTTTGTCCAACTGCAATGCTTCAAGGCTGACAATCCGATCCTGCAAAACCTCTTGCAAAGTGGCATTGATGCGCCACATACCCTTTTGAGCACTTAGTTGTGCATGCACTGGTAGCACCACTTCCTTATTACCGTAAACCAACTTGAACGGAGTAAAGTTGGTTGCCACTTTGTAAGATGTCATGTACACCCATAAGCACTTCTCTAGGTTTTCTTCCCATTTTGTTTCCTGCTTATATACATACTTTGTCATCAATTTGATGATCTGTCCATTGGCACTCTCCACTAGACCATTGCATTGGGGGTGATAGGGCGAAGAAAACCGGCGCTGAATGCCCAGCTTCTCGACTAATGCCTGCGAAAGATTGCTTCTTAATCCTTGGCCTCTGTAAGAAATGAGCACCCAAGGTACTCCAAAATGGCAGTAAATGCAAACAAAGACAAAATAAGCCACAACATGTGCATTTACCTCCTTAACTTCCTTGGCCTCAACCCATTGGCCTCAACCCACCTAGTGAGGTAGTCAATGGCAACTACAACATACTTCTTACCTCTTGTAGACTTTGGGAGTGGACTGATGGCATTCAAACTCCACTTCTTGAAAGCAGTTTTAGCAACAATGGCCCCCTGCGACTCAGTTATTAGTCATCTTTCACCCATGGTTTGGCAGTCGTGGAAAGTTTTGCACAAATAGTGAACATCCCTCACTATGGAAGGCCACCAAAACCTACCATAGAGTGGTCCGCATGCACACACCTCCACAGGTATCAACACTCACACAGAGTGAGAGAAAGAAAGGGGGAGGGGAAATCGATGCCAAAAATGGGGGGAAATGGCTCGGTTTATCTTAGCACAATTTACAAATATAAATTACAATGCCAAAACGGCAAGCTCCCAAAAAAAAAAAAACAGCCCTTAAGGCTTGATCTTGGCTTTTCCAACCTCTCATAGTCCAAAAAATTGGAAAAAAAACCTCTTCTATGAGCAAAAAATTGGTTTTATAGCGGCCCGGCCCCTCTTTTAGGCGTTTTGATTCCATTGGACCACTTTGGCTTTGGATTTAGCTTGGAGGCCTTCAAATTGATTTTTCAACTCTCTCTCTCTCTCTCTCTCTCTCTCTCTCTCTCTCTCTCTCTCTCTCTCTCTCTCTCTCTCTCTCTCCCCCATTACCACCCTTCACGAGCTTGGAGGGGGGGGACTAATGCCTCTTTCACTTTGCCCTTAAAAGTTTTTTCGGATCCTAGAGGGCCGCATGGGAATAGGACCATAGTCTACATTCCCATGTCAGCAAGTCCATCACCATCAACAACACCATGGACAACCGCCACTTAGCCATCATACCCCACCACCACTCTAAAATCAATAGCATGCACCATCGGGCTAGCAAGTAGCACCCATCAACACCCCACCATATCCATCAAGGAGAGAGGTCTCTCCCTCTCTCTTGTACACCCCAAAGGAGGCCACGTTCCCACTCATATACCTTGCCTTGTCAGCGGACGACTACGCATGTGACTTCACGTTCCTACTCATATACCCTACCTTGTGAGGGGTCGACTCCGCATGTGGCTTTTTTGGACATGTGGCAGCTCTCAATTGATCCACCCCCCAAGCTCCTCTTGAATTTCAAGTACACATTAACAAAACCTTTCTTCACACCCTCTTTTGATACACGGTAATACACTACCCAAGGGTCGGATGATGGAGCCGTAAAGACCAGACAAGAGCCCTTTGTGCCGGTTTCAATCCATGAACACCTTCCCACACTACCCAAGGGTCGGATGATTGAGCTGTAAAGACCAGACAAGATCCCTTTGTGCTGGTTTCAATCCATGAACACCTTCCCACACTTTAGCTTTGTTGAGCCCTCCAATTGAGGCTGCAAAAAACGGAGGAAATCATCTAAAACCTTCTCTCTAGCACCTGCACCAAACTTCACCAGACCACAACTTGGCAACCACATCTTTGATTTCCAAGCCATCGATTCTTGCTAATTTCACACATCACATACTACCTTCTCAAGCTTTGGCAAGGCCCAAAAGTCACGTAGTGGCACACCTACCAAGCGGCTAAAGTGCCCCACAATTGGTCCCCAACAAATCTTTGACTAGCCATAACTTGCTCATTCAAGCTCTCATTGACAATCCAAAAGGATCAAGCTGCTCCACAACATGAATACTTTGCATCTATCTATTGACTTTAGCCTTGGCCACCTGTCCCCACTCGCCGTATCCATCAAGGATCTGCAATGCATTCCATTTTTGAGTTGCTCTATCTTTCATACCAGGGCTCTGTTTAAGGAGTTGTTTGGACCGGCTTTTAGAGAACCTTGAACACTACATTCCATAGCACCCACTCAACATTCCAAACATCTCTATCTATCATCCTAATTGGCCCTTTTTGGATCTTTTTTAGCCTAAAAAACCACATCAAACATATATATCCACCACCCTTTTACCTGCCCAAGGCCTTCATACCTGCTCTAGCATCCTGCCATGCCCCTTGTCTGCACCCTTATCACGACTTGGCACCACTTCTAGGCTTGACCAACTTTGGTTTCACCACTTTCATATGCCCTTACTTCACCTACCTAATCCAAAGGGATGGGTTGGGACCACCGCTCTTAATCCAATCAAGCACATATAGAATATTTCTTTTCATTATGAACAAGCACTAGTTACATGGGTGTCTTGCAAAGATAGGTAGTCTTAGCCTACTTAAACTAATACCAAATCCAAAAGGATGTACTTTGGCCTTTTAGGTATCTATTTGTGTAATAGGCTATATAATTTTATATTGTATTGAATATGCATATACATGGAAAAGCAAAGCTAGTAAAGCTTCTCCATAATCAGAGAAGTTCCAAGATTGAGCAACTCACAGAGTCAACTACACATAGTAAAAACTCATCAAATTTTCTCATTCACCTCAAATGAGTATTCCACAAAGAGTGATGTAAATATACCGTTTTCTATAAAAGGATGTCCGGTGCTCCATATCTATCTAGATTACAATAGCAAACAACAAACAGGTAGTTAGCCCAAGTTCTGCATATTGCTCAACTGACACATTTCAAGCATCAGCTCAAGCCAGCTAGACCCACACCAAGCCAGTGTATCTACAAGGTTTGAAAGTGCTACTGCAATCATTAGGTTGGTAGGTATTGGTTGAGAAATAACAAAACATACCTACTCTCAGTCAAATAATCCCACAATAACCAATAAAATTAGTAGTAGAGGGAAAATTTACATATTTGTTTGGCCATTCGTATGTCCTATTTTGCTCACAAGCAATTATTGTAGCTCAGTAAGAGCAAATATAAACCATAGTAGACAATTGCCTTTTTTTTCTGAAAAAAAATGTAATAAAAAACATCACTTCACAAAGCAAGTAGTAAGCCCAAGCTATGCATATTTCTCAAGAAATAGTTCAAGCATCAACATCAACTCAAGCCAGACAAAACTATGCGAGGCTATTGTCAACCAAAATTGGCTGAGCATTCCTCTTCCAAGGTTATAAAATGGACAACAGTATAAAACATATTGACTTGTTAAGCACTGTACATGAAAAACCCATTGAGAAATAACCTGAGAAGGAGGAATCTTCATGATCTTCAAATTCAAAACTTGCTCAGCATAGTGAGCAAGCACACCCACACGACCCTCTCTCACTTTATTGCAATGCTAAGTGAGGGAGAGAATATCCCTCACCTGTTTATAAAGCACCCGATCAATAGTTTCAGGTTGGGTGGCAATAGATATCCCATGTTTTTGTAAGCATCCCTTAGTATAGAGAGCATCGGCCTAAAGGAAATTGGTTTTGATTTAGTGTAGAGAGTAATGGCAGACCAAGGGTACCAGGTCTATCCTATATGTAGTATGCACGGCTCATATAAATACATTATGGTACAGACTATTAAAGGTAAGATATGCAGGTTCAACATCGTACTCAATGAAGCTCAATAGTGGTTTAGCACAGAGAGAGAGAGTGCGTAGAGAGGAAAAGTTATTATGGTGTTGCAATAGAAAAGATTTACTTGGTACGCCCTCATAAATAAGGGTGGTGAGGGAGTTCCCACCAAATGGGAAAATAGATATCCCTCTATTTTAAACTGGTAGGTTCCCATTGTATGTGGGTGATGGAAAACATAGGAATCCAAGAAAACACCACATAGGTCATGGTAAGAATTCACTATACCTATCAGCTTCATTAGCCAGATTCTCCCATTAGGACAATGCGAGTTAATTAATCAAGATGTGTACTCACAAGACAATATAACTGTTGGGGTATAAAGCCCAATGTGGTCGCCCAGGTAAGTGGGCGGGCCGCCAGGTATGTCCACATATTCTTTTGTTAAAACCTAATAAGAACTCACTATGCTCTACACATTACAGTAGAGCGAGTTCACCATATCGTCGTGCTATTCTTCTCGCACTCTCTCTCGCGTCGCACTTCCGCTCGTACTCCTTCAACTGGTATCAGAGCTGAGATCAAGGCTCGGGGCAGCATTGGCAGGTAGCCAGAGTCACCTGCTTAGATTGGAGTGAGATTTGACAGGCGAAGACACGGCCCCAATTCCTGTGGGTGTGCCCGAAGGGCTCGGTGTACTCAAAATTTCATTCTGAGGTCATCTCGGCCACCGTTCGGCTTCGACAAAGTTCCTCGCATGCCTTTTTAGACTACGTGGTCTCGGCGGGTGCAGATTCGACTCTGCAAATTTGGGGTTACGGCCTACGACTGCAAGTGTTGAGGATATCTGCACTTCCAGAGTGCTGATTTGTGGCTGTCTACACAACGAAGGACGGCTCATAGTTCTTGGAGGCGTGTCACATACGACACGGACGCACCTACACACAGACTGTAGGCGACATCCACTAGTTCATCAGGTAGCTTGTGTTTGCTGCTTGATATTTCACATTTCATCCTGACATTGCAGGTACTTCCACATGGGATGTATTGTCAGAGATGATGTATGTCTGTTGAGGGTTTGCTAGCTATGAGTCATGCAACAAACAACCGCCACAGCGGTTACAGCTTACAGTGGGAAATTTGTGGATGTATGACTTTGTGGGAAGTCTATGTACTGTCAGATTTACTGCAGCCTTTGTTGAGGGTCGAGTGAGGTTTTATTGAGCTGGGGGATTCTCGAATGTTGAGATCCTTTCAGTGATACAGGTCTTGGAGCGATCCCTCGAGCACCCTTAGATAGGCAGCTAGGATGTATTGACTGTGAGTTAGACAGTTGGGATTGCATCTTTGCTTTACTGCCATTGAGGCATTGTCGTAGTCTATGCTTACAAGACAGTGACAGGAAAGTGAGAGACAGTACAGGTGTAGGATAGGTTTACCCACAGCTTACAGTGTTAGAGAGACATTGGTTTTTTGAGCTGTTTTTGGTCTGTTTTTTAGTACACCATAGCCATTTTACAAAGGAGACTCTGCCAAAATTTTTGCAGGATCTGAAGCTTTCTTGGTTCATTTGACAGGTTGATATTGGTTCAGAGGTCAGTTTACAGGGGAAACTCTGCCGAATTTTTCCCAGAAAAGTAAACTACTGTGAAGCGTAGCTATGGCTGTATCACAGGACACTGCTCTTTACAATATCAAGACGCTGAATGGAACCAATTTCCCATTGTGCAAGAAGCAGATTTGGCACGTGTTAGTACAAAAGAAGCAGATAAAACCTATAAAGCTCAAGGGGATAAAACCAGAAGATATGGTCGAAGATGAATGGAGCGAAATGGATGAATTGGCACTTTCTACCATTATGCTGACTTTGGCAGAAAGCGTTTACTTCAATGTAGCAGACGAGATGTCGGCTTATGAAGCATGGACAAAGCTGAGTGATCTTTATGAGAAACAGAGTGCAGCTTCACAGGTATACTGGCTTAAGAATCTTGTTGACTTGAAGATGAAAGAAGGGACACCTATGTCCAATCATCTGAATGAATTCAACACCATCTACAGTCAGTTGTCAGCTCAAGGTGTCAAGTTTGATGAACCTGTTAGAGCTATGTTCCTGTTGATCACATTACTGGAAAGTTGGGATACTTTTCGCACAGCTTTGAGTAATTCTGCACCTCCAGATGGTTTGACCATAGCAGGTGTAGAAGGCAGTCTGCTTACTGCAGAAACCAACAGAAAGACAATGGACAAAGGCAAAGGAACATCCTTAGTTGTCAGGGGAAGGACCAAAGAAAAGGACAAAGGTGGAAAGAGGAATCAGTCTCGTAGCAAGTCCCACAGTGCTAAAGGCAAGAGTGACATAGAATGCTACCATTGTGGCAAGAAGGGTCACATGAACAGATGTATGAACAAGTCACAAATGTGTATCTTATACTCCTTCTATGCTTATGTGGTTGCTGTGTTTGCTTACCATACAGACAAGAAGGACCAAAGAAAAATTTGGCAAGAAGGACCAAAGAAAAGGACAAAGGTGGAAAGAGGAATCAGTCTCGTAGCAAGTCCCACAGTGCTAAAGGCAAGAGTGACATAGAATGCTACCATTGTGGCAAGAAGCATACAGTTGTGGCAAGATACACAGTTGGCACTTGTTCATAGTGATTTGTGTGGACCTATGCCTAACCTATCTCTATGGGGAGCTTCTTACTTTATGACATTTATAGATGATTACTCGAGGAAAGTATGGGTTTACTTTCTCAAGCACAAGGATGAAGCGTTTAGTGTTTTCAAAACATTTGTGACACTTGTGGAGAATCAAAGTGGCAAGAAGCTTAAATGCTTACGCACTGACAATGGTGGAGAGTATGTTTCAAAGGCCTTTCAGGACTTTTGTGAGTCAAAAGGTATAAAACGCGAACTTACTGCTCCTTACAATCCTCCTCAAAATGGTGTTGCTCATTGACTTTGATGAAGTCTTCTCTCCGGTGGTTAAGATGACTACATTGAGATGCTTTCTTGCATTGGTTGCCATATTAGATTTGGTGTTGCACCAAATGGATGTCAAGACAGCGTTCTTGCATGGTGATTTAGATGTGCAAATTTACATGCAGCAACCAGAAGGGTTTGTTGAGATAGGCAAGGAAGATTTGGTATGCCAGTTGTTAAAGAGTCTTTATGGCTTAAAACAATCACCGAGGGCATGGTACCATAAGTTCCACAAGTTTATGCTTTCTCAAGGCTACAAACGTAGTGAGTTCGATCACTGTCTATATACAAAGAAGGCTAAGGATGGCAGTTGGCTGATCCTTATTTTGTATGTGGATGACATGTTGATTGCTGGCAAGCACTTGGAAGAAATTTCAGCTTTGAAGTCAAAAATGGCAAAATCGTTTGACATGAAAGACATGGGTGAGGCAAGTCATATACTTGGTATGCGCATTGAGTGAGACAGATCAAAGAAGTTGATTTGGTTATCTCAAACAGAGTATATTGACAAGGTTTTGCAACGTTTCAATATGGAGAAGGGAAAGGCATTGAGTGTTCCATTGCCACCATATGTGAAACTTAGCAAACAAGATTGTCCTGTGTCTGAGGAAGAACAGGCTGAAATGGATAAGATTCCATATGCGTCTGCAGTGGGTAGTTTGATGTATGCAATGATTGCTACTCGCCCAGACATTGCATTTGCAGTGGGAGTAGTAAGTCGATACATGTCAAACCCAGGCAAGAAACATTGGGAGGCAGTGAAAGGAATATTGAGATACCTGAAAGCTACAAAGAGTATGCATATATGCTATGGGAGTCAGGAGCTAAGTGTAAAGGGTTTTATAGACTCAGATTATGCAGGTGACTTAGACAACCGAAGGTCTACGTCAGGGTATGTCTTTACATTGGCTGGTGGAGCAGTATCATGGCGTTCTAGATTACAAGATTGTGTTACTTAGTCTACTATAGAGGCTGAATATGTTGCAGCATCAGAGGCATGCAAAGAATCAATTTGGCTTAATCGACTAGTAACAGATTTGGGAATCAAAGAAGAGATGCCTGTGTTATATTGTGATAGTCAAAGTGCTATACAATTGGCTCGCAATCCAGTTTATCACTCAAAGACAAAGCATGTGGATGTGAAGTATCATTTCATTAGGGAAATGCTCGAGGATAAGCAACTTCAGCTTGTCAAAGTTCACACCACAGAAAATCCTGCTGATCTACTTACAAAAGGACTTCCCTCAGAGAGCTTTGCGCATTTTCGCAAGCAGTTAGGTGTAGGGTAGTACATCACTTCTCTACATCTCTTGTATATTAGCTTGTATAGTAGCTTCTCTCACACTTAAAGTACCACATTGGACTTTAAGTGGGAGGTTGTTGGGGTATAAACCCCAATGTGGTCGCCCAGGTAAGTGGGCGGGCCGCAAGGTATGTACACATATTCTTTTGTTAAAACCTAATAAGAACTCACTATGCTCTACACATTACAGTAGAGCGAGTTCACCATATTGTCGTGCTCTTCCTCTCGTACTCTCTCTCATGTCGCACTTCCGCTGGTACTCCTTCAATAACCATCTACCTCCTTCTAGTAAATAAAATCCAACCGTAGTAGTTGTAGAATAGCAAGTTGAAGCAGATATTCAGTGTAAGTTTAGTGACTAGTACAAACAAATGGCACAATGTAATCGGGTGTAGCAATAAAATTCAAGTAAAGCAATCCTACCCATCAGCTCCATCATGCAATTTAGAGTAAGATTCTCCCATAGAATCAAAGCCAGGTTAAATATCCATGTTATTGATCCACAATACATAATAGTGTGTGTGTGTGTGTGTGTGTGTCTTACAGATGAAGTAGTCAAAGCCAAGTAAAGTGACCAAGTGTATGTGTGTGTGTGTGTGTGTGTGTGTGTAGCTGTTTTACCATAAATAATATGACATAATTGAACTTTTCACATTCAAAAGACAACTGGATTTAGAAAAAGGAAATGATAAGTGCAAAAACAACTCAGTCTTGGAATTATTTTTGTACAATGTTTGTAAGAATGAAGTCTCGTTCCAGTATATAAATAACAGAAGAACTTCTTGAGGAGCAAGTGAATGTGTAATCCAGTGTAGGACAGCTTGCCAAAGCCAAAAAATTCCTTCCAAGATAAGATAGAGTCCTTATCTGCATCCATCCAAACAAAACACAATTCAGTTAGCCTTGGATGTGTTTTACATGTATCAATGGACTATACCGGTTGTTATCCATGTCCATCTTACAAACTTTTTTTAAAACTTTACAAGCTTTAGTCCAAAGTAAGAAAATATATTTTCTCTCATTTCCTTAGAAGAATCCCAAAGTTTCTAGTAAAGAGTACCATTTTGATTAGAAGGCCATCACCCCTTCTAATCCAAGTGTCAGAATCCCCCCCTTTTTATATATTTTTAACAGTTTTATCAGTTATGAAAGCTCCATCAATATGAAGTTTATAAAAGGTGTTATTTATAGTTTTCAATTTTCTTTTATAAAATATCTAACTCGTTTAAACTTGCCATTAGGTTAGATACCCATCATAGTGAATGGACTCCAAATCATCCCTCAATTTGTACATCATTTACCATATACTTCTCTTTAAGGCTTCCAAGTAACAAGGAGCGCTGCTAAAAGCCAGGCCTTACTCCGAACCATGAAGTTTTTAAAGGGAAAATATATATCATGTTTAAAATGCTAGCACCATAACAATAACCAAAGCTATAACCGGAGCAACATCCGGCCGAGTGAATGCAAAAACTGTAATGTATATCCTAACCTTACCAAAGTAAAGGCCAAGAGCTGCCATAGTGTGCAGCCGGGTACAACACCCTAATGATCCATGTTTGTTTAATATACATTAAAAACGGTGCGCAGTAGGTCACAAAAAAATCATCACCCATGTATGTAACCGCCCAATCACAATTAGTGCGTAGTAAACACCTCCAACCCATGTAAGTATCCATAGCTATCCAATATACAAGGCCAGTCACGTCTTCTCATTTGATGGTGTTATAAAACTTATGTAAAAAAGAGACAGTATCAAGTAAACCATGCAGCATTATGATGCTCATTAAGCCACCAAGGCAGGCTTGGTTACAGCCAATAGAGTATTTCTAGGCTCAGTACAGCGGCATCAAAATTTCTTTCAAAAACCAATGTAAACGTAGAGTAGCCATAAAAAAACAGAGATTATGAATGGCAGCTTTTGGTACTACACAACCGAAAAAACCCTTTGCTTTATCAGTAACCACGAAGTACAACAGTATCCTAGAAACCTAGTGGGATGGTGAAAAGCCATGCTACCACACCATTATCATACATACTCACCATCCATCAAGGACCATAACCAGGTTCAGAGCAAAAACCATATGCATACCTATAATGTCAAACACTAGCTACAACAGCATTAACATAGTGAAATTGTCCCCTTTTCTTTAAAAAATTTGCAAAGAAATATGCATGGGCAAAGTGGCCAACCTGAGTGACTGTTGTAGCGAGCTCCATACTTTAGTGTAAAAAAGACACGCAGTTCTATTTAAGCAGAACAACAAACAAAGCTAAGTGAGGGGCAGAGATGTGCCCTCACCTCTTTATATAGAGGAGGGAGGTGGGCCGCCAATCCTTTGTAATGAGGAGAATTGGCATGAGTGGAGTGACCCCCTTCTGAGATAGCGAGGCCGCATATGTTGCAGAGGAGATTACCCTAGCGCCTTCACAGCGAGTTTTGCCATAGGATATTAAACCAGCCCAAAGAAAAAAAAACGTATTACCTGTGTTATAGAGGGGCCAAGCCCCATGGTGTGGACCCTAATATAGTGAAGCTTTAGGAATTAAATGTCAAAATAAGCTAGGGGCTCTTAAGTACTACAATGTGTGTGTGTGTGTGTGTGTGTGTGTGTGTGTGTGTGTGTGTGAGAGAGAGAGAGAGAGAGAGAGAGAGAGAGAGAGAGAGAGAGAAATAGAATTATATTACACATAATGTGTGTTACACATAATGGGTGACAGCTATCCAAGCAGCCCCCACTGCTTGTTATTGTTGTCACATCCCAGAAACACCCCTTACCCCTTTATTTTGTAGTACACAATGTTCTCTTTTGTAGCCTGTAAGGGTAAGGTCTAAGACTATCTTTAAAGTTCCTAAGAGGTTTACAAGGTTTGGCAATGGGATCTCAAATTGCTATTGGCTTAGGTCTAGGCTGGTTATTAGGAGCTGCACTAACTTTGTTTTGAATTATTGTTTTATATGTGAGTCTTGAGTAACACTCATTCGAGTGTGCTGCACTAACTTTGTCTTGAATTATCTCCAATGTATGTGAGTCTTGAGTAACACTCATTCGAGTCGTATGTTGGTAACCCAAATAACATAAGAAATAGCCATAAATGGTTACACATCAAGCTCCAAGAGAGCGCTTTTGTTCAATCCTAATGCTGTTGATTATGTATTTTATGAATCCCAAGTGTTCTTTCTCAAATATTTCTTCTATCATTGCCTACCATGACTTTTTATGATTGAATTGTGAAAACTACCTTGCCGTATTTCACCTACTTTTTGACAATGAACCTTTACTCCTAATAGAGAACTCACTGGAGGCTTTAGTTAAAAAACTATTATACCTAAAAGGGTTTATTTCATTACACCTGGTGTAGTTGTCTATAAGCAATCCATCATTCCAAAATCATTATAAAGCCCCTATGGGTATAACTATATCGATCAACATATTCCCATTTTCTTGGTTTATGTTAATACATATCTTGAAAATTTTCCGTATCATTTCCTATGAATTTTGGCTACTTTTTCACAAAACACCCGTATACTTTTTCCAAAATACCTCACAAGAGGATTGTCATTATTAAGCACTACTTGTTACCTTATAATCGAAAACATGTTTATTTTTTACAAAAACCTATTGTTTTTGGGTTATTTTACCACCCCGTCCTAAGTACCACAATATCTCCTTCTCATGCTTTTATTCATATGTTCTTATAAAATGATAATGTCATGAAACAATGGGAACTTGATTTGTAATTTTACATGATTCATAGTTGTCATCGTCATTGTCTTGGTTTCTAAATTCTCCGAGCTCTTTGCAATGTGTTGATATCAATCCTTTTATGCCAGAACAAACCTGTACATATTTGCAAGCATACTTATGAAGACCAATGTGTATTGTGGTTGAGTAATTGCTCTTTTGTGTTTATTTAGAGCGGTCCATGCATCTAGATTTTCATTATGCCTTGTATGTGTGTGTATATTGCATTATGATGTGTGTGCATGCATACCACCATATATGTGTGTACTTTATGTATGCATATGTGTGTGTATATGAATTTCTATATTCATAATGCATGTGCGTACAGTATGAAATCGTTTAACAAGCCATTCCACATCAAACCAACAAAAACTACATACTATGGCAATTACTCTTGTACTTGGCTAATGTATGCCTACGTTGCATTACACCATGTGTGACTGCAATAGAGAGCAAGAGAATTTCAAAAAACCTTTAACTTTGTCATACGTTTGTGTTATCTATCAACTACATATGCTTTTGAGAGTCACACATTTGCTAATCTAGCTATACACAATTGCAAGGTGCACCTATGTGTGTGTGTGTGTGTGCGCGTACGCGTGCGTGCATGTGTGTTTTGCTATTTTTAAACTAATACTTATACACAAAAGAACATAATAATTCAAAAGATAGCTGCTTTTAGACAAGGGACAAAGAGTAGAACAAAACGACTCACTCTTTCATTCATTTTTGTACATTAATGTGAAAATGAGGTTCTAGTATTTTTGTACATAAGGTAGTTTAGAGTGACTGTCTATAGTGTAAAAAGTGGGGTTTAGGTACATCAATGTCGGACAGCAGCAAAGCCAAAAAAGATCTTAAGAAAAGATAGAATCCTCACCTACATCCATGTAAACAAGACAACAAATTCATTAGTTTTCAACTTTGTTTTTTTTGTAATCATAAAGCCATTGCTTTATAGTAAGAGGTGAGTTTTCTTTAGTTACTTTTTAGGTTTTTAATAACTTGCAATAAAAAAAGGTGATCACTGCTTTAAGATTCAAGTGAGTATATAGGTTATAAACATGGTTGCTTATTATCCCAATTTTTTAGAAACTTATAGTATCTAACTAAAATAAGTTTGACCTGAAGGCCACTATCCCTCATGATCCAAGTGTTTAAACCCTATTTTTGACCCATGGGTTTTTGTGCTTATGTGTTTATGTAGCACCATTTTGTTGAAGCCACTTCATGAGAAGTATCAGTTTACCAACAAGGTGATGTCTAAATGACACATTGGTAATCTATCTACCGACATCACCAATGGTGGGTGCTAAACAATGGATAAGCTTTTTTCTTAAAAATCGTTAAGCTTTTTTTGGAAAAACACCTTGCCGTCAAGTTGGTCATCCTTTTTTTCTAAAAAATCCAATTATAGGATCAAAAAATTTGAATGAGCCAAAAAATACCTTCTCTAGATAACTAGAATTGACAAGTGCTAAAAAAGAACCCTTACATTATATACAATTGATACATGGTCGCAAAAGTTTTGTTTAATTTAATTAGCGTAATAAAAAACCCAGTCGTTTTTTTATCAGAGGTATTAGCCTTTTCAACCTCCCACTCTCTCTCTTTTTTTAAATAATAATCTCAAGTATTAAACCAACAAGGTAAGGTCAACTATGCCAGTATGACCAAGCCTAGAGAAGGAGCTATTTCTCAATCACTCTCAAGGCTTCTAATACATCGAACTAGATTAAATGTCTGTGCAAAAACATTGAAAAACCCAAGTATGATGCAGTTTATAAAAACCAGGACGTAGCAACAAAAGCGTACAATCCCCAGCAACACAAGAGAATGTACCAAGTTAAACTATAAGTCAGTGGGACACATTCCCTTACTTTAATTTAAGGAAAATTACCGTAAATGTTAAATGCGGCAGTTTAAACCAATAAGCCAATAAACTCAAGAACAAGGCGTCAATTGTAGAAAAACTAAAGCCAAGTAAGGCACACTATCATGCTCAACCAACTCCATAGATCCAAGTGTTCACACCCTTTACTCCACAATAATGCAAAATGCACTCACTCCTCTCTTTCACATACACACCACACAATCAAGGCTAAGTGAGGGGCCAAAGAAACGCTCACCTGCTTTTCTAGCAACTCCCAAAGGTTGAGCCAGTTCATTTATACTGAGTGGAGTATCCCCCATGATCTGCATATTCAATTAGTCCACATTCCGAGATAGACAGTTACGCTGCTCAGTTGGCATGGGTAGACAATAGCGGCATAGGTAGGAGAGAGAGATATGGATAAGAAAATAACATATAATAGCATTGCAAAAGTTAACTCGCTAGTAGATGGTGCACGAGAGGGGGGGGAGAGAGAGGAGGAGAGGGAGGAGCGTGAAATGAGAGGCCTAGTAAAAATGGTTTGTTACCCCACCTGTCTTGGGGGTGTAAAATGTTAAATGTGGAGTACTCACATTATGACAGAGCTTATCAAACCCAAGCACTCGCCAAAGGTAATATTCCCACAAGGGGTTATAGAGAGGGTGGTCTTATAGATAGCAAAGGGGTGGTTGTTCCACAATTCAGTGACGAAAGTCCAGTACCCAAACCATAGGGGTTTTCTCCCACTATAATATTGGCAGATACGAGAGGTGGTTTCTATCATAGGAATAGCATTAGTTTAAGACTAAAAAAGGCTAAGGGTTCCCATTAGCAATAGGTTGCCAAGAGATAGTGTAGTAGGTGTGTGTAAATAGATTTTAAATTATCCAGAAAGAAAATCAAAGCCAATAGTGATGTGTGTGTGTGTGTGTGTGTGTGTGTGTGTGTGTGAGAGAGAGAGAGAGAGAGAGAGAGAGAGAGAGATTGCGCTCGCTTGTGCCTTCCTTGGCTTGTGAAAGAAATAAAGCAACATATACAAAAGTTGAATGTCCTTGTTCACTCCCAGCTTGCGATTATGTTGATCGCATCTGGTATTTTAAACCCCATCTATATTTCTATAAAATACTTAGTTGGTTCATTAGCTATATCAATTAGTGATTGCTTGCCTACTTAGTTATGGATAGATTTTCCATTTAATGGTGCTCATATGATGCTCTGCGCTGGTAGATACCACTGTGTACTACCAAAAGCCCATGACGTTTTCTCCAAAACAACCTTTAGTAAAACCCATATTTACTCAAAATTTGTCTTTGTATTTATCCACCATATAATTCCTACAGTGCACAAAATACATAAGATTTTGCTCAAACCTTCAAATGAGAATTTTATTTGACCAAAATTTAAAGACTTGTTCAAATTTTTTATTTTTATTTTTTTTGTTTTTGGGGGGGGGGGGGGGGGGGGGGGGGGGGGGGGGGGGGGGGGGTTTCCTTATTACAAAACTAAG
The DNA here is from genome assembly GCF_014529385.1 of Adiantum capillus-veneris. Classification (NCBI taxonomy): domain Eukaryota; kingdom Viridiplantae; phylum Streptophyta; class Polypodiopsida; order Polypodiales; family Pteridaceae; genus Adiantum; species Adiantum capillus-veneris. Next base: position 24,235,486 of record NC_140935.1, read on the forward strand.
GGGGAGAAAAGTTTATTGCAATGTGTCTGACCTCGGCAACAACTGTACCCATTGATAAATTGAAAACAGTGCAATTTTATTGAACTTAAAGTATCTATTTTTATGAATTTTTGGGTTCAATAATAAGCAATACATGTGTGAGTGAATGTGTGGCCATTGTAGTTCCTAAGATGATCTTTCCAATGCACCTGACGACACCTGAAACCGACTCCGGATGAGTATTTTAGGCTAACTTGAAAATTAGCGCAAATATTGAAAAGGGGAAGGCTAAAGATAAGTGCATGGGACTTGACACTTGTCCCTCCCTCAGCTAGGGGCCCCTACACTCCAAAATTAGTCTCCCACCTCTGGAGTTCAGCTGCAGTCCAGCATGGAGCCTCCCCTAGCTTATATAAAGACCCCCAGCCCCCTCACAACACACATTGTATGCTCAGAGAGCTCTTCAGGAGGAGGAGACTCTGCTGAAATTCACTCACGCATTTGTGTGCACGTGCACACACACACACACACTCGTTGAGTTAGAGGAGGTTCACGCGATGCAACACGAGGCAACGAGTGACGAAGTGCGATTGACACCGTGAAACTTGCAAAGCGGGAGACTAAAGGTAATAGAATGTTAAATTCAGTGTCTACACACACTCTTGTACGCTTGGGAAAGCACTCTCTCTCTCTCTCTTCAAAATCTGTAAATTTTCTCTCTCTAGAAATTCTTGTGTTCCTTGATACTGGGTAGCATACAACTCTTGCATGTATGATTTTCGCGTGCAAGAAGCCTTTAAGAATGAGATGCGTCTCTGAATTTCATAGAAATCTCACATGCATGCTCATTACGCACCCATACCTACCTTATCTGTGCACGCATGGGCCTAGATGGCCAAGTATCATCAAAGAAATTACACATAATTGTTCATTGGTCATTGGATTCAGTAAATTAGTGATTAGATACTATAACATCATATAATATTATAGAATTTATTAATCGAGAGTTAATTAATTAATTAGCAACTAAGTATCTTTTTAATTAAAGTTTTTACATCACTAATTTTATAATTTTAAAAATTAATCTAAAAAAAAAATGTGATTTTTTCCAAAATTTTAAAGATATATTTTAGCCTAAAATAATACTTTTAGGTAGAAATAAATAGAAATTACACCAGAAATAGGTAATTTTAGTCTAGTAAAATTAGGAAAATTTTAGCAATTACCATTTGGATTTTTTTATATATTTTTATAGATATTCTGAAGAATTTTTTTATCTCTAGAAATATTCTTGTGATAATTAAATGTATGCATAATTTATAATAAATAATTTTTTGTTAAATTCGACTTTTCACTTGATTTCTGGGACAAATAGGTCCATCGTATCCTAGAAAAATTAAGTTATTAAACTATTGGATATTTGGCCAAACTTAGCCTGGATTCACGCTTAGCACGAGGAACTTGTTTTCCCACTAATTCTATTTGTGAGCTGCGTAATGGCCCCCAAAGTCGCAAAGAAGAGCAATAACGGAGCTGGCCCAAGCCATGCTCCAATAGCGAGGTGAATCAACTATCGTAGCAGAACATTTTTGTAAATCCAAACCAAGTACCAATAATTTTAAGTTTTACGCATCATAGATAAGCATGACCTAGTGGAGTGGAGTTAAGTCTTCGAGCGAGCTCAACGGAGCGAGCTTTGGAGCGAGTTCTTTTTTTTTTTGGAGTGCCGCCCATGTGCTTCCTCCTCCTCCTCAGCCTCCTCGCCCAAAATCCTTCCTCTCCTCCACCTCCTCTCTCCATCTACTCCTCTAACCACCTTCCCTTCCTCCATCTCCTCCTCTAGAACCCACCATCCCTTCCCTAAAGTCCTCCTATCTCCTACTCCCTTCTTCCTCTCTCTTTTATTAGTCACTCTATAACCTCTCTCTCTCTCTCCACCCCTCTCTCGTGCTGTCTTCCCTCTGTGCGTGTGTCTCTCTCTTGCCCGCTACCCCTCTCTCTCGTTGTTTCCCCCTCCCACCTCCTACCCCCCCCCCCCCCTCCCTCTCTCTCTCTCTCTCTCTCTCTCTCTCTCTCTCACACACACACACACACACACACACACACACACACACACACACACACACACACACCCTCTCTCTCTCTCTCTCTCTCTCTCTCTCTCTCTCTCTCACACACACACACACACACACACACACACAAGGAAAGAGGAAAAGAGAGAGAGAGAGAGAGAGAGAGAGAGAGAGAGAGAGAGAGAGAGAGAGAGAGAGAGAGAGCTCTCTCTCTCTCTCTCTCTCTCTCTCTCACACACACACACACACACACACACACACACTAGGACAAGAGGGGGTAAAGAGAGAGAGAGAGAGAGAGAGAGAGAGAGAGAGAGAGAGAGAGAGAGAGAGAGAGAGAGAGAGAGGGAGGGGGGGGGGGGGGGGGGGGGGGGGGGGGGTGGTTGGAGAGAGCTATTTAAAAAAACAAAGCACTAGCAGTATCTCTAGTGCTCCCTTTTTTTGTAAAAGAGGGAGAGAGGGGGAGAGAAAGAGAGAGTGATAGCGGGAGGGGAAGAGAGAGAGGGGGAAATTGGGGGGGAGAGAGAGATAAAGAGAAGAGGGGTGGCAGGTGGAGAAAGAGTAGGAGACTGGGAGAGAGAAAGAGAGTGAGCGCGGGGGGGGGGGGCGGGGGTTTGTACAGGTGAACCTGTCTTTTTTTTTTTTTTTTAACACTTCACCTCTCTCCCTCACAATTTTGTCGCCCCCTTTTGTCTCTCTCTCTCTCTCTCTCTCTCCACATCGATCTCTCTCCCACTCCATCTTGCTTTTTTCTTCCTCTGCCTCCTGTCACACTGTCAATTGAGTCCCTCCAATCACAATGAGAAATGAGATGAGATGCTATGTTAACTTTCTTCAAAAGGCCAAAATGATCCATGCGACCAAATCGATACATTCTTGGTGGATCTAATACAATGTCTAGGTACAAAATAAAATGAGAGAGAAAGGGAGAGAGAAAGAGAAAGAGAAAGAGAGAGAGAGAGAGAGAGAGAGGGGGGGAGAGGAGATGGGTCCGCAAGGGAAGGGAAGGGTTGGGCGGGCTGCGGGGGGGGGGGGGGGAGGATTGTGAGAGGGGGAGAGTGGAGTGTAGTTTCTTTTTTTTTGGTTTAAGGGAAAGAAAGGGAGTGCAAGGGGTGCTTAGGCCAATTTTTTTTTTAAAAAAGTCATCCAAAGCAATAGCGATATCACTATTGCTTTGGATGACTTTTTAAAAAAAAAATGGCATAAGCACCCCTTGCACTCCCTTTATTTCCCTTAAACAAAAAAAAAAAGGAACTACACTCCACTCTCCCCCTCTCATCCCTCTCCCTCCCCCCATCCCCCCCCCCCCTCCTATCTCTCTCTCTCCCCCTTTCACTGCAAGTTTGTATTAGATCCACCAAGACTCTATCAGTTTGGTCTCATAGGTCATTTTTTCCTTATGAAAATTCTTAATATAGAATTTCATTCCATTTTAGTTAATATAACAATTCATTGCATTTTGTTTCATTTCTCTCTAGGGTTGGAGGGACTCGAGGGGTGGTGTGGTGGGAGTAAAGAGAGAGAAAGGGAATAGGGAGTGCGGAGAGGGGTGGCAAGTGGAGAGAGAGAGAGAGAGAGAGAGAGAGAGAGGAAGGATCAGAGCTAGGGAAGAGGGAGGGAGGGACGTAGAGCAAGAGGTATGTTAGACAAGGGGAACTAGAACCTAGGAGTCAACCTCCCAACCACCCACTATATAGCATGGCTCCTAGCCCTTTGCCCTAGTTGGATTCCCTTTCCACACTGCCTATCCGGCCTTGCCCTTGTCTAGTCCGGCCTTGCCGTTGTCCTCACATTACTCCCCCCTTTAAGAAGAGTTTTCTTCCTCGAAAACAAAAGTGGGAAACTTCTTCTTAAGAACACTAATGTTTTCCCAAGTGGCACCTTCCTCAGATCGATCTTTCCACTTGATTAAGGCTTGTTGACGTACATGATGACGTGTATGTAACTCATGATATCGAGAACACGTTCAGGTTTATGCGGTAAGGTAGGAGGTTCAATGAAATCAATCAAAGTCTGTTGGACAATGACATTGTCGTCCCCATGTAACTGCTTACTTAAACGGCTTACATGAAACACCGGATGAATACGATAATGTGTAGGAAAAAGTAATTTGTAGTCACAATCACCTACTCGCTTGAGTGTTTTGAAAGGCCCACAATATCGGGGAGATAATTTAGGTGTTGGTGCAGTTTTCAGACTTTCTGAATGTTCTGGCACACGTAAAATACTTCCTCCCCTTCCTTGAAGGTAACTTGCCGACGTTTCTCATCAGCATACTTCTTATATCGATCATGCGCTTGTCGGATATTCTGACGAGCGAGGTTCAGCATATCCATGTGGTCTTGGAGAAAATACTTAACCTGTTGGAGCTTTTCGGTTGCCAACCCCACCGTAACAAGTGGCCTAGGTTGAAACCCATACATGAACATGAAAGGACTAAATTCAGTTGTGACATGCTTAGAACTATTGTAGGCAAACTCGAGATAGGTAAGTATTCTTCCCAGTCTGACTGTTTTTTGCTGACGTATGCTCTTAGCATATCCCAACACTTGGTTAACTCGTTCAGTCTGACCATCTGTTTCTGGATGATCGGCTGTACTGAGGTTTAGTTGTGTACCCAATCGTTTAAACACAACCCTCCAAAAGTGACTGTTAAACTTGGTATCACGATCACTGACAATGTTACTTGGCAAACCATACAACTTGTATAGATTTTCCACAAATAACTTGGCTAGTTTTGGTGTCTTAACCGTTGATTTGGTTGGAATAAACTTACATAGTTTAGTCAACCGGTCTACGACCACCCATACCGAGTCATGACCTCGTATACTGGTTGGTAAATCCACAATAAAGTCATAGAGATACTTTCCCATTTTCCACTAGGAATATCCAAAGGATGTATGAGTCCTCCTGCTTTCACATGCTCTGCTTTATTAACTTGACATTTTTGGCAATGCAAGACATAAGCTTGAATAAGCCATGTATACCTGGCCAGTAAAACTGTCGTCGTACGAGAGCAAAAGTTTTTCTAATACCTGGGTGCCCTGCACTTGGACTATCATGACATTCATAAAGAATTTGGCGCCGAATGTCTGTGTCCGTCGGTACACAAACTCTCCCCTTATGGAGTAGGTACCCATTGTCAATGGTGAAATGGTTCCATCGCTGTAGTTCATCACTCAATAGAGGAGAACTAGGTGTGGAGGTTAATGTTACACTATCATCATTGGAGTGAGAAGGATCCCTCATTTGAACGTGGCTCCACACTTTGGAATATGCTTCATCATGCTCATATTTGCCTTTGAGAGAATCCAAAAATTCACTATGAAGTTCCATGAACAAGAGAGAATTGATCTCCAGCATACGACTTAGAGCGTCAACCACCACATTGTATCGACCTTTACGATACCGGAGCTTGGCGTCATATTCCTGAAGAATATCGACCCACGTGGCTTTCCGACCCTTCAAATCCGTTTATTGTGTAAAGCATTTGATGCTTTCATGGTCAAACACAATCTCAAACTGAGCTCCATACAGATAATGCCGCCATGTTTTTAAGGCAGACACTACTGCATAGAGTTCGCGCTCATAAGCAGAGTAGTTCTACTGAGCTGCATCAAGCTTCTTGCTTTCAAATGCAATTGGCCGTTCGTCTTGTAATAGGACTGCTCCAATAGCACGGTTATTGACATCCGTTTCCAAAAGGAATGGTTTCAAAGGATCTACAATAGCTAGTATGGGAGCTGTAGCTAATGCATCCTTGAGCATATCGAAACTGTGTTGTTGAGTGGGTCCCCACTGAAAAGCTTTGTCTTTGCCTTTCAGTTGATCCGTCATGGCAACAGCTATATTAGCATAGTTTTTAATGAACCTGCGGTAAAATCCTGCAAATCCTAAAAAAGTTTGTAACTCTTCCAGAATTTTAGGAGAAGGCCATTGCCAGATTGTATCCACTTTGGATTGTTCCATATATAGACCATTAGCCGAAATAACATGCCCCAGATAGTGAATATCTTCTTTCAAAAAATCACACTCAGATTCCTTGGCATATAATTTATTTGTTCGTAACAACTCGAACACCTGCCTAAGATGTTGTAAGTGTTCTTCTTCAGAAGCACTGGAGACTAGAATGTCATCGAGAAAAACGATGACAAATTTGCCCAAGTACGGCTTCAAGACACTATCCATAAGTTTCATGAATGTTGTGGGCGCATTGGTTAACCCAAAGGGCATCACCAAAAACTCGTAGTGTCCAAACCGTGTTCAAAATGCATTTTTGGATATATCAGCAAGTCGAATACGAACTTGGTGATAACTTGACTGCAAGTCTGTTTTTGTAAAAATGCGAGCATGAGTGAGTTTGTCGAACAACTTATCCTCGTGGCAATGGGGTACTTGTTCTTAACCGTAACTGCATTTAAGCCACGGTAGTCTATGCACAAGAGCATACCGCCGTCTTTTTTCTTCACTAATAGAATAGGAGAAGCCCATGGTGAAGAATTGGGTTCTATAAACCCTCTGCTAAGGTAGTCACCAAGCTGACGTTCCACCTCAGCAACTTCAGAATAACCCATACGGTAGGGCGGTTTACTGACAGGTTTATAGCATGCAACCACATTGATGCTATGTTGCACCAATTGTGTCGGCGGTAATCCTGGTGGAAAATCGTTATGAAAAACATATTGAAATTCCTTTAATAATTTCTGTAACTCACTAGCACCGTTTGCTTGTTTGGAAGTAGCCATTGGTGAAAGAGATGAGAGAGAAGCATGCGGCGTTGAGGAATGTTCAACAGATTCAATGTTAGAGAGAAAATGAAACAATGAGTAACACAAGAAAACTTGATCTATTTCATTATCAGAAACGAGCTGCATAAGCTTAGCTGTACAAATCAATGGTGAAGAAGGTATATCCTTCTCTCCTAACAACAACACATGTGCACCATGGGATTCAAACATCAAGCTGTTGTGCTCATAGCTACGTTTCAATGATGGTCCTAGGCTATGCAACCACTCCCTACCAAGGACCACATCTGCCCTCTCCATGTTCATAACCTGAAAATCCAAGGATGTGGAGTAACCTTGTACTTCCAATGGAACAACTCGGACTTGAGTATCCTAGATTTTGGTATCATGTCCATTCATCATTGCTACCTTGCAGCGGTGGGTACTCGGAGTTTGAGGCAATTTTATTTTTTTCACCAATTCGTAATTGATGAAATTGTGAGTAACACCGTCATCTACCAAGATGCACACCTTGTGCCCTTGCAGAGATCCGTGCATACGTACTAACTCATGTGGTCCGAAGGTCTGTAGTCACATGGAAGCTATGAGACAGCATTCATGCACCACCTCGGTGTGTGTTACTTCCACTGTAGAGAATCGTGAGGAAGACTCAAGAGGTAGCAGTTGCACCGTGTGCACTACGTTCTCCTTGCCATGTGCAACAGATTCCCCCTTGGGACAATCCATTTTGCCATGACTGCTTCCTAAACATTGAAAACATCATTTCTCTTTCTTAGCTTTATCAAAGTCCTTAGGAGAGAGAGGACCTCTGGACCCCTTGGGTTTCTTAGATGCTTCTGGATTGGCTACTATAAATTTTCTTTTATTGTGCACATACTATGTGCGTGTATTACCATGTGTATTAGCAAACACGTGAGTATTATGTGCTTTCTTTTTGTCTAGATCATCGTGGATATGTGCTTTCACTATGGCTTCCTCAAGTGTTTTAGGGTCTTGGGTCTTGACGTGCTTCTTAAGCTCTGGTGTCAGACCACGTATAAACCCCCGTACTTGTTGAAAGTTATCTAAGCCTTCCAAATTGAGGATAACATCCCGATATTGAGATATATATTCAAGCAATGATGGGTATTGGCACATGGAACAAGCCGTCCAATTCCGATCTACCTCATTTGTAGGCAAAAATTCTTTGCGAAACATAGCTTCAAAAGCTGCCCAACTCTATGGTATGATATTCTTCTCCTTGAGAGACATCCACCATTTGTAGGCCTTGCCTTCCAGAGCTTTGACTGCGTCCGGAGTACGCCGTAAGGTGTGAATTCCATCCCACTTGCTCAGAAAGATATTCACTACATCCTTATTGTGGTCTCAGCCTTCTCCCTTAGAAGTCGGTGGTTTGGTGTTTTTCAACAACTCATCCACCTCTTTTGCAGTGAGAGTGTGCAAAGTATCAGCAATTGGGCCTTGCCCAAGATTAGAAGGGCCTTGCCCTTGTGTAGCAATGTGCTCATGCATGTGCGTGTCAGCAAGACCCTTGGACTGCTGTTGCATTAATTGATTCACTAATGAGGATAGTTTAGTGACATTTTCATTTAAAGCTTTAAAATTTCCATCCATGACTGACATGCGTGTCTGAAGTGCACAAAATTCTTGAATGTCGAGCAATTCATAAGTGTCATCACCTGCCGTAGCATCGCGGGTACTCTCCTTGAGAGGATACCGGCCGCGGGCCATCGTGGGCAGGAGCAGGTGTACCTTGCTCAAAATCAAAAGTCATATTGATATCTAAATCCATGGCGACACAGTGTGGTGCAAGGAATAGTCAAAAAAATACCTGAAATTGAGAGCACTTGCAAAGTTTAATTAGCCTTGCTAATTCCATCAAAGTTGATATTATCCAAGTGGAAATTGATCCGAAATGTCCGTCGTGTAGGGAATTCCTTAATCCCTTGTAGCTGAATCAATTACGTGTTTGACCATAATTGATTTCAAAAAATATCGTCACTTTGAACTCCCCTCGAGATGCTTTTGTTAATTTTTTGAGTTTCTGCCGATGATACGCAAAAAATGTGTGTGTCGAAGTACTTGCCGACCGTGTCGATATGCCGCACCTTGCCGAAGCCTCACAAGAGGGAGGAGGGGGTAACCCATTGTGGGTACCATCCCTTGTGTGTTGAAATATTCTTTGGCCACTAATCCCCAAGGGGTTGGGCGCCCGTCGAGTGTGGACTTAGAGGTGCTCGCCGGCTATGGCTGCTTGCAGACAGCGCGAGGGGTTGATGATCCAAGCTCCCCCACCTCGTATGGTGATTGTCTCCACTTGCTGCTGCAGGCACGTGAAAGGGTCCCCACGCCAGCGCGATGCCGTAGAGCTCGCAAGGGCGTGTTTTGGTGCAGGTCGCCAACAGGCGGATTCTCCTTGCAAGGGCAATTGCCCATGCCTTTGGGTTTGTCGTCCTCCTCATAGGGGGTGAGCTCCACGCCCCCTTGACCCCGACATGCAAAAACGCATGCAAAATTGTGTGGCTCCCCTCCTCCACGGCTGTGCCTCTTCCAAAAAAGGAACCTTGCTCTTGATACCAATGTTAGACAAGGGGAACTAGAACCTAGGAGTCCACCTCCGAACCACCCACTATATAGCATGGCTCCTAGCCCTTTGCCCTAGTTGGACTCCCTTTCCACACTGCTGATAACCGTTTTTCGGCTCTTTGTAATTGCCACAGTGAGTTACCTCACCCTACCAAAATCACCCAAACACTGTGGCTATCCCTACCATTTCACTGTACATAGGCGTGCGTGAGTCACGGGACTTTTCCCATATCTTCTTTAAAAAACCCTCAATTAGCTAGTCATTGGGCTAGTTGAGCCAAAAAAATTAAAAAAATTAAAAAATATAAGTATATTATGGCCCATGCGTATGTAAATATTTCTTTGTATATAGGGCCTAAATAAAAGTTTTTTTCATAATTATTTTGGTATTTATTTAAATATTTCTATTTAGGTGTGTGTTATTTATGCTCTGTACATTGCCTCACCATTACCACAATTTTTTCTTACCATTTTTCATACTCTTTATTCCATATAGAAATATTTTCATGTAAGCTTCTCTTATATTTGGTGTAACTCCACCCCAACAAAAATCCAAAAAAACTAGTTTTATTTATGTGTATATTTTTTCACTATTGTGATTTTTCCCTTCCTACATCTATTTTGTTTTTTTTTCTAAAAAATTAGAACACCAAAAATATTTATCTTTTTATGGTAGCCTCATAATGAGAGAGATTTCTTTTGACCCCTTTATATTTTTTCCACTTATATTATTTATATTTGACATGTACATATTTTTTAGACCCCTCAATATTTGATTTTCTTAGTTGTACTATTCACTTATATCATAATCTCAACAATATCAAAAGAATCATCCAAAGAAGGACCCCACAAGGACCTTGTGCAGTGGAAAACAACGGTCGCTTTTGCTGAATTTTTAAAGTCCACTTGCTCTCCGAATTTGAAAAGGTGATACAAACAAAAGTTGTAGCTCGTGGACTGAACTTTTGCCTCAAATTTTTTCATATTTTTTTGAGCTACGAGCTGTGAGCTATGATTTTATTAGTGAACCCCAGTTTTCCCATGCTATGCAGCCACACTCTCTCTTCCACTTTATCATTTTCCTCTTTCAGACACACTTCTCCACTCATCATCCCCACCTCTCTCACCACTCCTCTCTGCACCCTACTCACCTTCTCCTCAACCTTGAAGAATAAGAGAAACCATGGTGAACTCATACCTCCCACACACAATTCCATTCCAAAATTGACCACCTAGTCTCATTTTTCCTCCTCCAATTTATCCATATCTATCAAAAAAACCACAAAATTCAGCCTCTTCTCTTAAAAGACAGCATCATGGTGGTTGATTACTCAGCTTCAATTACCTTGTCTCTCAAGGAAGGTCAAGAGTGGAGAAAAAATGTACCGTCAAAGCTAGTGGACCGTCAACAAGCGTCAAAAATTGGCCCTACTCAAGACACTTGGAGCATCAACCTTGTAAGAAATCCACCTTTTCTTACCTCTTAAGAGTTTTTCTTCCTTATTTGTATCCTACATGGATACTCCCATTGTAAATATCCAATTCCATTTGTAAATTAATACTAACTCTACTAACACTAACCCACTATGAAAAGTCCTATCACCTCCATTTCTCTCCTCTCTCTTTCCCCACCAACTTCTTGATAATTCCAAGCAAAAGAAATTAGATAAATTGCGGAAAATCTAACCCAACCATGGTTAGAGGAGTAACCCTAGCCTTCAAAATTGCTATAAAAGGAGGATGTAGCTAGCACAAAAAAGGGGGAGCCATAAGCAAGAGCACTATGCTATAGCTTGAGAAGCCAAGCTCAACCTCTCTAGAAGGAGCTCTTGAGTGGAAGCTCATTGTCTTATGCATGTGCATGTGTTGTACTAGGGGATTAGCAAGGGAACTCTATGCCATTTTTAAGAGAGAGAGTGTTCATTCAATTGAGAGTAGGAAATCTATCATTTCTCCTACTAGTGTAAGCCCAACATTTGCTGAATCAAGGAGGGTGGATTTGGACTAAGCTTGGATACTTTGTCTCCCTTCCAACGTGAAGTAATGGACAACAATGGTGCGTAAGTGTCTTGGTGTTTTTTTGTTAAGTTCTTGATAGCTTGTCTCTAGTGTTGTCATCAATCTAGCCATAAATCCCACATACTGTAAGAGGGTGACAGGGTGGACAGGACTCCCCTGGCCTTACGACAGTGATTGGGGTGGTTTTTCTTGTGATGCGTTGTGGTGAAATTTACGCAAGCTATGTTGAACAAATACTAATCTCACTTTGATTTGTCATGACAGATTTGTAAGAAGGTATTAATGCAACAAGCACCCTCTCCCCCTTTTTCTCTCTTTCTTACATATATAATTGTGTTTGCTTGATCATTGCCGATACGTTTCAAAGCAGCCCGAGCACTCTCTCTCTCTCTCTCTCTCTCTCTCTCTCTCTGTCTCTCTCTCTCTCTCTCTCTCTTTACGCATCCTAGTTCGCATCCAAAACTAGGTGGTGCCCCAAATTTGTGTAGGGTTAGGTTGCGGGTTTGTGTGTGTGTTTGTTGTTTTTTCCAACCCCAACCCAATTGAGCAGCACGGGAGCCTTCAAGGGTGTCTAGAGGTTGCTCTTCTTGTTGCCCGCCCCGGACCGCTTCAAATTGGTGCCCCCACTAAGGACGGCTTGTGTATTTTTGTGTAGAATCAACCTTTAGCATAGTCAAGTAGTTTGCATGAATCACGAAAATCTGTATGATCCCTTCATTCCCATTGCAAGGCAAAAGGTACACATAATTGTTAGTACTAAGTTGCAATTTCAACGTGTCATTCGTAGAATTTTAGGTCCTCTTAGGTTGGCCGAGATAAACGCTTCAGTAATTCCTTTTATTTTGCCTTTCATTAGGTACGACCTTAGTTTGGACGTCTATATTTTTGTTTTGTTTTAATCATTAGGTCATGCATAGACCATGGATAATGGCCCAGGAATAGAGGTTTTCCCCTTCCATTTCACTCCACACGTTAGAATAAACATTGCAATTAGTAGGAAAATCCATTTTCAACAACGTATGGTGTTCATGTTTGGTGCCCAAAGAGTAGGAGAAATTCTTGCATCACCAAACCCTGTCATTCTACCTCTCATCAACTACCACACTTCTTTTGATGTACATGTGTTCATTTTATTTTAAAATGAAGTGCAGCCTGGCAAAATAGTGTGTATGTTTGTTTTTTCTTTGTCCAAGTTGTTACAAGAAACAAAAAACGATCATTTGTTCTAACTGGGAATGTGTGTGCAGTGAAAGTTCAATCCTTAGAGATCTAGCTCTATTACCAATTGAGTTGCAGGAGCAAGTAGTAAGGCGTCTCCCTCATAACAAGAGGGTGGTGAAGTTAAGACGGAAGGTCCTACGCGTGGATTCCATTTTCCTCTTGTTGTTGGGCACTAAGGAAGACCGCGCATTCATCCAACTAGTGTGTGCCCTAAGATTGGTAAATAGAGTGAAATTTGGCGTTTGGCGAGTGCATTTCACCATTGAGGAAGACTCTTCAGGAAACTTGCGGCCAGAGTTCATGCTTCATAGACTCACATTTGGTGAATTTTTCCCTCATTTGCGTCTTATTAATAGTCTTCCTTTCGCTTTCAACAAAGGAGATAGGGAGCTATTCAGAGCTTGTCTTAATAAAGAGAGCATAGAGAAGATTGCAAATTTGTATAAATTCTCATCCTTCTCTACTTTCTATGACACTTTGTTCATAGAGACATTGTAAATCTCTTTATGCTTTTGAATAATTTAACCATAATCCTAAGGAGTTTTTGTCCAGGAATTTTGTAGCACAAGTGGAATCTTTAAATCTTGCAAACTTGATTGGACTTGATGAGGATGTTCTTTATGAAATTGTGAGAAGGTTGCCTCACTCCGACTGTGTGGAACTCGAAGGAAAGGAGCTCCTAGTCAATTGCTACTTTCTCACGGCCTTCGACGAGCATGAAGATCTAGTTTTTATACAGACCGCTTGTGCGTTGGGAATTGTAGAACAAGTGCAATTTATCACTTGGGATGTGGTTGCTCTTTTGGATCCAGAAAATAAAGTTCTAGAGATTTCTGTTTATCGCCTTAGCTTTGAAGAATTTCAACCCTTCTTAGAGCTCATCAATAGTCTACCTTTTTGTTTTGATCAAACAAATCAAGACCTCATTGAAGCTTGGATAGCTGAAGAAGAAAACCTAGAGTGGTATTTTCTTACTTCTTCATTTGCAGGGGAGTGGTTCTAAATCTCTATTGTATCCCTTATTGTAACTCGTGTTGTAATCTTTCATAATAATGGAGAGCCAACGCCAAATTTCTGGATATCCTCTTTTCTTTGGAGAGCTTGGAGAGGATGCAGAATTATTTTTAGCAGATTTCAAGATGTCTTGCCGTATCAAGAGGATAGTAACTGATCAAGAACATGTAGAAATGTTTGAGGTGGTCCTTAGGAAAGATGCTAGTACTTGGTTTGACTCTTTGCCTGAGGAAGTTAAGGGGAATTACACAGAATTTTTGAATCATTTTAAGAGATACTTCTTTGATCCCCAAAACACTCAAAAACTATGGCAAGACATTGTTTCTCATAAGCAAAAAGACTTAGATGACTACTACTTGTACAAGCAAGAGTTTCTACGTCTTTGGGCTCTATGGATACGAAATGTTGCTAACCCTGGTGATGGTGCAGAATTTTTAAAGAAGGAGAGGTTCATAGCCGGACTCTTTCCTGACCTTAAGGTAAAAGTTGAGGCGGGTGCACCTACTACTTTTGATGCAGCTGAAACTAGGGCTGCTGAGAAGTATAGGAAACTCAAGTGCTTAAGGGGAGAGGTTCCAATAGAAGTTCTTAGACCCAAAGGTAAGTCACAAGCATCAACATCTAGGGAGCTTCCTGAGGTAACGGCTGAAGTGATTGAGAAGTTAAATGAATCTTTAAGCATCCTGTCAATTCACCTTGCACAAGCTGTAGGTCCAAAGGGACAAGCAAAGAAGTCAGAAGAGAGAGAGCCACGAACTAGGAGAGTCTTGCAATGTTGGAATTGCGGAGAGTCTGGACATGGGATGTATAATTGTCCTTGGCCCCGTGGAGAGCCAGGGAGACCTAACTTGAATTACCTAGTGATGAATGCAGGAGAAGGAGCTGGTCAACAACCAAGGCTTCTACAAAGGCCAAATGGACCAAGACCACCTCCACAAGGGGTAGAAGGAGTTCCACCTTTGCCAGATCCAAATGTGCATGTGGTAGAGGTGACAAATTCAAATGAGTTTGACATGGAAGCCAATGGCATTAAGCGTCGCCGAGGAAAAGGTAAAGAGAAAGAGGGTGTCCCATCACAGAGTGACCATGGACAAGGCAAGAAGGCAAAGGAGACCAAGGAAGCTAAGAGGACTCGACGTCGTATCAATCTCCAAGACTTCCCTCTTGGACATGGTATGGCTCCATACAACCTGTTGGAAGACATGCGAGGTAAGGGTCCTGATATCTCATGGCCTCAGTTTCTTGCATTATGCCCACAAGTTAGGAGGGATTTAACAAAGGCAGTTAGCACTAGGAGAAAGGTAAAAGAGAGTTTTCCTGTTGTAAAAATTGCACATGCTGAAATGAACGAGGATATTACACCTGTGCTAGATTGTTACATAAAAGGAAGATTGGTTAGGAAAGGTCTAGTGGATGGGGGTGCACAAATTTGCATCATGACAGAAGGGCTCATGCAAAGACTAGGCATGCACATCCATGAGACACCTGAAATCAAAGTGAAAATGGCAAACAATAGCAAGGCTAGGTGCGTAGGCATTTGTAAAAATGTTTTTGTGGAGGCCTTTGGCATTAAGAAGGCAGTGGATTTTTATGTTATGTCGACCAAGGGAAGTGGTTATCCATTTATCCTAGGAAGACCATGGCTAATGAAAATGCGAGCTTTGCAGGATTGGGAGAGTGGGAAATTAATTTGCAGGAATGAAAATCATAAGAAGGTTGTCTTTGACATGAAGGAGCAACGCCAAGAGGAGCTCCATGAAGAATCATCTCAAAGTGAGACGGAAGAAGGTTGGACCGATAGCACTTCAGAAGAAGAAAGTAGCAGCAGCATTACTGAAGAGGAGTCTTCCATCGAAGTCATGGGGGTAAGGTTTAAGCCAAGCAACCAAGAGACCTCTTGTCAAGGTTTGGAAGAGGTAGGTTCCCAAGAGAACCAAAAGGTGGAAGATGAAGGAATGTTAGAAGGTATGTTGTCTACAACACTTACAAAGGATGAAAGAGAGGAGTTCAAATGTGTGCTAAGGAAATTTCCGAGGCTTTTTGCTAAAGACTACACCGATGTGCGTGGAGTAGATGTTGTTCAACACAAGATTGAGTTGAAGCCAGAGGCCACACCTAAGGCTCAAAAGCTACGAAGGCTAGGAGTCATTAAGGAGCAGGCTCTACTCAAGGAGGTAAGAAAGCTTCTAGCAGCAGGTTTCATTTATCCAGTGGAGAATTCAGAGTGGGTCTCTCCTGTTGTTGTCACTCCTAAGAAAAATGGCAAGTGGAGGGTGTGTGTGGATTACCGTCCCTCAATGAGGCAACAAAAAGAGATCACTTTCCCCTCCCATTCCAGGATGAGATACTAAATGAGGTAGCTGGTCATGAGAAGTACACTGTGTGCGATGGTTACTCAGGTTACTTTCAAATAGGGATTGCATTGGAGGATCAATTGAAAACAACCTTTATCACTCCTTGGGGTTGTTATGCTTTTAGAGTCATGCCATTTGGTCTGACAAATGCTCCTGCAACATTCCAACGTTTCATAAATATGGTGTTTCAAGCATTCTTTGGAAAGTCAATTAGGGTGTTCATTGATGATTTCTGTATTTATAGCTCAAAATCATTGCATCTACAAAGGGTAGAAGAAGGTTTAAAGAAGCTCTACGACATGGGAGGTCAACTCAACCCCCACAAGTGCCATATAGGTGAGGATGAAGTGATCTTGCTTGGTCACAAGGTTTCCTATAAAGGCATTGAGGTGGATCCTTCAAAGGCAAAGGCTCTTATTGAGATCCCATCACCCAAGAATCTCAAAGAGGTCATCTCATTCATTCAAAAGGTGAAGTATATGTCACGCTTCATTCACTTAGCCTCGGAGTTACTTCACCCTTTGCAAAAGTTGACACAACAAGTAGAATTTGCATGGTCTGATGATCTTGAAGATTATTTTTGTAACATTAAAGTCATTTTGTCAGAGCTACCAACACTCATGCCTCCTTGTTGGGAGTACACATTCTTTGTTAGCTCTAGTGTTGGAAAGGAAACAATTGGTGCAGTTTTATACAACAAGATCCCCACAGTACAAGGATGCGACCCATCTACTTTGCTAGTAGGGTCATGAATGCTTTGGAGAGAGACTACACAGAAGCAGAACTCATGATGCTTTCTCTCATGTTTGCGGTGAGAAAGTTTAGATCCTACCTGCTACCAAAACCTTTTGTAATTCTCACTGCAGAAAAATTTGTTCCCTTGGGTGTCATCTCAAATGAATCTTAGTACTAGGATCTCAAAGTGGATTATGGAGTTGCAAGAGTTTCAATACTCTTTCAAGGTAGAAGATAGTGTGCGTGCACAATTGGCAGGGATTCTCACTTATAGGGTGCATGAGAAAGGAATTAAGGTGCCTCAAGTAAAGACCCTACCATTGCCACCACCAAAAAGTATTCCTAATGCTTTTACCTTGTTCTTTGATGGAGCTTTTCGTCGAGCCACAGGGAAAGCAAGGGGAGGGCTAGTGTTGCTCAACCCAAGTGGAGAGGTGGTCATGAAAGAGAAGTTCAATCTACCAAGTTCAGCTAGCAACAATGAAGCAGAATACGACACACTAATTCATGGTTTGAAGATGTGCATTGGCCAAGGGATACAACGCCTCATGGTAAAGGGAGATGCACTTCTCATTGTTAACCAGATTTTAGGCATTTGGGCATGCAAGAATGAAAGCTTACGGACAAAAGTTCATGCCATTCGTAGATTGTTTAATCAATTTGAAGAAGTGCAACTATATCATATTCCTAGGAAACAGAATGAAGATGCCGATTTACTTGCACAGCAAGTAGTTACATGTGTTGAGAAAGAAGTGCAGGTCATCATGGTGGCAGCAACTGTCAAGCAACCGAGATACCAGGGATTGGAGTCATTGACTCCCATTATTAGCTACATTTTGGAGGGCGAATTTCCACAAGACTTCACGAAGGCTCAAAAGAGGAGACTCATGAAGAAGGCAAGTGCATATCTCTTCCTAGAAGGCTCCCTCTATCAAAGAGGGAGGGATCAAGTATGCAGAAGAGTACCAACTATCGCGGAAATTCGAGCCATTCTAAAAGGTTTGCATGAAGAGGCATGTGGTGGTCATTTTTTCCAAGAATTAAATGTGAAGAAGATTTTGCTTGCGGGGTATGTTTGGCCAAGCTTGCATGTGGATGTTCAACATTGGTGTAAAAGCTGTCACAATTGTAAGATAAATGGAAATAGAAGGTTGGTGCATGGCCCGAGGCAAATAGTGCTTACAAATGGACCCTTTGAAAAGTGGGGCATTGATGCTATGGGTCCTCTGCCTAGGACAAAAAATGGTAAACTCTACATTCTAGTGGCTGTAGACTATATGACTAGGTGGGTGGAAGCACAAAGTGTGGCAAGAGTGAATGAGAGGACAGTTAGCAAGTTTGTGGACAATCACATTTGTTGCAGATTTGACACACCTTTGGAGATTGTTTCTGATAATGGTCCAGGGTTTAGGAAGGGCTTGCTCACAGAAGTTTGTGAAGAGCTTCACATTCTACATCGTCATAGCACACCCTACTATCCCCAATCAAATGGTTTGGTAGAAAAAGCTAATGGTGTCATTGCAGGCATCATTAGAAAGATGGTGAAAAACAAGACAAAGTTGTGGGATGACTTCTTGGATGGTGCCTTGTGGGCGTATCGAACCACATATAGGGAAGCCACGGAGTTCAAACCATTTCACTTGGTCTATGGTCAAGAGGCTTTACAGCCAATTGAGCTAAACATTCCAACAATGCGACTTCATGGCAAATCAGCACAAGATGATCAAAAAGCATGGATGGATCGACTTCTTACCTTAGCTCAGCTTGAGTGGAAAAGAGAAGCAGCATACCGGTGCTACAAGAGGAAAGCCACACAAGCGAAAGAAACGCATGACAAGAAACTGAAGGACAAAGGCATCAATGAAGGAGATCTTGTGCTAAGGTATGACAATCGACTCGATGATCGTTTTGATGCCAAATTTGAAACAAGATGGCAAGGGCCATACATAGTCAAGAAGGCTTTCAATTCAAGTTACTATCAGCTTATGGACTTGAATGGTAAAGAGCACTCCAGGAAAGTAAACGGGTATCGCTTGAAGCCCTATTTGAGTCGCCTTCTACCAAAGGATCTACCAAAGATCTGTCAAAAGGCCACTGTCTCATGTAAGTATTGTTACATGAAGCATGAGTGTAACTCTAGCCAAAATTCTGAGGGGCCAAACAATAAAAATCTCGTCAAGGACTCTGAAGCACTCTCTTGGGAAAAGATGCTCTATGATGGTACATGAATATACCATCATCCAGGGGGAGGGCTAATGATAGCGTTTTTCGACTCTTTGTAATTGCCACAGTGAGTTACCTCACCCTACCAAAATCACCCAAACACTGTGGCTATCCCTACCATTTCACTGTACATAAGCGTGCGTGAGTCACGGGACTTTTCCCATATCTTCCTTTAAAAAACCCTCAATTAGCTAGTCATTGGGCTAGTTGAGCCAAAAAAATTAAAAAAAATATAAAAAATATAAGTATATTATGGCCCATGCGTATGTAAATATTTCTTTGTATATAGGGCCTAAATAAAGATTTTTTCATAATTATTTTGGTATTTATTTAAATATTTCTACCTAGGTTGTGTTATTTATGCTCTGTACATTGCCTCACCATTACCACAATTTTTTCTTACCATTTTTCATACTCTTTATTCCATATAGAAATATTTTATGTAAGCTTCTCTTATATTTGTTGTAACTCCACCCCAACAAAATCAAAAAAACTAGTTTTATTTATGTGTATATTTTTTCACTATTGTGATTTTTCCCTTCTACATCTATTTTGTTTTTTTTCTAAAAACATAGAACACCAAAAATATTTATCTTTTTATGGTAGCCTCATAATGAGAGAGATTTCTTTTGACCCCTTTATATTTTTTCACTTATATTATTTATATTTGACATGTACATATTTTTTAGACCCCTCAATATTTGATTTTCTTAGTTGTACTATTCACTTATATTCATAATATCAACAATATCTTCATTTATAGACCTACCAATAAGGTCAAGGGTAGGTGGCATGCATACATGCACTATGGAGGGCTCACTCTTGGAGGTATTGAAAAGAATCATCCAAAGAAGGACCCACAAGGACCTTGTGCAGTGGAAAAAAACGGTCGGTTTTGCTGAATTTTTAAAGTTCACTTGCTCTACGAATTGAAAAGGTGACACAACAAAAGTTGTAGCTCGTGGGCTGAACTTTTGTCTCAAATTTTTTCATATTTTTTTGAGGTACGAGCTGTGAGCTATGATTTTATTAGTGAACCCAGTTTTCCCATGCTATGCAGCCACACTCTCTTTCACTTTATCATTTTCCTCTTCCACACACACTTCTCCACTCATCATCCCCACCTCTCTCACCACTCCTCTCTGCACCCTACTCACCTTCTCCTCAACCTTGAAGAATAAGAGAAAACCATGGTGAACTCATACCTCCCACACACAATTCCATTCCAAAATTGACACCTAGTCTCATTTTTCCTCCTCCAATTTACCATATCTATCAAAAAAACCACAAAATTCAGCCTCTTCTCTTAAAATACAGCATCATGGTGGTTGATTACTCAGCTTCAATACTTGTCTCTCAAGGAAGGTCAAGAGTGGAGAAAAATGTACCGTCAAAGCTAGTGGACGTCAACAAGCGTTCAAAAATTGGCCCTACTCAAGACACTTGGAGCATCAACCTTGTAAGAAATCCACCTTTTCTTACCTCTTAAGAGTTTTTCTTCCTTATTTGTATCCTACTTGGATACTCCCATTGTAAATATCCAATTCCACTTGTAAATTAATACTAACTCTACTAAACACTAACCCACTGTGAAAAGTCCTATCACCTCCATTTCTCTCCTCTCTCTTTCCCCACCAACTTCTTGATAATTCCAAGCAAAAGAAATTAGATAAATTGCGGAAAATCTAACCCAACCATGGTTAGAGGAGTAACCCTAGCCTTCAAAATTGCTATAAAAGGAGGGTGTAGCTAGCACAAAAAAGGGGGAGCCATAAGCAAGAGCACAATGCTATAGCTTGAGAAGCCAAGCTCAACCTCTCTAGAAGGAGCTCTTGAGTGGAAGCTCATTGTCTTATGCATGTGCATGGATTGTACTAGGGGATTAGCAAGGGAACTCTATGCCATTTGTAAGAGAGAGAGTGTTCATTCAATTGAGAGTAGGAAATCTATCATTTCTCCTACTAGTGTAAGCCCAACATTTGTTGAATCAAGGAGGGTGGATTTGGACTAAGCTTGGATACTTTGTCTCCCTTCCAACATGAAGTAATGGACAACAATGATGCGTAAGTGTCTTGGTGTTTTTTGTTAAGTACTTGATAGCTTGTCTCTGGTGTTGTCATCAATCTAGCCATAAATCCCACATATTGTAAGAGGGCGACAGGGTGGAGAGGACTCCCCTGGCCTTAAGACAGTGATTGGAGTGGTTTTTCTTGTGATGCGTTGTGGTGAAATTTACGCAAGCTATGTTGAACAAATACTAATCTCACTTTGAATTGTCATGACAGATTTGTAAGAAGGTATTAATGCAACAAGCACCCTCTCCCCCTTTTTCTCTCTTTCTTACATATATAATTGTGTTTGCTTGATCATTGCCGATACGTTTCAAAGCAGCCCGAGCACTATCTCTCTCTCTCTCTCTCTCTCTCTCTCTCTCTCTCTCTCTCTCTCTCTCTCTCTCTCTCTCTCTCTCTCTTTACGCATCCTAGTTCGCATCCAAAACTAGGTGGTGCCCCAAATTTGTGTAGGGTTAGGTTGCGGGTTTGTGTGTGTGTTTGTTGTTTTTTCCAACCCCAACCCAATTGAGCAGCACGGGAGCCTTGAAGGGTGTCTAGAGGTTGCTCTTCTTGTTGCCCACCCCGGACCGCGTCACTGCCTAACCCGGCCTTGCCCTTTTCTAGTCCGGCCTTGCCGTTATCCTGACAAGGTGGGGGCTAGAGAGAGGAAAGAGGTGGGCTAGAGAGAGAGAGTGAGAGAGAGAGAGAGAGAACAAGGGGCAAGAGAGGGAATGGGTTGGAGGAATCATGAGAGGGAGAGAAGGGGAGCGGCGAGAGGGTCTGATTTTTTTTAAAAAAAGACAAAGGCACTAGCAAAATCGCTAATATTTTAGGGTTTTTTAGAGAGACAAAGAGAGAGAGGATAATTTTAACGTTATAGAAAAGTAGAGAGAGAGAGAGAGAGAGAGAGAGAGAGAGAGAGAGAGAGAGAGGAGGTCCTTGGCTACTCCACTGGAGGGAGGGGCAGTAATGGGCGGTGGTGGTAGGACTAGGGGTGGCACATGTTGGTAGTAAGTTAGCACCACTAATCACCAGTGGTGGGCTAGGCTGGTGGGTGGTGATGGTTGCTAAGGGGCGGCAATGGGAGGTAGTGGTGATGGGATTGAAAAAAAAAAGCTCGCTCCAAAGCTTGCTTTGTTGAGATCGCTCCTTAACCGTCCCCTAGTGGAGCTTAGGAAACCATAAGGAAAACACTTGTTGTATAAACCAAAAACGCATGCTTTTGTTACTAGGAACTTAAGTAGGAATTCTATTTAATGTTAATAATACTCTTACATCAAGTTTTGGTGAAGAAGAATTATATTTCATTTGAATAGAGATTGAATCAATTTTTTGGCAGCTTGATGCCGTGTTGGTGCGCTTGCTGGGTTGGTGCACGATGTCGGGTTGGTGCCCAAAGAGGGTTGTTGCCCTAAATTGAATAATTGATTATGAATGAGAAAACCTTTATACAAAGGCTCTGTTGGTGCATAGGAAAATCCGGTTGTTGCAAGTCAACCGTGATTAGCCGTTAAGTGTAATAAGTAGGTTGTTTTCAATAGAAATTGTCTACAGAAAGACTGTCTTGGTGATGTTTGAAAATATCACTGGCAGAACAAAAATCGTGTCAGGAATTAATGAAGGAATTGCTTGTAAATGTTACACAGTGTGGTATTAATTAGGAAACAAAGACAAGGGTGTGTGTGTGGTGGAAAGCAGGGATTGGTCTAGAACCAATCATGGGGTGGGTGGACCCGATAAGTTGGGTACTTTCCACGAATGTGGACTTAAATGATGATAGATAACATAGAACTAAGTCCTAACCTTAGGGGATCGATTGACAGCTGTGCTTCACACTCAATGAGGAAAAAAGTGTCAGTCTATGAACCAAGGGTTCTAGTTATTTGTGATTTCAAAAAGGATAAGCAACCCCTTTTAGGGTGACCTTGTTAAAGGATACGTAGAGTTAGGGAAGCTCACTTGATCGTTCCTCTGCTTTGCATGACAGAGTTGGAGCGGATGTGTTGAGCTCTCCTAGTCCACCAATCTTAGACGGTCGGGACATTACATTTATCCTAGGTACAAATTAATGTCTTTTATTCGAGCACCAAAGCTAAAGAGATGCCAATGTCCACCATATTAATCCTTTTTTTTTTGGTGCAAAACTCACAATTGTGAGTGGATACTATTAAAAACATCATAAAAATACACCAACCTCAAGCTCAGACCAAGCCTTGAGGGTCAAAAGATTACAAGCTTTCTGCTTGGACAGAGAGACCACAACTACTCCAAAGTTTTACTTATTACAAGTTATCATCATGACATGTATGGTTCTATACCAATCCTCTGAGGCTTGTTTGCCTCCGATCATGTGGATCGTCTCATTGCTCTCTTGTATGATTTCACAAAAACTTGCCACAGCCAGATCCCCCTGTGCGTGTATGTCACACGTGTCAATGCAAGGAACTTGCCGATACACCGTGTGCGAGCCACAAATGGCTCCAAGCACACAACAAGCCTAAACTAGTAAGCTCAAAGAAGGCGATGGTGTGTCACTCACCGCTCTACGCTTGCTTTGTGGAGGATTCCTTGCCGCGAAGAAGAAGGAGCTGCCGTTTCACCGCGCTCAACCGCTTCGTCGCCGCCGTGCCTTCGTAATGCTCGATCGCCCACTCTCTCTCTCTCTCTCTCTCTCTCTCACACACACACACACACACACACACACACACAAGGAGGTGAAGAAGAAGAAGATGGAGATGGAGATGGAGCAAGAGCACTCTTCTATTGCACAAATGAGAGAATGAGTGAATTTTAGGTTTAGTTGACTTTTATATGAGCTCACCCCATTCACATTTGGGCGCCCATGCTTAGCCAACTAATCCCTTGAATGTTCCAGTTATAGTGCGCCTCTCATCAGCGATCACTCTTACCCTTTTCCTATTGGACCGACAAGCCCAGTACCTGACTCTACCAAATAAATAATACAATGTTTGCCGTAGGTTACAACGTCCGTCGTAGGTGATAGGGTGTCCGTGAGCCGTGAGGGTTAACATGCCCCCCTTCCTAATGTAGATTCCGTCCTCGGAAGCTATTGAGTTGAAGCTCGTTTGTCGAGGTGGAAGAGCATTTGAGATGAATGTCCTTAACCTTCTTCAGTCACTGCAAAATCAAACAACATTGGCACAGTAATTGCATTCTCATAAGCGATTAAAAATCATATGCAGTTTTAGGCAAACAAATTGATTGGTAACAGAATTTTAGACAATTTGTCAGCAATAAACATTAAATTGCAATATAATCAAATGCATAAACAGATGTGAAGGTAAAAAATTAAACAAGTCTGGGGTCGCTAATTTAACGGTCGAAAGCCACTAGAGATCGACTATTAATACCATGGGTAAGCTTCTTAATTTTCTCTGGTCAATTAAGTTGTTTAATCGCGAGCGCCAAGTATTTCATGTTTGAGGACCGACTAGAGGCTATACCTAGAAGACCTTGTAGTTAAGCTACGATAAAAGGAATTTCTCATGAAATCATCGCATGACTGATTATATTTTGTTTGACTCCCCAAAGTCTTTTCACAGTGATTTCATTTTGATGTGTATGCTTATTTTGTATGCTCTTACTCTTTATTTTTATTTTTTTTTGTGAGTATAAGGCTATATATATACATTCCCTAAGATTGGTGATTGAGAGGTCAGGGAGGAAGGTTGAGAGGGAAGAAAGTGAATGATGGATGTCAGCAAACACTCCCCCTTCCTTGGGTAGATCATGTCGTTTGAAATGAGCTCGTCACCCTTTGAAACCAATTGTTCCAGTTGGTAATAGGTGAGGATTTTTGCCATTAGTTTTCTATTACCTTAGGTGCCTCGTCGAGTTGCAAGGGTGGTAAGGTACTCTCCCAGGATCGAACTTGAAGTGGTTCATTAAGTGATTCTTGAACACTGGGAGGTGTGGATTTCTTTGTAGCTTTATGGAGGTCCACTATTGTAGGTTGAGGCTGTGGAGAAGCTTTTACCTCTATGGATGCATTACATGAGGAGCTAGAAGCTTCATGGGACTCCCCCCTTCCTGAGCTAGGTGGAACAAATCGTTCTTTCTTTGGTACCCAAACTAGCTCTGGAGCGGGTGTGTAGCATTCTGTGATTTTTTTCTTTCCGCAATTGTCGATTTGTTTTGGAGCTACATGAGTGGGTTCATATGGATCAGGTGACTGGTAAGAACACAATCTACGTTTTGGCACCCAAATTTGATCATTTCCTCGATAGTAGCCTTGGGTTTCCAATAATCGTTTAGGGATCCAACGCCACGTTCTCTTACATTTCTTGGAGCGAGTGGAACGTTTCTTACAAGGCTTCTGTTTTTTAGCACTAGCTATGGTCGCTAAAGAAGCTTTAGGGACCCACTTGTATGTTTTCTTTGTTATATTAGGATGAGTCTTGTCAGAAGCTATATGCATTGCTTCTAGTGAGGCGGTTCGGGGCGGGCAACAAGAAGAGCAACCTCTAGACACCCTTCAAGGCTCCCGTGCTGCTCAATGGGGCTGGGGCACAACACAACACAAACCAAAACAACGAACCCACAGCCAAATCCCAACTACACAAGGGGCACCACCTAGTTTAAGAGCGAACTAGGACGCAAAAGAGGAGAATCGTTAGAGCAACCCACAAACAAGCAAGGAATTTACACTAACCCTAACACCAATGGAACACTCTCACACTCTAATGTGTGGAGTGAAATGGAAGTGGAAAACCTCTATTCCTGGGCCATTATCCATGGTCTATGCATGACCTAATGCTTAAAACAAAACAAAAATATAGACGTCCAAACTAAGGTCGTACCTAATGAGAGGCAAAATAAAAGGATTTACTGAAGCGTTTATCTCGGCCAACCTAAGAGGACCTAAAATTCTACGAATGACACGTTGAAATTGCAACTTAGTACTAACAATTATGTGTACCTTTTGCCTTGCAATGGGAATGAAGGGATCATACAAATTTTCATGATTCATGCAAACTACTTGACTATGCTAAAGGTTGATTCTACACAAAAATACACAAGCCGTCCCCAGTGGGGGCACCAATTTGAGGCGGTCCGGGGCGGGCAACAAGAAGAGCAACCTCTAGACACCCTTCAAGGCTCCCGTGCTACTCAATGGGGCTGGGGCACAACACAACACAAACCAAAACAACGAACCCACAGCCAAATCCCAACTACACAAGGGGCACCACCTAGTTTAAGAGCGAACTAGGACGCAAAAGAGGAGAATCGTTAGAGCAACCCACAAACAAGCAAGGAATTTACACTAACCCTAACACCAATGGAACACTCTCACACACTAAAACACGAGAGAGAGAGAGAGAGAGAGAGAGAGATAGTGCTCGGGCTGCTTTGAAACGTATCAGCAATGATCAAGCAAACACAACTATATATTTAAGAAAGAGAGAAAAAGGGGGAGGGGGTGGTTGTTGCATTAATACCTTCTTACAAATCTGTCATGACAAATCAAAGTGATATTAGTATTTGTTCAACATAGCTTGCATAAATTTCACCACAACACATCACAAGAAAAGCCACCCCAATCACTGTCTTAAAGCCAGGGGAGTCCTCTCCACCCTGTTGCCCTCTTACAGTATGTGGGATTTATGGCTAGATTGATGACAACACTAGAGACAAGCTATCAAGTACTTAACAAAAAAACACCAAGACACTTACGCATCATTGTTGTCCATTACTTCACGTTGGAAGGGAGACAAAGTATCCAAGCTTAGTTCAAATCCACCCTCCTTGATTCAGCAAATGTTGGGCTTACACTAGTAGGAGAAATGATAGATTTCCTACTCTCAATTGAATGATCACTCTCTCTCTTACAATGGCATAGAGTTCCCTTGCTAATCCCCTATTACAACACATGCACATGCATAAGACAATGAGCTTCCACTCAAGAGCTCCTTCTAGAGAGGTTGAGCTTGGCTTCTCAAGCTATAGCATATTGCTCTTGCTTATGGCTCCCCTTTTGTGCTAGCTACACCCTCCTTTTATAGCAATTTTGAAGGCTAGGGTTACTCCTCTAACCATGGTTGGGTTAGATTTTCAGCAATTTATCTAATTTCTTTTGCTTGGAATTATCAAGAAGTTGGTGGGGAAAGAGAGAGGAGAGAAATGGAGGTGATAGGACTTTTCATAGTGGGTTAGTGTTAGTAGAGTTAGTATTAATTTACAAATGGAATTGGATATTTACAATGGGAGTATCCATGTAGGATACAAATAAGGAAGAAAAACTCTTAAGAGGTAAGAAAAGGTGGATTTCTTACAAGGTTGATGCTCCAAGTGTCTTGAGTAGGGCCAATTTTGACGCTTGTTGACGGTCCACTAGCTTTGACGGTACATTTTTTCTCCACTCTTGACCTTCCTTGAGAGACAAGGTAATTGAAGCTGAGTAATCAACCACCATGATGCTGTCTTTTAAGAGAAGAGGCTGAATTTTGTGGTTTTTTTGATGGATATGGGTAAATTGGAGGAGGAAAAATGAGACTAGGTGGTCAATTTTGGAATGGAATTGTGTGTGGGAGGTATGAGTTCACCATGGTTTCTCTTATTCTTCAAGGTTGAGGAGAAGGTGAGTAGGGTGCAAAGAGGAGTGGTGAGAGAGGTGGGGATGATGAGTGGAGAAGTGTGTGTGAAAGAGGAAAATGATAAAGTGGAGGAGAGAGTGTGGCTGCATAGCATGGGAAAACTGGGGTCCACTAATAAAATCATAGCTCACAGCTAGTAGCTGACAAAAATATGAAAAAATTTGAGGCAAAAGTTCAGCCCACGAGCTACAACTTTTGTTTGTATCACCTTTTCAAATTCGGAGAGCAAGTGAACTTTAAAAATTCAGCAAAACCGACCGTTTTTTTCCACTGCACAAGGTCCTTGTGGGGTCCTTCTTTGGATGATTCTTTTGAATACCTCCAAGAGTGAGCCCTCCATAGTGCATGTATGCATGCCACCTACCCTTGACCTTATTTGGTAGGTCTATAATTGAAGATATTGTTGAGATTATGATATAAGTGAATAGTACAACTAAGAAAATCAAATATTGAGGGGTCTAAAAAATATGTACATGTCAAATATAAATAATATAAGTGGCAAAAATATAAAGGGGTCAAAAGAAATCTCTCTCATTGTGAGGCTACCATAAAAAGATAAATATTTTTGGTGTTCTAATTTTTTAGAAAAAAAAACAAAATAGATGTAGGAAGGGAAAAATCACAATAGTGAAAAAATATACACATAAATAAAACTAGTTTTTTTGGATTTTTGTTGGGGTGGAGTTACACCAAATATAAGAGAAGCTTACATGAAAATATTTCTATATGGAATAAAGAATATGAAAAATGGTAAGAAAAATTGTGGTAATGGTGAGGCAATGTACAGAGCATAAATAACACAACCTAGGTAGAAATATTTAAATAAATACCAAAATAATTATGAAAAAATCTTTTATTTAGGCCCTATATACAAAGAAATATTTACATACGCATGGGTCATAATATACTTATATTTTTTATATTTTTTAAATTTTTTGGCTCAACTAGCCCAATGACTAGCTAATTGAGGGTTTTTTAAGAAGATATGGGAAAAGTCCCGTGACTCACGCACGCCTATGTACAGTGAAATGGTAGGGATAGCCACAGTGTTTGGGTGATTTTGGTAGGGTGAGGTAACTCACTGTGGCAATTACAAAGAGCCGAAAAACAGCTATCATTAGCCCTCCCCCTGGATGATGGTATATTCATGTACCATCATAGAGCATCTTTTCTAAAGAGAGTGCTTCAGAGTCCTTGACGAGATCTTTATTGTTTGGCCCCTCAGAATTTTGGCTAGAGTTACACTCATGCTTCATGTAACAATACTTACATGAGACAGCGGCCTTTGGATAGATCCTTTGGTAGAAGGCGACTCAAATAGGGCTTCAAGCGATACCCGTTTACTTTCCTGGAGTGCTCTTTACCATTCAAGTCCATAAGCTGATAGTAACTTGAATTGAAAGCCTTCTTGACTATGTATGGCCCTTGCCATCTAGTTTCAAACTTGGCATCAAAACGATTATCGAGTCGATTGTCATACCTTAGCACAAGATCTCCTTCATTGATGCCTTTGTCCTTCAGTTTCTTGTCATGCGTTTCTTTCGCTTGTGTGGCTTTCCTCTTGTAGCACTCATATGCTGCTTCTCTTTTCCACTCAAGCTCAGCTAAGGTAAGAAGTCGATCCATCCATGCTTCTTGATCATCTTGTGCTGCTTTGTCATGAAGTCGCATTGTTGGAATGTTGAGCTCAATTGGTTGTAAAGCCTCTTGACCATAGACCAAGTGAAATGGTGTAAACTCCGTGGCTTTCCTATATGTGGTTCGATACGCCCACAAGGCACCATCCAAGAAGTCATCCCACAACTTTGTCTTGTTTTTCACCATCTTTCTAATGATTCCTGCAATGACACCATTAGCCTTCTCCACCAAACCATTTGACTGTGGGTAGTATGGTGTGCTATGACGATGTAGAATGTGAAGCTCTTCACAAACTTCTGTGAGCAAGCCCTTCCTAAACCCTGGACCATTATCAGAAACAATCTCCAAAGGTGTGCCAAATCTGCAACAAATGTGATTGTCCACAAACTTGCTAAATGTCCTCTCATTCACTCTTGCCACACTTTGAGCTTCCACCCACCTAGTCATATAGTCTACAGCCACTAGAATGTAGAGTTTACCATTTTTTGTCCTAGGCAGAGGACCCATAGCATCAATGCCCCACTTTTCAAAGGGTCCATTTGCAAGCACTATTTGCCTCGGGCCATGCACCAACCTTCTATTTCCATTTATCTTACAATTGTGACAGCTTTTACACCAATGTTGAACATCCACATGCAAGCTTGGCAAAACATACCCCGCAAGCAAAATCTTCTTCACATTTAATTCTTGGAAAAAATGACCACCACATGCCTCTTCATGCAAACCTTTTAGAATGGCTCGAATTTCCGCGATAGTTGGTACTCTTCTGCATACTTGATCCCTCCCTCTTTGATAGAGGGAGCCTTCTAGGAAGAGATATGCGCTTGCCTTCTTCATGAGTCTCCTCTTCTGAGCCTTGGTGAAGTCTTGTGGAAACTCGCCCTCCAAAATGTAGCTAATAATGGGAGTCAATGACTCCAATCCCTGGTATCTCGGTTGCTTGACAGTTGCTGCCACCATGATGACCTGCACTTCTTTCTCAACACATGTAACTACTTGTTGTGCAAGTAAATCGGCATCTTCATTCTGTTTCCTAGGAATATGATATAGTTGCACTTCTTCAAATTGATTAAACAATCTACGAATGGCATGAACTTTTGTCAGTAAGCTTTCATTCTTGCATGCCCAAATACCTAAAATCTGTTTAACAATGAGAAGTGCATCTCCCTTTACCATGAGGCGTTGTATCCCTTGGTCAATGCACATCTTCAAACCATGAATTAGTGTGTCATATTCTGCTTCATTGTTGCTAGCTGAACTTGGTAGATTGAACTTCTCTTTCATGACCACCTCTCCACTTGGGTTGAGCAACACTAGCCCTCCCCCTGCTTTCCCTGTGGCTCGACGAAAAGCTCCATCAAAGAACAAGGTAAAAGCATTAGGAATACTTTTTGGTGGTGGTAATGGTAGGGTCTTTACTTCAGGCACCTTAATCTCCTTTTCATGCACCCTATAAGTGAGAATCCCTGCCAATTGTGCACGCACACTATCTTCTACCTTGAAAGAGTATTGAAACTCTTGCAACTCCATAATCCACTTTGAGATCCTAGTACTAAGATTCATTTGAGATGACACCCAAGGGAACAAATTCTCTGCAGTGAGAATTACAAAAGGTTTTGGTAGCAGGTAGGATCTAAACTTTCTTATCGCAAACATGAGAGAAAGCATCATGAGTTCTGCCTCCGTGTAGCCTCTCTCCAAAGCATTCATGACCCTACTAGAAAAGTAGATGGGTCGCATCCTGGTACTGTGGGGATCTTGTTGTAATAAAACTGCACCAATCGTTTCCTTCCCAACACTAGAGCTAACAAAGAATGTGTACTCCCAACATGGAGGCATGAGTGTTGGTAGATCTGACAAAATGACTTTAATGTTACAAAAGTACTCTTCAAGCTCATCAGACCATGCAAATTCTACTTGTTGTGTCAACTTTTGCAAAGGGTGAAGTAACTCCGAGGCTAAGTGAATGAAGCGTGACATATACTTCACCTTTTGAATGAATGAGATGACCTCTTTGAGATTCTTGGGTGATGGGAGCTCAATAAGATCCTTTGCCTTTGAAGGATCCACCTCAATGCCTTTATAGGAAACCTTGTGACCAAGCAAGATCACTTCATCCTCACCTATATGGCACTTGTCGGGGTTGAGTTGACCTCCCATGTCGTAGAGCTTCTTTAAACCTTCCTCTACCCTTTGTAGATGCAATGATTTTGAGCTATAAATACAGAAATCATCAATGAACACCCTAATTGACTTTCCAAAGAATGCTTGAAACACCATATTCATGAAACGTTGGAATGCTGCAGGAGCATTTGTCAGACCAAATGGCATGACTCTAAAACCATAACAACCCCAAGGAGTGATAAAGGTTGTTTTCAATTGATCCTCCAATGCAATCCCTATTTGAAAGTAACCTGAGTAACCATCGCACCCAGTGTACTTCTCATGACCAGCTACCTCATTTAGTATCTCATCCTGGAATGGGAGGGGAAAGTGATCTCTCTTTGTTGCCTCATTGAGGGGACGGTAATCCACACACACCCTCCACTTGCCATTTTTCTTAGGAGTGACAACAACAGGAGAGACCCACTCTGAATTCTCCACTGGATAAATGAAACCTGCTGCTAGAAGCTTTCTTACCTCCTTGAGTAGAGCCTGTTCCTTTATAACTCCTAGCCTTCGTAGCTTTTGAGCTTTAGGTGTGGCCTCAGGCTTTAACTTAATCTTGTGTTGAACAACATCTACCCCACGCACGTCGGTGTAGTCTTTAGCAAAAAGCCTAGGAAACTTCCTTAGCACACATTTGAACTCCTCTCTTTCATCCTTTGTAAGTGTTGTTGATAGCATACCTTCCAGCATCCCTTCATCTTGAACACCTTCGTTCTCTTGAGGACCTACCTCCTCCAAGCCCTAACAAGAGGTCTCTTGGTTGGTTGGCTTAAACCTTACCCCCATGACTTCGATGGAAGACTCCTCTTCAGTAATGCTACCGCTACTTTCTTCTTCTGAAGTGTTATCGGTCCAACCTTCTTCCGTCTCACTTTGAGATGATTCTTCATGGAGCTCCTCTTGGCGTTGCTCCTTCATGTCAAAGACAACCTTCTTATGATTGTCGTTCCTGCAAATTAGCTTTCCACTCTCCCAATCCTGCAAAGCTCGCATTTTCATTAGCCATGGTCTCCCTAGGATAAATGGGTAACAATTTCCTTTGGTAGACATGACATAGAAATCCACTGCCTTCTTAATGCCAAAGGCCTCCACAGAAACATTTTTACAAATGCCTACGCACCTAGCCTTGCTATTGTTTGCCATCTTGACCTTGATTTCAGGTGTCTCATGGATGTGCATGCCTAGTTTTTGCATGAGTCCCTCTGTCATGATGCAAATTTGTGCACCCCCATCCACTAGACCTTTCCTAACCAATCTCCCTTTTATGTAACAATCTAGCACAGGTGTAATGTCCTCATTCATTTTAGCTTGTGCAATTTTTACAACAGGCACAATCTCTTTTACCTTTCTCCTAGTGCTAATTGCCCTTGTTAAATCCCTCCTAACTTGTGGACATAATGCAAGAAATTGAGGCCCTGAGATATCAGGACCCTTACCTCTCATGTCTTCCAACAAGTTGTACGGAGCCATTCCATGTCCAAGAGGGAAGTCTTGGAGGTTGATGCGACGTCGAGTCCTCTTAGCTTCCTTGGTCTCCTTTGCCTTCTTTTCTCGTCCATGGTCACTTTGTGATGTAACTCCTTCTTTCTCCTTACCTTTCCCTCGGCCACGCTTAATGCCATTGGCTTCCATGTCAAACTCATTTGAATTTGTCACCTCTACCACATGCACATTTGGATCTAGCAAAGGTGGAACTCCTTCTACCCCTTGTGGAGGTGGTCTTGGTCCATTTGGCCTTTGTAGAAGCCTTGGTTGTTGAGCAGCTCCTTCTCCTGCATTCATCACTAGGTAATTCAAGTTAGGTCTCCCTGGCTCTCCACGGGGCCAAGGACAATTATACATCCCATGTCCAGACTCTCCGCAATTCCAACATTGCAAGACTCTCCTAGTTCGTGGCTCTCTCTCTTCTGACTTCTTTGCTTGTCCCTTTGGACCTACAGCTTGTGCAAGGTGAATTGACAGGCTGCTTAAAGATTCATTTAACTTCTCAATCACTTCAGTCGTTACCTCAGGAAGCTCCCTAGATGTTGATGCTTGTGACTTACCTTTGGGTCTAAGACCTTCTATTGGAACCTCTCCCCTTAAGCACTTGAGTTTCCTATACTTCTCAGCAGCCCTAGTTTCAGCTGCATCAAAAGTAGCAGGTGCACCCGCCTCAACTTTTACCTTAAGGTCAGGACAGAGTCCGGCTATGAACCTCTCCTTCTTTAGAAATTCTGCACCATCACCAGGGTTGGCAACATTTCGTATCCATAGAGCCCAAAGACGTAGGAACTCTTGCTTGTACAAGTAGTAGTCGTCTAAGTCTTTTTGCTTATGAGAAACAATGTCTTGCCATAATTTCTGAGTGTTTTGGGGATCAAAGAAGTATCTCTTAAAACGATTCAAAACTTCTGTGTAATTCCCCTTAACTTCCTCAGGCAAAGAGTCAAACCAAGTACTAGCATCTTTTCTAAGGACCACCTCAAACATTTCTACACGTTCTTGATCGGTTACTATCCTCTTGATACGGCAAGACATCTTGAAATTTGCTAAAAATAATTCTGCATCCTCTCCAGGCTCTCCAAAGAAAAGAGGATATCCAGACATTTCGCGTTGGCTCTCCATTGAATTGATTTCAAAGTGACGCGTTTTTGTTTTTTCTTTCTTTAAAAGATTTACACAATAATATTTTCTAAATTGCAATCTATTCTATAACAAAATTAAAATATTCACATCAAATGACCTATGATAATCAATAAGAGGTAGAATGACACGGTTTGGTGACGCGAGAATTTCTCCTGCTCTTTGGGCACCAAACATGAATACCATACGTTGTTGAAAATGGATTTTTCTACTAATTGCAATGTTTACTCTAATGTGTGGAGTGAAATGGAAGTGGAAAACCTCTATTCCTGGGCCATTATCCATGGTCTATGCATGACCTAATGCTTAAAACAAAACAAAAATATAGACGTCCAAACTAAGGTCGTACCTAATGAGAGGCAAAATAAAAGGATTTACTGAAGCGTTTATCTCGGCCAACCTAAGAGGACCTAAAATTCTACGAATGACACGTTGAAATTGCAACTTAGTACTAACAATTATGTGTACCTTTTGCCTTGCAATGGGAATGAAGGGATCATACAAATTTTCGTGATTCATGCAAACTACTTGACTATGCTAAAGGTTGATTCTACACAAAAATACACAAGCCGTCCCCAGTGGGGGCACCAATTTGAGGCGGTCCGGGGCGGGCAACAAGAAGAGCAACCTCTAGACACCCTTCAAGGCTCCCATGCTACTCAATGGGGCTGGGGCACAACACAACACAAACCAAAACAACGAACCCACAGCCAAATCCCAACTACACAAGGGGCACCGCCTAGTTTAAGAGCGAACTAGGACGCAAAAGAGGAGAATCGTTAGAGCAACCCACAAACAAGCAAGGAATTTACACTAACCCTAACACCAATGGAACACTCTCACACACTACAACACGAGAGAGAGAGAGAGAGAGAGAGAGAGAGAGAGAGAGAGATAGTGCTCGGGCTGCTTTGAAACGTATCGGCAATGATCAAGCAAACACAACTATATATTTAAGAAAGAGAGAAAAAGGGGGAGGGGGTGGTTGTTGCATTAATACCTTCTTACAAATCTGTCATGACAAATCAAAGTGATATTAGTATTTGTTCAACATAGCTTGCGTAAATTTCACCACAACACATCACAAGAAAAGCCACCCCAATCACTGTCTTAAAGCCAGGGGAGTCCTCTCCACCCTGTTGCCCTCTTACAGTATGTGGGATTTATGGCTAGATTGATGACAACACTAGAGACAAGCTATCAAGAACTTAACAAAAAAACACCAAGACACTTACGCATCATTGTTGTCCATTACTTCACGTTGGAAGGGAGACAAAGTATCCAAGCTTAGTCCAAATCCACCCTCCTTGATTCAGCAAATGTTGGGCTTACACTAGTAGGAGAAATGATAGATTTCCTACTCTCAATTGAATGATCACTCTCTCTCTTACAATGGCATAGAGTTCCCTTGCTAATCCCCTATTACAACACATGCACATGCATAAGACAATGAGCTTCCACTCAAGAGCTCCTTCTAGAGAGGTTGAGCTTGGCTTCTCAAGCTATAGCATATTGCTCTTGCTTATGGCTCCCCTTTTGTGCTAGCTACACCCTCCTTTTATAGCAATTTTGAAGGCTAGGGTTACTCCTCTAACCATGGTTGGTTTAGATTTTCAGCAATTTATCTAATTTCTTTTGCTTGGAATTATCAAGAAGTTGGTGGGGAAAGAGAGAGGAGAGAAATGGAGGTGATAGGACTTTTCATAGTGGGTTAGTGTTAGTAGAGTTAGTATTAATTTACAAATGGAATTGGATATTTACAATGGGAGTATCCATGTAGGATACAAATAAGGAAGAAAAACTCTTAAGAGGTAAGAAAAGGTGGATTTCTTACAAGGTTGATGCTCCAAGTGTCTTGAGTAGGGCCAATTTTGACGCTTGTTGACGGTCCACTAGCTTTGACGGTAC
The DNA here is from genome assembly GCF_014529385.1 of Adiantum capillus-veneris. Lineage (NCBI taxonomy): Eukaryota > Viridiplantae > Streptophyta > Polypodiopsida > Polypodiales > Pteridaceae > Adiantum > Adiantum capillus-veneris. The sequence continues at coordinate 24,271,442 of NC_140935.1, forward strand.
ATTTTTTCTCCACTCTTGACCTTCCTTGAGAGACAAGGTGATTGAAGCTGAGTAATCAACCACCATGATGCTGTCTTTTAAGAGAAGAGGCTGAATTTTGTGGTTTTTTTGATGGATATGGGTAAATTGGAGGAGGAAAAATGAGACTAGGTGGTCAATTTTGGAATGGAATTGTGTGTGGGAGGTATGAGTTCACCATGGTTTCTCTTATTCTTCAAGGTTGAGGAGAAGGTGAGTAGGGTGCAAAGAGGAGTGGTGAGAGAGGTGGGGATGATGAGTGGAGAAGTGTGTGTGAAAGAGGAAAATGATAAAGTGGAGGAGAGAGTGTGGCTGCATAGCATGGGAAAACTGGGGTCCACTAATAAAATCATAGCTCACAGCTAGTAGCTGACAAAAATATGAAAAAATTTGAGGCAAAAGTTCAGCCCACGAGCTACAACTTTTGTTTGTATCACCTTTTCAAATTCGGAGAGCAAGTGAACTTTAAAAATTCAGCAAAACCGACCGTTTTTTTCCACTGCACAAGGTCCTTGTGGGGTCCTTCTTTGGATGATTCTTTTGAATACCTCCAAGAGTGAGCCCTCCATAGTGCATGTATGCATGCCACCTACCCTTGACCTTATTTGGTAGGTCTATAATTGAAGATATTGTTGAGATTATGATATAAGTGAATAGTACAACTAAGAAAATCAAATATTGAGGGGTCTAAAAAATATGTACATGTCAAATATAAATAATATAAGTGGCAAAAATATAAAGGGGTCAAAAGAAATCTCTCTCATTGTGAGGCTACCATAAAAAGATAAATATTTTTGGTGTTCTAATTTTTTAGAAAAAAAAACAAAATAGATGTAGGAAGGGAAAAATCACAATAGTGAAAAAATATACACATAAATAAAACTAGTTTTTTTGGATTTTTGTTGGGGTGGAGTTACACCAAATATAAGAGAAGCTTACATGAAAATATTTCTATATGGAATAAAGAATATGAAAAATGGTAAGAAAAATTGTGGTAATGGTGAGGCAATGTACAGAGCATAAATAACACAACCTAGGTAGAAATATTTAAATAAATACCAAAATAATTATGAAAAAATCTTTTATTTAGGCCCTATATACAAAGAAATATTTACATACGCATGGGCCATAATATACTTATATTTTTTATATTTTTTATATTTTTTGGCTCAACTAGCCCAATGACTAGCTAATTGAGGGTTTTTTAAGAAGATATGGGAAAAGTCCCGTGACTCACGCACGCCTATGTACAGTGAAATGGTAGGGATAGCCACAGTGTTTGGGTGATTTTGGTAGGGTGAGGTAACTCACTGTGGCAATTACAAAGAGCCGAAAAACGGCTATCACTAGCATATTTAAAGGTACAGGCATTTCATCCCCCTCAGGTGTTACCCAGGTCGTCCCCCTATTCCCCCAAGTGTCTATGGTTGCTGCTAGGTGGACCCAGTCCACATTGTCCGACTCAGTCATCCGAGGTAGTACATCCATATAAGGAGAATCTTTCCCAACATCAGTGTTCGCTTTACACGTGTAACAATACTGCAACAGGGCCGAGTGAATTGTGGTGTCAGATCTATGATCAATCATAAACATGTTTCCTAGAGGATGTGCTCGACCAGTCACAAGATCCACTCGAACGACAGAATCTTGGAACTGCAAGTAGACATGGTTTTTAGACCAGTCATGCACCATTTTTGCTTCCCTCATGAAAGGACGTCCTAAGATCATCTCCAATGCCATAGTGTGCTTGGAGAAATCCATAACAATGAAGGTAACCCTTATTTTATGTCCAAACACCTTGATCTTGAGATCTTCTAGCATACCAATAGGTTTAACAATAGACCCATTGGCCATCTTCACTACTATGGTTGTGGTCGCAAGGTGAGGTCTTCCCATAGTTTCGCAGTAATTTTTAGTCACAATGCTAACCCCAGTGCCACCATCAAGGATTCCCTTCACAGTTAATCCCTTAGTAGTGATTAGTATGGTCGCATTGGATTCATCACCCTCAAAGTATTGTGCCAACTTGTTAACAGGTATTTCTATAACAAGGTTCTCATCTAGGTTGGGTTGTGGATCTAAGTGTTCCTCCTCTATTGGCATCTCCCTAGCTCCATCCATCTGTGCAAATTGTGGTAGCCCAAACTTTAGTTCTCCATTGAGGAAGGCTCGAAGAGATGAGACTAGCTCGGGCTCTTTATATAGTTTGGACACGATGGTGGTTCTAACTTCTGAAGACATGAAATCCATCAGTTTGGCAATGTTTAACGGCACCTTTTGTCCTTGAGTCCCTTGACGTGGGGAAGATGGGATCTCCATTTCTTCGATAGGATCAGGTAGTCCCTCTGTAAACATTCTTTCCATCAAGCAGTGAGTATGCCCACTTTCCCATGACTTTAAGTCACTTTCTTCTTGGATGACACTAGGTATGTCCAAGGGTGTATGGACTTGGTGAGGTTGTTGTTGTGTAGGGAACACGGTGTCTGTAATCTGGATCTTCCTAGGTGCTGGTTCTAGATCCCTTTGGGTATCTTCTATCAAACTCCTTAATTGCTTGACTCGCTCAATCTCCTCTGTAGGGTTTGGGTAAGTTCCTATCTTCTTTTTGGATCCTGGCCATTGTGGCTCATGAACATCTTCCTTGTTGGTTTCTATGTTAGTGGTCGTTTTGGTCTCCATGGTTTCACCCGAATCAAAATCTTCTTCAGCGTTGTTCATATATACGGGTTCATCACCAGTCCCTATGTTGGTCTTTGAACTGGGGTCTGACTTCGCTGCTTTTTGCGATCTCTTTCTTCGTGTTTTCTTCTTTTTTTGAGATTGGGCAATTGATGCCGTGTCTCTTTCCTCAAGAATATAATTTTGCTTTTAAAGCATCGATCGTGTGAGTACATTTATTGGTACCACAGGTGTACTTGGTGATGGCTCCTCAGTAACTTCAATCAAGTTTAATGGCATGATCTTCGGTGCATTTGGATTATTTGGACATTGGGCAATCAAATGATCTATGCCACATCGATTACACATGAGTATCGGCATTGTAGACGTGCTCGCTTGATTGGTTTGCATTAGTGTGGTGTTCTTTTGTAGCCTAATAGGACACTCGGCTACACGATCTGGACCTCCACACTCATAGCATTGAAGAGGTGGTCTCTTAGCAGTGTAATTGATATTATGGCCTCTTGCCGCAAGAGCAGCTACTTGATATACAGGTTTGACTTATCCCCAATAGTCCTCCATGTAGTATTGTGGACTTTCTTCAAGCACATCCATCCCATAGGCGATATTAGGATCTATATCTTCCTCATAGCCTTCCAAACAAGAAATAGATGACTCACAACCCACTTGATTCATATAAGTGATTCTCAGATGTGGTGGTTGCGGTCCTAGCACTAAAGGTGGTAAGGGTGTTGTTTGAACAACATTTTGGGCCCTAGGGACCATGTGTTGTGCTGTTTGTTCAAGAGGTGGGGCCGACATCAATGCAGGCACTCGAGGTGTGTTTGTCCATGCTAAGGTTGGTCTATTGGCCATCGCGCGCTTAAATACTATGCAATCCTTAGCTTGATGACCATACCTTCCACATGCATTGCAGTTCCCATTGAATTTTACTCTAAAAGTACGGCATTCACTGGTACTATGCGGTCCATAGCATACTCAGCACCATTGTTGCTCCCTTCTTGGATACATATGATTGTTCTGCGGAGCACAATTGTCTCTAAGACTCTCTTGAATAGCCTTGATGAGATCTGCTAAAGTCATCTCAGATATCTTTGGCTCCTTAGCAATAGGCTTTAGGGTCATTGGCTGATGCCCCGATGCTTGTGAGCTAATAGATTTAGACTCAACGGACACTCTTCTCCTTGAATCATTAAATTATCCTCCAATTGGATCGCATTGGTGGTGACTGCTTCCCAAGTGGTGATACCTCTAATGACTAAGCCATTGTAGATATCCTCATGTCGTAATCCCCTAATGAAGGTATCAAGCAATTGGTTATTGTTGAAGCGCTTATTTGGATTACAACGAGAATTCAAATGCTTCAAGCGACTTATAAAGTCTCTCACCGACTCTCCTTCCTCTCGTTGGGCTTTCTGGAGCTGAGAGGCTACACCCCAAAGCACTCCCTCTCGTATGTATTCTTTTAAGAACAGTCTCCTAAGAGTAGGGTAAATCAATTTTTCTTCCACCCTTAGGGTTCTATACCAATCCCGAGCCTTTCCACTTAAGGTTAGGCTTAAAGCATTGCTCTTATGTAGGTCATTGTGTTCTCCTAGAGAATCACATATTTATTCAAACACTTCGATATGCTTTCTCGCATCCCCGTCTCCACTAAATTTTTGTGTGAGCTTGGCTATTTGTACTGCCTTACTTCTAGGCTCTCTATCAAGCGTGTTACGCATATTCTCAGCAATAGATCGACCAATAGCTTGAGCAAATGTTGCCAAGTCACCTAAGTGAGCAGGTGCTGTGGGTGAAGGCGCTCCAGAGACTACATGTGGAGTAGGTATTGGCATTGGGCTGGGCACATAGGAAGCCCTTGGTTTCCACGTTGGGTACGATGTTGTGCCATGTGGTGGCCCATAGTTCATATGGGTGGCCCTAGGCATAGTAGACGTCGGATGTGACATGCTAATGCTAGCCAGTATAGTCCCATGGAAATAAGAACTTGTGTATTGTGGTGTGGAGCATAGGTAGTTGAAACAATGGGAGGGGTAGGGACTACATGAGTACGTGTACCCATAGGTGCATACGATTGGTATGCACTTGTAGGTACTATTGCAGGCATTGAGCTACCATGTAGCGGTGCTTTACTAACAAACGAGGTCCATGGCGTGTTTCTTGGCATGCCCATCATTGGGGTAGGCATGGTAGCCGTGGTGTCATCAAGGGAAAGATGAGCTAGACTTGGAAAAGTAAAGCTATCACTTGTGGGCTCAGACTGCATTGAGATCCCTGGTGAAACAACATATGGGGGATCGATGGGACTCACTGGGGGAGCCTCCATTTGTGATAGAGTTGGTTGTTTCCCTTTGCCCGTGTCTAAAAATTGCATAGGACCCGTCGAAGGTATGTTTATTCCTCAATTTTTCCTCTTGGACTGGATAATCCTATGGATGACATTGCAGATCATGTGTTGTTGTTCCTCTAGACTAGTGGCACTAGATGTGGATTGTACAACTTCTAACCAACCCACATGGTATGTGTACCCCATGTATAGGTCGGTCAAAGTCTCTGTGTGTAGGTCATATTTCCAATTTTCATTGAGAAATACCCCATGCAAACTTGGTGTACTAGAGGGTTTCCGTGAGGTGGATGCACTGTTGCTTCCCGTGTTTTGACTTTTAGTCACCGCTACCTTAGAGGCGACTTTGTAAGGTGGTAGCTCAGTAGGGCCCTCATTAAATGAGGTAGGTGGAATGTCCACATGGACACTCTAAGGGAGTGTGGGGTCTACAGGAGATGTGAATGGTGATTCTACTTTCCCACCCCCTTCGTTTACTTCACTAGCCGTAGGTTCAGAGCACGTAGCTCTACTAAAAGTTTCCATCAAATGGCTAAAAACACTAGTTCCAGGTTGTTGGGCCCAGCTAGGCACGGTTTCATTTGTTCCCCTGGGGCTTTGTGTAAGATGCTCTTCCATAATATCGTAGTCAGAGGAAGAGTCGCTAGCCGCTATATTTGGGTCTTGGGTTGCACTACCTTGGGTCCCCGCCGAGGGCGTAGACCCTAGCGTGGAAGGATAGTGAGTACCCCCGTAAATCGAAGCACTAGCTAGTTGTTCAAACTCTATCACAGGACCAGAGCATAGATACATGTGCTTTGGGTGCCCTACAAGTGTCGGCGGATAACCTCGAAGGTTAACCGCTTACCTTTTTTAAGCGTCCGTTTTCACTCGTGTTTTTCATGTTTATATTGTTTTTTTAATGTTTGATTTTTTTGATTAAAGTGTGTGATAGTTCGAAACGATCGTATCACTTAGAGGGTCGCTGTGTGCTTTACAGCACAATTTTCGGGCATCTGACGTTCCGTTGGTCCTCAAAAAATCGATTTTTAGCTACGTGTGAAGCTAAAATTCGTTTTTTTTAAAGGCGACTGAGGCACACGGCATTCCCCGACAGCGGCACCAAAAATGTGCGCGTAGGTCGCACGTGTCAATGCAAGGAACTTGCCGATACACCGTGTGCGAGCCACAAATGGCTTCAAGCACACAACAAGCCTAAACTAGTAAGCTCAAAGAAGGCGATGGTGTGTCACTCACCGCTCTACGCTTGCTTCGTGGAGGATTCCTCGCCGCGAAGAAGAAGGAGCCGCCGCTTCGCCGCCGCCGTGCCTTCGTAATACTCGATCACCCACTCTCTCTCTCTCTCTCTCTCTCTCTCTCTCTCTCTCTCTCTCTCTCTCTCTCACACACACACACACACACACACACACACACACACACACACACACACACACAAGCACACACACACACACACACAAGGAGGTGAAGAAGAAGAAGATGGAGATGGAGATGGAGCAAGAGCACTTTTCTATTGCACAAATGAGAGAATGAGTGAATTTTAGGTTTAGTTGACTTTTATATGAGCTCGCCCCATTCACATTTGGGCACCCATGCTTAGCCAACTAATCCCTTGAATGTTCCAGTTAGAGTGTGCCTCTCATCAGCGATCACTCTTACCCTTTTCCTATTGGACTGACAATCCCGATACCTGACTCTACCAAATAAATAATACAATGTCCGCCGTAGGTTACAACGTCCGTCGTAGGTGATAGGGTGTCCGTGAGCCGTGAGGGTTAACACCCCCTCAAATACACAGCGGTTCCTTGCTTGCCAAATATGGCGAAAGAAGTAGTATCTCATTATTTGAGTGCACACAAGGAGAGCAGGACTACCCATTTTGTTACTACCAAAGAGCATATCAGTCTTGAAGAACTTAATTTTCCATGTCCTTTGAATCCACTTGCATATTTTCCCAGCCATGCCACTGATAGCATGGCATCCCATGAAAAGGTGGGCTAGGTCTTCAGTAGCTATTCTGCACCCCGAGCAGCGATCGGACCCGATTCCTCTTTCTTGTATCTTTACACCCATTGACAGAGCACCCCACATCATGTTCCATAGAAAAACCTTCGTATACTGAGGCCACCTTGGCTTCCAGATGTTCTCCATGACTCCCTCCCACCGTTTTTCCATCCAGTGCCTCTTCCATAATTTGTTGAGGGGGCTACACCAGTTAGCCTCGTACATTAATGCATGGTAAATGCCTTTAGAATGTGGTTTCCAAAAGAGGCTACTCCCTGGCCATCTCCAAGCACCCCATTCAAAATTGGATTCGCAGATTGGCATCACCACCTTATCAATCTCTTTTAACACCCTGTATACTAGTAGTAACTCAAATCCATTAAATTGAAATTGGATTGCTATAGAGTCAGTTGTTTTCAAGCACTTACTGTTACCATCCCATAATTTCTCTAGTCAAATGACCCCCTTATTATTCACATTCCTGGCCATTTAAATCCATAGGGGCTTTGTGGCGGACCCAATATTTTTGAGAGCCAAGGGGACTAGTGCAAAATGGAGTTATTAAAGTATCTGGTTTCTTCCCCCCATTCCAAAACCTCAACTGCTCTTTTGCACTTCCTCATCAATTCCCCAGAGAGTCCACCAGATCTAAGATAAGACCACTTCGGGGTGAGAGGTTTGTCGTGCATCACAACCCCCTTACACTTTCCCCCCTTTTCAATTTTACTGCATCAAGCATTTCCTTGGTCATGATAGCCCAGGCTTGGTCCTGTTTAGCCAATAAGACCATAAATTTGGCACAGATGGCCTCAGCATGGGATATAGGGTTAAGAATGCCGAGTTCTCCTTGGTCTACCGGGTGAGCAACCACCTCCCATCTAGCCCACTGCCATGGCCGGGAGGTTTTTGTGTTGTTTTTCCAAAGAGATCTTTTAACCGGTTTTAAGAATTCTTTCAAGTGACACTTGGCCATCTTAAGCACGGGGCTGAGAAAAGCAATATACAAGATCATAAAAGAGTTAATCACTCTAGTCCGGCTGTGGAAGGGGAGGAGAACAAACTCCCATCTTCTCATTTTTTTATCTTATTTTTTCAAGGACCCATTGAAATCTTTGCATGTGGGTTACTTCCATCCCTACGGGGGCTCCCAGGTGTCTGAAAACACTCCCTTTTGAGATAATCTCTCCTGTCCAGACTGAAGGGTCAAAAGAGTCATTCTCCGACAGGGAGATAAGCCTTGACTTCTCTATATTGCACTTGGATCCCGAGGCCACGGAAAATATTTGCACAATCTCTAGAGCTCTCCTGACCACTTGAGGGTACGCCTTCAAGACTAGGAGCGAATCATTTGCGAACATTTTGGCCAGTAGCTGGTCGTTGCCCGATAATGCCAAGCCTTGAATCTCTCCCCTCAAAGCACTGGTTTCGAGCATCGTAATGAGAGGATGCGACCCGATGGCGAACAACAAGGGGGCCAAGGGACATCCTTGCTTAATAGACCTTTTAACCTCAAAAGAGCCTACAATTTTGTCATTGAACAAGAGCTCTGATTAGCTGCCAACGCCAAGTGTGCGTATGAGGTGACAAAGGTGAGGCCCAAAGCCCAAAGCTCCCATGACTTCTTCTAAATAGGACCATACTATTATGTCATAGGCTTTGTCAAGGTCCAGCTGTAGCAAGATGCACTCTTGCTTGGACAAGGATGCATACTCAATTCCTACCATTGCTGCCAAGATATTGTCATATATAGATCTCCCTTTAATGAACCCGTGTTGATGGGGAGAGATTATCCGACTCAGGAGGGGGGCAAGTCTGAGAGCTACCACCTTGGCAATAATTTTGTATGCTACTGACATCATCGTAATGGGATGCCAATGTTTAAGTTGAGAGCAGTAGATCTATTGGGGGATGGGCTTGATAAGCCCTCTCTTCACACTTGCATCCAACAACTCTTTGAAAATCGCTTGATTGGCCATCCGTGTGATTGGACCCTTGAGATCATCCCAGAATTTTGAAGAATTCAATCGTCAGTCCATCCCAGCCGAGGGACTTTTCATTGCCAAGAGCTTTAAGTGCCGCTGAGCATTCCTCTTCAGAAAAGGCCAATTCCATGCGGTTGGCTTCCTCCTGGGGAACCTTCTTTTCAACACTCCCAAGTATGGACGCTCGGGCTTCTTCCACTTCTTTAGATTGGGTCTCTGGATGGCCGATAATCTGGCTGAGATAATTGAGCATAAGTCCAGCCATCTCATATTGGTTTTGAATTGTATCCCTTTCTCATCATCGAGCACTTGCATGCGGCCTCGACTCTTCCTCACCTTCAAAGCCCTAAAAAAATGTGCTTGGTTAGTAGGCTCTGGTTGAAGGAACATATCCCTAGAGATCAATCTCGCCTTCTTGATTTCCTCCAGCTGTTCGTTGGCCAGGTAAGATTTAGCTTCAAGCCATTGCTTGTGGTCCTCCTCGGTAGCCAGTCCGACAACCTTTCTAGAGGCTAAATGCTCTACCTCCTCTGTGAGATGTTTGATATGTGCCTCATTGACTTTTTTAACCCGAGGACCCAAAGTTTTGATTGCTTTTTGTACACTCCAGACAAATAGATTCCAAGCACTAGGCTTATTCATCCCCACATCTTTCTTGAGCTTTCCCAGTGCTTTCTTGGTGATGCTTCTGAAGAGAGGGTCTTTGAACAGGTGTGTCCCTGTATAACAAGGAGCTTTTTCTCCCCTCCCAGGAATTGCCGCCCCCCCCCCCCCCCCCCCCCCCCCCCCCCCCCTATCTTTCTTGAGTTGTAAGTGTGATGGCATGTGATCGGAAAGGCTTTTTGTTGAGATTACCTTCATCTCTATCGTCGATGAAATCCAGTCATCTTGATGAGAGCAGTAGCATTTGTCCAGTCGGGAGGCAGTGCGGGCATACTGAAGGCTCATGTATGTGAACCCAGGCATGTTGTTCCAAGGGCCCACTTCCCACAAGTCAATCATGGCCCACTTCTCACATAAGCTGAGCCATTTAGACTTTTCTGAGCCAGCCAGTATATTGGCGGAGCTTCTTCTGTCCTTGTTTTTCTCGACCATATTGAAATCTCCAACCATCAGACACTCCCCTTTAATCGGAGTATCCCTGAGCTGCATCCACAGTTTAGCTCTATCCTTTGCATTGCAAGGGCCGTATACCCTTACAATGGTGATAGGATGATTGTCCCATCTGATTCGAACACCAAGGACTCTTCCAGAGGGGTGGTTTAACACTGTCTTTGGCTCCAAATCTCTGTCCGCAATAAATAAGACACCACTGAAGCTGTCACTTCCTTCCCCATAGAAGATAAGTTTTTTTCCTACAACCTGTTTTCTCTTGCTATGAGCATCCAAACGGTGCTCTTGGATGGCCCAACAATTGACTGCCTTCTCTTTCTTCACTTGTTCCTAGAACATAGTACCCTTCTTCCGGGTTTTTAATCCCTTCACATTCCAAGATTGAATAGAGAGAGTATCCATCATTGGGAAAGGGAGACAAATTCTTCTGCCTCCAGGAACTCTTCCACAGAGTTCCCATTCAGCTTGTCCTCTTCCATTGGCTCCTTTTCTACTGGAACCTGTAAGATATTCAGCTTGGAAGTGAAAAGGTCCTCTTCATTCGTCTTTCCCAAGACTTCGAATAAGTTGTCATACAGGAGAGAAGGCTTTGGGAAATCCGCCGGGAGATCTTTGATTTGTCCCACGGCCCTAGCCTGCGCTTTGAACCGTTTACATGAGATATGAGATACTTGTTGCCAACCCTCATCTTTAGACCTAAGAGTTGGAGACATTATGAACTTTCATATTACTAGGGTGACCGTTCGTTGCTGAGCGGTGGATGAAAAGCGGTAGTCTTGCCCTTACTCCGGTTTCCATGAGCTTGTTTCTCCCCAACTTTATCCGAGTTGTCTTTATTTTGGCCACCCTCTACCTTGCCAAGATTTTCAATGGGCTTCTTTGTTGGATCTACTGCGTTCGTGACAACCTGTGGGGTAGAGTGTACTTCGCTTCTTTCTTTCCATCATCTGGTCTGTAGGCTTTAGCACCTCAGCGGGACACGCCCTCGCATAGTGCCCAAATTTGTTGCATTTGAAGCAGGCCCCGAAGAAGGTGCCAAAGTTCAAAGGAACGACCTTTAGACCTACCCCAACATTTACCACCAAGTTCTTTGGCTATGGCTTTCGTAGATCCCACCAGATACATACCTTGTTTGCTACTACACCTGAGGCTCTAGCAGATGGGACAAATAGTGGATCACCAAGCGAAGCTGCAAGGTCCTTCAAATTCTTCCTAAGCCATACGGGGAGGTTAACAAACTCCACCCATACTGGACAAAGATCCTTGAATGCCTCGTTAGATTCAAACAAAGGGTCACAAGGGAGCACACACACCGGCGCCGGTTGAAGAACAGTGGGCTTTTTGCCGTAACCCTCTCAGCCAATGCACTGTCATTGAACTGAACTGACATAAATCCTTTTGCTATGTATTGTGAGACCGTTTTCTAGCCGTGCTGATTCAAAACTAGTGGGCTGCAGAGCCAGTTAATGAACTCAATTCTATTGGGAAATCTCCCCATAAACCCGAATACCAGAGTGGAATTGGCAACCTTCGCAAGTTGCCTTTTCACAACGGCAGGGGGAACAACCACCGTAACAACATCTTCCACCTCTACACGCTGTGGGAGCACCTTCTTAAGTGCTTGGAAAGCTCTGTCCCCTTTGGCCACTTCACCAGCATCCTCCTGCATCGGCAAATCCTCACGCGACCTTTTGTTCAAAGATAGTGCACTAAGGATTTCCGCAAGGTTTTTTCCACGTGCGACTTTCTTTGTTTCAATTCCTCCTTGCTCAAATTAGCAAGGGAGATTTGACCGCTAGCGCCCTGTTTCGTAGAGCCGCCTGTCGGATCAATAGCCTTCAAAGCGTCGAGCTCCTTGCTCACCAACTTTTGTTTGCTTGCCTATGTTTCAGCATAGGACAACTTATACGAGCTCGCCATGGCACGGTGATGAGCCTCACCGACACCCAGCCACAAAAGGGAGACCTTAAAATTGCTTTCTTGAACACGGTGATAAGGAATGCAATTACTTTGAGAAGCCAAAAAAAAAAAAAGTTAAAAAATTCTTAGCCAAGGGAGCCACTCCACAACTAAGGCAAAGGAGTCACTCCACAACTAAGGCAAAGGCAAAAGAGAGAGAAGGAAAACGCTGACTTACAAGGTTAATAATCGCTACAGCTTTGCACAACTATTGCTCACAAGAAACTAATCGCGATTATTAACACAAGGAAGGAAAGGAGTGATGGCGTACGCAACGGCCGAGGGCTGATAACAACCAAGTGCTCCCAAGGCTCCCCCAGGTCACGCTGTGGAGGTACGAAGCAACAAAAAGCACCCAGCTCGTCAGAGCCAGGAGCAGCAAAAACTCGGATGGAGCCTCTCTGGCGATGACATTGCCGAGGAGGTCCCAACAAAGCTTGGAGATCTGCTATGCAATGCAACACTGCCCGGATCTCCCAACAAGTAGAGCAGGTTCCAGAAAACAACCAGCTACCCAACACGACTGCAATGCAATGCAGCACTGCCCAGATTGGAGATCTGCTATGCAATGCAACACTGCCCGGATCTCCCAACAAGTAGAGCAGGTTCTATGAAACAACCAGCTACCCAACATGACTGCGCTCCTACGTCGTCCACCACTTGCGCTCGCTCCTCTGAGTAAGTAAGCCATCAATGCAACACTGCCCGGATCTCCCAACAAGTAGAGCAGGTTCTAGCAAACAACCAGCTACCCAACACAATCTGCTATGCAATGAAACACAGCCAAGATTGGAGTTCTGCTATGCAATGCAACACTGCCCAGATCTCCCAACAAGTAGAGCAAGTTCTAGCAAACAACCAGCTACCCAACACGATTGCGCTCCTACATCGTCCACCACTTGCGCTCGCTCCTCTGAGTAAGTATGCATTATCTTCTGACTTGTCCAACAATCATAAAACATAGTCCACCATATTAATCCTATTGTTTCTATTTGTTTTATTCAGCTCCAAGAGATGCCATCATCTACAATTTGTCATACAACTTGTTAGTTATGCACACGTGTGTGCGTATGTTGTATGTGGCTTAGAAGAATGTGTATGAGTTTGTGTATAGTGTGGGTAAGCTGATTATCATTGCCTACAAACCCTTCCTTATTTAGCAATTTTTGTAATAATTAACATCTCTTGATGATTTTCTAGATACTATCCATATATAGCTAGTGTATGGGTGTGATTATTAATGTGTATGGTAACCAAATAAGCCTTTGATTACTATGCCAAAAAATTCATGGGTCGACCATCTGTTTGAGCCACCATACAGAACCTGGCTGGCTACTTTAATGTGTGTGTGTGTGTGTGTGTGTGTGTGTGTGTGTGTGTGTGTGTGTGTGTGTGTGTGTGTGTGTGTGTGTGTGTGTGTGTGTGTGTGTGTGTGTGTGTGTGCGCGCGTGTGTGCACGCACGTGTGTAAGTGTGTGCATGAATTTATTAACTACTATTTGCAATTAGCAACTTTTGATGGTTTTATTATCCATGTATGGCTACATACCAGTACTATAGAGTTGGTGTATGGGTGTGTTTATTAAATGTGTAGGGTAACCAAATATTTATGCAAAAAAAACCCAGTTTATCTTCTGCTAAGCCATCATAAAAAACCTAAGTGGTTATTTTAATTTTAAGGCAGCAGCACCACCAAGAACCATGTAGTGGAATATATATATATATATATATATATGAATATGGTTAAAAAAGGACCAGATCTAAGCCAGACATCCAAGCAACAAGCTGAAGGTTAGATTTTTTGTTTAATCAAAGCAAATAGTCTCCCCCATATCACAATACCATACCATACTCAGGTAGTAAAGCACCAAAAAACCCAGATCAATACCTATATGTTTAAGTATCAAAACCAGATCAGTATCAAAACCAAATTGGTAACAAAGCCATAATATGTATAAGGTTTACATATATTTTATGGCAGCAGCACCAACTAGCCGTAGTGGAATATTTATGTGTGAATATGGTTAACAAAAACCAAATCTAAGCCAGCTATCCAAGCAACAGGCTGTAGCTCAGATTTGACTGAGGATTTTTGTGACCAGAATACAAACCAATGTGAGCTAGTTGTAGTAGAAAAAAAGTTCAGGACTAAGTCAAATATCCAAGACCAAAAAAGCCAACCAATAATCAGCAGACAGGCTGTAGGTAAATCAAAGCAAACAAGCATCCCCACCTCAGTAGAGAGATTAAGCCAGATAACAATGGTATTATCTACAAAATGTATGTTTCATAACCCAATTAAACCTTGTAATTTCCAAACTCGGATTAGAACCTGTCTAAAGTTTTGTACAGATAGCCATCAGCAAGGTCCAGCAAGTCAACACCAATTGGAAGTACAATCAATCAAGCAATTGGAGAGCTCAAAGACTAGCCTCAATAAGGAACGATAGAGCAAGCTATTGAGGCAAAAGGTTTGGATCGAGAGTTGTGTGTTAAGGAATTGACGTATTTAAGATCAGGAAGAAATCTCCAAAGAGACCAGAGATCATAAGCAGATCACAAAGAGACCAGAGATCACAAGGAGATCACAAAGAGACCAGAGATCACAAGGAGATCACAAAGAGACCAGAGATCACAAGGAGATTAGTTCAGCTTAGTGTCTACTGAGGAGAGCGTGACCCAAGAAAGAATAGATCCACTAGCATCAATTATAGAAGATGGTAGTGAGACCAACACCTCTTTCGAGCAATCCATTTATCTTATGGCTGACCAAAACACCACTGTTAACCGACCAAGCCAAATGGGAGGAGGTAGCACCTCTAAGAACCCCACTCGGACGATGTGGTTCACAACCCTTTACTTAGAAGGACCAAATTCCCATGGGGATCTGGTATATGATGATGAAAGGGGGGGAAAAAGCATATGTATTGAGGAAAAACCAATCGAAGGAGTGGAAGCCCTTCTAGTTTAGGACAATGGGGATAGATTTTATGATGATGAAGGAATACATTACCTCATAGTTAAGGACCCAGAGAACTATAACAAATATGGGGACAATGTTGTAAATGGGAAGATGGTTTTTGAAATCACAAAAATACCTCCTCAGATAGACCTTCCTAACTCCACCCTAGTGTTTGACAAGAAGGTGATTAAAGTGATGACTAACCAAGGAATGGTAGGAATCTATGAGTACCTGAATGGGAGAGTCAAAAACATATTTCCGGTGTGTAGCACCTTACGCCTTTGAGTTAAGCATAGAAAAGACTTTATACTTGTTCTCCTATGAATTAGGTGAATGAAGTCTCATAATATATGTAGACAAATACGGACAAGAGTATGTGCCAATAGAGAAAGTGTAGGTAGCGAGATTGATAGTCACTGGAGTAATTCCAACAGATCCATTTGAAACTCAAGGACTAAACCCTACCCCAAGCAAGTTTAAAATCCCTTTGAGGAAGTAGAGGATACGGCCAGATTTCCAACTAGACAAGCTAGAGTGGTTGAAATGCCAATTTTTCCTTCATATCTCAATCCAAATCTTGAACCGTTGCAATCTTGGTTGCGACCCATAGTAATGAGGGAACATGAGTTCTATAAAGGAGAAGTCCCTATTACAAACGGATCATATGTGACCCCTATAGTCTCACCAATGCCCACTTATTCTTACTCTTATCCCAAGGAAAGCAAGGGACCAACAACGGTGCCGACCACAACAGGATTCCCCTATGTGGAGAGAATCAAGACAAAAAGGATATTTGTAGTGGAACCACATGTTGAAAGTCCGTATAGAGGATACGGGATGGAAGAACCATTTGACGGCAGATTGAGACATGAATGAGAACCTATAAGGGGAGAGGGATGAGGAGATTCCACAGTTAGGCTAGTAGATCATAGACGTGTTAGACCTTCTCAAGTCCAGAAATGGGTTAACAAGAAATATTCAAGAGAAAGAGACCCTAGAGACCACGTGGCAACGTTCTTGAGAGTGATCCGAGTAGAAGAGGTTAGGGACTTTGATACACAGTTTGCTGGATTTGGACTCACCTTGGAGGAAGACGCTACCATCTGGTTTGATACAATTGAAAGACAGGATCTCAAGACCATCCAAGAAGTATTTGACAAATTTGAAAAATTCTCTCAAAGAGGGATAGCCCACAATATTGTCTCTCAAATCCATTAGTTCAAGCAGAAAGAGGGAGAATCTATCAGGAAGGCTGTCATACGATTGAAACGATACATAAAATTATGCCCAATGAAAGAATTACCTACTCAATCCAGACTCATGTTGATATTTATCTAGGGACTGAGAAATACAGACCTTCAAAAGGATTTTATATGAAGAAAAGCCCCACTCTGAATGAGTTAACCAAAGAGGCTTTATTCCTAGTAGATAAATGTGCGATCTACAAGGAAGGAGATCAAAGAGATGGAGATGATGATTCATCATCTCAACAAAGAGGAACTAAGTCCATGAAATCAGCACAACGAAACAAACCGGCGGTAAATCAAGAGCAACTCATAGAGGAGGTGCTTAAGAGGATTAGCCCATTTGCTAAGCCGTAGGCTAAGCAACTAAAGTGGTGCGCCATCAAACAGAAATGGACGAAGCACGTGACTGAAGAGACAATAAGGGTTATGTGCAAGAACGACGGTATGTTTCCCATGCACAAGTAGCACCACCTCAAATACCACCAATTCCTAGATATACAAAAAGGGATTTGCTAAGACCAGTTGGGGTTGAAAGATGTTAGCAGCAAGCTAACTCGCATACCATTTTTCAGAGCTCTCATTGTAAAAACAGTTATTATTTTTTATAAATTGTGAATATTGTAACTCCTATTTTTCGGGTAAACCTTGTAATTGATGAGCCAGGGCTACAAGCTTCTAGATTGTATCAACTTGTCATTACCTATCTTTAGTTAGAGCTCCCAAATTATTAGTTTTGACCACCAAAAACCTTGGCTGAGGTATAAAAGCCAATTTTTGTAAGTTATTATTAAGTTTTGGATAATGAAATACACAGTGTGAGCTAACGGTGCTCACTTCTCTCCTTCTTGGCGCTTCCTACTCCCTCCCCGATTGTCACATTGCAATCATGTTTGTTACATTGTAACCGCGGGTAAGAGCTCTACGCATTGACGTAAACACTTCACGGTATTTCATAGCTTTTGGCGTTGTCGACCTGTGGCCTAATTTCATCATAAGTAGGAATTTACACTTCAAAATAAAAAACTAAGCATAGGTGGGGTATTAGGGCATCATTGTTAAGCATTTAGGTGCATTCTGGGTCAAAAACGACTAGGTCAAAAATCCACTGTTGTTCATAATCGCGATTTTGGCTCTTGGCCTAAAGTGGGTTAGGAAACCATAAGCATGTATGCTTAGGTCTTATAAACATTTCCTACAAGTTTCATTACATTTGGATGTCATTTGATGCTGTAATAGATGTGATTTGTTTGTCGATGAGAGATTGGCTTTTGGTGATTTCAACCACTTGAGTGTAGCTTGAGTTAGATGCAAGTTGTTTGTTGTTTTTCAAGAGATTGACAACATCTTGTAGCCTCTATGCACTAGTCAATTCAACTTCGTCCCATGAATTGACAATTTAATTGTGGTTCTCGCTAAATCTGCAATAAGATAGGAGTGAGGTTAGACACATGTCCCACATTTGGCACCATTGTTGGGGATCGGAGACCTTAACTAGGAAAAAACACGAGCGTTGTGTGAAGTTATCCTTTAACTTCCTCTAGGATCTCCTAGAGTAAAAACTTTCTTTTTGGAAATAGCATAGCTTAAGATTGTCGTCTTTTGCTGTGTAGAGGTAGCTTGGAAGTAATCATACTTGTTGAGTGCCTTTAGGATTGTAGAATTGTAGAACTAGATGAGGATTTTGAGAAGGATTGATAGATGAAACAAGTCTTAAGATCAAGGCTCAAAAAATCATAAAAAACAAGAAAACAAGTGTTTGTGGACACTTTTCACAACCCCATTGCACGAGAACCTAGGAGTAGGGTAAGTAGGATCCGAGGTGGATTTCAGAACATTGCTCTCTCCGAAAAAATCATTGTGAGTTGTTATTTGAAGTTGCAGAATTTCAGGTCTACGGCTAGAAATAGCACAAAAAGACTCCAAACCACTCAATCCGACTGGAGAGTATGCTTAAAAGTTGTATAAACCAATGGGTAAGCTCAAGGACACTTTGAGGTAAGAATTTCAAGAGTTTGCAAAAACTCAGATTATTTATTTTTTCTTGACATTTTAGGCCAAATTAAGTTTTGACTTGATTCGTAGGCTTAAAATAACCCATGAAAAGACTATCCATTGAAAAAGTGCAAACAAATGTTCATTTTGGGCATAAAGTAAATAATCACGATTATTTACTTTTAGCTCAAATTTGACCTAGGTTGATACCAGTGACTCCTTGCATGTGTACAAACAACTTTTGTAAAGGCACCAAAGATTTGGATCACTAAACTGGCAAAAAGCTGGGTAAAAACTAAAGTTTGTACTGACTTTTGGGAACTTGAGTGTAAATTGGGGAAAAATTGTCCAAACTCAATGAAATTTGATTCATAGGCTTATGTTGATGTGATAGACATGTGTACATGCTCAGTTGATCAAAAAGATGCAAAAAGTTGCCAGTTGTAAATAATTGTGATTATTTACATATGCCCCATTTTTCAACTTTTTTGACTAAGTTAGCATACCACTAGTTTTATCATGTTGTAATAAGCCCACAAACCACATTTGGTAAGATTTAGATCATTGATTGAAAATTGTGACCAAATTTGCAAAGTCAATCTACGGACAAAAAACTAATAGCCATTTGACCAAAATTAGTCTAAACTTGATGAAACTTGGCTAGAGACCTTAGGTTGAAGTGCTTAACAAATCTGTGTCAAGGTTCAAACAAAAACTTGCAAACAATTAGCCAGAGTAAATAATCATGATTATTTACATCTGCTTCAAAAATTGACAATCTTGTATATTTGAGCATACCACAAGTTCAAGCATATTAAGTAGACCACACAAATCAATTTTGGTAAAATTTGGATCACAAAAGTGGGACTTAGGTCAGATTCTTGAAATGAGAGTTTGCGGACACGAAACAATTGATAAACTTGAACAGATTTTGTCCAAACTTGTTGAAACTTGTCCAAGGATCTTAACATGTTGTATACTTGGCAAACCAAGCCAAAAAGTGGTAAAAATTGACAAAAGTAAATAATCGTGATTATTTACTACTGCAACACAGAGACACCAATTTTGACTTTTGAGCTTGTATAATGGTAGACCAACGTAATACAAGGTCACTGGAAAATTTGGGTTCAATCGGATCCAAATTGGTACATGTTCACTCAGTTTTTGAGTTGCACATTAGTCCTTTGATTTTTGCCAAAGTCGAGTTTGAAAATTTCAATTGTTGACTCAATTAGCTCGATTTACAGTGATACACATAGACCAATCACAATAGCTAGCAAAAACTATACGGTCTTGGTGGAAGAATAGCTAACTTGATCAGCTTTGTACAGGAATCAAGTTGCAGACAAGGAATCAGTAGCTTGACAGAAGTTGCAATCAAGTCAAGTGGAAATTGACAACAAGTCAATCCAAGGTAAGTACTCTATCCAGAGCTTTACAAGTCTTTATGAACCTTAGATCTGGTCGTGTACTAGGAAATCAGGGCATACCTGGAGAAGCCTCCAGTAGAGTATCCACTGAAGAAAGCATGAATCAAGGCAATTCCTTGCACACTATCCTTGAAGAAGTCTTAGACACTTTCTCAGATTCGACATCTGAAATGTCTTCTTATTCGACTCACTCAAAAACCGGAACGACCATGCGCTATAAGCATATACTCTCTTTTTATAAGACTAATCACCATGGAGCTCACGTTTTCCTGGATCCTAACGAAGAGTACACTATTTGCATTGATGACCATGGTATTGAGTTTGAAGAAGAGATTAGGCCAAACATACAAGGAAAAATGTACATGGATAGAAACAGAACTCGGTATTTACAAGTCAAAAACCCTGACGTGATAGAAAAATGGGGGTTAGAAGTAAATACCATAATTCCAGTTATGGCCGCAAAAGAAGGACCACCAACGTTAGAATTTGAGGGATATGATCAAGTTGATTTGAAGCCTTTGAAACGGCTTAGTACAGATAATCCTGGAATCGGAGTCTATTGTTGGGAGGATAGAAATGTAAAAGATCTTCTGTGGACTTTGCATGCCAAATCAGAACAACTAACGTTCATGAAGATCATCTTTACCTTCAAGATCAAAGATAAGGGATCAGCAGATCTACCAACCTACCTGTTTAGGGATTGTTATAACAACAACTTTGTTATGATGACTCCTGAGGAGGTGGAACAAACCAAATATCAAGGGTATTCCATAAGAAAATGGATATTGGGCCAAGGACCAAAAACTATTCCAAGAGATGAACACCGTGAGAGATCTTTTGAGAGTAATGTTAAGAAACCAAAAACCACCTCATCACACAGAAAATCGAGTGACAATAAGGCCAGTCTATGGCTACATGAGTCACTATTTCCAAACAGACTGGTTTGAAGGACTCGGAATAGGACCAACTGCCAGGAGACCGGGAGTTGAACCAAATAGACATGTCAGACCAGTGAATTTTCAAAAATGGGTTAAAAAATACAGTGGATCGGGGGATCCATACAACCACTTAGCAAGCTTTAAGCAAGTGCTAAGAGCAGAACGCATATTGGATTTCCATACTCAATTCAAGGGGTTTGGAATGACATTGGAAGGAAAAGCATTGACATGGTTCCAAAACATTCCACCAAGGTCAATCATGGACTTGAACACACTAGCTCAAGGATTTGTAGCTGCTTGTTCCAAAATTGGGATCAAACACAATACGATAGCTCAAATCTACAGCTTTAAACAAAAACAAGGTGAGTCTGTTAGGGATTGTGCAACTCGAATGAAACATACATTGCCAGATGCCCAGGGCTAGATATACCTGCAGAAGAATGATTAGTACCATTATTTCTAGAGGGACTGCTAAACAAAGAACTTCATGCTATACTGTATAGCATGAAGCATACAACCCTAGAAGAGTGTGTGTCAGATGCTATTGACTTAGGAGACAATTGTGATATTTTCAACGAAGAAGATGTCCTTAAGAATAACCAAAGTGAGAAAACAACATCCACTAAACTAGCACAAGTAGGAATGTCTGCTGCAACACCACTTTCAGCCATAAAAGACATGCTCAAAGTGATGAATAACATGCAAAAAGCACATATAAGAGGACCAAGATAAGGGATACCTTAACAAGGACAACCAATTAGACCGCAAAATGATGTGCAAACGAGGGTAAATGGACCAACCATGAGACCAATCAGTGCTACTACTGACCAAAGTATGATGGGAATGTTCGGTACATGCCCATGAGGCCACAAGGACAACCCATGTACAGATACCAGCCTAACATGGCACCAGCTCAAAGACCACCTATGGGTATGGAAAGACCTCAACCCGTGTTGGGTCAACAACCTCCATATCCTTGACACAATGCAGTGCCTATGAAGTACATGCATTCAAAAGGAGTCATAGATGAACAAGCACTAGTGCCTGTTACACCATATGCTAAGCCTAATCCATCTACAGTAATGGTAGAAGGAGATTGGTATAATGCACATCCACCACCAATGGAAGAACCTGTGATGTATGCTCCACCAGAGCTTGCACCAATGTATTATTTAGCTAATCAAGGTGTTAGACCTGCTATGGTAAGACCCATGATTAAGCCAAGCTGAACTGGAAACTGTCATAATTGTGGTGCAGATGATCATTGGAAAAATGAATGCCCAGAGCCTGACAAGAACTTTAAGCCAGTTGAAGCTTATTGCATACAATGTTGCAAAAAGGGAGGACACTTCCTGGAAGATTGTCCTAAAAATCCTTTAAACAAGGGTAAAACAGTAGTAAACCTAGTCCAAGTGATACCTAGTAGCTCATCTGAGAGTGAACCGATTGTTCCAATCAAGGTAATCACTACAGCCTAGGCTAAGAAAAAGAAACATAACTCCTCTGATGATTCGAAGAATACAAAAATTACCCCTCAAAAGACCAAAAGAAGCAGAAGCAAAAGGTATGAAATGAGAAAACCAAAACAACGAGCTGAAATCGAGGAGAAAGCAAAGAAGCTATTCCAGAAAAAGGTGAAAGAAACTGGAAGTGAAATCAAAGAAACAACTGCGAAATCTGGAGGATCAATTTTGGTTGACAAAATTTTTGAGCCTATTAATGCAGCTTTGGAAGCCTACCAAGCAGTACTTAAAGCAGGCCAAAACATGGAAAACAAATGGAAAAACTATCCTTCTCTACACATGGAAGCAGCTAAGCTTGAAGCTTATCAAAATTTGGTAAGAATCACGCAAGAAATGCTAGAAAAACAAAAACCCAAGCTCGAAAGTATGACAAAACCTGAGGAGCTTGTGGTAAGAGACAATCAAGAAAAGTCCAAAGTGGTGGTAGAACCCCACATTGAACCAAAAGAGCCAGAAGTTATAGTGTCGTACAACAAAGGTTCCTTAGATGAAATTCCATTTGTAGAGAAATACTGGCTAGGACACTTATGAGAAAAAGTTAGAGAGATCAATGATGGGAGTCTAACTCTAAAGTCAGCTCCTATAGAGGAAGTTTGGTTAGACAACCTACATCCTGATATAGACATGGATGTACAATCCTTGTATGGGGATTGTGAATTTGAAGCTTCAGGAATGTCTAAACCATTGACCTTGAAAACATTACCTTCTAACTTGGGAGATAACAAAGATGAATCCATAGTGTGTAAGACCATTCAAGTCAAAAGAGCGGAACAGACCCTAGAAGTAGACAACATTCATTCAATCATGTCTACACCCATCCAATGCACTCTTACTTTGGGAGAACTGTTAAAAATCAGACCATATATATGGAATGATCTACAAAAAACTCTAGACAAGGTGGAGATAACAGAGCTCATTGCAAAAAAATTGGGAAGATTGAAACACGAAATGGATTACAAAGAGATTCGATATGTTCCAATGAACAAAGTTGGAGAATATTACGAAGGGGAAGAAGGGAACACCACCCTTTCAGTGAAATATAACAACATAGAAACCTTGGCAATACTGGATAGTGGGACAGGCATAGCCATAGCTACAAAACCAGTATGGGAATCCTGGGGACAGCCAGCCACCCATTAGAAAAACTCAAATGAAATTTCAATTGGCTGATGGACACATTGAAAGACCCTTAGGACTACTTGAAAAAGTGATAGTTAATTCCTGTGGGATTGAATATCAACACACTTTTGCCATAGTAGACTTTGGAGAAAAAACTCAATTACGAAATCATATTGGGAAGACCTTTCATGCGATAGGTACATCTCATCCAAGATTGGGGGAAACAATTGTCTGTACTTAAAGCAAGTGGGATCAATAACAAGGGTTAATCTAAAAGATCACACTTATAGAGATGTCATGAAAGCGCCCATACAAGAGTTTGATTCAGTCTCTTCGATTGAAACTAAGCTTCCATCTTGGTTGAACAAAGACACTCCTATTTGGATGCGCGGAGCTTCAGAAAACAAGAGCTTAAACGAGAAGAATGTATCCTAGAAAGGGATTGCACGGATGAAGCCTATGTACTTGAGCCCTTTCCAAAGAATTTGTTTGAGCCATTTGAATGGACTCAAATTTTAGCGACAATGGATGGATGTATGTGTGAATGCGTCTTTCCCTATTCAATTTTGCAATGAGGACGGCTAAGAAATAATTCCCATCCAAATGATTTCAACCCTCTACATTGAAGATGAAATTGAGGAACCCAAAGACTTTATGAAAGCTCAACAAGTCTTTTCAGACCTCTACTACGATGCAACATATGAGTTAGAAGAACACTCAGCTATCTTAGAAGATTCGGGGTCAGAAAAAGAACATGTGAGAGCTAAGCTACTCATGAAAGGAGGGGAGGAAAAGTTTTTTGACTTTCATAACCAGAAACCGAGAAGATAGAAATGGTATAGACGAAAAAGAGACACCAGAAAGGTGAAAGCTAGACCTATGCCATCAGTATCCAGTAGAACATAGTTCTTGATGCAGATAGATACACATGATTGTGTCAAGGACAAAATCACTAGCAGATATCCTTCAAACAAAAATCTAGAAATGTCAAAAACATCGAGAAAAACGAGGAAGGATACTCAAGCAAAGCCAAAAAAATAAGACAAGGAGTCAACCATGACACGAGTCGAGCGGAAAAAGAAGTATCAAGAGTTGAAAAAAGCTCTAAAGGAGATATATACAACCAAAATCAAAACCACAGAAGAGGAGGGTAAAGATGTAATGAGTGTTCCATCCCATTACAAGAGATATACTCTCCAAGATCGAAAAATCATTGTCGAACAACTTGTTAGAGAACTACGAAAACAAGGCAAGTCCTACAAAGGGCCAAAAAACGCAAAAAAGATAGATTTGGCTTAACCAAGAGAAGCACCTAGGCCTACCTACATTGCAAATGACTAATAGAAGAAGAAGAAGAGAATTTGATAAGCTTACTGAAAGAATACCGGGATATCTTCACTTGGTCTTACAAGGATCTCAAGGGTGTTGATCAAGAAGTCTATCAACTTACCATACCCATGAGAGATGATGCAAAACCAAGTCGACAAAGGCCATACACATATAATGAGACATTTGGCAAGAAGATCAAATAAGATCTTGAAAAACTAAAGGAAGCTGAATTCATTTATGAAATTGAACTCACAGATTGGGTGTCTCCAATTGTGGTAGTACCCAAGAAGAATGGAAAATTACGAGTGTGTGTCAATCTCAAGAAAGTGAATGCAGCTACCATTAGAGACAACTTTCCTCTTCCAATCACTGAGCATGTTCTAGAATGAGTCGCAGGAAAAGAAGCTTACAACATCTTAGATGGCTTTTTGGGATACAATCAACTTTTGGTTGACCCAAAAGATCAGCATAAAACTGCTTTTGCAACGGAATGGGGTATTTTTGCCTATCGCCTTATGCCTTTTGGGTTAACTAATGCTCCTGCCACCTTCCAAACATTGATGAGCCATGATTTTGAAGAATATCTTAGGAAATTCTTGGAAGTATATATGGATGATCTATGTGTACATTCATCAATCCGGGCTGATCATTTTGAACACCTCAAAAAGGTATTCGAAAAGTGTAGACTTTAAGGATTTGCTTAAATCCTAAAAAGTGCACATTCATGGGTAGACAAGGAGAAATTCTTGGACATATAGTGTCTAAAAACGGCATAGCTACTGATATGGATAAAATTCATGTAATTGCTGATTTGCCTAGACCAACAACAGTCAAGGGGGTTCAAGTCTTCATGGGACATTGTGGATATTACAGATGATTCATTTACATGTACATTATAATTGCAACACCCATGTATAGCTTGATTATACACTTTGAGTGGACTGAGGAGTGTGAAGAATCCTTCATGAAGCTTAAGCAAGCTCTCACTTCAGCTCCAATATTGAAAGCACCAGATTCGAATAAGATACATACATGTAGATGCTTCCAATTTTGCCATTAGGAGACCGGAAAATTGATTCTCCTATTTCTTATTCTAGCCGACAATTGAACATGGCGAAAAAGAATTATACCACCACAAAAAGGGAAGGATTAGGAATGATCTATGCCGTAAAAAAGTATAGACATTACCTATTAATTACCACATAAATTTGTTTTCTTTGTGGACCACCAAGCCTTATTGTACTTGGTCAACAAGCCATGGAGCATATGAATAATAGTGAGATGGTTCCTCATTCTTCTGGAATTTGATTTCACTGTGGTTGTGAAAAAGGGCACTACTCATCAAAGATCAGATCATTTGTCAAGGATTGTTTCCTGAGAATCACCTAAAGGAGTAGACAATGATCTACCAGATGCTTGATACCTCGATGGTCGAAAAATATGGTATCATCGATGACCATAGCTCAAGTGGATTCACAAATACCACTTCCTATTACAATCGGATTAATTGATCAATTGGCTATGTATCAATTACTAGCTTGTAGGCTATACAAAAGCAACCGAGATGGAATATTGCTCTTATGCATTAATCCTGAAGAGAAAACCCAATACCTAAGTCAAGCACATATTACCATAGTAGGACTTCACTTTGCGGAAGACCAAACTTTGCAAAGGATCTTGAAACTTGGAGTATTTTGGCCAACTATGAGGAGTGATGTTTGTTCTTTCGTAAATGATTGTCCTCAATGTCAAAAACAAACACCCATACCTCATGTAACATTGTTCCAAAATGTCGCCTATTCCTAAGTGGATTAACTATTGTTGGAATTAGGGTTGGAGAGAAACGCACACAGCTTGGAGAAGACAACGTTAGCTCAAGGCACACAATAGAGAGTGTGTTACTTAGTGTGCAATGGAAAAATAGATAGCCCTAGAGTGATGGGCGTATGTACAATGCTCGGGGTAAAAAACCTCCTAAAGAGGGAAAAAATGCCCCAGCGGTCCTAGTGTGTTCACACACATTACTACCACATGTATATGGTAACAAATCCCCCGTAGAGTGATGCGAACGAGAGCTGGCACATGAGTAAAGGGAAGTGCCATGCCCTGAGGACATGATCAGTCCACAAAGGGGAGTAAGCCCAAAGCTTTGTGGAAAGCTTCAAGCTTCTCACAAGACAATGCCTTTGTGAAAAGATCTGCAAGGTTGTCCTGTGCCACATAAGCCAAGCTAATCTCTCCTGCTAAGAGCCTCTCCCTGATATAGTGGTAATGCACCTCAATGTGCTTTGTGCGAGCATGAAAAATTGGGTTCCTCGCAACTGCCAATGCACTCTGACTGTCAGTGTAGATAGTGTTGGCAGTGTCCTGTCCAACACCCAAATCATCCATAAGGCATCTGAGCCATACACACTCAACCGTAGCTGTGAAGACTGCCCTGTACTCAGCCTCACAACTCGAAGTGGCCACAGTAGATTGCTTCTTGCTTAACCATGATATACATGAAATGCCAAGCATGAAACAAAACCACTTGTGGCCACTCGCGTGTCGAAACAACCAGCCCAATCTAAGTCCAAAAAGCATGTAAGTCTGGCGGCAATGACCCCCCCTTGGGATAAAACAAGCCAAGATGTAAAGTGCCACTAAGGTAGCGGAAAATCCTCTTGACAACCTATCAATGCTTCGACGCTAGGCCATGCATAAATATGTTGACCTGTGAGACTCCAAACTGAATATTTGGCCTCGTATTGCATACATAAATGCGGCAGCCAATAGCAATTTTGTAAAGAGTGACATCAGCAGGATCGCCAGCATCATGTAGACTCAACTTCAAACCTGTTTCCATGGGAGTGGCAATTGGTTTGCAATCCTCAAGTCCAAACTTACATAGCAATGTCCCTATGTAACTTTTTTGACACAAGGCGATACCACCATCACACTGCTTAAACTGTATACCCAAGTAATGATGCAACAGCCCCAGATATTTCATCTTCAAAGTAGCCTTCAAATCAGCCTTAAATTCAGCAATATGTCTCTCATTTGGTCTAGTGATCAGCAAATCATCGGCATAAAGAACCACAATGATAAGTACATCACCCTCACGCTTTACATACAATGTGCCTTCTGTTGGACTGTTACAAAAGCCTTGTTTAACCAAATGAGTGTCAGCTTTCTCATACCAAGCACGACAAAGCCTTCTTACATCTACACACTTTGTCCTCTTGTCCTTTTATGACAAAACCGTGAGGCTGCGTTACATAAACTTCCTCAAATATGTCACCATTCAAGAAAGAAGTAACAGTGTCTGATTGATGTACATCCCAGCCAAAATGAGATGCCAATGCACGTAGAAAATGCACGGTAGTCATACGACAAGTGGGAGCAAAAGTCTCTTCATAATCTATGCATTTTCGCTGTGCATAACCTTTTGCAACAAGTCGAGCCTTATGGCGATCGATCTCACCATCCGGCTTGCGTTTCAACTTGTAAACCCACTTCAATCCAATGGCCTTTTTGCCAGGAGGCAAATCACATAATGTCCATGTGTCATTTTCTATAAGTGCATTGTATTCTGATTACATGGTAGCCATCCAATTTTTTGAATTCTATGCTTCATCAAAAGACAGAGGCTCCTCAACATCATGTAAGCTAGACACAGCCAAAGCATAACAATCTGATGCATAAGTTGCATGGCGAGAGACTAAACGAGTACAACTAGACAAAGGTGCATCCAATTTACTGTCACATAAAGTGTGCACCAGCCATTTTGGCATACCTCTAGCTTGCTCATTTTCAGCCCTTTCCTCATCAAGTACATCATGTACATCTGCATCGGTAATAGGCTGATCTATAACATTTTCAGAAACCCCCATAGGCTGTACAGTTGCCTCATTGGAACTTACATTCGTATTTCCACCACTGAAAAGAGGCAACAAAGTGTCATAAATGTCCTATGAGCTTACATTACTATCTCTAGTACATGATAGCAAGGGCTGAACAGAATCTTCCACAAGCACTACATCCCGTGAAACCAAAATACGTTTTGGTTGCGATGATACAACCCGTAACCTTTGCTTTCAGCACTATAACCAACAAAAATACATTTGACAGCCTTATCATCCAATTTTTTGCGCTGTGTTTGTGGCACCAAAGCATATGCCAAACAGCCAAAAACACGCATGTGCTCAATAGAAGGCTTTCTATCATGCCATGTTTCATATGGAGTAATAGACTGCAAAGCTTGCGTAGGACACCTATTTAGTACATAAGTGGCACACATGATGGCCTCAAGACAAAAGGAATGCGTCAAAGCTTGACTTTTGACCATACATCATGCCATTTTCGTAAGTGACCTGTTTTTCCTTTCAGCAAAACCATTTTGCTGAGGTGTATAAGGCACTGTACATTGGTGTTTTATCCCACGACTAGCCAGAAATGCATTGAATTCATGAGACATATACTCCCCCCCTCGATCGGAACGGAGGGTGCCCATAGTACATTTCGAGACATTTTCAGCCATAGCCAAAAATTGTTTGAAGCACATAAAAACTTCGAACTTCGCTTTAAGCGGAAATACCCATGCATGCCTGGAGTAATCATCAATGAATGTCATGAAGTACAGGTAATTGCCCAAGGACGGAGTTTGCATGGACCCACAAACATCACTATGCACAAGCTGCAACCTGCATGTGGCCCTAACTGAACCATCCTTTGGAAAATTAGAACGCTACATTTTATCCAAAATAAAGCCTTCACAAACATGTTTAATAGGTGCTTCAAGAGGCGGCAAAGAAGCAACCATATCAGATTTCTGCAAACGCAGCAAACTGGAAAAATTCAGATGACCAAAACGTGCATGCCAAAGTTTTGCATCTGAAATAGCCCTTGAATCTGCAATAGTATTTGCAAAATTTTGTCCACACTTGTCATACAAAGTGAGCTTATACAGCCCACGGCACAAAAGGCCAGATGCAACAATTTCATCACCAAAACTGAGATCATGAACTGTACATCTGTCATCCACAAATTTGACTACAAGTCCAAGTCTAGCAAGTGTGGATACAGACAAGAGATTCTTCTTAATTACAGGTACATAAAGTGCATCAACAAAAGTGAAGGAACTACATTTGCAGCAGTAAGCACAATCTTTCCAACTCCCTGAACCGGTCCAAGTCTAGCAAGTGTGGATACAGACAAGAGATTCTTCTTAATCCAAGTTACATAAAGTGCATCAACAAAAGTGAAGGAACTGCCATTTGCAACAGTAAGCACAATCTTTCCAACTCCCTGAACCGGATAAGAGGCACTGTTGGCACAAGTGACTGAATTCCCATGAGGGACAGGCTCAAGAGAAGTAAACAATTCATGATGTGTGGTAATGTGCTTTGTAGCACCGCTGCCGAAATACCACACATGTGAATCTACAGCAACTAACAAGCATGCATCATGGACATCAGGATTGTAAGTGCACTCTGTGCTAAAAACCCATTTTGCATCAAAATCAGCAACACGGTCTCCTTTCACAGAAGACTCAACAATGGCTGCATTTGTAGTGGAACCAGCATTTGCAGTGGAACCATCCTCTTTCTTCTTAGCCTCTTTGGCCTTCAACTTAGGACATGACTTGATCAAGTGATCATTATCTTTATAATAATGGCAACGCATCTTCTTTTTTCCCTTATCACCAGAATTGCCAGACGAAGTGCTGCGAGCAGAAGCATTGGGAACAGAAGTTTTTCCACTCGCAGCAGAACCATAAGAAGTGGCTGCATTGCTGTTACCACCCTTTCTTTGAGAAGCAATAAAAGCCTATTCAACTGCACGTTGTCTAGTCCTGTTTTTTTGGAAAGTGACTCTTGCAGCAGCAATGTGCATAATGTATGAAACTTGACAACTTCATTATTTTCTTGGGTCATAAGTCTCTAAGTACTAGCAAAAATCTGGTAAGAATCTGGTAAGGCATCAAGAACAGTCTGTACAAGGGAACTGTCTGAAATGACTTCACCTGCAGAAATAAGCTGCTCATTGATATCCTTGACACTAGCAAGGAAAGTGTCCATATCATCTTCCTCATGCATAATCTTCGACTCCAGCTCTTTACACAGCAAAGCAATTTTAGCCTCATTGTGACTTGCATAAAGACCTGCTAGAATATCCCAAGCCTATTTTGCAGATTTTGCTGAACGAATGTGAGGAACAATGGTGCGCTTCACAGACAACGCAATCAATGCATGAGCATGCACATACTTTACATCCCAATGAGCTTGTTCTGCCATAGGCAAAACAACTCTAATAGCAGCAATCCTTGCAGCAAGACCTGTAACATCCTCAACGTCGCCTACATCCTCAGAATCAGGACGTACATCAATGCCCTGCACAATGTTCCAGACGCCCTTTGACACAAGAACATGTTGCATCATATAAGCCCACATAGGGTAGTTGTTCCCATCCAACATGTCCTCAGCAGCAAACATCTTGAACACATCTATGTTGTTGTCAGCCATGGTAAATGCTGCACCTGATGTGGAAACTGCCCAAAAATAGGAGAAACGGAGCGGGAACAACACGTGCTATATAGCACAAACCGTAGAAGACTGTAAGGCACCTGTTATGCAGAAATTGATAGTGACAAATATTCTGCACA
Organism: Adiantum capillus-veneris; assembly: GCF_014529385.1. Lineage (NCBI taxonomy): Eukaryota > Viridiplantae > Streptophyta > Polypodiopsida > Polypodiales > Pteridaceae > Adiantum > Adiantum capillus-veneris. The sequence continues at coordinate 24,302,723 of NC_140935.1, forward strand.
AAATGACGAAATTGCCTGTGCAGACCTACCTGTAGTGGAAATGGAGGCCGAAATGGGCCCGAATCAGAAGTCTGAGCAGACTCAGCTCTTCGAGCTAGCCGGAAATATTTGTCGGACCTGCGAACGCTTGCCAAACCTCACTGTAATCGGAGAAAGTGAGCAGGCATGTGATGGAGCAGCTGGCGACTAAGCCCGGGAGAACGTAACCTGCTCTGATACCAATTGTTGGAATTAGGGTTGAAAAGAAACGCACACAGCTTGGAGAAGACAAAGGAAGCTCAAGGCACACAATAGAGAGTGTGTTACTTAGTGTGCAATGGAAAAATAGATAGCCCTAGAGTGATGGGAGTATATACAATGCTCGAGGGAAAAAACCTCCTAAAGAGGGAAAAAATGCCCCGGCGGTCCTAGTGTGTTCACACACATCACTACCACATGTATATGGTAGCAACTATCTCGTTACTTACTTATCGAGTCGAGCATTTCCTAAGGATATGAGTAAACACTGTCAAAGAGCAATTGAAACTAAAGCAAGAGACTATGCTCGTAAGTGGAAATCAATTGTATTGAGAGGTAAGGATCAACATTTGTGTCTTTGTGCAAATGAAGACGAATATATTCTGATTATAGAACAAGCACATGCTAAATTAGTTGGAGGTCACTTTTCTAGTGAGACCACCACAAGAGCAATCTTAATGGCAAGCATATGGTGGCCAACACTTTTTGTAGATGCCAAAGAATATGTTCAAAGGTGTGATGCTTGTCAACGAGAAAAAATCCCAACACGAGTACATAGCATGCCCTTAAGACCAATGATGGGAGCTAGAGCTTTTGCAAAATGGGGTATAGATTTTGTTGGGCCAATACATCCACCTGCTTATAGAACCCATGCTCAATATATCATTGTAGCTACATACTATTTGACTAAGTGGGCCGAGGCTAAAGAAACTCAAAAGAAGGATGCCAGAACCACTGTTGCATTCTTATATTAGTATGTGTTCACAAGATATGGACTGCCAATAGAAATTGTCAGTGATAGGGGAGCTCATTTCCTTAATGAGGTAATCGAGTATCTGCTTAATGAATTTATGGTCATCCATAACAAATCAGCTCCCTATCACCCACAAGCAAACGGACAAGCTGAGCATACGAATAAAATTCTTAGCTCAGTATTGACTAAAGTGGTTAGTTCAGGAAGGACAGACTGGGAAATGAATCTTCATGCAGCTCTATGGGATTATTGAGTATCATTCAAAACAGCTTTAAATGCTACACACTTTAACCTTGTTTATGGTCTAGATGCCATACTGCCAATAGAATTTTTATTGCCGACACTAAGGGTAGCAAAGGATCTTGAGTGGACTAGACATGAATTGTCAGAAAGAGTTGAAGATTTAGAAAAGCTGGATGAGCAAAGGCTAACAGCTGTAGCTCGCATCTATGCACAAAAGCAGAAACAAAAGTAATTTTTTAATTCCCATCTAATTACAAAAATCTTCAAAAAAGAGGACTTAGTTCTAGCCTATTCCCTTAAGCAACACATTCCCAAGTTTAAGAAAAAAGAAAATAGACCGTTTATCATTGAAGATGTATCTCCAAGTGGAGCAGTTAAGCTATTCATCCTAGATGGTGAACCAATGGCTAATTGGATTAGTGGATGTCGTTTGAAGAAGTACAATCTTCCACTAACCAATTGAATTGCTAGAAAGAATGCACGCAACTAAGCGAAGGAAGATAAAACGACAGCAAGTTATTGATGAAGACCAAGAGGAAGATTGGCTTTGAGTACTCAAAAGGAAAGTTGCTCTCAAGAATCAACAAACACTTATTCCCATGAACACACTGGAAATAGATGACCGACAATGGGAATTGCAGAAAGATGTAGTGTCAACAGATGATGAATGGTTAAATGGAATGGACTTTCGCATCAACGTATAGCTCAACAATCATAGCACAAATGCATTGATTGATACATGAGCTAGATAAATTGCAGTCAGTTATTCCATGTATAAGAAGGCAACAAGTCAGTCTTTGACAGCAGGAATAGCGACTATCAAAGGATGCAACAAGAACCCAACACCAACATTGGGAGTAGTCAACTTGAATGTGATAGTACATGGATGTTCATGCCCTCATCAGATTGTATGCTTATCAAATGAACACATGAATGACACAACGATTCTTGGAATCTCATGGATGCGAACATACAAGGCAGTACCATATTGGGATACAAATCAACTCAAGCTATCATCTAAAGGCGGACAACTCATTGTTCCAATTGCACCAAGCAAGGAGGAATGGAAAGGAAGCAATCAGCAAAGCAAACCACGAAGCAATCAATCTTCTCCATCCTATCGACAAGCAAATGCTACAAGTAGCATGCAAGGAGCCAGACAAATTTGGGTACCAAAAGCACAACTTAAGGGCAAGCCGATTCAAATCTGGGTGCCCAAAACATCATCAACAACACCAAAGATAGTTCCAAAGGTCAAAACACAGAGACAAGCATCTCCGAGCAAGGAACCTAACACAAAATGGATTTGGAAGAAAAAGGAGCACTTATCTTCTCCGCAAATTGGAAAACCAATCAAGTAATGAATTGTTAAGTCTCAAAAACCTCAACCATGCCATTCTGACCAAGACAAACCAAGATATCAACGGCGAGTAAAAGCTTGACAATAGTCATTGTTTATACCAAAAGCTCAGGAAATCAACGTGCTAAAGCATCCTGATGGCACAATCAAGCAAAGAGCACACAAGCTACAAGATTTGCTCTTTGGAAGACAACATCAGAAAGCCTCGACATCATAAATCCTTGAGTTAATTACTCAAGACCCAACTCTTGCACAACATAATGGTTTGAACTACATTAATCTTCAAATCATGGTAGAGCTAACAAGGCTATGCATAGAACGATTGTTCAACCCATGCACACAGTCGTCCCGGAGTACATCATCTAGGAGGGGTGGAAGAGTACTAAGTAATTAAGAGCAATGTTTGAAGAGGGAGAAAAAAGTTTGATGTTAACGTGTGATTTTTTGTAAAATTACCTAATAATTCTCATATAATTCATCAACAGGGGAAATTTAACTGATAATATCGCCCCGATGAGTGTAAATAGTGTATATACTATCAGAAAATCATCAAAAAATAGTTCTTTTTGGTTATTTTTCATCAATTTTCTTGATATTGAGACTTAGAAATGCAGAAATCCAAAAAAAACAATAAAGCTGTGTTTTTCAATGGATTCTCTTAATTATTGGACTTTTTTAGCGCATTTTGTTATTTTTGTTGGTTTTTTCAATAATTAGGTCAAAAATTAATAATAAATAACAAAGAAGCTCACATGAAAAAATTGAAGACGTGGTGATAAAAAAGTGGACAAGCACAAAAAATTTCAATCAAATCAGCAGATGGAAGCGGGAAGCCTAACTTGGACGGTCAGACCTACTTTTACAAAATTCTTGCAAAACGAGCTGTAGGGATCCGGTTGGGAAATTTTTTGAGTTTAACATAGATTTCACGGCCTAGTAGGACTATTAGGGAATCTAGGGAAAAATGGTTCGGGAAGTCCGGGTATAGATACCCAAGGTAGGTTAAAATCACCTCATTTCCACTTGTTGCCTTTGGAGAGAGAGCTTTTGACCCTCTTTGCGCATATTTTCCGAAGTCCACAGTCACCTATTTTCAGCGTCGTCTCACACGAGACATGAGGGGTAAGTTCTATACACGAGACACGGTAGCTAGTCCAACCCCTGGAAAAAACCCTAGAATCCGAGCAGTGCACGAAGACCTACGACCAAAAATCGATCATAGCGGCCCTCAACAAAATCGGATGAGATTTGAATTGTAGCATGCCCCAATATAATAGAACACTTCTATAACAACAATTGACCATTTGGTAAGGGTTGAGGGGTCCCAAGTAGAAAATCCAGGTTTTTGGCAGATGCCAGAATTGGATTCTGACTCCACAGACAGCTTGCATAAGAGGTCTATACACAATGTATATGATTGGTTTCATAAAATCAAACAAGCCAAGCCCTCGAAAAGCAGAAAACGGCTCAAAGGATACAAAGCATCAAATTTGACATACGAGATCAAACTGACTCCAAATGGGCCAAAATTGGATGAGGTGCTTCATGATTATGTCGCAGACAAGTCCATAGCCTCAAAAGTGACTAACCAACTCTACAGGCCATGCGGTCACAAAAATCAGAGATTTCAGAGTCGACAAAGCACGAAGTGATCCCGGCAAGATCAAAGTTAACCAAATTCAATTTAGGAATTGTTTTAGGTGTATAGAATGTGTTTAGGTCAAAATTTTCGAGTTTTGCAAGAAAAAGTTAACTGCTGTAAATAATTGCGATTATTTACTTTTTCATTATTTTGGCTTGAAAATTATATCATCACCTCGCCATCACTTGTACACACCTATTACATGCCAAATTTCAAGTAGAGCCAAAATGACCAAATATAACTTGAAAAATTGCCAAAAAAATGCAAAGAAGTCCTTGTAAGCCAAATTCTGAGTTATAAGCCACGTTTTTTGATCCAAATCACCTCATATCACATACACAAGGTCTACACCATGCCTAAAACCAAGTTGCACCAAAAATGTTCATTTTGATGAAAAAGTTAATAATCGCGATTATTTACTTTTTTGCCAAGATGGAGAAAATTTGCAACTTTGCCATCATAGATCCAAAGTACATGATGTCCTAAGACCACAAGCCAAGTTTGAACAAATTTGGAGCTCAAAATCTCAAAATTTCTTTACACCTATTGTTTCAGAGACCTAAAGCCTAAATCTGGCACCATTTTCACCCTATGCACCCAAATGAGCCCATATTTCACTCAGAGTATTTGTTTTGGTATATACCTCAAGCCTATCATGCCAAATTTACAAAAAGTTAAAAAATTACTCAGCTGTAAATAATCGCAATTATTTACTTTTGTTGTAATTTTTTGTTTGTACTTCATAATTTTGCTCTTTACATGTTTTTATGCATCTATACATGTTCAAAAATTGATTTGAAGCAAATTGGACTCAATTTGTCAGCATTTCATATTGAAGGACATTTCAAAGAAAAATCTGCCAAATTTGCTAGCTTTGACACTCTATTCACTTAACAGGAGCCATGTAAGCTGCAGAGAAAGCCAAAAAAAATCTCTTGCAAAAGAAGAAGGTGCAAGAGCTACCACCATACCAACTGGACCTTAGTTCATACAAAATTGCCAAAGTGACCTATCTATCAAGAGAACAGTTGGAAGAGAACAACACCACAATGTTCACAGGTAGATTCAAGAGCGAAGAAGGACATCAGGTAGAACTGCAACTTCTACCAAAAGAAGTATATGATGTCACTGCAAAGCCCGAGACCAAAGAAGACAACCGAAGGCTGGGACTCTGAGATTTTTATGAACAAGAGCCATGTGGAGGGGATTTCCAAAAAGCTTATGAGATCTTGTCCACGATCAAAGAAGATGGAACCGCCCAAATCTCTGACCAGCAAGGGAACAAATTCAAAGTGGTGATTACAAAAGAGATAGTGGTAGAAGCTCTCAAACTGCCAACAGAAGGAATGACCATGAGGGCAAGAGATAGAAAGAAGACAGGAACCTTCACCAAGGAAACCGTCGCGATGACATTTGCCAACCTCATCCAAAAACAGGTGGAAGAGCGTGCAAGATTGTATCATCAGCACTTCCACTTCCTTGCCAAGAGACCGCCAAGGTATACGACACCCAATCATGCGGTTGCCACAAAAGTTCTCAAATCAACAACCAGGCAACCAATTGGTTGACCATGCACAGTACGTGTTGTCCACACTGAAAAGGACAAAGAAAAAGGGAAAAATAACATATCTGGGAGCACCAGAGGTTCTAACCAGAACTGCCTACCATGCTATTGGCATGGCCGACAACTTGCCGCCTATCCCAGATCAAAACACTTGGATCGTGTCAGCACAACCTTCCCCTTGAGCCACAAGATCTACCAAGAGAACATACAAGTCTGATGAAGAGTCTGCTCAGAGCTCGCCAAAACAGCATAGTAGTGAAAGCTCTGATAATGAGGAAAGAAGAGCACGGATCGAAAAAATGAAAAGAAAAGCCGTGGCAGCACATTAGGAGGAGCGGCAACAAAACCAAGCCAGGTTTGAAAGAGAAAAGCACTCTTACGAACTCAGCCACCAAGCTCAAGGCAAGGACTCGGCAAAGTGGGTACCAATTGGATTGAAAGGACCAAGAACAAAGCACCATGCCAGGAAACAGGCCAAAGATCCAACAGAACTATTGGAAAAAATGTTGGAAGAAGCCCAAGAAGCGGAATGGAAAGCTAAAGAGGCGGCGGAGCAGCATAAAGAAGCAGAGGAAGTGACCGCACAAGGAGAAGCCTCGCATGAACAAGGTGACATGTCTCTGCGACCTTCTTCACCTGCTTCAGACCAGCATGATCACCCCATGCCAAGCCCACCACCATCACCAATAGATAAAGCCACAGAAACTGAGCCCACAAAGGAGACAGATCCTGAACAAAGAGAAGTAGCTGAATCGGCACAACATATAGCTATTACACAAGAGCAACACAAAGAGCAAGAACCAGAGCCAAAAAGGGCAGCAAGTCCTGCACCAGAGGACACCACAAAGTTTGAGAAAACAAGAGAACAGGATTTTGAAGAAACCCTTCTACCTCTACACAGCAAGAAAAGGCCGAGACATCCACAAAGCCTCGGAATGACAAAGCAGAAGCAAGCCAACCACAGCCTCAAGGGCAAGAACAACCAGCCGCCACGACGCAACCGAAAGAGACACAAGAGACTACCGAGACATCTAGGTAGCTAGCAAGAAATGAAGATTGGCAATCAAATGATGAGGTAATCCTGCAAGTCAACGAATATGCAAGGCAAATGCAGGACATGACGGAAAGACTCCGATCAGCAACACTTAGTTGTAGCACAAAGGCTAAAGAACTAGAGATGGTGATTGATACTCTCCAAGGAGAGTTAGACGACAGATTAAATGTCATCACCAATCTACAAAATCAAGTGCATGAATTGAAAGTTGAAGCAAGAGATAAACAACAGAAGGAAGTGGAGGAACTCGGTGACCTACTTACTGTCAAATGCTTGCAAAGCCAAAGATGAACAACTGATAGCAGTTACAAAAGAACTTCTAACTACAACCTTGTCAGTCCAAAAACTCAAGTACAGTTAGATGTAGGGAACGCCTCCTTGCAATACTCAGAGCAGAGAATAAATGATCAGGCAACTTTCTTCCGGCAAATACGAGAAAATCTCGCAGTAGCCTCGATCAAAGGAAAAGACGATATCTACAAAGCATTAGAGAAAAAGAACAAAGACCTCGAGCTGGAGCTTAAACTGGAGCAGTCTCAGCGCAGAGACCTGGCTTTGATGCGGGTGCAACGAGAAGAAGAGCTGCTAAAAGAAATAGCTGATCTTAAAGAGTCAACCAGCTGCTGAGAAATGGATGGCCAGAAACTCAAGAAGAGGTGGGAACTTCAGAACATACACAAATAGATATCCCCCCAGTTTCTTTCACTAAGATGGAGACACAGCCAGCAGAAGGACTAGGTGGCGAGGATGAATTTCAGGTACAAATAATAGAAACTGGTACAGTGCCAATGGTCCAGCTGTCAAAAGCTGAGGAAGATGCACTGAAAGAAAAGATTACACAAGAGGTGGATGAACATTCGAAAGCAGTGATGGATTGGGAGTTGAGAGTTCTTCACTCTGTCAACATTACACAACTCATTCCCATTCAAATCAATGCGCAATGGCATCAGCAATCCCTGCCATATCCTTTGATAAAGGTGGAGTTGCTCCAAGTCAAAGAGATGATTTACAAAGACATGCAAGTAGAAGGTGCAGATGAAGACCACCCAAAGTGGAGGCTGAGCTGGTTGAACAAGAATCCAAGGTATCTGATTCTATTCACAAGAGCACCTGCGACACTTCAAAAGGATCCCACTTTTTATCATGTACCAAGAGTAAGGACCTAGCAAGCACATGAGGTAATAACAAAGAAGCGGCCAACCTGGCTGAACTACTTGAGGTTTCCTGCTCCAGAAAAGGGACCATCAACAGAAGAATACATGGTGAAAATCCTAACGAGCACCATGTCATTCTTCCAAAGTCTTTTGGATCTATCATGTACGATACTATATAAAATCTGTCGAATGCTGCTCACCTGCATCAAAGTTTTTCATGAGCTAGAGCAAGCAGGCGCCCCATGGATGTCGTTTCTCGAGGGTAATAAAGGTTTATGCTACAATCTTAATGGCCAACGTTCCAAAGAATTCCTCTATGGCTTCTACGCCAGATGTATGTTCTTACCTTCTCACAATATGTTGGCGTTTGGGGAAGCGTTTTACACAGGGTTCTTCACTTGGCGAACGAATATTTGGGCCAGTGATCAGCAACCTGACTTCAAGATTTGTAGGCTACTCAGTAGTGGAGCTTAAAACCAGAGTCACTATGCAGTTTTTACAGGTGCCAGATTAAGAGAGAAAGATCAGATACAAAAATACCCTAAATATGCTTGAAAACCGCCTCGTCAGCCGTCAACCTAAAGACTATTTCAACCCATAAAGCTGTGTCAAGGGACGACACAGGCGAGGAGGGGGGAATGTTAGCAGCAAGCTAACTCGGATACCATTTTTTTGGGAGCTCTCATTGTAAAAACACTTATTATTTTTTATAAATTGAGAATATTGTAACTCCTATTTTTCGGGTAAACCTTGTAATTGATGAGCCGCAGCTACAATCTTCTAGATTGTATCAACCTGTCATTACCTATCTTTAGTTAGAGCTCCAAATTACTATTTTTGACCACCAAAAACCTTGGCTAAGGTATAAAAGCCAATTTTTATAAGTTATTATTAAGTTTTGGATAATGAAATACACGGCGTGAGCTAGCGGCATTGACTTCTCTCCTTCTCGCGCTTCCTACTTCATCCCCAGTTGTCACATTGCAGTCGCGTTTGTTGCATTGCAACCGTAGGTAAGAGCTCTATGCATTGATGTAAACACTTCATGGTATTTTGTAGCTTTTGGCGTCGCCAATCTGCGGCCTAATTTCATCATAAGTAGGAATTTACACTTCAAAATTGAAAACTAAGCATAGGTGGGGTATTGGGGCATCATTGCTAAGCATTTAGGTACATTTTGGGTTGAAAACGACTAGGTCAAAAATCCATTGTTGTTAATAATTGTAATTTTGGCACTTGACCTTAAGTGGGATACTATACCATAAGCATGTGTGCTTAGGTCTTATAAACATGTCCTAGAAGTTCCGTTACGTTTGGATGTAATTTGATGCTGGAACGGATGTGATTTGTTTGCCGATGAGCGATTGGCTTTTGGTGATTTCAGTCACTTGAGTGTAGCTTGAGGTAGATGCGAGTTGTTTGTTGTTTTTCGAGAGATTTACAACCTTTTGTAGCCTCTATGTACTAGTCGAGTCAGCTTCGTCCCATGGATTGATAGTTTAATCATGGTTCTCGCTAAATCTGCAATAAGATAGGAGTGAGGTTAGACACCCGTCCCACAAAAGACCACATCCAGTTTTGGAGCAACAACCACCACTCCCAAGAGCAAGACCAATAGATGTGAGGTATATGCCCACTGTGGAAGGACCGAAGGAGCAAGCCTTAGTGCCTATACCTATCTATTATGAAGAACCAAGTGGTACTATGTCTTGTTGTGCATACTACCCACCATAAGAGGTGAGAGCGCCAGAACCATGGAGCATGATCGGCAATGTTGGAACATCAACAGCGGCACATACGGCTGGAGAAAGTAGATATAGTTTGGATGAGAGAACATTTTTGTTCATGGCAATGGGGCGACGATGTAGTTAATTCTTTCATCACCTTGATTATCCCAAATCTCCATCACAGAGTGGCCAAATTGAATTATACAAAGCTGTAGAATCCTCTATTGCATGGCCCTTCCGACCATATCCACCACAATAGCCCCATTCCTGCTCTTATATACTTTGCTAGGATCATGCTCTTATGATCCCCAAGGTGTACGTGGTGTGCCAATCGGTGACCTATCTACTGAAGAGAGTGGTGGACTCTCTCTCGGTGGTGTGGATTTATTGGTAGAATCGCTACCACAACAACCACCACCTCTAGAACAACGCCTACATCGTCTCGAAGATGAACCAGCCTACCTAAAAAGATCTATGAGGGAGGCGTCGACCACCCATGGACATATTGCATATTAAGCATTGCCAAAGCAGTACAAAGAACTAATATTTTTGCACCATTGTAAAGCAGCGTACATGCAAGAGTTTGCATCATCTCGCGCTCTTTATCGTTGCAATCATGTCGTCAATACGAACGGGATGACTGATGTTGGTTTGCAGTGTTGCCTTGAATGTTGTCGCCTTCTAGGTTTTCAATAATAGGATCCATGTCAAAGAACGTGTCTAACATATGTTCCACCTCTACTTCTTGGAATGTGGAATCGGGTATTGGTGGGGTGGACTCCATCGATGGCTATTTGTTTTTTATAATCGCCTTCTCTGGGATGAAGTTGGAGCAATATCTACTTGCAGAGGTTAATCTACTGCCTCCAGACCATGAGATCAATAGCGCAGTCTTGTAGTTGCTCTATGGGAAAGAGAACGTTAGTGCATATGTGTTGATCGCAGATTTTGCATTTTCTAAAGTTCTGATGCTTGCAATGAGCACAAGGACACGCCATCCTATTGTCCATACTTTATCTACCAATGATGGAGCAAATGAATAAATCATTCTTGTTATAAGTACACATCACTAACTACATGACAATATATGACAACCTCACATTCTCTAGCCATGCCCGATCCCCGCACACCTTGGTCTAGAGGTGCACGGAGATCAAGACCATGGGGTAATAATCTCGTCTTTATTGGTCAATGATTGTATATTAGGGTTTTTGAAGTTTGTGGACGCTATTGAAGTCGGATTGCGTTATTTTACTTCGTTTGTCGAAGTGCTTTTGTGTTTTTGAATTACGGAAGCCACTTCTGAAGGCTGTTGCATTTTTTAAGTTCGTTTGTGGTTTTTCTACCATTTGCCACTAACTCTAACAACCTCACAATCTATAGTCATGCGTGATCCCTGCACACATCGGTCTAGAGGTGCACGGATATTAGGACCGGGTCCTGCAAAGCTTGCCAAGCTCCCCTTGCACAGGTCGCTACACACGCGGGTAGGGGGCGTGCACGATGCCGGGGCTCGGAGTCGAGATGCCTGAGCTCTGATACCAATTGTTGTGTGTGTGTAGCGCGTGTGCGGAGTGTGTGCAAGAGAGGGGAAGAAGAGAATGGGGAAGGGGATGATACACAGACAGCCTGTGTTGGGTTAGTGGAGTTGGCACAAGTGACTGAATTCCCATGAGGGACAGACTCGAGAGAGGTAAACAATTCACGATGTGAGGTAATGTGCTTTGTAGCACCACTGTCGAAATACCACACATGTGAATCTGCAACAACTGACAAGCATGCATCATGGATAGCAGGATTGTAAGTGCACTCTGCGCTAAAAGCCCATTCTGCATCAACATCAGCATCACAATCTCCTTTCACAGAAGACTCAACAATGGCTGCATTTGTAGTGGAACCAGCATTTGCAGTGGAACCACCCTCTTTCTTCTTAGCCTCTTTGGCCTTCAACTTAGGACACGACTTGATCAAGTGATCATTGGCTTTACAATAATGGCAACGCATCTTCTTTTTGCCCTTATCACCAGAATTGCCAGACGAAGTGCTGCTAGCAGAAGCATTAGGAACAGAATTTTTGCCACTCGCAGCAGAACCATAAGAAGTGGCTGCATTACTGTTACCACCCTTTCTTTGAGAAGCAATAAAAACCTGTTCAACTGCACGCTGCCTAGTCCTGTTTTTTCTAGAAAGTGACTCTTGCAACAGCAATGTGCATAATGCATCAAACTTGACAACTTCAGGATTTCCTTGGGTCATGAGTCTCCAAGTACACCAAAAGTGTGGTAGGAATCTGGTAAGGCATCAAGAACAGTCTGCACAAGGGAACTGTCCGAAATGACTTCACCTGCAGAAATGAGTTGCTCATTGATATCCTTGACACTAGCAAGGAAAGTGTCCATATCATCTTCCTCATGCATAATCTTCGACTCTAGCTCTTTACGCAGCAAAGAAATTTTAGCCTCATTGCGGCTTGCATAAAGACCTGCTAGAATATCCCAAGCCTGTTTTGCAGATTTTGTTGAATGGATGTGAGGAATAATGGTGCGCTTCACAGACAACGCAATCAATGCATGAGCCTGTGCATCCTTAACATCCCAACGAGCTTGTTCTGCCTAGGCAAAACAACTCTAACAGCTGCAATCCTTGCAGCAAGACCTGCAACATCCTCAACATCGCCTACATCTTCAGAACCAGGAGGTACATCAATGCCCTGCACAATGTTCCAGACACCTTTTGACACAAGAACATGTTGCATCATATAAGCCCACATAGGGTAGTTGTCCCCATCCAACCTGTCCTCAGCAGCAAACATCTTGAACACATCTGTGTTGTTGTTGTCAGCCATGGTAAATGCTGCACCTGATGTGAAAACTGCCCGAAAATAGGAGAAATGGAGCGGGAACAACTTGTGCTATATAGCACAAACCGTAGAAGACTATAAGGCACCTGTTATGCAGAAAACGGCACTGACAGAAAATCTGCACAAAATGACGAAATAGCTTGTGCAGTACTGCCTGTAGTGGAAACGGAGGCCGAAATGAGCCCAAATCAAAATTCTGAGCAGACCGAGCTCGTCGAGCTCACCCAAAATATTTGTCGACCTGCAAACGCTCGCCAAAGCTCACTAAAATCGGAAAAAGTGAGCAGGGGTGTGCTGGAGCAGCTGGCGACTAAGCCCGGGAGGACGTGACCTGCTCTGATACCAATTGTTGGAATTAGGGTTGCAGAGAAACACACACAGCTTGGAGAAGACGAAGGAAACTCAAGGCACACAATAGAGAGTGTGTTACTTAGTGTGCAATGGAAAGATAGATAGCCCTAGAGTGATGGGCGTATCCAGTTCAGGGAGTTGGAAAGATTGTGCTCACTGCTGCTAATGGCAGTTCCTTCACACTTGTTGATGCACTTTATGTACCTGGGATCAAGAAGAATCTCTTGTCTGTATCCGCACTTGCTAGACTTGGACTTGTAGTCAAATTTGTGGATGACAGATGTACAGTTCATGATCTCAGTTTTGGTGATGAAATTGTTGCATCTGGGCTTTTGTGCCGTGGGCTGTATAAGCTCACTTTGTATGACAAGTGTGGACAAAATTTTGCAAATGCTGTTGCAGATTCAAGGGCTATTTCAGATGCAAAACTTTGGCATGCACGTTTTGGTCATCTGAATTTTGCCAGTTTGCTGCGTTTGCAGAAATCTGATATGGTTGCTTCTTTGCCGCCTCTTGAAGCACCTGTCAAACATGTTTGTGAAGGCTCTATTTTGGGTAAAATGCAGCGTTCTAAGTTTCCAAAGGATGGTTCAGTTAGGGCCACATGCAGGTTGCAGCTTGTGCATAGTGATGTTTGTGGGCCCATGCAAACTCCGTCCTTGGGCAATTACCTGTACTTCGTGACTTTCATTGATGATTACTCCAGGCATGCATGGGTATTTCCGCTTAAAGCGAAGTCCGAAGTTTTTATGTGCTTCAAACAATTTTTGGCTATGGCTGAAAATGTCTCAAAATGTACTATGGGCACCCTCCGTTCCGATCGAGGGGGGGAGTATATGTCTCATGAATTTAATGCATTTCTGGCTAGTCGTGGGATAAAACACCAATGTACAGTGCCTTATACACCTCAGCAAAATGGTGTTGCTGAGAGGGAAAATAGGTCACTAACGGAAATGGCACGATGTATGGTCAAAAGTCAAGCTTTGCCGCATTCTTTTTGGCTTGAGGCCATCATGTGTGCCACTTATGTACTTAACAGGTGTCCTACGAAAGCTTTGCAGTCTATTACTCCATATGAAGCATGGCATGATAGAAAACCTTCTATTGAGCACATGCATGTTTTTGACTATTTGGCATATGCTTTGGTGCCACAAGTGCAGCGCAGAAAATTGGATGATAAGGCTGTCAAATGTATTTTTGTTGGTTATAGTGCTGAAAGCAAAGGTTACAGGTTGTATCATCCGCAAACAAAACGTATTCTGGTTTCACGGGATGTAGTGTTTGTGGAAGATTCTGTTCAGCCCTTGCTATCATGTACTAGAGACAGTAATGTAAGCTCACAGGACATTTATGACACTTTGTTGCCTCTTTTCAGTGGTGGAAATACAAATGTAAGTTCCAATGAGGCAAATGTACAGCCTATGGGGGTTTCTGAAAATGTTTTAGAATAGCCTATTACTGATGCAGATGTACATGATGTACTTGATGAGGAAAGGGCTGAAAATGAGCAGGCTAGAGGTATGCCAAAATGGCTGGTGCACACTTTGCGTGACAGTAAATTGGATGCACCTTTATCTAGTCGTACTCGTTCAGGCTCTCGCCATGCATCTTATGCATCAGATTGTTATGCTTTGGCTGTGTCTAGTTTACATGATGTTGAGGAGCCTCTGTCTTTTGATGAAGCACAGAATTCAGAAAATTGGATTGCTGCCATGAAATCAGAATATGATGCACTTATAGAGAATGACACATGGACTTTATGTGATTTGCCTCCTGGCAAAAAGGCCATTGGTACGAAGTGGGTTTACAAGTTGAAACGCAAGCCGGATGGTGAGATCGATCGCCATAAGGCTCGACTTGTTGCAAAGGGTTATGCACAACAAAAAGGCATAGATTCTGAAGAGACTTTTGCTCCCACTTGTCGTATGACTACTGTGCGTTTTCTATGTGCATTGGCAGCTCATTTTGGTTGGGATGTACATCAATCAGACATTGTTACTGCTTTCTTGAATGGTGACATATTTGAGGAAGTTTATGTAACGCAGCCTCGCGGTTTTGTCATAAAAGGACAAGAGGACAAAGTGTGCAAATGTAAGAAGGCTTTGTATGGGTTGAAGCAATCTCCTCGTGCTTGGTATGAGAAAGCTGACACTCATTTGGTTAAACGAGGCTTTCGTAACAGTCCAACAGAAAGCACATTGTATGTAAAGCGTGAGGATGATGTATTTCTCATTGTGGTTCTTTATGTTGATGATTTGCTGATCACTGGACCAAATGAGAGACATATTGCTGAATTTAAGGCTGATTTGAATGCCACTTTCAAGATGAAAGATTTGGGGCTGTTGCATCATTACTTGGGTATACAGTTTAAGCAGTGTGATGGTGGTATTGCCTTGTGTCAGAAAAGTTACATAGAGACATTGCTATGTAAGTTTGGACTTGAGGATTGCAAACCTATTGCCACTCCCATGGAAACAGGTTTGAAGTTGAGTCTACATGATGCTGGCGATCCTGCTGATGTCACTCTTTACCAAACTACTGTTGGCTGCCTCATTTATGTATGCAACACGAGGCCAGATATTCAGTTTGCAGTCTCCCAGGTCAGCAGATTTATGCATAGCCCAGGGTCTAAGCATTGGCAGGCTGTCAAGAGGATTTTTCGCTACCTTAGTGGCACTTTACATCTTGGCTTGTTTTATCCCAAGGGGGGATCATTGCCGCCAGACTTACATGCTTTTTCGGACTCAGATTGGGCTGGTTGTTTTGACACGCGAGTGTCCACAAGTGGTTTTTGTTTCATGCTTGGCAGTTCATGTATATCATGGTTGAGCAAGAAGCAACCTACTGTGGCCACTTCGAGTTGTGAGGCTGAGTACAGGGCAGTCTTCACAGCTACGGTTGAGTGTGTATGGCTCAGACGCCTTATGGCTGACTTGGGTGTTGGACAGGACACTGCCAACACTATCTACACTGACAGTCAGAGCGCATTGGCAGTTGCGAGGAACCCAGTTTTTCATGCTCGCACAAACCACATTGAGGTGCATTACCACTATGTCAGGGAGAGGCTCTCAGCAGGAGAGATCAGCTTGGCTTATGTGCCAACACAGGACAACCTTGCAGATCTTTTCACAAAGGCATTGTCTCGTGAGAAGCTTGAAGCTTTCCGCAAAGCTTTGGACTTACTCCCCTTTGTGGACTGATCCTGTCCTCAGGGCATGGCACTTCCCTTTACTCATGTGCCAGCTCTCGTTCACCGCATCACTCCAGGGGGGATTAGTTACCATATACATGTGGTAGTGATGTGTGTGAACACACTAGGACCGCCGGGGCATTTTTTCCCTCTTTAGGAGGTTTTTTCCCCCATGCATTGTATATACGCCCATCACTCTAGGGCTATCTATCTTTCCATTGCACACTAAGTAACACACTCTCTATTGTGTGCCTTGAGTTTCCTTCGTCTTCTCCAAGCTGTGTGTGTTTCTCTGCAACCCTAATTCCAACAGCCACTAAGTGACTAAATAACAAAACTAGCCAAGCCGCGTGTAGGACTAAGCGGGCTCGGCTGAATGATTCAATACATAAGTAGCTAGCTCTAATTAAACAGCTAACCTTCATCAGTCTAAATGCAAACCAATACTAATCGATGAAACACCTTATTACCTAAATGGTTAGTGTTAAAGAGCTAAACCTATTATGAAAATAGTCCAAAGTGAACAAGTACGTCCGATCGACATAATGTCGCTTTGTCTTAAGTGATCGACATAACAACGTCGATTGACGATTTGGAAATTAACAAATAAACCTAATCAAACTAAAGGTACTTAAAATCTAACACTATAAAGTTTCTAATTTACATTTACAACACCTACGATAAGTCACAATTAAAAAAATAAGAATATAATTTTTTAATTTCTAAATGTATTTACACAAAAATAACAAAACTAAATATAAAATAACATAAGTTAATGTAAATCTTTCTTTTAATGATAAAATATCGTTATATTTCTTTGTTAATGATGTTTTGTAATTAATGTTATTTATAAAATAACAAAAGTTAAAATTTTATTTTTATTTTTGAGTTGAAAAATATGTGTGTGTGTTATATATAGTTTGTTTATATTGTTTAGTGTGGATTTTTGCTTACTTGTGTCATAACAACTAATATCTAATACTCTCAAATGATTTATTCATGTTAAACTTATCATTTAATATGGGGAAGTCCCAGGGGAGTAAAAGCTAGAATATTGGTAAGGCTGCCCGACCGGTCTCTATCAAGGATCCAAAGGAGGGAAAATAGGGATCCAAAGGCGGACAGCCTGCAAAAGAGCAATGTGCTTCAATGGGGCTTAAACAACCTAAGGTTCAGCTCCATTAAAACTTCCATAGGCTAAGGTTCCAAAAATTAAATCTTTTATCCAATGGCCAAAGCAAGGGGAAATTGGATGGTCATGGGAAGAATAAAAAGTCTTCCCATATCCCTACGAAGGAGGAGGCAAGCCCATTTTGTAGGGGATGAGAGAGAAAGACACACACACACACTCCAAGGCTCCCCCTTTACACAAAGGGAATATTGGACACATGTCAAGCACCTACCCGAGTTGCCCCCAACCTCCCCTCAAATCCTATTGGATGGCCATAGAGGTGGACCAATGAGAATTAGGCTAGAGTAAATTTAGTATAATCAATTTAAAAATTCTTGATAAAAGAGCCAATAGAAATCAAGCTCCCTAGAAGACTATTGGACATTCTACCAAGGGATCCAATGAGCATCCAACAGCCCGATGGCTTACCTGATTCCTATTGGCCAGAACACAAAAAGGTCCAATGAGAGTTTAGATAAATTATTTTAAAACCTAAAGCTCTCACAAAAGGGGAAAGGGGGACACTTGTTAAAAGGCTATCAGCTATGCTTCTAATTTGTGATTGGCTAAGCTTTACAGGAGCCAATGGGAGGCCAGCATGAGCATTTAGCAAGAGGGGTCGACCAAGATGAGAGAGGGGGCTGCATTTTACCCTAACACAATGCTACACACACCCACACAACTCATGTGTGCAAGAAGAACTCTATCTTCTTCTCCAATCATTGAGAAGTAGAGGCCTACTCCAACAACTCTTGGCTATGGAATGCAAATCCAACCAAGAGCCAAGCTTCAATGGCATGCTCATCTCCTCTACCATGCTAATTACTAAGCTAACCTATGCTATTAGAGGGATTATGTGAGGAGAATACTTATTCCTTGTAAGATATCTCTTCTTCCTCTCAATCTTCTCTCATTCCCTACTAGCTCTCACAATTTTTGAAGGTGTGTGAGGTCTTGGGACTGAGGCTAAGGACACTAGGTGTGATTTCCAAGCATAATTTGGTGCATGAAGCTTCCATCTTCATTGCACCAGCGAGTTTTATGAACAAAAGAATTGTATTGTATAAAAGTCTCCTTTGATGGGAGAAGCTATAATACAAAGCCTTTATGGAGGGGGGACCGACTCCATGTAAATCAGGTCCTCAACTGTGTATTGTTCTATTTCTCTCTCTTTTCAAGTATTGTCAATCCAAATTAGCTAGGTGTAATTGCTATGTTGCTTTCTCAATTAAGTACTCTCTCTATGCTCATTAGGAACTTGTTCTTAATGAAATACTCACTATGTTATCAATTTCCGCTACACACAAGTTTTTAGTGCATTAAATGTTACATTGGTATCAGAGCTATTGGTTTCTCTTTTCTTGCTCAAACGGAGAGGTCCTCAAGCTTGCTACAAATGGTTGGTGTTATTAATTGCAAAAGAGTAAGTAGATAGGGATACTCTGCCTGTCGCGATGCCGCAGAAGATGCCTCCCATATTTCCTTCTTCCATCGTTTGCTTGCTAATCTCATTGCTTGGCCAATCTGACTGTCTTTGACACATTCCTTTCCGTGTGTTCTATGCATAAGTTTTCGATAAGTCCATTGATGTAGTTCCTCCAAACTGTTGGCTTTGTTTGCACCACCTCCGTGACGAGTGTGGCTGAAATAGCCAGTACGGGCTTGGTAGTGAGTTTTCTCCATACCTTGTGTAGACCATATAGCCAAGCTACCATACTGCCTAGCAAACCAAGGCATGTGGTTGCATATGATATGCTGCAAAAAAGACCAGCCTATTGTTTATATGTAAATATATAATCACAATTTTATCAAATAAAGTAATATACCATGTAATGAGTTATGTGTTGATTTGTCCATGCAGCTATAAAAGACCTGTGGAAGGTCTCCGGAGCGTCTTGAAACAATGTATAGTCAGTATCTCTCCAAGTATTGAGCTCACAAAACTTGAATATGGAATCCAAACTTTTCCACACGTTCACTTTGCGAGTCCTTGCTGCAGCATTGTCTGCGTGGTCAACCACTGCATTGTGCAGGTTTCTCCACCAGTTGTTTCTCAATGTCAACCTTTCCTGAGCACTTTGGCTTTTGCGTTGTCTGCCACTTGTTGGCATCGACAAGAAGAGACGGGCTTTCACACCACCAATAGACAACTTCTTTGGCACATCTCGACCATTCTTAGACCTCTTCTCGTCCTGCTCTATTTTCACATGTCCTACATGCAAGCCCATATATGAGAAAACTGTTTCCAATGATAATATAGCCCTTTGTTTTGCTGATGCTGGCCGAGTGGTCCAAGCAAAACAAATGTACAGAAACATAAGTTTCTCAATGATTCTGCAGAGTGCATGCATCGTGCAAATATGTACTCTGGATACTGGAATATCCAACACTGGGCGAAAGTTAAGGTCCTGCAAGTGCCTGTCCAGTGCTCTCCTCCAATTTCTTTTGTCAAGACCAATGACTCCTCCCATGCAATACAAACAAGGGCTTTTACTTGTTGCTCCTTTTGAGATGTTGTACATACACTTTAGGGTTTTGAGATCTCCAGCCATATGCCACTCTACTGTGTATGAACCCATGCCTAATACATCGAGTGTCTTTCCATTTCTCTGTTCGCTTATGACTTGATGAATACTTGTTTGATGGAAAACCCATTTAAGAATATCGAAATTCTCTGCAGGCACCTGAAATGGGAAAACCAAACCAATCAAATGAAACATGTCTAACCATTTTTTTAAGCAAAAACTTGTTGATATCAAACATTGAATGTGGCTAATAAGAAAATATTGTTTTCGGATTGCACGCTAAAGTTTCTAGGGTCGTCTGAAGCAATGCTTTCATCTAATGCTCTATTCATAAGTGTTATTGTGACACGCTCAACCTTTGTCTCTTTCACTAGCTCGCACTCATCCAGTTTAAGCACAAACTTCAAAACTCCATTGCATTCCTCTTGAGAAACCTCGAACAATTGAACAATATATGTCTGCAAAGCTACTAAATCATAAAATATATTATTGTATTTGTCATAGACCACTTCCTCTGCTGATGGCAATCTGTACATTGCTTCAATGTGAAAAGGAGTACCCAATGTCCGAAGCACTTCCTGGTTGACCTCCAGTCTTAGCTTTCGAATGGAGAAAGGATTTGGCAACAACGTGTGCTTGAGATTGAACTTTTTACTTTGTTACTGCATAGTTCTGTAAACAGAAAATTAAGTAAATGGACTATTTCCAAGTTTTCAAATGCTACATATATCCAATATACCTAAAAATTGCAGACATTTGATTTGACAGGTGAAGACAATTGATTCAAACACCAGACATATCTAAAAATTGCAGAATAACCTTTGTTGGATATTCCGGCTTCATCCAGAATTGACTGAACATCACGTGTTTGGAGTTGATTTTGTTTCAAAAGAGTGTCAAGTTGCTTAGCAACAATCTTGCAGTAGCGCTTATCGTCCAAAAGTCCGGCGACATCTTTGCGTTTTAGTATGAGACCATAAGGAACTGAAGAAGTTGGTGTGTTGCTGTCAATATTTGACTGAGGATGTAGCAACGATCTAAGCATAAATATGAAAAGTAAGATATAAAACTACAAATGTAAAGATGAATTAAACCTGCTTGAATGATAATCTTACTTGATTGCTTTAACCCTCTTCTTCAAACCCCCATAACCAACCTTCAGCTGCTCAATGTCTGGTAAGCGTCGTTCTCTTAATCGAAGACCCAAGACAGTATTTTTTTCTCTGAGATCCTGCGTGAGCTGCGTGATGCTTTCATCCTTGCCTTTCAGTTGCTGAGCGCACTCTGTCACAGTTTGCTTCAAGCAAAAGTTTTCTTTGTGTGCAAGGTCTCTCTCAAGCTTAAGAATATCACTTCTGGCCGCCAAATGCTTCGTGTAGCCATATAAACCAGAATAACCGTCTCCTACGTAGTCCAGCAATGACGTTATGTTTCTGAACGGTGGAGTTGAGTTGGTGATAGGAGGCTCGGGATACATCTTGCCATCCACCCAAAGATCGACGCTTTTTTTACCTTGAAATCTGAAGTTCTCTTTTGAAGCTTCGGAAAGGATGCCTCGCTTATTCTTCTTCTGGAGGGGCTCGTATTCTCTGGACAGTTCGATATGCATATGATACACATCGTTTTGACTCCTCGTCTGAGTTCTGTGTGAAGATGATAATGACATTGAGACGACTTGGTGAATGAGAAAGCTCAAAACAGAGGAGAGCGCAAGAGTGGAGCAAATGGAAGAGAGCTCAAGGGAAGAGATTGCGCGCAGGTGAAAAGCAAGAGAGACGCGAAACTGATGAGAAGAATAACATTCAATGCACCTCGTTGAACGCCAATCTTAGTTTTGAAAAATCCAAAAGATTGAGATAATCGGCGTTCAATTCGGAGCCGTCGTATGTTATCATTGTCTGAACACTTTTTGGGAGTTTTAATAAACGTACCCCCCAAATCTTATATCCGAGTTTTTTTGAAAGTGATTATCAAAAATGAAATTAGGGACTTTTTATTATCTCTCTCTAAGGTGACTTGGCATTTCTTACAAGGCCCATTTTTTAGTCCAAACTTTTCCTAATGAGCAGCAACCCTTTTTGCCTTTCCTGTGAGATGGATATAACAGTAGTAAGGGACTTTTGGATCTTCTTTCTTTAACCTCAAAATGTACTTTCCCCATAGAAGTATGTACAACATCATTGTACGCATACTCTATAAGAGGTACGTACTTCTATCATTGAGGACATTGATCTACTTCCATGACATAGGCTTTTAGTATATCAAGAATCGTTAGATTAGTTATTTCACTTTGGTCATCCGTTTGTGGATGATAGGCCGAAAGAGAAATTTAATCTACTTCCTAGATTCTCAAAGAGACCTTTCTAGAAATTACTGGTCATTCTAAGATCTTTGTCCAACACTATGGGTGTTGGAAATCCATGATTCTTGAGAAGTTGAGATCTGAAGAGGGTTGCCATTTGATGTGCCTTAATAGCCTTTTTGACAGGCATATAGTGTGTTTTCTTGTTAAGCCTGTCGACTGAAACAATCCCAAGTTGCTTCCCTCGATCAAATTTCAACTTTTGGTATACCACGCATTTTGAAACATACTCTTGTATGTTTACTTTCCATGGTAGACCGACAAAAATACATTTCTACTCCTTGAAGGTTAAATTATGGATTCCCTCTTTGCCCCACATAAGGAGAACTATGGGATTCATACATGACTTTCTTATTGTATGGGTGAGTAACACATAGCCTATTGCCGTTTGAAAGATAACCATCCTTTAAGGTGAATGGTTCTTTTTTCTTCCCTATTGCAAAATTTGTAATTACGTACTTAAAGTTTCAGTTAGTAGCATACCCATCTATCATAAAAGATAGATCATTGTGAGTTGCTATAACCACCACATTTACCCTTGGTCGTTGTGAGAGTGCATCGACCACTTGATTGTGCTTGAAAGCAATGTGAACAATATGAAATTTAAATTGCAAAAGAAAATTTGGCCACCTCATTTTTTTTGTCAGAGAGCTTGGTTTGCATCATGAAGTTCTTGAGGTTTTGTGATCCATTCGTAGGATGAGTGAAGTCCCCAAGAGATAGTGTTTCCACGTGTTTAGGGCATATAGAATAGCTAGTAGCTCTTTTTCATATTTGCCCAATACTCACTTATCATAGTTGAGTCTTTGACTCTCATATGCTATGGCATGTCCTTCATGAATCAAAATAGCTCCAAGTCAATTACCACAAGCATCACATTGGACCTCAAATGGCTTTGAGAGATCTAGTAGTGTGAGCACACGTTGAGAGATAAGATTCTCCTTAAGCTTCTTGCACTTTTGCAGTCCATGAATACCTAACGTTCTTTTTTATTAAGTCATGTAATGGGCCTACTATTAACGAAATTTTTTCTATGAAGCATCTACAGTATGCACACATACCTATGAAGCTTTGTAACTCCTTTAGATTCCTTGGATTAGGCCATCTTTTTATTATCTCTAACTTTGTTGGAGCCAACGGGTGCCATTGTTAGAGATAATGTGACCTAAATATTGAGTCTTTTGTAGGAAAAATTCACTTTTCTTTTGTTTAATGAAAAGTTTATTCTCTCTCACAACTTGAAAGATTACCTGGAGGTGTCGCTTGTACTCCTCAAGAGAATTTGAATGGCCTAAAGATTTTTTTCCATCATAAGTTTGAATGTGTCTGGAGCATTTGTCAGGCCAAAATTTGTAAATTATCAAATCGATCTTCTACCCGCGGCACGGGAAATCTATTTTTGAAAGTGATCTTATTTAGTTCTCTATAGTCGACACACATGTGATATGTGTCGTCTTTCTTTTGCACTAAAAACAATGGTGAACAAAATGGAGAGGAGCTAGACCTCACCATCCCCTTTTTCACCAATTCATGCACTTGCCTCATGATCTCCTCTTGTTGAGCTTGTGAAACTCGATAAGGAGGCTTGTTATTTAGACGGGTACTCTGGCTACAATCAAATCACAATTGCACTAGAGAACCAAGCTAAAACATCCTTTACAACCGAATTTGGAGTGTTCGCATTTCGTGTTATGGCTTTTGGCTTAACCAATGCCCCTGCTACCTTGATTAATAAACACTGCTTTTTAGAGAATATTTGAGGGAGTTTTACGAGCCTTTCTTAGATGACCTTTGTGTTTATTCCTCTTGGAAAGAACATCTATCATGCTTACAAAAAGTGTTTGAGAAGTTCAGATTGTATCGCATCTCCATAAACCCTTTCAAATGCCAATTTTAGGTTAAACATGGAGTCATTTTAGGGCATATAGAGTCCAAAAATGGGATTTTCACAGATGAGAGAAAAATTAAGGTCATTGCTGAATTGCCACCACCTACAAACTATAAAGGAGTTCAAAGGTTCATGGGCCATGTTGGGTATTAATGACAATTTATTTTAAACTTTGCCAAGATAGATCTTTCTTTGTACAAGCTTCTTATTGAGTTCCAATGGACTGCAGAGTGTGACCATGCTTATGAGTCTTTAAAAAAGACCTTAACAAGCGCTCCTATTCTACGAGTGCCCGATTGGAATGTAATTTTCCATGTGCATATTGATGCATCGAACTTTTCTATTGGGTGTGTTATAGCTCAACCAAGAGAACATAAATTGGACTACCCCATTAGCTTTGCAAGTCGTCAAATTGAATAAGGTGGAGAGAAACTACACCACTATAGAGCGGGATGGTTTAGGTATGATTTATGCAGTGAAGAAATTCAGCTACTACCTTCTTGCCAACAAGTTTGTTTTCTATGTGGATCATCAAGCCTTGTTGTATCTAGTAAATAAACCTTGTTCCACGGGAAGAATTACATGATGGTTGTTAATTCTCCTTGAGTTTGATTTTACAGGTGTGGTGAGACCCGATAAAAGACATGTCATGGTGGATCATTTGTCTCGCATACCCAATGGTGAAGCCCCTACTGGAGTTGATGATGAATTGCCCGATACTTCGTTATTTCTAGTCGAGAGCATGCCTGAATGGAGTGAGAAGATTGTGAACTTTTTAGTTAATGGTTTTCCACCCAAAGAGCTTCATAAGGATATAGATCCAAAACTATTAAAAGAATGTGAACCTTATTCTCTCATTGCAGGAACTCTCTACATGCTAGGGAAGGATGATATTCTTAGACGTTGTGTCCATGAGGATGAGTATTCGTACATACTGCAAGAAGCCCACATGGGTATAGCCGGAGGACATTTCTCAGGGTAACTAACAGCTAGAAAGGTGTTTCAATCAGGCTATTGGTGGCCTACCTTATTCAAGGATGCATCACTTTTTGCAAAAAGGATGTGATGAATGCCAAAGTTACAAGATCACACAACGAAAAGATAAAATGCCCTTACATACTGTTAAAGTGACTCAACCATTTGGAAAATGGGGTTTAGACTTTGTAGGCCCAATTAGTCCGCAGTTGCACGTAACACTTAATCATGATATATCATCGTAGCTACCGACTATGTGACCAAATGGGCTGAAGCAAAAGAGACACGTAAGGCTGATGCAAGGTCAACTGCCAAGTTTCTCTTTGAGAACATTATTACAAGATTTGGTTGTCCCTTTGAGATTGTGAGTGACAATGGTACTTTATTTTATAAATGGAGTGATAAAAGAACTCACTACCAACTTCATGATAGCTCACCATAAGTCCACACCTTATCATTCACAAGAAAATGGCCAAGCTGAGAGTACAACAAAACTCTCATCTCCATTTTGACAAAGACAGTTGAGTCTCATCGTACAGATTGGGATTTAAAGCTTACATCAGCTCTATGGGCTTATCGTACTTCTTACAAAGTGGCTATTAATTGTACTCCATTCAAAATGGTATATGGCCAAGAAGCAGGTATGCCATGGGAGTTTGTAATTCCTAGTCTGCACGTAGCTTCACAAGAAGTTTGGGATGGTAACCCTTTAGTTGAGCGCTTATACATCCTTGAGAGGTTATCTGAAGAAAGGGAATTGGCTTTGGAGAAAGATAGGAGGAAGAAATGGTTTGACCGTCATCTAAAGAACAAAGATATCAATGTTGTGATAAAATCCTTATGTATGGAGTGCGTAACGAAAAGAAAATTTTGAAATATGCGGGAAAAGGACCATATAGATTATGTGAAATCATCCCACAAGGAACCATTCATGTGGAGACTCTAGATGGAGTTGAAACCATTGGATTCCTCAATGGGATTAAATTTAAAAGGTACTACGATCCTCTAAGCCAGGAGGAATTACAAGCCATCCATTAAAAGAAAGCATCCAAAGAACAGGTAGAGCTTAAAAATGTCCAAGCAAGAGTTGAGGCTCAAGAAAGATAACAACATCTTAGACGCCACGAGAGGCTAATCTGGGAATCACGGAAGTATTTTTTGAAGACACAGATGATGATTCATTGGAATCTGATCCACCTCTACTGATACCCAATTGAACTAAATAGCCTCTATGGGAAAGTACTATATAACACATTATTGGATACAAGAGCTCAACATAATTTGTTATCATATGGAGTGTGGTGTCAGTTAGGGAAGCCACCTCTATCTGAGAGTATTATCCAAGTCAAAGGTGTCAACAAGAAAAAAGCTACGATTTTTGGAATCTGGCATACTTCTGTCAGTTATGACAATGGGGTTGTAGCTCAAGACTTTTTGGTCATGCATGATGGAACTATGGAGGGTAAATAAACCTAGGATGCACGTGGATGATAGCCACCAAATGCACTATTGATCGGGGGACTGGGGGTGTCACAACGCAGAAACCAACTCTTAGCCGTACCGAAGAAAGAAAAATTTGTTTCACCTAGCTCAAGAACAGGGAGGTCAAATGACGCTTCTTGCTCTTCATGTAGTTCCTATACGGAAATAGAAGCTTCGACATAAACTCCACCTACCATTGTACATATCCATATAAACAAGGAAGAGTTTTCAGCTCCCGTTGTAAGTTCACCACCTACAACAACGTTGCAAATAAAATCATGGGTGAGTACCAGACAACCCTTGCAGCTAGATGAAATGCCTAGGGCGGTCAAAAACTATTGGTTAAAACCTTCACCCAGAACAACTTGGAACGATTGGTTTCAAAAGGTGACGATATCATTCCAAAAGGTATGATCTACCCAAGGAAGGGAGGAGTGTTTGCTGACATTCACTTGCTTCCCTTTCAACCTTCCTCCCTGACTTCTCAATCTCCAATCTTAGGGAATGTATATATAAAGCCTTATACTAACAAAGAACAAAAATAAGAAAGTAAAAGAGAAAGAGCCACCAAACAAAAATCTGGAAACCTACGAGTTTTATACATAACACAAAATCATAAAAACACATTATGCACAAAGAAACGAGCCTTATAATATTTGCACTCTAATCATCATCTATCTATGTGTATAGATATGGCTAGTACGCTAGAGTCTTCCACTCCTGCCTTCGGTGAGAGGTACCCTCTTTACTTTTCACAAGTGTTTCACATGGCCTTTTTGGTGCTTTCCTATGAATGGGATTTGGTAGGTACGCTAGCATGTGAGAGGAATTTTGAGGAGTTAGAATTGCTAATACGTCTCTTGACCACAACTAATCCATACTTAGTAGAGAGCATCTCTCCCATTGCACAAGCCTAACCTTTTGACCAAGATGACTATAGACGTCTAGTCACCTTCTTAGTAAACATTGGTGCCTCTAATAATGAAGACGATTTACATGATTACATGGAGGTACATATGGTCTCACGGATAATGACTTTGTTTTTCTCAACGACGAGAATAGGGGTTTAGCCTGAGGGTTCTTCCCCCCCAATCTCTACAATATCCTATTTCCTTGACTCTCTAGATAAGTGGAAATAATTAGGTTAGGGTTCCTTATGTTGTTTAATTGTGTTCAATAGGGGTTGAAAACTCTTCCCACTGATGCGCCTCTGGAAGGTGGATGTTTGGTGGTGACTATTGTGTAGTTTGTGACTACATAAAGATGCTTCAAAGGACAACGAAAATGGATGTTTACATGTTACAACGGATGTTATCCATTATATCAAGTGTAGTGCTTCCTTTTATCTATGCTTTCCACAACTACATGTTTGCACCTTGTCATTTGAGTTTCTAACAATGCATAAAATTTATGAAGTTGTGACATTGACAATTTAGATGCTATAATTTTTTCAAACTTCTCATACCTTGTTCTTCTCTTTGAGTTTGGTCTATTAGTTGGCTTTAAGTAGGTATCAGGACCTTAGGCTAAACTAAGCCACTTAATTGCTGACTTTAATTCCTAAATAGTCTATTAATTGTCGTAACTTTAGTAATGTTCTATGCTATGAGGATATACTTCACTCTAGCTTATATCACCTAAGTGTGACTTGTGTTGTGGAAGTCCATGTGTTCATCTCGTATTTGAGACCTCGAGTCTCCCAGCTGCCGGTATTTGAGACCTCAAGTCCCCCAGCTACTTGTAGCAACTATGACAACAACAAAAAAAAAAAGAGAGAGAGAAAGCAAATAGCACAAACTTCCTTGTATTTTATGTTGATCACATTTAAGTGGTATAAGTGACAAGATCACTAGTCTTTAGACCCCGACGATCATTCCTAGGGTTAACTACTCTTTAGTCGATATTTTTTAATTAACGTGGTTAATCTAGTACTTACTTTAGCCCTAGCTCTTGTGTACTTCTCTTAGAGTCGACCTAATAGACCCTAACTCAATTGCATTTTATTCAGGTACTACGCTTGTTCTAGTTGGCAATGTTAGAATTCATGAATTTGTGTTTGCATTTCCTAAAATATCATGTATGCATCTCACTTATTGCACGCCTGCACATGCTGCCTTTGAGCTTTCACAATGTTGTTTTTCTTCTGCTATAGGTACTCCTATCGTGGGTCCGGATGCTACACTGTTATATTTCGAGGGTGGAATCTACTTCAAGAAGGCAGGCATGTTAACCACCGGCATCCACTTCTAGTAGTCATGGGCCAGGCTTGTTGATCCAATAGAAAAAGGTTAGAGTGATCGTCGATGAGAGGCACACTCTAACTAGAACATTCAAGGGTTATTTGGCTAAGCATGGGTGTCCAAGTGTGAATAGGCGAGCTCATATAAAAGTCACCTAAACCTAGAAATCACTCATTCTCTCATTTGTGCAATTGAAGAGTGCTCTTGCTCCATCTCCAACCTCTTGCGAGTAGGTTGAGCGCGGCACGGCAATAGCTCCCTCTTTTTCGCGGTGAGGAATCCTTCACGAAGGCGAGCGTAGGGCCTTGAGTGACACACCCTTGCTCTCTTGAGCTTGCTAGATTAGTTTGGTTGTGTGCTTGCATCCATTTGTGGCTCGCACACAGTGTACGGCAAGTCCCTTGCTTTGACACATGCAACAGATGCACACAGATGCGTCAAAACTCCTCACATCAATTTCCTACAATTGCATGGGAAGCAAGAAAAAAAAGTTCAAAAGACGCGTAAAAGCAAGATCTTGAGCACAGGATGGGTGCAAGACATAAAGAAGCGGTTTGGGAGATGGGATGCATTACACTTGCTACATGATTCTTAAATTGACTCCCAAGTGAATGAAGCTTTTCTACAACGCTAATGTATTACGGCTGGGGAGAAATCCCGTGGGTAACACTTCATACATTACACCACCCATATTGCCCCCAACTTACAAAATCATGTTCTTCGCTGAAAGAGGAAACCGTACTCACACTTCCATGCTTGAGCCTAATCCCTTGTCAGTGATACGCGCTATCGCAGCCATTCGTCTTAGCTCCCATTTCCTTCAATGCGAGACAAGTCATTGGGGCAATGGAGATGAGTCAAATCGAATGTGCACATTATGCTCACTGCAAGTTCGAGAGTCTAAGTACCACACACTACTAGAGTGCTCAGTTTTTGGTCACATCCAAACTTGCTTCTCTCACATTTTCAGAAATGACTTAGACCTACACAATTTCCTCTCCCAGCCACAGTGTGGTCTCTCCATTGCGACTCTCATCACCACAATTTTGAAGCATCGAGAGTCACTCATCAGCCATACACATACTACATCACATGTAACTTTGGTCCCATAGGTCATATTTGACCTCCAAGGACGATAATAAAATCTATCTATCTAAATCTCTCTCTCTCTCTCTCTCTCTCTCTCTCTCTCTCTCGACTCTCTAGAGAGAGAGAGACACTCTTTAGAGAGAGAGAGAACTCTCTCTCTCTAGAGTCTCTCTCTCTCTATAGAGAGAGAGAGAGACTCTCTTGGCCCCTAGCGCAAGCTCGCTCCTTGGATCCATGAGTTGCGAGAGAGAGAGAGAGAGAGAGAGAGAGAGAGAGAGAGAGAGAGAGAGAGACTCTCTTGGCCCCTAGCGCAAGCTCGCTCCTTGGATCCATGAGTTGCGAGAGAGGGAGACATGGTGACTGAAGAGAGGATACACACTACTGCCTACTATCTACACAATGCAGAAAGGGAAAAATCTCATTCTCTCTCTTATGATGTGCACATGGAGCGTTCATCTTGTGCATTTGGTGAAAAAGAGATCTCCACATCAGCAAGACCCACCATGCCCCTACCCGCAAAGAAACGACTAACAAACGTGGCTACCGCAGTGAGCCCCCCCCCCCCCCCCCCCCCCCCCCCCCCCCCCCCCCCCCCCCATTATGTTCTGCGAATGCTCACTACGTTCACTAGGTGGGATGTATTTTGAAGATTCTGAACATGTTGTAGGCTTGCAAAAGTTGCACCACAGTTGATGTGGATCTCATTGGTTCGTGTGCGCTTTGAACTTTGACGATCAGCAGTACGTCACCTCTATCCCCTGCACGAACGGCCACCGTCATGTGTGCAAAGCAGAGCCGATTTGAGCATGTTCATGGTACGAGTGATCATAGCATGAACGCCTCATGTGCATGTTACATCTCTCTCTCTCTCTCTCTCTCTCTCTCTCTCTCTCTCTCTCTCTCTCTCTCTCTCTCTCTCTCTCTCTCTCTCAGCGTTTGTCTGTCTGCCTCGAACCCTAGGGTTTCTCCATCTTCAACCTTGTCTCCCCCTGGGCGAGGGTAGCCCTATGGGGGGCGTTAACACACAACCCCACCTTGGGACCTAGCCAAAGTCATGTGCTCCTACGCCATGTGCTCTTGCCCGCTATAGACAGCGCCCTGCCTTGCTCTTCTTTGCCAGCTACAGACACACCCTGCTTCTTGCCCGCTACAGACACGCCATGTCTTGCTCGTCTTTGCCAGCACACACGCCCTACCTTCCTGCACATCTCTTCTCTACGCCCTTAATCTTCATCAAACCCTGCCTAGAAGAACAGCTTTTTTAAGGCTCTGTGATTTCGACAGTCTCCCCCCCTCCCCCCCCAAAAAAAAAAAAACAGACTGCTCTCTCTCTCTCACACACAAGCTGCACCAAGCTCCACAACACAGTGTACGGGAAGAATGTCCACCTTCGGCACACCGACATCTCGCCCACGGAGTTTCTTCGCTATGGACGTCGCCCCCCAAAAGGACCCCTCCGCCCGCCAAGAAGCGAGACTCCTGGCTCTTGAGGCCCAAATTCAATTTCTCATAGAGGAAAATGTAACCCTCAAACAACAACTACACAATTTTGAGAGTGTGAAGGAAGCAGAGAGTCAAACCAATCGAACTCTACTCGCAAAAGCACGTGAGGTTGAAGCCTCCCTCACCGAGTTTGTCACAGTTTTTCAAAAGAAATTCCACGAGGTAACACATGGCATCACGAAGAAGATCAACACCAAAATACAGGCAGCCCTTCAGGAATGCCAACTACGAGAATCTATCGGCCTCAAAGTGAGAATCGGAGGACTCAACCCAATAACCATCGAGCCCACCATAGTCTCTGGATTAACGATACGAACAGGCGCATACCACCTGAGCACTGCATAATCACATTCAAGGGAAAGGAGGAGTGGATGAAGCTATTATGCCAATCCCGTCTCCTCAAGGGAACCAAGTTTTGGATCGCAGAGGAACTGACCACCAATCAACTCAAACTCAAGGCAAACGAGCTCAAAGAAAGTACACAAGCTCACAAACAAGGAAAATGGGTGGTCTACCGAGGTGGTAAAGCGATCATCCAAGAGTTTTGGACTCCCAGTTTGGCTTCCTCATCACTTGACCCACCTTAGGTTTTCTATTTTCTTTTCGATTTTTCCTATTGAAGGTCCCTCAGACATTAACTGATATGTATCCCATGCTCTCACTCAGAGGAATTGATGTAGTATTTCGTTTTGATCCCATAGCTAATATCTGACCCTCGCGGACGATAAAAATCTCTCTCTCTCTCTCTCTCTCTCTCTCTCTCTCTCTCTCTCTCTCTCTCTCTCTCTCTCTCTCTCTCTCTCTCTCTCTCTCTCTCTCTCATGCTGCAAGACAGGGCGTTGGGGCGAGTGTGTGCGATCGAGCATTGCGACGACGGCACGGCGGCAACAAAGCCATTGAGCGCGGCGCAGCGGCGGCTCCTTCTTCTTCGCGGCAAGGAATCCTCCACGAAGGCGAGCATAGGGCGGTGAGTGACACACCCTTGCTCTCTTGAGCTTGCTAGATTAGTCTAGTTGTGTGCTTGGAGCCATTTCTGGCTCGCACACAGTGTATCAGCAAGTCCCTTGCATTGACACGTGCGACAGATGCGCACATTTTTGGCGTCGTTTGCCGGGGAATGCCCTGCATTAAGCTCAAGTAGCACTCTATGCTACTTTGTGGTGCATTTTGAAATGTAGGAAAGGTAGAGAAGGAAGGTGTGTGTGTTGAGAAGGAGTTTGTTTTGCTACTGTGTATTGTTTTGTTAATAAGGTATTGAAAGGTACTGTGTTTTTTCTGTTCATAAGGTGTTAGAATTAAGGTAGTAGATCCATAATGTTAATTCTGTGTAAAGTACAATAAGTAGTTCTTTTAGCTAATGAGTTGCTGTAGTAGTGTGTTAGTGTGTTACAGTAGTTGTATTAGTTGTAAGTAGGTAGGTTAGGTGTGTGTGTGTGCTCGCGCGCACAGCGCAGCCACGGAGACCTTACCCCCAAAAAAAAAAATTAAGGTATGATCGGGCTCAAGAATATTTCCCAGACCCAAGCCCAAGCTCACGCTCAGGCTCAGGCCTCAGTCCCCCTTTAAAATTACGTATTTTAGCCTCACGCGTAGGTAAAAATCAACCTTTTTGAGGACCAACGGAGCTTCGGGTAACCGAACGCTGTGTTGTAAAGCACATCACACTCCCCTGAGCAATACGCTCGTTTCGAGCTATCACAAGCTCTAATCCAAAAACCGATCATTAAAAAACATAAAAAAATGAGTGAAAACAGACGCCTAAAAAAGTAAGCGATTAACCTTTGAGGTTATTCGTCGACGCTTGTAGGGTGCCAAAGGCACATGCATCTGCGCTCTGGTCGTGTGCTAGAGGTCGAGCAACTAGAGAGCATTTCGACTTACGCGAGTTCTCAATATCCACCTACCTTAGGTTCCGGGACCTCGGCGGGGACCCAAGGTAGTACAAACCAAGACCCAAACATAAGCGGCTAGTGACTCTTCCTCTGATTATGACGTCATGGAGGGTTTCCCAATACCTAATCTTGATAGGTTAAGCCAAGACATGCATGCCATGGGTCCACGATCCGCGCCGAGTGTGCTTAGCCACTTGAAGGAAACCTTTAGTAGAGCCACTCGCTCCGAACATGGAGCTAACGATGTAAATGAGGGGGGTGGGTAAGTAAATTCGCCATTCATGACTCAACGTAAACCCTATGCTCTTAGAGAGTGTGCACGTGAATACTCCATTCACTGCACCCCCTAACTCTTCAGAGCTATTTCCCTTCGAGGTTATATTACCTGATGGTCGAAACCTTGCCGAAGTGCAAGAGGTTGAGCAATATATCATTGCGGCTAGGGAAAAGGAAATTGAGAGCTTACGCAATGTGGATCAAGGAAGAGAGTTAAAAGCGAAATCCCCTATGTCAATATCCTTGCTAGGAGAGCAATCGAGTGCTCCTAACTTAGCAACCACTAAGGGTCAACCCATAGAGATCAACATTACATCTAGCTCAAAGGACACCCTTAGCACCTCAATCCTAGATGGAGCGTTCTTAAATGAGAACTGGGAGTACGAACTACAAATGGAAACTCTAACCGACCTATACATAGGTCACACCTATCACGTGGGTTGGTTAGATGTCCTACAATCCACAACGGGAGCTACTAGTGTGGAGGATCAACAACAAAGAGTTTGTGAGGTCATCCATAGGGTTATTGAACTAGAGAGACAAAACAAGGGGATCCACATGCCTTCAACGCGTCTCATGAGATTCTTGGATACAGGGAAGGCTAAACAACCAACCTTATTGCAAATGGAGACTCCCTCGGTAAGTCCGATGGATCCTCCATATGTTGTTTCACCAGGGGTCTCATTGCAATCTGATCCCACAAGTGATAGTTTTACTTTTCCAAGTCTAGCTCATCTTTCCCTTGATGACACCACGGCTACCATGCCTACCTCAATGATGGGCATGCCAAGAAACACGCCATGGACCTCATTTGTTAGTAAAGCACCGCTACATAGTATCTCAATGCCTGCAACAGTACCTACAAGTGTGTATCAATCGTATATACCTATCGGTCCTCGTACTCATGTAGCCCCTACTCCTCCCATTGTTTCGACTACTTGTGCTCTACAACCACAACACGCAAGCTCTTATTTCCATGGGACCATACCGGCTAGCATTAGCATGTCACATCCGATGTCTACTATGCCTAGGGCCACACATATGAACTTTGGACCGCCACATGGCACAACACCGTACCAAACGTGGAACCCAAGGGCTTCCTATGCGCCAAGCCCAATGCCAATATCTACTCCACATGTAGTCTCTGGAGCACCTCCACCCACGGTTCCTGCTCACTTAGGTGACTTGGCAACATTTTCTCAAGCTATCGGTCGATCTATTGCTGAGAATATGCGTAACACACCTGATAGAGAACCTAGAAGTAAGGCAGTACAAATAGCCAGGCTCACACAGTGGAGATGGGGATGTGAGAAAGCATATCAAAGTGTTTGAACAAATATGCAATTATCTAGGAGAACACAATGACCTGCATAAGAGTAATGCTTTAAGCCTAACCTTAAGTGGGAAGGTTGGGGATTGGTATAGAACCGTAAGGGTAGAAGAAAAAAAAAATTACCCTACTCTTAGGAGACTGTTCTTAAAAGAATACATACGAGAGGGAGTGCTGTGGGGTGTAGCCTCTCAGCTTCACAAAGCCCAATGAGAGGAAGGAGAGTCGGTGAGAGATTTTATTAGTCGCTTGAAGCATTTGAATTCTCGTAGTAATCCAAATGAGCGCTTCAATAATAATCGATTGCTTGATAGATTCATTAGGGGATTACGACATGAGGATATCTACAATGGCCTAGTCATTAGAGTTATCACCACTTGGGAAGCAGTCACCACCAATGCGATCCAATTGGAGGATAATTTAATGATTCAAGGAGAAAGAGTGTCTGTTGAGCCTAAATCTATTAGCTCGCAAGCATCGGGGCATCAGTCAATGACCCTAAAGCCTATTGCTAAGGAGCCAAAGATATCTGAGATGACTTTATCAGATCTCACCAAGGCCATTCAAGAGAGTCTTAGAGACAATCTTGCTCCGCAAAACAATCATATGTATCCAAGAAGGGAGCAACAATGGTGCTCAGTATGCTATGGACCGCATAGTACAGTGAATGCCCTACTTTTAGAGTAAAATTCAATGGGAACTGCAATGCCTGTGGGAGGTGTGGTCATCAAGCTAAGGATTGCATAGTATTTAAGCACGCGATGCCAATAGACCAACCTTAGCATGAACAGACACACCTCGAGTGCCTGCATTGATGCCAGCCCCACCTCTTGAACAAACATCACAACACATGGTCCCTAGGGCCCAAAATGTTGTTCAAACAACACCCTTACCACCTTCAGTGCTAGGACCGCAACCACCACATCCAAGAATCACTTCTGTGAATCAAGTGGGTTGTGAGTCATCTATTGCTTATTCGGAAGGCTGTGAGGAAGATATAGACCCTAATATTGCCTATGGGTTGGATGCGCTTGAAGAAAGTCCACAATATTACATGGAGGACTATTGGGGACAAGTCAAACATGTCTATCAAGTAGCTGCTCTTGCTGCAAGAGGCCAAAATATCAATTACACTTCTAAGAGACCACCTCTTCAATGCTATGAGTGTAGAGGTTCACATGGTGTGTCTGAGTGTCCTATTAGGCTACAAAAGAACGCCACATTAATGCACACCAATCAAGCGAGCACGTCTACAATGCCGATACTCATGTGTAATTGATGTGGCATAGAACATTTGATTGCCCAATGTCTAAATAATCCAAATGCACCAAAGATCACGCCATTAAACTTGATCGAGGTTACCGAGGAGCCATCACAAATTACACTTGTGGTACCAGTAAACGTACTCACACGATCGATGCTCCAAAAACAAAATTATATTCTTGAAAAAAGAGACACGGCATCAATTGCCCAATCTCAAAAAAAGAAGAGAACACGAAGGAAGAGATCGCAAAAAGTAGCGAAGTCAGACCCCAATTCAAAGACAAGCATAGGGACTAGTGACGACCCCGTATATATGAACGATGTTGAAGAGGATTCTGATTCAGGTGAAACCATCGAGACCAAAACGACCACTAAGATAGAAACCA
Organism: Adiantum capillus-veneris; assembly: GCF_014529385.1. NCBI lineage: Eukaryota > Viridiplantae > Streptophyta > Polypodiopsida > Polypodiales > Pteridaceae > Adiantum > Adiantum capillus-veneris. The sequence continues at coordinate 24,339,241 of NC_140935.1, forward strand.
ACAAGGAAGATCTTCATGAGGCACAATGGCCAGGATCCAAGAAGAAGATATGAACTTATCCAAACCCTACAGAGGAGATCGAACGAGTCAAGCAATTAAGGAGTTTGGTAGAAGATACCCAAAGGGATCTAGAACCAGCACCTAGGCAGATCCAGATTACAGACACCGTTTTCCCTACGCAACAACAACCTCACCAAGTCCATAGACCCTTAGCCATACCTAGTGTCATCCAAGAAGAAAGTGACTTAAAGTCATGGGAAAGTGGGTGTACTCACTTCTTGATGGAAAGAATGTTTACAGAGAGACTACCTGATCCTATCGAAGAAATGGAGATCCCATCTTCCCCACGTCAAGGGATTGAAGCCCAAAAGGCGCCGTTAAAAATTGTCGAATTGATGGATTTCATGTCTTCATAATTTAGAACCACCATCATGTCCAAACTATATAACGACCCTCAGCTAGTCTCAACTCTTTGAGCCTTCTTCAATGGAGAACTAAAGTTTGGGCTACCACAATTTTCACAGATGGATGGAGCTGGGGAGATGCCAATAGAGGAGGAACACTTAGGTCCACAACCCATCCTAGATGAGAACCTTGTGGTATAAATACCTGTTAAACAAGTTGGGACAATACTTTGAGGGTGATGAATCCAATGCGACCATACCAATCACTATTAAGGGATTAACTCTGTGAAGGGAATCCTTGATGGTGGCGCTAGGGTTAGCATTGTGACTAAAAATTGCTGGGAAACTATGGGAAGACCTCACCTTGCAACCACAACCATAGTAGTGCAGATGGCCAATGGGTCTATTGTTAAACCTATTGGGATGCTAGAAGATCTTAAGATCAAGGTCTTTGGACATAAAATAAGAATTACCTTCATTGTTATGGATTTCTCCAAGCACACTATGGCATCGGAGATGATCTTAGGACGTCCTTTCATGAGGGAAGCAAAAATGGTGCATGACTGGTCTAAAAACCAACTCTACCTACAGTTCCAAGATTCTGTCATTCGAGTGGATCTTGTAACTGGTCGAGCACATCCTCTAGGAAACAGGTTTATGATTGATCATAGATCTGACACCACAGTTCACTCGGCCCCATTGGAGTATTGTTACACGTGTAAAGTAGACACCAATGTTGGGGAAGATTCTCCTTATATGGATGTACTACCTGGGATGACTGAGTCGGACAATGTGGATTGGGTCCACCTAACAGCAACCATAGACACTTGGGAAAATAGGGGGATGACCTGGGTAACACCTGAGGGGGATGAAACGCCACCACTCGTGCCCTTAAATATGCTAGAAACAATGCATATAGCTTCTGATGACCTACAAGATGAAGGTTCGACTGGCATTGGAACCAGTAGCGCCTCACAAGACTATATCCCACACGATTTGGGGTCAAAATCATCAATTGAAATTGACTCTGAGGACGAAGAATCTGAGTTAAATCTTAGTGCAAATTTGGGGACAAACCATTCAGGGCTCAGTGGTACCCTAGATGACAATCTATCCAAGGGAGCAGAAGACACAAGTAGCAATTCATCTAGTGACTCTTCACTAGAGATCGGCCGTAATTGTAAATTAGACAAGAAGAGTAAGAGATATAAGAGGCGACGATATCGAGCAAATTAAAGCAAGGGGCTCAAAATAAAAGGCTGTCAAAGACGCTCCTCCATGTGATCTAGTTGGCTTTGACTTGTGCTCAACATCTCCCAGGCACTGAGCAAACTCATGGCAAGTTTATCTTCTCATTGTCGACTCAATCCGTCTGTGGACTTTACGGTGAATATCCAGCGAGTCTCTAGGCACGTGGGCCACCTGCTACGAGAACTCGAGCTAGAATCATGGCAAGAAGAAGCTCCTTCCAAGGCTCAGCACTTGGGAGGAATCCACGAACAATGAACATCCCTAGCGGGGCCCTACTCTGTGAGGCTGGGTTATTGAGCTCAAGACCACCTTGTGCCGTGGGTAGTTAGGTGACCGACCATGCAACTTTGGCATGTGAGGACTGTCCATCTGTGCCAGACTCCAAATAAGCCACTGAATCTGGTCTATGCAAGAAGTGGAATGTGCGTGCTAGAATAATGAAAAGAAATCTACCGCAGAATGGCTTAATTATATAGGGGCATGTGATGCTCATCGGAAGTTGGTAGATAACTGGGGTGAATACCTTCAAAGCGTTATGTGGTGTAGTCCACAACCCATTGACATCACACAACAAGAGGCTATACAGAAGCCAAAGTTGATCAGTACCGTAAGGAGACGACAAAATCGAGAGTTAGCTCAACAACAAAAGGAAACGGAAGTGAAATCATAGTCCACAAAACAACAGGACCCCACAAACTTACATCCTGCACCTGAACATTTCAAATCATATACCACAGAGGAATGTAAGGTTGTGTATACAAAGGCTCAAAGAAGACCTATCGATGGGAGCAATGGAGTCTATGATGGTCCAGCGATAGTTAAGGAAATAGAGTTAGCATACCCAGGAGAAGAGTCCAAACCTGTTTTCATTGCCCAAGATCTGACAGAGACTGAGGAGTGTGTACTTATAGAACTTCTCAAGGAATTCAAGGATATATTTTCCTGGACATATCATGATATGAAAGGTGTTCCACCTTCCCCGGTGCAACACACAATCCCCATGAATAGCGTGGCTAAACCAGTTCAACAACGGCTCTACCCAATGAATCCTACATATGCTAAAATCGTTCAATAAGAGATTGAAAATCTTGTGAAATGCGAATTCATATACCCTATTGAGCACTCAGAATGGGTGTCTCCAATAGTGATTGTGCCAAAAAAGAATGGGAAACTCGAGTGTGCATGGATCTCAAGAAGGTCAATGCCACCACTAGGAGGGACCATTACCCCTTGCCATGTTCAGATCATGTGCTTGAAAGAGTTGTAAGGAAGGAAGCTTATAGCTTTTTAAATGGGTACTCTGGCTACAATCAAATCACAATTGTGCTGAAGGACCAAGCTAAAACATCCTTTATAACCGAATTCGAAGTGTTCACATTTCGTGTTATGGCTTTTCGCTTAACCAATGCCCCTGCTACCTTTCAAAGATTAATAAACACTGCTTTTAGAGAATATTTGAGGGAGTTTTGTGAAGCTTTCTTAGATGACCTTTGTGTTTATTCCTCTTGGAAAGAACATCTATCATGCTTACAAAAAGTATTTGAGAAGTGCAGATTGTATCGCATCTCCTTAAACCCTTTCAAATGCCAATTTTAGGTTAAACATAGAGTCATTTTAGGGCATATAGTGTCAAAAAATGGGATTTCCACAGATCAGAGCAAAATTAAAGCCATTGCTAAATTGCCACCACATACAAACTATAAAGGAGGTCAAAGGTTCATGGTCCATTTTGGTCATTACCGACGGTTTATTTTAAACTTTACCGAGATAGATCGTCCTTTGTACAAGCTTCTTATTGAGTTCCAATGGACCGCGGAGTGTGATCATGCTTATGAGTCATTGAAAAAGACCTTGACTAGCGCTCCTATTCTATGAGTGCCCGATTGGAATGTAATTTTCCATGTGCATATTGATGCATCAAACTTTTCTATTGGGTGTGTTCTAGCTCAACCAGGAAAACATAAACTGGACTACCCCATTAGCTTTGCAAGTTGTCAATTGAATGATGCCGAGAGAAACTACACCACTATAGAGCGAGAAGGTTTAGGTATGACTTATTCAGTGAAGAAAGTTTGCTACTACCTTCTGGCCAACAAGTTTGTTTTCTATGTTGATCATCAAGCCTTGTTGTATCTAGTAAATAAACCTTGTTCCATGGGAAGAATTACACGATGGTTGTTAATTCTCCTTGAGTTTGATTTTACTGTTGTGGTGAGACCTGTAAAAGACATGTCATGGAGGATCATTTGTCTCGCATACCCAATGGTGAAGCCCCTACTACTGGAGTGGATGATGAGTTGCCCGATACTTCTCTATTGAAACCATACTTGAATGGAGTGAGAAGATTGTGAACTTTCTAGTTAATGGTTTTCCACCCAAAGAGCTTCATAAGGACACAGCTCGAAAACTGTTAAAAGACTGTGAACCTTACTCTCTCATTGCAGGGACTCTCTACAGACTAGGGAAGGATGATATTCTTAGACATTGTGCCCGTGAGGATGAGTATTTATACATACTGCAAGAAGCCCACATGGGTATAGCCGGAGGGCATTTCTCAGGGAAACTAACAGCTAGAAAGGTGTTGCAATAAGGCTATTGGTGGCCTACCTTATTCAAGGATGCATCACTTTTTGCAAAAGGATGTGATGAATGCCAACGTTACAAGATCACACAATGAAAGGATAAGATGCCCTTACATCCTGTTAAAGTGACTCAACCATTTGAAAAATGGGGTTTAGACTTTGTAGGCCCAATTAGTTCGGCAGCTCGTAGCACTCAATCTCGATATAGTATCGTTGCCATCACTAACTATGTGACAAAGTGGGCGGAAGCCAAGGCGACACGTAAGGCCGATGCGAGGTCAACTGCCAGGTTTCTCTTTGAGAACATTATTACAAGATTTGGTTGTCCCTTTGCGATTGTGAGTGACAATGGTACTCATTTTATAAATAGAGTAATAAAAGAACTCACTACCAACTTTATGATGGCTCACCATAAGTCCACACCTTATTATCCACAAGCAAATGGCCAAGCTGAGAGCACCAACAAGACCTTAATCTCTATCTTGACCAAAATGGTGGAAGCTCATCGCACAGATTGGGATTTAAAGCTTACATTAGCTCTATGGGCTTATCGTACTGCGTACAAAGTTGCCATTAATTGCACATTGTTTAAGATGGTGTATGGCCAAGAAGTGGTTATGCCATGGGATTTTGTCGTTCCTAGTCTTCGAGTAGCTTCTCAAGAAGGTTTGGATAGTAACCCCTTAGTTGAGCGATTATAATATCCTTGAAAGGCTAGATGAAGAGAGGCAATTAGCTGTGCAAAATGCACTTGTGGAGAAAGATAGGAGGAAGAAATTGTTTGACCGTCATCTAAAGAACAAAGACATCAATGTTGGTGATAAATTCCTTATGTATGGAGTGCGTAACGAAAAGAAAAAGTTGAAATATGCGGGAAAAGGACCATATAGAGTATGTGAGATCACCCCACAAGGAACCATTCATGTGGAGACTCTTGATGGAGTTGAAACCATTGGATTCCTCAATGGGAGAAAATTTAAAAGATACTATGATCCTTTAAGCCAAGAGGAGCTACATGCCATCCATAAAAAAAAGGAAGCCAAGGCACAAATAGAATTGAAGAAGATACAAGCTCAAGCTGAGGCTAAGGAGTGACAACAACGCATAAGACGCCAACGAGAGGCTAACCTTGGAGTTACACATGCATTCCACGTTGAAACCGATGAGGATTGGAGCCTTATTAGACACGGGTGCTAAACATAATTTGCTATCATATGGGGTGTGGTGTCAGTTAGGGAAGCCACCTCTATCTGAAAGTATTTTCCAAGTCAAGGGTGTCAACAAGAAAAAAACTACAATTTTTGGAATCTGGCACACTTCTGTTAGTTATGACAATGGGGTTTTAGCTCAAGACTTTTTGGTCATGCATGTTGGAACTATGGAGGGTAATATAAACCTAGGATGCACGTGGATGATAGCCACCAAATGCACTATTGATTGGGGGACAGGGGGTGTCACAACGCAAAAACCAACTCTTAGCCCTGCCACTCAAGCCATAGTCCCTGAGATATTACCTCTTAAGGAAATAAAACCCAAAACATTGCATGTCCAAAAGGTTGAACCATATGTCCCCATAGTCCAACTCTCTAGAGCTTCAACTAATGTAGTTGAAATAAACCTTGAGACACACAAGACCCATCCCAATATAACAAAGAAAACATGCAAGTGGGTCCCTAAAGCTTCTTTAGAGACCATAGCTAGTGCAAAAAGACAGGAGCCTGGTAAGATACATCCCACTCGCCCCAAGAAATGTAAAGAAACGTTGCCTTGGATTCCTAAAAAACTATTGGAAGCCCAAGGCTAGTATGAAGGAAATGATCAAATCTGGTAAATTGTGCTCTTACTTGTCACCTGGCCCATGTGAGCCCAATCCTGTGGCTCCAAAATGAATTGAAGATCGTGGAAAGAAAAAAATCACGGAATGCTACACACCTGCTCCAGAGCTAGTTTGGGTACCGAAGAAAGAATGATTTGTTCCACCTAGCTCAGAAACAAGGAAGTCAAATGAAGCTTCTTGCTCTTCATGTAGTTCCTATACGGAAATAGAAGCTTTGACACAACCTCCACCTACCATTGTACATATCCATACAAACAAGGAAGGTTTGCACCTCCCATTGTAAGTTCACCACCTGCAACAATGTTGCAAATAAAATCATGGGAGAGTACCTTACCACCCTTGCAACTAGATAAAACGCATAGGGCAATCGAAAACTATTGGTTAAAGCCTTCACCCATAACAACTTGGAACAATTGATTTCAAAAGGTGACTACATCTTTCCAAAAAGTATGATCTACCCAAGGAAGGGGGGAGTGTTTGCTGACATCCATCATTCACTTGCTTCCCTCTCAACCTTCCTCCTTGACCTCTCAATCTCCAATCCTATGGAATGTATATATAAAGCCTTATACTCACAAAAACAAGATAAAAAAGTAAAAGAGAAAGAGCCACCAAACAATAATGTGGAAACTTACAAGTTCTATACATAACACAAAATCATAAAAACACATTATGCATAAGAACACGAACCTTGTAATATTTGCACTCTAACCATCATCTATCAGGGTGTACAGATATGGCTAGTACGCTAGATTCATCCACTCCTGCCTTGGGTGAGAGGTACCCTTGTTACTTTTCACAAGTGTTTCACATGGTCTTTCCGGTTCTTGCCTGTAAATGGGATTTTGTAGGTACGCTAGCATGTGAGAGGAATTTTGAGGAGTTAGAATGGCTGATCCGTCTCTTGACCACGACTGATCCATACTTGGTAGAGAGCGTTTCTCCCATTGCACAAGCCTACCCTTTTGACCAAGATGACTATAGGCGTCTAGTGACCTTCTTAGTAAACATTGGTGCCTCTGATGAAGAAGAAGATTTATATGATTACATGGATGGCACATATGGTCTCACAGATGATGACTTTGTTTTTGTCGACAACAAGGATAGGGGATTAGCCTTAGGGTTCCCCCCCAATCTCTACAATATCCTATTCCCTTGACTCTCTAGGGGGAGTGCAAATAATTAGGTTAGGGTTCCTTATGTTTTTTAATTGTGTTCAATAAGTGTTGGTATCTTTTCCCACTGATGTGCCTCTGGAAGGTGGATGTTTGGTGGTGACTATTGTGCAGTTTGGGACTACATAAGGATGCCTTTGAAAGACAACAACAATGGATGTTTACATGTTACAACGAATGTTCTCTATTATATCAGGTGTACTACTTTCTTTTATCTATGCTTCCATATTTACATGTTTGCATCTGTGACATTGCCAATTTAGATGCTATAATTTTTTCACACTTCTAGTATCTGGTTCTTCTCTTTGAGTTTGGTCTATTAGTTGGATTTAAGTAGGTATCAGGACCTTAGGTTAAACTAAGCCACTTAATTGCTGACTTTAATTCCTAAATAGTCTATTAATTATAGTAACTTTCGTAATGTTTTAGGCTATGAGGATATAGTTCTCTCTAGTTTATTCCACCTAAGTGTGACTTGTGTTATGGAAGCCCATGTGTTAAGCTGGTATTTGAGACCTCGAGTCTCCCGGCTAGTTTATACTCAAGTTGGTATTTGAGACCTTGAGTCGCCCAGCCTGCTGGTATTTGAGACCTCAAGTCCCCCAGCTACTTGTAGCAACTATGACAACAACAAAAAACAAAACAAAGAAAAAGAAAAGAGAAAGCAAATAGCACAAACTTCCTTGTATTTTATGTGGATCACACTTAAGTGGTTTAAGTGACAATACCACTAGTCCTTAGACCCCGACGAGCATTCATAAGGTTAACTACTCTTTAGTCGATATTTTTTATTTGACGTTGGTCAATCTAGTACTTACTTTAACCCTAGCTCTTGTGTACTTCTTTTAGAGTCGACCTAATAGACCCTAATTCAATTGCATTTTATTCAGGTACTACACTTGTTCTAGTTGGCAATGTTACAATTCATGAATTTTTGTTTGCATTTCCTAGAATATCATGTATGCATCTCACTTGTTGCACACATGTACATGCTACCTTTGAGCTTTCACAATGTTGTTTTTCTTATGACACAGGTACTTCTATCGTGGATCCCAATGCTACATTGTTATATTCTGAGGACGGAATCTACATCAGGAAGGGGGGCATCTTAACCATTGGCGTCCACTTCTAGTAGTCATGGGCCGGGCTTGTCGGTCCAATAGGAAAAGGGTAAGAGTGATTGCCGATGAGGGGCGCACTCTAACAGGAACATTCAAGGGTTGGTTGGCTAAGTATGGGCGCCCAAGTGTGAATGGGGTGAGCTCATATAAAAGTCACCTAAACCTAAAAATCATTCATTCTCTCATTTGTGCAGTTGAAGAGTGCTCTTGCTCCATCTCCATCTTCTTCTTCTTCATCTCCTTGTGTGTGTGTGTGTGTGTGTGTGTGTGTGTGTGTGTGTGTGTGTGTGTGTGTGTGTGTGTGTGTGTGCGTGAGAGAGAGAGAGAGAGTGCGATCGAGCATTGCGACGACAGCACAACGACGACGAAGCGATTGAGCCCGGCGCAGCAGCGGCTCCTTCTTCACGGCGAGGAATCCTCTACAAAGGCGAGTGTAGGGCGGTGAGTGACACACCCTTTCTCTCTTGAGCTTACTAGATTAGTCTAGTTATGTGCTTGGAGCCATTTGTGGCTCGCACACAGTGTATCAGCAAGTCCCTTGCATTGACACGTGCGACAGACGCGCACAACCACGATGTGAACTCTCTATTGCGACGCTCATTTCAGCCATTTTTGAGCATCAAGAGTCACTTATGACCTCCACTCACACACATGACATGTTCATTTGGTCCCATAGGTCATATTTGACCTCCGAGGACGATAATAGAACTCTCTCTCTCTCTCTCTCTCTCTCTCTCTCTCTCTCTCTCTCTCTCTCTCTCTCTCTCTCTCTCTCTCTCTCTCCCCTCCCCTCCCTTGAAGCTTGGTAGATGCACAATAAGTCCTTTGTCTCATCAATCTACCACCCAAAAAAACATTTTACTCACCTATATTCTCTCTTTATCCTCTAAAAAGTCCTGCATTGAAGTCCGCCCTATATAACACACTCTCACTTCTAAAACAAACATATAGCCTTCTGATGCCTAGTGCGACGAAAGAAGAGAACTTATCTTGCTCGGTTAGACGAGGAGTTGTACCACCTATTTCTGAGCTAGGACTCAGGCGAGGCATGGAGATTTTCTCATGAGCATCCAACCCCCCCCCCCCCAAACCGGCTATCACATCCACCAAGATTTGGGGCGCATATGCAGGATCTCTTTACACAGTTCTAGGGCAACAATCTCCACCCGAGATTTGGGGCACATATGCAAAATCTCTTTGCACGGTTCTAGGGCAGAAATCTCCACCCAACCCTCCATAGCCATGCCGACACACATGCACTTTATTTACCATTGAGATGGTAAATAAATCCATTGACATGATGAGGACCATGAGAGCATATGAACATGATGGATTGATGGAGGAGCACTTTATACATGCTAGAGATGTGGTTACCGAGCTTCTTATAGTATGCTCAACCGAGCCATGTGTGAGGGTTTTTCGGATACTTGGAGCATGTCTACTATTGTGCCTGCCTATCTTCAAAGAACGAGACCCCTTGATACCAGGGAATTATCGTACTATCATGATTGGGCACATGCTAGCCAGGTTGTATGCATCCATTCTTGAGCAAAAACTCAGTAGAAGGGCAGAGAGAGAATGCCTTTGGGCATCAAGCCAGGCAAGTTTTAGGAGGGGTTTTTCTACTCATGATCATATATGGACACTTAGAGCTATTATTGAGGAAACTAGATCACGTGGTAGAAATATTTATTGCACCTTTGTGGATTTTCATAGAGCATCCCATAGCTCACGTGCGATGCAAATACTACAGGAGATGGGAGTACCCACGTAGCTGATCTAGGGAGTCACATGACAGTCATCGGGCAGGTTCATACTCCCGAGGGGTTATCTGAGCATATTCACTAGTGAAAACAGGGACGCCCACTCTCCCCTACATTGTTTGGTTTGTATATAGATGAGGTTTCATATTACATTGAGAGGGGAGGCGACAGAGGAGCACAAGTAGCAAGGGCTTGGATCTCATTACTACTGTATGCAAATGATATTGTGTTGATCTCGGATTTTCTAGCAGGGATGCATCGACACTTGGATTCATTGCACATATTTGCTAGTGATAACGACTTATTAGTGAACCTTGGCATGACCAAAGTTATGGTGTTCAAAACCACAACACAAGGGTTCAAGCGATGTGCACCGACCTTCACGTATGGTCAATAGATGGTTGAGTATACGGATGTACACTTACCTAGGAGTGGTCTCTATTTATCTAAAGTCCTCCTTGTGGAGAGCAACAAAGACCAGACTGACGAGAGCACATGTAGATTTGGTTTCAGCTACATGGATTTAGTATGGACAGACTACCCCCTTTCCAATACCCGCTCGATGCACCCTCCTTGTCCCTCACATGGACCAAGAGTACCCGCCTCATCAGACTGGATTTGATCTAGCTAGACACCAAGAGGACATGGACAAACCCGACATGAGAGCTTGGCACAAAGATGGCTTATGTGATATCAAGATCATAGATGTCTCAGGTTATTTTTGTTATAGCTGTGCAGACACAAGGAGAGTCTCTTGAGGAGATTAGATAAAAGACATTCACAGAGGGAGATCACTGACTTCTTCAGAATAGAGACTCAATAGTCAGATGAGCAAGCTTCGCAGAAAACTTCAGAGTCCACCTATACTAGAGGTAAAAATTGACTGACAGAGCCATTGAGCTTGGGAGAGCTAGACGTCTACGAGGGCCACCACAACATCGACGGAGGCTCCATCAGAGCATCTAAACTATTCTAGCACGACAGAGGAGACGTCTAGCATGACTATTTACAGAGGTGGACATTGATGATGCCCTTCAACGACCGATCCTCCATCAGTGCGTGATGACGGCCATCCTCCAACACTGATGTTCATTTTAGCTTTTATTTTACTTCATTTTATTTTGTACCCAGACTTGTACGTCGTAGAAACCACAAACACAGTGTTCAATCGAGAATGTCCTGCATGCTATGCACCTGAGTTGCTCGCGGGCCTTTCTTGCTTATGGATTCCAGTTCAATGAAGAGGACAGGAATGTAGCGAAACCCAGACAGAACTTCTCTCGTAATTTGGACTTGCTGTGGAGGGAGTACTTTAAGGACCCCTCGCGATGGTGGGATATTCGTAAGAGCAAGGTAGCAAGCGTTTCTTAACTCTGCCGAGTCTATTTGTACCGTCGGATTGTTGCTAAAGACCGTGTGTGTGTGTGTGTGTGTGTAGACAAGCCCAAGCTCCCCGGACTTAAGGCACAAAGTTACTAAGCAGCCGTTGTGGTTTCATAGCTGCTTCAACCCTTCCTGGGTTCAGGAAGAGCTGCAGAGACTAGGAATATTACCATCACAAACAGGCAAAGGTGGAGTGTTTCACTCGGAGAATGAATCTAAAAAGGCGAGAAGTGGCTATGATCTTGTTAAAGAGGAAGAGGAGACATATACTGATAACAACCCTCAAGTCTTGTTTGATTGTTGTGATGGTGCAATTTCTCTACTTAAGGACTGTGCCCTTCATAAGAACTTGTCAAAAGGTTTTTCCATACACTTGGACCTCATTGGAAGGGATTGGCTTTCAAGAAATGTCTTTCTCTGTAACACTCTACTCAACATGTATGCTGAATGCGGTGCACTTGCAGAGGCTCAAGATGTCTTTGATGAGTCCGCAGCTCAAGATGCAGTCATATGGTCTACTCTTATCGGAGGGTATGCCAAGCATGGGCACGGTAAAAGAGCACTTGTCTGTTTTGAAGAGATGCAATCAGGGGGCTTCTCTCCAAACGCAGTCACCTTTGTTTGTGTCTTGCAAGCTTGTGCTAGCATAGAGGCGCTTGATGAAGGCCAAAGGGTACATGCTCAGATTTTGAAAAGCAATTTGCCGGACAAGGATGTTGTGGTCGCTACTACGCTGGTGGCCATGTATGCTAAGTGCAATTGGATCGAGAAATCTCATATCTTGTTTAATGAAATATCATTTCGAAATGAAGTATCTTGGACTGCACTAATTGCAGGGTATACCCAGTGGGAACTTAATGAGAAAGCTCTTGTCTGTTATGGGCTGATGCAAGCGGAGGGATTCTGCCCAAATGCTGCTACTTTTGTTTGTGTTTTAAAAGCTTGTGGTAGCCTCGGAGTCCTAAGGAAGGGCCAATTTATACATGCTCAAATTATGCGGGAGTTTTCCATGGTAGAGAATGCAACAATTGCAAGTGCATTAATAGATATGTATGCCAAGTGTGGTGCAATTGAAAGGGCCCAAGAAGTGTTTGACATGCTTCAAGTACGGGGTGTCAACTCATGGAATGCGTTAATTACAGGATACACTCAGCATGGACTTAGTGAGGAAGCTTTGAATTGCTTCAAACAGATGCAACTTGAGGGAATGATTCCGGATGAAATCACTTTTCTATGCGTTTTGAAGGCTTGTGGCAGCTTAGGAGCACGCCACAAGGGCCAAGACATATGTGCACAGATTGTCCAAGAACGATGGCTAGAAAGAAGCATTGGGGTTGCATCTGCTTTGGTCAACATGCATGCCAAATGTGGCGCTTTTCAAGAGGCACGGGAAGTTTTGAGCGAGGTTACAGGTCAGAGTGTGGTTTTATGGAATGCTCTCATCAATGGATATGTTGACTATGGCCATGATGAAGAAGCCATGGAGTGCTTCAAAGAGATGCAACTCCATGGATTTTCTCCAGATGCAGTCACCTTTGCTTGCATCTTGAAGATCTGTGCTAGTATAGGAGCTTCATCAAAGGGCCAGAGTTTACATACTCGGATTGTGGCATTTGGGTTGAGTGATAATGCAGCTGTTGGCACTGCGTTGATAGACATGTATTCTAACTGTGGAATGTTATTGGAGGGAAAGGCTGTGTTCGACACGTTACTAGTTCGGGATGTTGTGTGTTATAGTGCACTTATGGTGGGTTTTGCACAACTCGGAAGAGATGATATTGTTTTCACCTTGTTTGAACAAATGATTGGGGGTGGCACAAGGCCTAATGCGATTACCTTCTCAAGTGTGCTTTGTGCATGCAGTCACGGAGGGTTATTAGATAAGGGCCAAATGTACCTTGAAATGATTGGTAGTTTTGGAGTCTTTCCAACCTCAGAGCATTTCAATAGCATGCTTGATCTTTATGGGCGTGCAGGTCTTTTAGAGCAGGCAATAGCTATGATTGAAGTCATTCCCTTCTTGGCGAATGCTACGGTTTGGCATACTTTCTTGAGTGCGTGTAGCAAATGGGGACATGCAATGTTTGGAAGGCAGGCGTTCGAGCTTGCAATAGAGACAGATGAAAAGCATCCAGCACCGTTTGTCTACATGGGCAACATTTGTGTGGATTCTGCGTTGTAGCAGTATGCAGTATGCAATGTTGGCTCTTCAGGGAGCAGATCCAGAACATGGTTTTGGAATGATCAGATTGGTTTTTCATTCCCCTACACCTGGCAAATTTAAAATGGGGCTGTTCACTTAGGTCATACTCTTAGATATTATGAAGGTTGAGGAGGAGAGCTTCTTGTAGTCATGATGGTCTGCTATGCGAGAAGGGCAGGTCATTTATTGCATGTGCTGGTGCTTGGCGTGTCTGTGGGACTATGAGCAGGGTTTCCTAAGAAACTCTCTTTACCTGACATTAGTGGACCTTGCTCTTTTTGGACTCCTTTGCGCACATTAGTCCAATACTCTCTAGAGCGGAACTCGGAACTCTGCCGCTATAGTGTCGTCTACTACTAAGTGCAAGTGTGATTTTCTCGGTTTTAGGAGAAAGGAGGAAGGAAGGTAAGGTATATCTTGTGATAAACCAAATTTTTAGAAGGGATAATAGCCTTACAAGTGCGATTGTTCTAAACAATAAGAAAACATAAAGACAATGTTGTATTATATCATCTATTCCATGAGCATAAATGGGGAAGGTGAAGAACCCAGTGACTTATTTTGTTGTCGTGCAGTGCACATTGGAGTATTAAACATGGTCTAGTTCAATGAAATGGGTGAAGCTAACTAGTTAATTGATGGGAAGATTTTGTCACAGTAGTTCTTCAAAGGCATGCCTCACATGGTTCCATGTGATTTGCGCAGACAGGGTCCAATGAACTCAGGCCTCTTCAATGCCTTCCGTAAGACCGACTTGATAGTAAGACGACCTAAAGGGTAGGATAAACAAGTTGCTACATTGCATTGCAGCTTAAATACATGGCTGGAGAAAAGAGACACATTGGGTATGGGCTGTTACTTATGTGACCTTTCAGTGAATCCTATCTTAGAGCATTTCGTAGAGTCTCCATTGTATCCCTCTTTTGTCCAGTTGGAGCCTATGTGTCATAGACCTGTGACACACACCATGTGTAGCCTACCGTTCATGCTTTATTTAGTCTTAAAGCATCTTCTACAAAGGGGAGTCGATTTTTTTCACTTGCAGCACGATGTAAGCTTTGCTTGGTCACCGTGATGTAAGGCCTCGATAACTCCCTTGCGCACACTTCATAACAATGCAATTTGTTATCTTTTTCATTATATGGTTCAGTGGATTATCCACCCCAACCCAGCAAAAATATTGGATATGCCCACAACATAGTCGTCCATTTTCACGTTCTCTGATTGCACATTCCCCATTTTGAATAAGAAACTGGGAATTTGGTCAAGGGGAGTTGGTCTAGTGTGGGAATTTCGTCAAGGGGAGTTGGCCTAGGGGTAAAGGCGAGGGGCTTTAAGCACGCCTGCTATGGTTCAACCCTTAGGACATGTGGGTGTGGGTGTGTGGGTGCAATCCTGTTAAACTAGCTGAAGCTCCGCATCAGATTGCTTTAAAAAGAAAAGGAAACTGAGAATTTGACTAAGCCTGTGTTGGATTCAGTCTTAACACATGAAGCCTCTTCAAGCTACTATTCAAGTACCTCTTTAAGCTTGCACTTCTTCTGTGATGGATATGAATCTCGAGGATGGGGCCAATCTTGACTTTTGCAGAACGTCTCGTCTGTTCAGCTCATAAATGGAGAACCCTTGCCAGAAGCGCTCCACATTTTGTATTAGAAAGCTTGCAATCCATGATGAGGGCAAGAGCCCTAGCAACGTGAACACCAGGTGAGCACATGGTGTCCCTCTAGAGGTGACCCAACGGGGGATTTGAACCCACAACCCATAGGTTGAGACGCCAAAGCATTACCGTTAGCCCAACACTTTGGGGACGACCATGATCTTTGGATATGAACGTGAACACCAGGTGAGCACATGGTGTCCCTCTAGAGGCGACCCAATGGGGGATTTGAACCCACAACCCATAGGTTGAGATGCCAAAGCCTTACCGTTAGACCAACTCTTTGGGGACGACCAAAAAATTACTTGACATTATGATATTTGGATATGTATCATTATGGCTAACAAGAACTTCTAGCTTGCCTTGTGTATACATGTCATTATTAGAACTCTTCATGTTTTTGATAGGGGAAGATAGGTTTCATCCTTGCATACAAGGCGGTGATGAAAAAAGCATCATTCAAGAGCAATCCTGCATTGCTAAGCTTGCATTAAGAGAAGCATTGTACAATGGGAGCAAGGTTGCTTTTGTGATATAGTGTGGATGCATGTAGTAAAATGGAGGAGGCAATGCCATATCGACCTGTAATAATTTAATTCTATGGTTTTGTTATATTTGAATTTAGAGCTTGTTTGTTACACACGATAGGGAAGCTAATAGCTTGCTTTTATGAGTTAAGGATCCCTTAAATACACCAGACATGTATGCCCTCTCTCACCAATTACAAAGGGTCTATAGTTTGCAACCTTTTTTATTTTTAACCATAGAGAATATCATTGTTGAAAATAGAAAAGAAAAAGTCTTTTCTTGAGTGGATATACCCAACAAAACTTGGGTGACTTATCAATAGAGTTTATTAAGTAAAACTTGTTGTAAGATGGTATTTGTACTAGATTGCATCCATCATTGAGTGTATGAGGTATAATTTTTTATTAGCTCCAATTGATCCATCCTTTGGGATCGTAAATCTCCGCATCTTATACAAAGGTGAAATTAGTAAAATACCCCTTACTATACAATTGAAGCATATGACTTTGATTTCTTTAACCTTTTGGTTTGCATTCAATTGCTCCAAAGGACAGTACAAATGGTAGTCTTTAGATCTTGTTCCTTTACAGGGAGGATATGCCGTGTGTGTGTGTGTGTGTGTGTGTGTGTGTGTGTGTGTGTGTGTGTGAGAGAGAGAGAGAGAGAGAGAGAGAGAGAGAGAGAGAGAACAAGTTTGGAGTTGAAGACTCCACATGGTATTGAAATTTCATTGACAATTCCTAAATGAGGCAACCAAATAATTTACTTGACATTGTAATAATTGGATATGTATCATCATGGCTAACAAGGACTTCTAGCTTGCCTTGTGTATACATGTCATTATTAGAACTCTTAGTGTTTTCAAGAGGGAAAGATGGGTTGCATCCTTGAAAGCGGTGACGAAAAAATCATCATTTAAGAGAAATACTACATTGCTAAGCTTGCATTAAGAGAAGACCTTGTACAATGGGAGCAAGGTTGCTTTCATGATATATTGTGGATGCATGTAGGCAATGCCATGTTAGCATATAATGATCTAATTCTATGGTTTTGTTATCTTTGAATTTAGAGCTTGTTTGTTACACACAGTAGGGAAGGCAATAACTTTCTTTTATGAGTTAAAGATCCCTTGAATACACCAGACATGTATGCCCTTCCTCACCCATTGCAAAGGGTCTATACCCCGGGGGATTCACCATGGAAAACTTATCGCACCACGTAAGTGTAGTGGAGGGGGGTTTTTTTACAAGTTACATAAACGTATAATTTAGGGGCATGCCCCCAATAATTTATCTCCGAAGCTTAAAAATAAGAGAGGGGGGTATCATATTTAGAGAGAGAGAGAGAGAGAGAGAGAGAGAGAGAGAGAGAGAAGTGAAAAAAAAAGGAAGTTTTTGTGTTTCAAAATCATGTCTTCCCAAAAGAGTCTTCCCTCGAACTTGTGAGTCAATAGCTACAAAGATACATGCAAGAACTAACACTGCTTTGTATCAATTGCTTGTTTTGTGATTACAGTTCATTTGTTGAGGGATGAAAGCTATAAAGAGTTTATATGGATATAAATTTACACGGAGAACCTCACACAACTTTATAACCATGTTTTTTGAGTAATTTAGATGGATCAAAATGTTGATCGGGCACATAGTTTGAAAGTCAAACTAAGACACACTGAGTATACATCTAGTTATCAACAGAAGTGGTTCCTTAGTGCGTTGCCAGTCACTATGCTACACACTCTTTGACTAGTTTTACTGAGTTAGATCATATGAGACCTAAATTTTATATGCAAGATAGGGGTATGATAGTTTTCTTCATTGATTGTCGTATAAGCATAGAAAGGGGGGTCATATTCCCTAATATGAGTCGTATATAGGGGTTTTATCAAAGTTGTCCGCTTGCAGGTGGCGTCCTGTTTTGTATATAGAGTGAATCCCTCGGGGTCTATACCTTGCAACCTTTACTATTTTTAACCATAGAGAATATCATTGTTGAAAATAGAAAAGAAAAGGCTTTTCTTGAGTGGATATACCCAGCAAACCTGGGTGATGTATCACTATAGTTTACCAAGTAAAACTTGTTGAAAGATGGTATTTGTACTAGATTGTATCCATCATTAATCGTATGAGCTATAACTTTTGATTAGCTCCAATTAATCCATCCTTTGGGATTTTGAATTTCCACATCTTATATAAGGGTGAAATTACTACAACATCCCTAAAATTGGGGGAAATCCCAAAATATCCCTCAAAAGTTTAAAATTTTCAAAATATTCTTCAAATTTTGCTAAAATTTCCCAAAATACGCTTAAATTTTTTAAAATTCCCAAAATACCCCTTGTTATTCTCGCAAACAACTCCAAAGACTTTCATTTTTGCAACTCTTCATAGGAAGGTCAGTTGGTGAGCAATCCCTTGGAATAACAAAATTGTTTTGTTTTGAATTCTCTGCAAATTTTTTGCAAACCTCCCTTCTATAAATTCTTATGCCGTCTTCACTGTATTTTACTCCAACTTCACCCGTTGTGGCCTTGCCCAACAAGTTTTCAAGTCCTCTTTGCATGAGTGGCACCCCTTAGGGCACCCAATGTTTCTAAAAAATGTGAATGGGAACCAAGCAATAATTAAGGGAGAGAAAGATGAGGGTTGCCCTTCTCAAGGCACTCATGTAGAGCCTTCCTTGTGGCCTTTGGTGAAGGTCACAACCACCACGTCTTTGTGATCAAGGGATGCTAAACATGACACCTCATTTCATTGGGGGGGAGAGACCTCAAATCAACTTTGCATGCGCATGCAAAAAAACCATGCACTCTTCCCTCCCTTCGCTCTAATACCAGATTTTATGCTTGTGTTGGGTCTACCTCGTAGGTATTCCCACGATCTACTCTTCCAAAGACAATAGAGCCCGGTGCTAAACGCATTTAAGGGCTCATTCCTAGTGTAGCCGAAAGTTTATCCAAGTGATCCCACACTATCACATGGAGAATCTATCCAATAGAGGGCATGTCTTCACAGTCTGAAGAGGCCTTTCCAATCCAAGAGGCAATTCCGATAGAAAACTAAAAGCACCAAGGGTAAAATATTCTCATCAAAGGATATTTTAAATCAATCTCTC
Source organism: Adiantum capillus-veneris (assembly GCF_014529385.1). Taxonomy (NCBI): domain Eukaryota; kingdom Viridiplantae; phylum Streptophyta; class Polypodiopsida; order Polypodiales; family Pteridaceae; genus Adiantum; species Adiantum capillus-veneris. The sequence goes on from NC_140935.1 coordinate 24,358,259, forward strand.
TCTCTCTCTCTCTCTCTCTCACACACACACACACACACACACACACACACACACACACACACACAAATTTGTGCAACCAAATGTAAGACAAAACCGTGGATGTGTATGCTATCTATCTCTTTGGGGGATGGTGGTGATCTTGCTATTGTAAGGAGTTTAAAAAAAACCAATTTTTGGGGCATCTCCAAGATTGTTACAAACCACTCCATAGGCACCATGGAAGAGAAAAGTGATAAGAAATTCAATGGCCAAGGTTTTACTTGGCAAACGAAGATGAGAGGGTACTTAATAAAGGAAATTCTTTTGTCCATTGTGCTCCCCAAACAAGCAACCCAAGCTAAATCCTACCCAAACTAGGGTTTCTTCATCCTCGATTGCCACTCAATTGGCTACAAAAGATGAGCAAGCTTTAGGGATAATTATCATAGAAATCTACAAATGATGTTCACTTTGTGAATAAGTGTGGTCGTACACATGGTGTGGATGTGGGAGAGAAACATTTTTAAGCCAAAACTAAACAAAGCAAATTAAGCCTAAGAACCAATGATACAAAGTAACCATGGAGGGTATTGAGGATATTGCTAGCCTTCTCAATAGAATTGTCACATAGACTATTTACATAAGACATAATGTGCAATAAGATGACAAATTTTTTACTCTTCTAAGAGATTTACCCAAGATCACATAGTCACCATACTTGAAGAAACAAAAACTACACCTGCTTTACAAAGTGTTATCAATTCATTATAAGAGGAAGAAAAATAGCATAAGAAAAAGGCACAATCCTCTTCAAGGGGAGAATTATATCTAGCCTTAACATCCAAAACAAGGTGTTATGCATGTGGAAAGCTAGGACCTTACTAGGAGACATTATTGCTATGTAGGAATAACAAATGTAAGCATTTTGTGGAACGATAGGTCATTCACGTTGTGAAGGATTAGGGGATTGGCCTCTACAACACCTCAAGCCAACACAGAGAAAAGAGGATGAAGAGAATAGCTCTCTCAAGATAATATGGGCTGATCTTTTCTCACAAATTTTGACAGTCTCACTCACACTCAACCTCAACTAGCCTCGACTCACTTCCCTCTACACCGCTACTTGGATACATCAAAGGAAGCAAAGGAATCAATAAAACCAAGGAAAAAAGTGAATTAAAAAACATGAAAATATCTGCACTTTTGCTTATAGAAACAAGGTTTTCACTTCTTTTCAAACTCCCTTCCATGTGCTAGTAGAGACTCCATAGGCGCTCCCATATATACACATAGTTTGGCCGAAACCCATCCAAATCAGCACAATTTGAAAACCCACAAAGTTCAACAGAAAAACTCAAAAAAACTGATTAAAAAATTCGGAAAAACATTGCCCTTTTGCATATGTACAAGCAAGGAATTGCAACGCATAGTTTACCATCGACTAGCTGTATCACAAGGAAGTGCACACAACATGGATGTCATACCTCAAACCAAGATAAAGAGAGGTAAATATGCAGAGCTAAGCACCCACTTTCACCATCTCATTGAGGAGATACACACTCTCAACTCACCACATCAAGCTCTTGCAAGGCGAGAGGGGTACCCCTACATCAAAACTCTCACCCTTCACCGCATGCTGCAGCAACATAGAGTTTATTCTTCACAGTTGAAAAATCCCACTCACTCACGACACCAACCGATAAAAGTTCAATTTTTCTTCATACTTTTAATGCACTTACTCACTCTTTGAGGTCTCATAACTTCTATGTACAAAAACAACAAAATTATGTACCCTGCACAACTTGCCCGCATGCGTAGAGACAGTTGGCACACACCGCCTTTGTACACTTTGTAAAGCATGATTTATTTACATCTAAGGAGTCCAAAAGCATTAAAAAACATCTCTCAAAGACTTTGGAATGGCCAGCATCATTCCACAAAAACAAGTCAAAATGTATTAGATTAAAAGAAGGAAACCATCAACAAGAACAAGAAGCAAACAGAGATTGAATCCAATGTTGCAAAAGGACAAGATGAACAAGATCAAGGGAGCACCCACTTTGACTCCTTTTTTTGCAACTCTGGCATTTTATAGAGCACATTATGATTACCTCTACCTCACTCTTTTGTATCATTTTGAAGATAGTCATGAGAGTGCTTGGTCTCTAATATGATCACAAGTTTGATTGAAGGCATTTATGAGTCATAATGAAATTTATGATTGTGAGCATTTTAGGCACTTATGACCTATTTTTGCCAACACGATATGAGGCATCTTTGTAGCCTATGAGGCATTTTTGACACGTATGAGTTACTTCTAATTTTTTGTAGCCTAAACCTTGGGGGAAGGATTGATGCGAATGGGATTTAGCATATGAACCTAGACTTGAGAGACTCACCTGAAATGAGATGACATTACATTAAATTAGATGGCCATTTGTTGCATGCACTAGCATCCAAATTAAGCCCCTATCTTCTAAGGTAAGTCTCTCTCTCCAAGGATGTGTTTGGGAGGAATTTATCTAGCTCAAGGCCATAAACCTAAACCTTGGGGAGAAGGATTGATGAGAATGGGATTTAGCGTATGAACCTACACTTGAGACACTCTAATTTTTTGTAGCCTAAACCTTGGGGGAAGGATTGATGAGAATGGGATTTAGCGTATGAACCTACGCTTGAGACACTCACCTGAAATGAGATGATATGAGATGACATTACATAAAATTAGATGGACATTTGATGCATGCACTCGCATCCAAATTAAGCCCCTATCTTCTAAAGTCAGCCCCTCTCCCCAAGGATGTGTTTGGGATGAATTTATCTAGCTCAAGGCCATAGAAAGATCCTTCTTGTACTCTCACTGTGATCTAGTTCAATATTCAAGTTTTCATTTCATTTCACTCTCTTGTTATGTGTTGTTATGCTACTCTAATCATGAATGCTACTTTGCTTAACCCTTCATAGCTTAACTATCCATAGTACTGATGTGATAGACTATAAAAGAAGATGCACAAATGACATCTAGGGGAATCACTTTCCAAGATGTTGCGCCACATGTTCATAAAGAACAACATGTTCTCAATGCAGGATCAAGAAAGCGTGGCTATAAACATTTAGAAACACTTCACCCAGCAGTGCTCATATGTCAATAAGAACCAATTTCTTATGTAAAAATTGTATTCAAAACATTAACTTGATTTTCTAGTCCACTTGAACGGTTTGTGCGCACTGCGAAGCCTAAACTACATTATGTTGACAGATTACAAAGATTCGTTTTGGTATGATGAAGCTATGTTGAGGGATGACAAGTCTAAGTAGGATTGTGCTATGAAACAAAAAAATTTATTCATTGTAGAACAAAGAGGCAAATACCATCATAATTGTGTGACTACATTAACCTCTTCAATCTTAGCACTACCCGTGTCCTCTTTCAGGCTATCCTCTTGTTTATCCTTGTTCTTTTTCTCTTATGATTTTCAACAACATTCCTAACGTGTCCCATCTCTCATAAGGCTAGCATTTGATGTCTTTCTTTTGATGGGACATTGTGATTCTCATGAGTTTTCTTTCATAGTACTTGTTGTGTTCTTCCTATCACCATGAGAAAAATGAGGGTTGCATTCTGCTTGCCTTGTTCAATACACTCTCAAGCTACTAGCTACATCATCAAAGTTCAGAGTACCATCAAGAAGTGCAAAAGTGTTTATGGACATGATGAAGGTAGAAAGCACCATAAATATATAGCCTTCATTTTTTCCTCTAGCTTAACTCCTAATCTTATAATCAAATGAAAATGACGTTAAACTTGTTTAAATGTAATGCAACAATACTATTTGCTCAAATCAAACGGCCTCTACATAAGGTATATCTATTGGGAGCAATTCTTTTCTCATAGGCTTTGTCAAAACTATGATCTTCTCATCAATAAGATAGTAAAGAAATTTCCAATTGAAGAACTATGTCAAAATTTTACTAGAATTAAGCACTACTAGCATTTAAATTAAAACCTCACACCCATAAATAATAAGAGAATGAACGTGTATCTTAAATAAGCTACAGACTAAGTTTTGACACAAATTTAGTGCAAACAAATCGTTGTTAAGCCGATAGGTTGAATGTCCTATAGCAAGACTACATAAGGGAACTCCAACAACCTAATCCACCTTGTGTGGGAACCAAAACTCCCATACTTTACAACAAAAAACCTCACCACAACCCTCACAACAGTTGAAAATCCTACATTCCTAAGAAAAAGACTGCATCAGAATGCCAATGTGGCTCCATACAAATGTACAAAGGCATTATCCATAGAATCTATACATAAAAGGGGAGATACAAGGACTTGAGATTGCCACAATGTTAGACATTGTGCACAAACATGCACAAAATAGTGCAAGCAAAGTAAGTGTAAAATGTTCCAAAGACCTATCCAATGGATCGAGGGAAAATTTTACTTCAACAAGACCTCAGCTCAATCACAGTTGAGAGGAATAACCTAATCTCGCCAACGGTGTGCATAGACAATTGTCAAATAACTCAAATAAAATAAATACACCCTCATAGCTCCAAATCACAAAAAGTTGGTTGCATAATATTTGGTATACATAATACTATACACTAGCAAACCCAACTTACATTAAAAAATTTGGATGCATAAGTGACATAAGCTCAAAATTTACATGAGTCTAACATAAATGACATAAGCGCACGAGTGCTTCACAATACATAAGAGACATTTTATATGCCAAAATCAATTGTGATTTAACATGACCAATTCTTCTTAAACGTTGTCAAAATATGGTTGCGTTTAGACAAGTGCGGCGGCAGCTTTCCCTGTTTCCCTTGCCTCCACTCTACCTATTCACAAAAGGCGGCAACAATGACGGAACCAAATTGAATTGTCAGTACAATAGCAAATAAAAAATGTTCCAATTTGAAAGAACATTGGATGGTGAGCGGGTTGCGCGCGCACACAACTTCAAGCACATTGTATGGAAGTTGCTTGAATTACATAGACCACCTCTCTGCTTGAGTTGCTGGTGTCTACGAGCTGCTTTCAAACTGGCAAGCCTAGATCGCTCAATCTGCTCTCTACAATGCAGAAAGAAAGCCTTCAATCAGCACTAACTGACCTTGTGCTCACCTGCACGAGGATTCAAAGCTTGTTGTGGGTTGTGATGCGACACCTATGGATCAACAAGGCACCCTGGATTGTTGTATGAGGAGCTAGAGCATCATAGATTTTTGCACGCACTCAAAGATACATCTTCGGCGCGCTCTCGCGTCTTCCCACAAACCCAAATTTTTCAAAAAACATGAGAGAGAGAGAGAGAGAGAGAGAGAGGCACAGCTCCTCCTTGCTTGAGGGATAAGTATAAAAGTTCTCGGCAATTTTACACCCAACATTGTTTACGACGACTCAGAATTGGCAACCTACACATTAATTGCATCTCCCACAACTACCAAAAGAAGATTTATCTACTGCGGTATTCTGAACTTAAATTGCTTTGGGGTTCAAATGTGCCAAGCAAATTTTTCGTCGCACTGTGTCAACAAGTTCATATAGGTTTTCTGTATTTTATTTGGCACAATCAAGAACGCAACTACATTGCGACATGAGAAGTACCTGAATCATGATCCCGATTACCTTACTTGTATGAAGGTTTTAGCTCACTACATCCCACGAAGTAGGCCATTTTAGGTCAGAGTCCATTGAAACAAGCCATAAAGGATTCGGATCACATGAAACAAGCCGCTTGGATCTGGATGTTAGGCGGTTCAAGTCCAATCCTCTACCCTCTGCATCATACAAGGGTCACCACAACTACACCCGTAGATGGCCACACAATTAAGGCTAAGTATTTCTGGGCTTTGCATCTTTTTTGCGTAACTACAACATACAAGTGATTTTCTCTTTATCTACGGCAAACACAATCAACCCAAAGCAACCATTTGCAATAAGTGCCTATTCATAATCTTCTGCATTCACTGCACATGCCACACAAAACCAAAAAATCAGAAAGCTCTAAATATTATTTCCAAACCTCCATCGTCTTGGATCTGAAAAAAAAAAATCCCATCCTCATCTACCATCAAAATATTCCATCAGTGCTCTCAACAAGCTCATTGTAGCACAACTTTCATGCATTCTTTGTAGAATATCATGCAAATTCAAATTTGTTTCAAGTTCTCACCAGAGCAAACAACATGCACATGGTGACAATGGTAGTGATTTATGCAATTACATGCTTCCTATCATAGTTGCAACCATACTTGTAAAATTGTTTCATAGGCGTATGACAAAATGATATCATACTTGGCCAAAATTTGCAAGAAAAACTGGCATTAATAATGATTAAAATTCATAGTAGTTTGGAGACTAAAGTATGATGTGAAAAGTTTTATATTTCCATAATACTGTGAATGCTTACCATGTTCAATCGTTTCTGTTTTTAAAATAAAATTAGAATCACGCATGTTTCAACTTCAAAGGTTCACACATACTTCAATCATACCATACCCGTATCTTTTGCCGTATGGGAAACATATGGAAAAAACTATGCTAATACAAACATGTGCTTTGATGCTCACTTTGATTGACAAACTCTTCTTCCATCAAGTTAGACCATTCTCTTACACACTGAGAGGTGAACCTCACTTAGTGTGATGTACAAGAACATCAATGTCAGATAGCAAAAAGCGGGGATATAGCCCACAATTGTGTTAAGCAATTCGGACCTGCCTGGCTCTCCGGCATATGGTATTAAGGTTTCTTGGGAAGTTTCACCAGGAGCTTTTTGTATAGATGCCATGTTGGATGGAGATATGATGGCCAATTGGATTAGTAGTTGCAGATTGCGTAAATGCTGTCGCACACCTTCCCTGGCTTGAGAATTTTGCTTGTATAGACAACAAAGAAGACGACGAACTTCTGTCCCAGAAAATGGCAGCATCTGGGTTGGTTGATAATATCATGTCAATCTTCGTCACTTTCACTAACAACTACCCGCCTGCGCTGAACCGGCTTCCTAGGTGGTGATGGTTCATTTTCCGAATCATCTTCCCTGCTTTTCCTCTTCTTAGGCATTTCCTCATCTGCGTCCTCCCATCCTCCTTCCTGCACCCATTCACCAAAGTCTTAGGCACGACCAATCACAATCAACCCGCTCAAAAGAGCTGACCTATGTCAATCCACAAGTTCCTACCTTCTCCTGCTCCCCCTCCGAGTGCTCTGCTTCATCTCCTTGCTCCTCTTCCTCGTCAACCTCAGCCACATCTGCATCTCCATCTTCCTCCTCCCTCGGATTTTCTTCCTCATCGTCGCTCTCATACTCAGAATGTTCACTCTCCTCCGCATATCGTTCTTCGACATCTCGTCTTTGAGGTGGTGAGGGATGCCTGCTCTTTATACGCTTGCCTATTGCCTCTCTTGCCGTTGCAGAAGACTGCTTGTTCACAAAAAAGAAGCTTCTGAAAAATTGCTTGTTTACAGAAACGTAGAATGAGCAGAACGACCAAGGCTTTTATGTGAAGGCGTCCATAAGAAGGAAAAAAATTCTGCACTGGCATAAAATAGTTACCCTTTTTGCATTCATTATTCGCCTCTCTGCTCTAGACTCTTCCTCCATCTGTCTCTGATACTCATCTACCTCCTCATCCTGTTTAGACAAGTACAAAGGTATAACTAAGCCTCTCAATTTATAAAAAACAAAGAGATGTTAGGCTCAAGATTAATAAGTATATAACAAGTTCACACACTAAAAGAAAATGCAAGATGAGATTAAACCTCCATCAATGCCCCTTCAAGGAAACCAGGGGACAGCTGCTGTTCTGCTCTCTCCCTGGTTGGATTGTATTTGCGATTGATTTTTTCTTGTTTCCTCTGCAAATCTTCCTTATTTCTTATCCTCTTTTGGTGTAGCTGTAAGCATCAAGCACACAAGAAAGCAAAAGTGATGGCTTGTAAATCATTGTCTTCATTTCAAGTCTCAGACAAAACATTAGCAGTGAGTCATTTAACGTTCTTGATTCACGCTAGATGCTAAACATAGAACTGCATAATCTGAAAGTGACTCGAAAAAAAGGGAACCTTCTCAGCTTCCTCCTTTTCCCTTTCTGGATCCTTGTTTGTGATGACATTTTTCACTTTGTAAATTTTTCTGTTTCTTGAATCCACTAGAGCTGTCAACAGCCGATGTGACTTAGAGGAGAGTGAGGATGGCATGAACTTCATCTTCTGCAGCAATCTTCCTTGAGATTGTAAAACTCCCTGTGGCACTCATAGCTCTCTCTCTCTCTCTCTCTCTCTCTCTCTCTCTCTCTCTCTCTCTCTCTCTCTCTCTCTCTCTCACACTGGGTGAAGTCTTCCTTATGGGAGACTTCAATGCTCGTACACGCAGTGAGCAGTGTGAGACATATGACCATGAGGACCCAGAGACACTACACACTCTAGATGAGGAGGCTACTATGAGAGACACAGCAGACAGAGCTCCAGTCACAGCTTACGGACGACATCTACTTCGACTTGGCTCCCAGCACCGTCTCGTTATCTATAACGGGATGGTCCAGTGGCCCACCTCAGGGGGCCTGACTTGTATACCACATGGAGTTGCAGAAGGAGGGGGGAGTACAGTCGACTATATTCTGGGACCCAGGGAGGCTACACACCTTATCACATCCTTCACCATTCCACCCATACCCATCGGAGCCGACCACACATACCTCTCTTTCTCCATCACCGGAGATACCGTCCCGTTATCTATAACGGGATGGTCCAGTGGCCCACCTCAGGGGGCCTGACTTGTATACCACATGGAGTTGCAGAAGGAGGGGGGAGTACAGTCGACTATATTCTGGGACCCAGGGAGGCTACACACCTTATCACATCCTTCACCATTCCACCCATACCCATCGGAGCCGACCACACATACCTCTCTTTCTCCATCACCGGAGATACCATCACACACAGCTCCACTACACACACTCCACACACCACCATCCATTTCACACATGAGCTAGCCTCTATTTACTCGGCCAAGGTCGAACATGGCCTATGTCTCCTCCACCCATCCACACCACTCTCAGTTCTCACATCACATATCTCTTCCGTTCTCCACACTTCAGCTATTAGCTCTTTTCCACACACCACTCACACAGGACGCACTCCCCCCCCGGGGCTATGCCTCAGAACCGCTGGTATGATGATGAGTGCAGAGAGCTATACCGACGCCTCCATGCACGGCGAGCCTTAGGAGAGATCACAGAGAGAGAGGCCAGACGGCATATGAAGACGCTGACACGCCAAAAGCGGCGAGCATTCGAAGAGGCACAGGAGCTTGAGCTATACCGCCTATTCATGAGCATGGATAGCGCGACGGCATGGCGCACCCTGCACGAGCCACGTCCGACTACAGCTATTGAGGACCCACAGATATGGCATGATTATGCAGAGCGACTTTATGAAGTGCCAGGGCAGCCTCCTATTCCACAACCACACGAGCCTCGCCCCACGTGCTCCTCCTTCTTTACAGCAGAGATGGTAGAGAGGGCCATACGCCGCATGCAGCACAGACGATCAGCTGACCATACTGGATTACAGAGTGAGCACATCATTTATGCGGCCTCCACTATAGCCCCGTTGATTGCACATGTCTTCAACCGGGCTATAGGGGAGGGCTTCCTAGAGGAGTGGACACAGCACACCATAGTGCCTATCCACAAATCTGGCGACACCCTGGACCCAGGGAACTACAGGACTATCATGATTGGCCACACGATGGCCAAGCTATATGGAGCAGTACTTGAGGCACAGCTCAGCTGCTACGCAGAGATCGAGGGTTTACGAGCTCCAGGCCAGGCAGGTTTCAGACGAGCTTTCTCCACCATTGACCACATCTTCGTTCTGCGCTGCCTCATTGATGGGGCAAAGGCGCGGAAGAAGAGGCTTTACTGCTGCTTTGTGGACTTCCGCAAGGCCTTTGACACAGTCCCACGCGAGAGACTCTTCCAGCGCCTTCACAGCATTGGGATACCGACAGAGATGATTTGGGCCATATATGCTCTCTATGAGAGGGTGACGGGTCGGGTTCGTTGCCCAGGCGGTTTTTCAGAGACCATTGCTAGCACCATTGGTGTTAAGCAAGGATGCCCACTCTCCCCGACACTCTTTGGGCTATACATCGACGAGATCTCCGACTACATACTGCGAGCAGGGGGAGAGGGGAGCGACTTGGCAGGTACTCCGGTCCACATCATGTTATATGCTGATGATATTGTGTTGATTTCAGAGTCACCCGAGGGCTTGCAACGCCATCTTGAGGCCTTGGACGAATTCAGCACACACAGAGGGTTGACTGTGAACCTTGGCAAAACCAAGGTTATGATCTTTCACACATCCAGTGCAGTGAGGAGCGCCGCCACCTTCACAGCAGCAGGAGGACAGGTTGATGTAGTCACCTCCTATGTCTACCTTGGCATCACATTCACCAGCCTACCAGGACCCTTCACTATGAGGCAGGCTGCTGTTGACAGGCTCACCCGAGGATATGCAGCTCTGGCCATGCTAGAGCGGAGGTGCCACCAGGCACACTTGCAGGAGCCTTGCACGAAGGGGTGGCTTTTCGACACCTTAGTCACCCCGGCCTTGATGTACTCGGCGGCAGTATGGGCACCAGGATTGACAGCTGACCAGTGGACACAAATTGAGAGACCACAGGTATATATGATCTCACGCTTGCTCCGCAGCAAGAAGACAGTGCCACATGACATTATTAGAGCCGAGCTCGCCACACCACCTATGGTTGTAGAGGCACTATTCAAGACAGTTTGCTTCATCCAGAGGATGAGAGAGCTACCTCCTGACAGACTTACCCGTAGAGCATTTGAGGCAGCTATACAGCTATCAGAGAGTGGGCATGAGAGAGCATGGTACTCACAGGTCAGAGCATGGTTTGAGGGACACGGTCTTGACATGGAGAGCCTACCACCATTCGAGTACGACCCCCACTCACCATATGTTCACCTCTCTCGCAGTGAGAGGAACTTGGTATTGAGACAGGATCTGTGGCAGCTATACACTAGGAGAGTCTGGGAGGCACCTAGCTTGGGGACGAGGATGTCAGATTACAGAGACCAGTTTCTCACCATATTGTCTGGGGGGTTCATACAGAGACCACGCTACATGGACACATATATGCCACATAGCTCACGGGTGGCAATTGGTCAGCTGAGAGTGGCTTCACACAGGTTAGAGATTGAGATCGGTAGACATACTGGTGTTCCCAGGGAGGAGCGAATCTGCAGAGCCTGCACAGAGGAGGTGGAGAGTGAGGAGCACTTTGTATGTAGATGCAGAGCATACACTGAGATCAGAGGCAGGTATGAGGCCCTATTTAGAGGACAGCCCACTCTCCGAGAGATCATGGAATCTCGAGATCAGAGACAGCTCGGACGTTTCTTACTAGAGATACAGAGCCACCGGGACACACTACTACAGCCACACACAGCTACACAGACAGAGGGGAGACAGTCGCAGCTCACAGACTTCTTTCAGAGGATTTCCGCCCCCCCCTCACCAGACACTCAGAGGGGAGTGACACTCCCACAGGCGGAGGTGAACCGAGCTAGACGACGACCACGAGTCACAGGCTACAGGGGCGCGAGCTCCCACCACCGACAGATCGAGGAGATCTGAGCCCGGGAGCGCCGTGCCACTGAGGAGCGAGTGGCTCAGATGAGGGCTGACCCGACAGCTTTCATCCGGGTAGCCTTGGCACCAGACCCACCCATGTACCACATCTTACATCCCCCCATTAGTACAGGATGGAGCTAGATAGCTTGATGCACTCTCATGATTGTACTACCTTGAGCATACAGACATGCATATACCCCTAGAGATAGAGCTCCATCCCTCCTTAGATACTCCACTACCTACATTCAGTTCAGTTTTGTATCAATTTTGTTTCATTTGTCTTTCCGATAGACGGATGACATACACACAATGTACATTTGATTTGTCTCACAGGCCGATTTCGGCCTGACATAGACGTTAAAAATCTTTCTTTCTTTCTTTCTTTCTCTCTCTCTCCACAGCCCCTCGCGTAACCACCACCCCACCCCACCCCTCCCCTCCCCCCCCCGCAGGTACAGCAGCAGCAGTGGTCACAATTTGGCAGCAAAATCAGATTTTCTGTTTTTCGGACAGTTGCAGAATTTTCAGAAAATTTACAGGAAATTACAGAATTCAGAAACTACAGAAATTGATGATTGTCAAAAATTGCAGAATTGGCAGAAAATTGCAGAAATTGCATAAAGCGGATTTTTTCTCGTTTTGACCGTATTTTGCAGAAATTGCAAGAAATGCACGCCATGTATGCTTAGTGTGGAACATGTACGCATAATGTGGAAGCACTTGTGCGTGTAGGTCAATTTTCTCTCGTTTTTGGCACCGATCAAACATGAGGAAGAAAAATGATAAGGCCGACCCCTTAGAAGATGCAGTTCAAAAGTGCAACGAAGAAATGGTCGAAACCATTAACAAGATTAACCACCACCAAAGAATACGCATCTGTCGAAAATATTCTCATCCCGACAAGGAGGAAACCCAGCAAGAGCTCGCTGTTGCTGTCCGTACCCCCCCCCCCCCTCTTCTCTCGCCATCGCTGCCCCCTGCCCTCGTGTAGCCCTCCCACCCTCACCTCCTCCTGCACGCAGTCCTCAGCCCGCCCCCTGCGTGTTGCACCTGCTCGCTACTCCTCCCGCTGCCCCCATTGCTCCACCACCCGCTGCCCCGTCGCCCGGCTGCCCACCCATCCCCCTCCGCTGCCCAGCCCGCCTGCTTGCCCACTGCCTCGTCCGCCTACATTCGCCTGTAGTCCATCACCCTTTCTCTCTTGCTTGTCGGGTCTCGCCGGCACCCTCGACGTGCTCGGTCCAGCAAGATGTCGACGCTCCTCCGCTTCTTTTTCACAGCAGCAGACACAGACGAAGGCTCAAGCTCCACCACAGAGGGACTCCAATGAAGCCCCCTCGCCCGACCCCACTGAGCCCACCATTCGACTTGCTCTCTCACCGACAGAGTAAGCGAGCCTAGCCGCAGAGGTGGACCGCCTACAAGCGACTTCCGTCATCTGCAAGATTCTCGGCACTAGACCCAGCAGAGGAGAGCCAGAGCTGCGTGATCTTCTCCAAGCCCGCCTTCTCGCAGAGGTGGGCAAGATCTTGGACATTCAGTTCCTCAGACGTGGTTACTATCAGATAGAGTTTGAGACCTCCGAGATGGCGTCCAAGGTCATCGCAATGAGCCCCTTGACCATCCGAGCAGTTCGAGCCCACTTTCGACAGTGGAGACATGGTTTTGACCCAGCTTCAGATGTTCTGGTAGAGGAGGCAAACCTTCCCATCTCCGTCCGCTTCCCTGGTTTGAGAAGGGAGTACCTATCACTTTTGTCCAGGATAGGCTCAGCGATTGAAACTGTCCTGGAGACACCTCGCACGGCACAGTAGCTGCCAAGGCGGCCGGCATTCCCTCAGTACGTGTTTTGGTCAGGGACACCCACACTCTCCCGAAGGTCATCCTACTTCCTAGGGTGAGTGGGGGTTGGTTCCAACAGAGCGTGGAGTATTCGGGCCTCCCAAATCAGTGTTTCATATATCGAGAGATGGGCCATCTTGCGAAGGCCTGTCCACAGAGGAGACCCTAACCTACACCACAGGCCCAGCCCCAGCCCTCAAGGGCTGGCCAGTAGGAGCAGGCAGAGCCACAAGGTACGCATGCAGCGCCACCCTCTGAGCCTGGGGCTCAAGCAGAGGAGGGATGGCAGCAGGTTCGTGGTTTACGTCGGCAAGGGCCACCGCGCCAACCTGGCACTCAGAGTGGTCCTCAGGCTCTTGCCCAACAGCAGTGGATTCCCACGGGGAACCGATTCAACCCTCTTCAGCATGACGAGGTCCCTACTCCAGCCTCACCTTCGACAACCCCCCCTCCTCCCCTCGAGTTCCCCCCCTCTTCCGCCCCTCCCCCTCCTCCTTTTCCCTCTGACTCTCCATCTCACCCTTCTACCGTTGTCGATCCCCCTCGCCCCCTTTCTCCCCCACCCCCCCCCCCCCCGACTCCCTCGCCTCTCCGGTTCCGCAGTCGTCTCAAGGGGCAGGGCCTTCCTCGGCTGCTAGGAGATCTCTTGGTAGCGCCTTTTCCACGAGTCGATTAGCGAGAGAGGGACAACCTTTCTTGCGACCCCCTCTTCTTGTGCAGACATCTCCCTTTGCAGCAGTTCCTCGTGGTCTGACGAGCTTCGATATTCGTCACCGTTGGGATTTCTTTGCCTACGACTTTACATGTTTTCTCGGCAACACCTTACCAGACCTTGAGGCAGCCTGCTTCAGAGTTCATGTGCTGATCCTTGCAGCTAGGGGGATAGAGGCCTTGGACTCAGCGGTTGGCTTCTCGTTCCCCTATTCGGCAGCGACCACGCTCAGAGTTGGAGTAGCTGCAGACACAGGCCCTAGAGTTCTCTCATCACATGGGAGACCTAGGGGTTACAGACTTACTTCAGACTCTTTGGCCTTTGGCCAAGTTTGTTGTGACGCCTCCAGATGCAACATGATGTAGACACATTGTGGTTCACTTTTTTGCTAACAAGCAGTACCCGCCAGCTATGTACACATACATGAGGACTCCTGGACAGAGGAGGTTGCTTTACGCATGGCTTGGTCTACTTTGGCTTGGGCTAGGCATTCTTTGCAGTCACACCTATCTCCAGGACGTCAGATGCGGATTACTCCCCATCCAAGCCAGCCTAGCACGGTTAGCTATTGTGGCAGCATCAGTTCTCTCTCGCTCCCCATGAGAATCGTCTCATGGAACGTACAGGGATTAGGTGGGCCCTAGTTTCAGTGTCAGAGGGGCCGATTGCGTCAGGAGTTTCAACGATGCCTTGTGGGAGGAGAGATTGACCTTCTTATGCTACAGAGCATCATCTGTGTAAGAGCCGCATTAGACGTTGTGGTCAGCTTTTGCGTGGACGATATGAGACTTTTTGGTCAGCTGCATTTGGACCTGGAGGAACTTAAGGCGAGGTATGTATTACTATTGCGGATTCTTTGCAGCAGGCCATTGTGGGCAGAGGGATTATTTGTGCCACGCAAGGCTCAGTGGATCACTATGCAGGTTTAGGGTTGTCTCGTGGGCTTCCTGAACATCTATGCGCCCAATGTGGCAAGTGCACGTGCAGAGTTTTGGTCTCAGATTGTCGAGTCTCTGCCGCAAGCAGAGCAATGGAGCATAGGGGGTGTTCAACATGTTGGAGGAACCCTCTGACAGGATTGGTGGTAGCCATACTACTATGCATGGAGTTGAGCTGGCAACTTGGAAGAGGTTTTGTATGACTGCAAGTTTCAGATGTGTGGCAGCATTCGAGCTTTGTGAGGCCCCCAGACAGCTTTCCTTCTCTCGTTCGGACCGCAGAGTGGGAGGCGTGAATCTATCTCCGATAGATCGCTTCTACACTAGTGACAACTTCTGTGACTTGGGTGGGACAGTTGGCATTTTGGCAAGGACTTCCTTTTTGAACCATGCTGATAGGCAGAGGAGGGGGAGCACGATGCTTCGCATCCCAGACACGGTCTTGCTGGACTCAGCGCTTAGAGAGCGAGTGGAGGCTCTTTGGACAGAGAGCTTAGACATGCAGGATTCTCCTGTTGACAGAGTAGCCTCAGTACTTGCTCAGCTTAGTCTACTTTTTCTTCAAGAGTCTTCGACTCGCCTGGCTGCAGTGAGAGGAGGAGCAGCGTCTTCGACGGGGCGTTGCTTCCTTGCAGAGGATGCAGGAGCAGCATCCAGACAGTCCTTGGTTGGAGGAGCAGTTACAGCAGGCTCGCCAGGAGCTCGTCAGCACAGAGGAGAGGCGCCATGAGTTTGCTTTCCATCAACAGGCATCTCAGTGGACCCACGTGGGTGACAGAGTGACAGGCGCTTTCTTTGAGGCAGTGGGACCTCGGCATACGCATGCCAAGGTCAATCAGTTGAGGAGGCCCGACGGGTCAGTTGCTTCAGAGCCAGAGGACATGCATGCAGTTGCTACTGATTTTTACTGTGATTTACTGTCTACAGAGCCCCAATCAGAGCGTCAGGATGCATGGGCAGAGCAGGTGTGGACACACATGCCTTGTCTTGTGACCGAGGAGATGCGTCAGAGGCTTGAGCTGCCTCTTCAGCTAGAGGAGCTACACACGGCTCTTAGCGCACTCCCCCGTAGTAGCTATCCAGGTGAGGATGGCTTGACTCCGAGCTTTTTCTTAGAGTATTGGGACTTGCTTGGCTCAGATCTATGTAGTGCTTTTCAGTACATCCTGCACACAGGAGAGATGCCTGACAGCATGAGTGAGGGCTTGATTTACCTCATTCCCAAGGAGGGTGGCTCCCTGTTACTATGCCCCCTTCCTCTTTTTGTTTTATGCTGAGGCGATGAGCAGGTTTTTGGTTTCACAGCAAGTCAGTTTACGTGGCTTAGCGCTCCCTATTCGGGGAGATGAGCTACTGGACATTGAGTTTGCAGACGACTCAGCCTTGTACATGGATGGCCAGGAGGCCAACCTACACAGGTGTGAGCAGGCTCTTGAGACTTTCTGTTGTGCATCTGGCGCACTGATCAACTAGAGAAAGATAGTGGCTTTCTCGGTTGGTAGTGCTTCTACGCCCGATTGGATGCCAGATGAGGGGTTCAGGTGGATTCCCCCAGGGACCGCAGTTCAGTACTTGGGCTGTCAGGTTGGTTTGGACTTGTCTCCCGAGCAGCAGACTACTCCCCTCCTCCTGTCTATCAGGAGGAAGTTGTTACATTGGAGCTCCGCACGACTTTCTCTGGCAGGCAAAGTTGTAGTGGCCAACCAGGTGTTGTTGGCGACTATATGGTACATCACTTCTTGTTGGATCTTCTCGAGTTCTAGTATCAGCCAAGTAGAGAGGCTGATCAGGAACTTCCTTTGGTCAAGGCGTGACACTCAGATAGCCCAGGCCAAAGTGGCATGGCAGGTCATCACTCTTCCTTGTTCTCAAGGAGGGTTGGGGATAATAGACCCTGCACTGCACAGCACAGCACAGCAGAGCCCTTCTTGGCAAGTTCATCGTCAGAGGACTTCTTCCAAGTGAGGAGCCATGGAAGGAGTTCTTGCTTCAGCGGCTTAGTGCTAGGGTGCCTCAAGGCTGGAGGCCCCTGGCAACCCTCAACTCGATGGATTTTCACAGAGATGCGCAGAGTTGGCTAGAGCAGGAGACCGGCTTCGCTATGAGTCTGCTCCGGTCTTGGGAGCAACTACGGCGAGGCCTGGAGCAGTGTCAGCCTACTTGCACGGAGGAGCGCCTGAGACAGCCCCTTGTTTGGAACCCCATGGCTAGCACTCAGAGAAGCCACTTGGTTGGTAGTCGTCCTCGTGTTTCCTGGGGTCCCATGGCAGAGGGTCCAGCACGCTCTTTAGGTGACTGGTTACAGTTTTCAAGCTTGTCAGAGGAGCTTCAGGGCATTCAGCTACAAGGCATGAGAGGGGTGTAGAGAATATGCCAGGACATCTCAGAGGCAGTACCAACTGAGTGGCTCACACCTCTCGAGTCAACAGCGCCCAGATGGATGGGAGCCTTCACGCGACTGGAGGTTCTCATCTCAGTTCGGGCTTGCTCAAAGACTATACCCTCCCTGTTTTTGGAGCTACAAGGTGAGGGACGTTTACACAGTTGCAATAGAGGCTCCATAGGTGGCAGAGTGCTGTTTTTCAGAGGATCCGAGTGGTGGACATCTGTGGGAGGATTTGTGTCATAGATCCCGACCCAGCAGCTCTTGAGACTGGCCACTGGAGACTCTTGGTTTGGGAGAGTTGTCCATTGGCACGAGTACAGTGGGATCCTGGAGAGTGGATTTGGAGGGACCCTTTCTCCTTAGCAAACCATCCAGGTGACCCTCTCTTTCAGTACACTGTTCGACTGGGACGTCACATACTGGCAGCGCAGAGAGAGGCTCGTCCTACTGCAGCACCTCATTGGCAGGAGGAGGGTCTCAAAGCTGAGTTCTTGGCAGCTTTTTGGGAGAGGTTGTGGGACTCCAGAAAGCCGAGGCAAGTCACTTTGTTCCAGTGACCGGTTGCACACCGAGCTACATCAATTGGGAGTTGGCTTGTACATAGTGGTCTCTCGGCCGCATGTGCAGCTTGTGACCATCCTGTGGAGAGTCGGTGTCACTGTCTTTGGGACTGTCCTTTGGCACAGCAAGTGTGGCTTCGTGTTCTTCGACTGATGCCAACTCTTTCCACAACTCGGCAATACACATAGGGAGCAGCAGCTTGGTCTACTCGCACTTCAGTTTGAGCTATCCTCCACCAGCAGGATTATAGTGATGCAGGGGGGTCGATCTACTCTCCAGCCTGCTACAGAGCTTACTCCACATGAGTGGTGCAGTAAAGAGAGGAGTGTTGGGAGCTCAGTAACGGCCCGACACTCTGGTTCATCTGGCGGGCCCGCTGCTTCCGCATCTTCGAGCCTCGTCCTGTACCATCAGCAGAGACTGTTCGGGATCTTTGGCTAGAGTTGGTCCATACTCCCAGAGGACAGTTCGAGAGACTCCAGAGCAGCTCTGACCGCATGCGGGAGCGCAGAGAGGCGTTCCTTCGACTCTGGCGTCCTGGGCCTTTCTTCACCATGGTCAAGGGTGTGCTCAGATGGCACTACCGTCCACCTGTGTGGCTCTCCCTCCTCCCATCTCTTGATTTAGCCTCATTGTACATATGTTGTTTTTTCATTAGGAGAGTCTCCCCATCATGATTGTTGTAGCCCTCTCTTGCAAAGGTGGTTGTAGCCCCATCGGCAGTTTTCATTAACTAATAGAAGGATCTTTTTCTCGGAAAAAAAAAGATCAACCGCCACCTATTAAAGACAATCAAAATGCTCGAGGATTGCGTTTCGGCCCAAGAAAGCAAGATCACGGCAATGGGAGATCGGATGACGACCCAAGACGAAGAGATTGCGTCACTCAAGAAGGAGAAGGCCGCATCAGCTCCATGGAAGCGAAGGACTTTTGGAAGAAGAGACCAACTCTTAAGAAGACGGGCATCTTTCTCGGGGATGACCTTATCCTCTAACAGGTCGCCCATATGCAGGAAGTAATGCCAGAGGTTAGAGCGGCAAGGGAAAAAGGTAAGATTGCTTTCTATCGAGATGGAAGAGTGGTGATATTGGAGCCACGCTCCACATGACGATGTGGGCCTATGGGACCACACTCAAAGTTGCTACCTAGAATTGTAATGGATCTATGCGTCTTGATGTGGAAGTAATGCCAGAGGTTAGAGCGGCAAGGGAAAAAGGTAAGATTGCTTTCTACTGAGATGGAAGAGTGGTGATATTGGAGCCACGCTCCACATGACGGTGTGAGGCCTATGGGACAACACTCAAAGTTGCTACCTAGAATTGTAATGGATCTATGCGTCTTGATGTGGGTGCTTTTGAGGAGAGTTTTACCGGGAGAGACGTCATCTTCTACTCTGAGACACATCAGCCCCTGGGCAGTCTATGCCTCATATTAGTGGATACAGATGGGAGACAGTTTGTAGACAAGAGACACGATCAGAGCACAGAGGGTGGGGCTTGAGAGGAGTAACAGTGTTATTCAAGGAGGAGTTGCAGCCATTGATACATATAGCTCGTAGGGATGAACAAGCTAGGTACATGTGGGTGAGATTGAGAGCAGAGATTGACAGATATCTTTACATTGCCATTTGCTACTTTCCCCCGAGTACGTGAGTATATGCACCACCCAAAGGACAGTCCCCCTTCTCTATTTTGGATGATGACAGATGGGAATTCTCTAGAGATGGTGACATTATCATTCTAGAGGACTTCAATGCTAGGACTGCCCATCATCAGACGGTATTTTATGATATTTCAGGGGAGAGGCTGAGAGAGTTGGATGTTGCAGAGACGGGCCTATCCAGGATATCACAAGATGGGGAACATATTGAGTATGGACGGCACTTGATAGACATGGGGACTGCACGTGGATTGGCCATCTTGAATGGCCTACAGAGATTTCCCGTTGCGAGAGGCTTCACACGCTTTCCACACAGACATGGAGCCAGCGCGGTAGATTATGTCATGGCACAACCGAGCCTCATCTCTAGCATCCAGGATCTCTATAGTTTGGCCCAGACCTGTGGGGGTGGCAGTGGATCATGCTATTGTGTCGCTGACCATCTCTTTCCAGTTCACTGTAGCACACATTCCACGAGTAGCAGACCCTATTCGCTACACCTTCACGCGGGAGATGGATTCTGTATACATAGACGGGATTTACAGACGCCTATCCATTGAGGAGCCAGGACGACCTCTGGAGGAGCTTACTACTATACTGACACAGACATTACATGATGCAGCAGCAGAGGCATACCCACACACAAAGCCTGAGCAGAGACATCGTTCTGGGAGCATGCCTCAGGACAGCTAGTATGACGAGGAATGCCGTCAGACTAGAGCTAGCCTTCACAGGAAAGTGCTTTTGGGAACATCACACACAGACAGTCATAGACTGACTTCCGACGCCTAGTGCGGCAGAAGAAGAGGGCATTTTTGGCTCGACTAGAGCAGGAGCTATACCAGCTATTCTTGAGTCAGGATTCGCGTGAGGTGTTAACCCTCACGGCACACGGACATCCGATGATCTATAAACGTTGTATTATTTAGAGTCACGTACCGGGCTTGTCGGACCAATAGGAAAAGGGTAAGAGTGATCGCCGATGAGAGGCGCACTCTAACTGGGACATTCAAGGGATTAGTTGGCTAAGCATGGGCGCCCAAGTGTGAATGGGGTGAGCTCATATAAAAGCCAACTAAACCTAATTTTTACTCATTCTCTCATTTGTGCAATAGAAGAGTGCTCTTGCTCCATCTCCATCTCCATCTTCTTCTTCTTCACCTCCTTGTGTGAGTGTGTGTGTGTGTGAGAGAGAGAGAGAGGGAGAGTGTGTGTGCGATCGAGCATTACGAAGGCACGACGGCGACGAAGCGGTTGAGCGCGGCACGACTGCAGCTTCTTCTTCATCGCGGCGAGGAATCCACCACGAAGGCAAGCGTAGAGCGGTGAGTGACACACCCTTTGCTCTCTTGAGCTTGCTAGTTTAGGCTTGTTGTGTGCTTGGAGCCATTTGTGGCTCGCACACGGTGTATTGGCAAGTCCCTTGCTTCGACAGTGCGGCAAGGAGCGCACATTTTTGGCGCCGCTGCCGGGGAAATGCCTTACACTAAGCTCGGTTAAGCACTTTACGCTTTCTTGTGGTGCAATTTCTATCATAGGAAAGGCAGGGAATGAGTGTGTGTAGTTGTGTGGAGATTTCTGTTTTTTGCATTTTCTGGTTTGCACTGCACAGTTAGCATTTCTTGCGTTTTTTGCATTTTCTGCATTTTCTGGTTTGCACTGCACAGTTCTGTCAAGTTTCAATTTCTGCATTTTCTGTGTTTTCTGTGTTTTCTGATAGTGCACAGTTAGACGCACAGTTAGTTAATAAAGTAGACTAGTAATTAGACGAGACAGAAAGTAGGTAGGTGAAGTCAACGCGCACCAAAACGCGTACCAAAAAAAAAAAAATCCGAAAAATAAAAACGTGAGTGAGAGGGAGGATAAATTTTCGAAAATAAAAAACGTGAGTTATAAAAACGGACGGGTTGGTTTGTATAAAAGTAAGATCGAGATCGGGATCATTTCCCCAAGCCCAAGCCCATGCCTCAGTCCTCAGTCTTATGATATATACTAGACTCACTCTTATATATATACCCTACCTCCTCAAAAGGGAATGAGAGCATGTGGGACAAGTCCTCCACTCTCCTCCCTTCTCTTTCCACTTGCACCCTTAGACTTGCTATTTGGAGCCTAGTTCCCTAGCTAGGAAAAGACTGTTTCGGGCTTTTCTGGAGCAAAATAGAACCAAACGGTGGGCTGTAAAGCACAGCGCGTCCCTCCTAGCGATACGCTCGTTTCGAGCTATCACACGGCCCATTCCACGACAAGCTCTAAAAAATCTAGCAAAAAAACAAACAAAAAAACACGCAAAAAACTAGTCACAAGGCCTCCTAGAGCAGCTTTTTGATACCTTAGGGTATCAAAAGCACATGCACTTACGCTCTGGGCGGGTGCTAGAACACGAGCATATTGAGGGTGCCTCTGTTCATACGGACATCCATTACCCATCCACGATAGGCTCTAGACCCTCAGCGGGGACACAAGGTAGCACCACCCAAGACCCTAAAATAGCCGCTAGTGATTCCTCCTCCGACTCAGAAATCATGGAAGCATACCCTACCCAAAACATTGAGAGAGAAGGCCATGCACCTCCCGAAGCTCCACAGCCTAGTACTAGTATGTTTAGCCGTTTCATGGAAACATTAGGTAGAGCTACTCGCTCGGAACCTGATGCAAATGAAGCACACGAAGGGGGTAGGGAAGTGGACTCTCCTTTCACATCGCACGTAGACCCCACACCCCCAAAGAGTGTCCATGTGGATATCCTGCCAACTTCTTACCAAGAAGACCCTGTTGAGCTGCCTCCTTCAGAAGTTCCCTCTAGAGTACCGTTGGTGACAAGTAAAACCACGGGGAGCAACATTGCTTCTACCTCACAAGAAACCGTTAACACGTCGACTCTAGAAGGATTGTTCATTAACGATCATTGGACATACGACCTCCACACTGAGGTGTTGACGGATCTACACTCTGGCCACGCCTACCATGTAGGATGGATAGAGATTGTACAATCCACCTCTAGTGCCACGAGCATCGAAGATCAACAGAAAATGATCTGTAATGTTATCCATGGCATTATTCAATCGGAAAGGCAAAACCGAGGGGTAAATATACTCTCAACTGGCCCCATGAGATTTCTGGATACGAGCAAGGCTCAACAGCCTACTCTATCACAAATGGAGACTTCTCTAATGAGTCCCATGGACCCATCTTACGTCATTTCACCTGGGTCCTCTATGCAATCAGAGCCTCCGAGCGACAACTTTAGCTTCCCTAACTTGGCTCAACCCTCTACTAAGGAAAACACAATGCTCACTCCAGGGATAAGCCTGACAGAGAATGTACCGATGACATCTACGGTTAGCGCAGTGCCACTACCTAGTGTCGTAGTACCTAATATGGGGCCTCGACCGTATGTGCCTCTAGCCCCTTATGCACACATGGCCCCCACACCTCCAATTGTACCACTTGTTTATGCTCCTCGAGTGCCGCTCCCTAGCCCTTATCCGAGTGGACCTATGCCCGGTTATGTTCCATATCCTGCATCATCCACACATATGCCAAGACCGGTACCCGTCCCTCTCCCACATATGATTCCAAGAGTACCTCCACCGGCCCTGCCTCCTCACATAGGTGACTTGGCAGTGTTTGCTTAAACCATAGGTCGATCTATCGCGGAAAATATGCGTCATGCATCTGATAGAGAGCCTAGAAGTAAGGCAGTACAAATTGACAAACTCACACAAAAATTCAATGGGGATGAAGATGCTAGAAAACACATTGAAGTGTTTGAACAAGTATGTGATTCCTTAGGGGAACGCAACGAACTACATAAGTGCAATGCCTTAAGCTTGACATGAAGTGGGAAGGCTGGAGATTGGTATAGAACCCTAAGGGTGGACGAGAAAACAATCTACCCTACCCTTCGAAGGTTTTGGGGTGTAGCATCTCAGCTACAGAAGGCCGAACGTAAGGAAGGAGAGTCAGTAAGGGACTTCATTAGTCGTCTAAAGCACTTAAACTCTCGCTGCCCTGTAAATGAGCGCTTCAACAATAACCAACTGCTTGATCGATTCATTCGAGGGTTGAGGAATGAAGGAATCTATAATGGACTAATGATTAGAGGTATCACAACCTGGGAAGATGTCACTGCCAATGCAATCCAATTAGAGGACAACTTGATGATAGCAGGCATGAGGGTGTCTACTGACACGAGATCCACTAGCTCACAAGCCATTGAGTATGAACCCATGACTGCAAAGCCCATTGCCAATGAGCCAAAGGTATTTGAGACATTCTTGACAGACCTCACCAAGGCAATCCAAGAGTTTCTTAAGGATAATCGACCCCCTCAAAATAGTCACATGTATCCAAGAAGGGAGCAACAATGGTGTTCCATTTGCTTAGGTCCACATAGCACTAGTGAGTGCCCTACGTTTAGAGTAAAATTTAATGGAACTTGCAACGCATGTGGTAGGTATGGTCACCAAGCTAAGGATTGTTTAATGATCAAACGTATGATGGCAAATAGACCACCTGTAGCCTGGACGGATGCACCTCGAGCCCCTGTATTGATGCCTGCTCCACCTGTTGAGCAACTACCGCAACACATGGTCCCTAGATCTCAAAATGTTGTACAAGCTACACCGCTACCACCTCCTGTGCTAGGACCACAGCCCCCGCATCCAAGAGTCGCCCCTATGAACCAAGTGGGTTGCGAGCCATCTAATGCTCGCACTAGTATTGCCTACGGACTTGATACATTGGAAGAGTGTCCTATATACTACATGGAAGATTGTTGGGGGCAAGTCAAGCCGGTTTATCAAGCTGCTGCTCTCGCATCCAGAGGTCAAAATATCAACACCCAGGCTAGGAGGCCACCTCTTCAATGCTACGTGTGTGGTGGACCACATCGGGCAGCAGAGTGCCCTATTAGGCTGCAAAAGAATGCTGCACAGATGCAAATGAATCAAGGGAGCACGTCTGCAATGTCAATACTCACATGTAATCCTTGTGGCATAGATCACTTGATTGCCCAATGCCCCTATAACCCAAATGCGCCTAAAATCACACCCCTAAATTTGGTCGAAATTGCTAGTGTGACATCGCCAATACCACCCATCGCACCCGCTTATGCGATTACACGGTCCATGCTTCAAGGGCCAGGCCATATCCTCGAAGAGAGAGATACCGCGTCAGTTATCCAAGCAAAGAAAAAGAAGACACGAAGGAAGAGGTCGCAGAATACGGGAAATTCAAAGCCATGTTCCAAAACAAACATAGGAACAGGAGATGACCCCGTGTATATGAATGACCTCGAGGATGATTCAGATTCAATCGAGACAATGGAGACTGGAACCAATACCACAAAGGGAAAGACCGACAAAGAAAACCGTAACATGGAACCAAATGAAAACCGAATAAGAGAAAACCATAAAGAGCCTCTGAAAACACCACAAGTGTATCCAAATCCAATCCAAGACCCCCAAGATAAACCGCAGGGGCAAAAAGGGAAGAATCGTAAAAAGAAGATTGGGACGTACCCAAACCCAGTAGACGAGATTGAGCAGGTGAAACATCTAAGAGGTTTAGTGGAGGAGACTCAAAGGAAACTAGAACCAGAACCCATGCATGTCAAAATTCATGACACAGTGTTTCCCACGCAAGTTCATCCACCCTACATGAACCATAGACCGTTAGCCATATCTAGTATCATCCAAGAAGGGAGTGAGGACGGGACATCAGAAAGTGAGCATACACCCTTCTTGTTGGAAAGGATGTTTAACGAAGGAATACCTGATCCCATTGAGGAATATAAGATTCCATCCTCACCAGTTCCTAGTCAAGGACCTACACCCTGCAAAACGCCAATGAATGTTGCCAAACTAGTGGACTTCATGTCTTCTGAGGTCCGAACCACAATCATAGCAAAGCTGTATGGAGATCCTGAGTTATTCCTTGCACTTCGAGCATTCCTTAACGGAGAGCTACGAACGGGATTACCGCAGTTTGCGCAACCAAATAGGCCTGACTCGATTATGATTGATGAGGAAAATCATGTGCAATCACTTGACTTAGATGGACACGAGTCCGTGATCGAGGTACCCATTAACGAATTAGGGCAGTATTTTGAAGGCGACGAGTCTAATGCAACCCTACCCATCACTACCAAGGGATTAACTATAAAGGGAATTCTTGATGGTGGTGCAAGAGTTAGCATCGTTACAAAAGATTGTTGGGAATCCATGGGAAAACCCCGCCTCAGTGTTACTAACATTGTGGTAAAGATGGCAAATGGTACCATAGCCAAACCTATGGGGATACTCAAGGATCTTAAGATCAAAGTTCTAGGACACAAGGTACGACATACGTTCATTGTAATGGATTTCTCTAAACACCTTATGTCATATGAAATGATTTTAGGACGACCATTCATGAGGGAAGCACAAATGGTTCATGATTGGTCTAAAAATCATGTCTATTTGCAATTCCAAGACTCTGTCCTTAGAGTGGATTTGGTGACTGGTAAGGTACACCCCTTAGGCAGTAAAACCATTATTGATCATCGCTTTGACACCACAGTTCACTCGGCCCCACTACAATATTGTTACACTTGTAAGAAAGATACAGACATTGGCCAAGATTCTCCTTATAGGGATATCCTACCTAGGATGACTTAGTCGGACAATGTGGATTGGGTCCACCTAGCAGCAACCATAGACACTTGGGGAAATAGGGGGACGACCTGGGTAACACCTGAGGGGGATGAAATGCCTGTACCCTTAAATATGCTACAAGCAATGCATATCGCTTCCGACAAGACTCATCCTAATGTCACGAAGAAAACATACAAGTGGGTCCCTAAAGCTTCTTTAGTGACCATAGCTAGTGCTAAAAAACAGAAGCCTTGTAAGAAACGTACCACTCGCTCCAAGAAAAGTAAGAAAATGTTGCGATGGATACCTAAACGACTATTGGGAGCCCAAGGCTACTATCAAGGAAATGATCAAATCTGGGTGCCAAAACGTAGATTGTGCTCTTACCTATCACCTGACCCAAGTGAGCCCAATCCCGTAGCTCCAAAACGAATCAATGATCGTGGAAAGGGAAAGATCACAGAATGCTACATACCTAGTCCAGAGCTAGTTTGGGTACCAAAGAAAGAACGATTTGTTCCACCTAGCTCAGGAAGGGGGGAGTCCCATGAAGCTTCTAGCTCCTCATGTAATACATCCATAGAGGTAAAAGCTTCTACACAGCCTCCATCTATAGTAGTGGACCTCCATGAAGCTACAAAAGAATCCACACCTCCCAGTGTTCAAGAATCACCCGATGAACCACTTCAAGTTCGATCCTGGGAGAGTATCTTACCACCCTTGCAGCTTGACGAGGCACCTAGGGTAATAGAAAACTACTGGCAAAAATCCTCACCTATTACCAACTGGAACAATTGGTTTCAAAGGGTGACAAGCTCATTTCAAACAGTATGATCTACCCAAGGAAGGGGGGAGTGTTTGCTGACAGTCATCATTCATTTGTTCCCCTCTCAACCTTTTTCCCTGACCTCTCAATCACCAATCTTAGGGAATGTACATATAAAGCTTTATACTCACAAAAAACAAAAAAATAAAGAGCAAGAGCAATTAGCAAACGAGTATGCACATTAAAAGTCAAAACATTGACCCAGACCTACACATTTACATCCGGTATACTGAAAGAGAAACCTATGTCATGAAACACCTTTGATCCTCATCACTTGAGTGATGGAGGGTAGGTAAGATTAGTACGATAGGAGTGTTTCTGTTTTAGAGTTGAGAGATTAGCGAAGTTCTCTTTTCCCACTAATGTGCCTCTTGGAGGTATTCCTTTTGTTTCCTAATGTGTACAGAAGCGTGTTGCTATTGATAGGATTTGGACCTTCATGGAACCTTTCTCTCGTTCACACTTCAAATCAAGCGCGACCATCAACACAAACAGGTGTTTTATATCCATTAGCATTGCCCTTATCTTTTTGCATCCATGTTTGTCTGCTTTGATTGTGATTGGTAGCATAATATTCAACGCATTTGCTTAGTATCAAACATTTAATTCAATGTAATCTTTTGTCATAATCAGTTGTCTAGGTTTAAAACTCAGGCAGTCCGACTAAGCTAGTTTGACCAAGCTAGGTATTAGAAATCTTCTCTTAATACCATGGGGAATGCCTTCCTAATAAGCAATGGTTACTTAGGTTCTTAATCCGATTTAGGCAGCATTGTATGAAATGTACTAGGGCTTTCTAGTGGGCTTAACCCTATTGACCTTTAGATTAAGTATTATAAAGGGAGTTTACTAATGTGATGAGCCTGGGGAGGGTAACAGTGTTATATGACCCCCCAAAGTTACAAAATTAAAATGCTGAAAATGAACAAACAAAAAATCAAAGTACCACAATGTAAAATTTTAAGCTGGAAGAGAAATCTCAGTTTGATTTGGTACTTCACTCACATGTATTGCCTATGGTACTAGAGCCCTAGAGGTTCCCAGTGTGGGCGCTTTTCCTTGAAAAGCAAAAAACCCAAGGCATACAAAATAAGCACACACATCAAATTGAATCACTGTGAAAAGACTTTGGGGGGTCAAAGAAAAAGTAATCAATCAGGCGATGATTTCATGAGAAATTCCTTTCATGGTAGCTTAACTACAAGGTCTTCTAGATAAAGCCTCTAGTCAGCCCTCGAACATGACTACTTGGCTCTCGCGATTAAACAACTTAATTGACCACAGAAAATTAAGAAGCTTATCCATGGTATTAATATTCGATCTCTAGTGCCTTTCGACCGTCAAATTAGCGACCCCAGACTTGTTTAATTTTTTACCTTTACATCTGTTTATGCATTTGATTACATAGCAATTTAATGTTCATTGCTAACAAATTGTTTGAAATTCTTTTACTAATCAATTTGTCTACCTAAAACTGCATATGCTTTTTAAGAGAATGCCATTACTGTGCCAATGTTGTTTGATTTTGCAGTGACTGAAGAAGGCTAAGGACATTCATCTCAAATGCTCTTCCACCTCGACGAACCAGCTTCAACTCAATAGCTTCCGAGGACGGAATCTACATCAGGAAGGGGGGCATGTTAACCCTCACGGCACACGGACATCCTATGATCTATAAACGTTGTATTATTTAGAGTCAGGTACCGGGCTTGTCGGACCAATAGGAAAAGGGTAAGAGTGATCGCCGATGAGAGGCGCACTCTAATTGGGACATTCAAGGGATTAGTTGGCTAAGCATGGGCGCCCAAGTGTGAATGGGGTGAGCTCATATAAAAGCCAACTAAACCTAATTTTTACTCACACTCTCATTTGTGCAATAGAAGAGTGCTCTTGCTCCATCTCCATCTCCATCTTCTTCTTCTTCACCTCCTTGTGTGTGTGTGTGTGTGTGTGAGAGAGAGAGAGAGAGGGAGAGTGTGTGTGCGATCGAGCATTACGAAGGCACGACGGCGGTGAAGCGGTTGAGCGCGGCACGACTGCAGCTTCTTCTTCATCGCGGCGAGGAATCCACCACGAAGGCGAGCGTAGAGTGGTGAGTGACACACCCTTTGCTCTCTTGAGCTTGCTAGTTTAGGCTTGTTGTGTGCTTGGAGCCATTTGTGGCTCGCACACGGTGTATTGCCAAGTCCCTCGCTTCGACAGTGCGGCAAGGAGCGCACATGAGGCATGGAGGCTCTTTCATGAGCAGTCCCCCCCCCCCCCCCCCCCCCCCCCCCGCCGCCATTACCTCTACAGAGACCTGGGGTCAGTACACATCATCTTTGTACATAGTTTCTGGACAGCAGCCCCTTCTCGACACCCCCCCCCCCCCCATCCATGCCCACACACGTGTGCTTTTTTCACCGCTGAGATGGTGAAGAAGGCCATTGACAGGATGAGGACTAGGAGAGCATATGATCATGATGGCTTAGTGGCTAAGCATTTCATGCATGCCAGAGATCTACTAGCAGAGCTTCTAGTAGTTATGTTTAATCGTGCCATGTGTGAGGGCTTGCCTGATACTTAGAGCCTATCTACGATTGTACCTATCTTCAAGTCAAGAGACCCTATGGAGCCTGGAAATTATCAACTATCATGGTTGGGCACACATTGGCATGATTGTACGCATCCATTCTTGAGCAGCAGCTGAGTAGATGGGCAGAGAGGGAGGGAATGCGTGTTGTTGGGCAAGCACGGTTCAAGAGAGGTTTTTCTACTCTTGACCATATCTTGACGCTCAAGGCCATCATCGCGGAGGGCAGATCCCATGGGAGACGGATCTATTGTACCTTTGTGGACTTTAGCATAGCATTTGACATAGTACCCAGAGCTAGATTGATGCGCAGATTACAGGAGATGGGAGTACCCACAGAGCTCATTTGGGGGATTATGGCACTGTACAGATCAGTAGTAGGGCATGTACGCACCTCAGAGGGTCTATCTACACCGGTTCACTCCACTATTGGGGTGAAGTAGGGATGCCCGCTCTCTCCTACTCTATTTGGTATGTATGTGGATGAGGTTTC
Organism: Adiantum capillus-veneris; assembly: GCF_014529385.1. Classification (NCBI taxonomy): domain Eukaryota; kingdom Viridiplantae; phylum Streptophyta; class Polypodiopsida; order Polypodiales; family Pteridaceae; genus Adiantum; species Adiantum capillus-veneris. The sequence goes on from NC_140935.1 coordinate 24,388,554, forward strand.
TGACTACATTGAGAGAGATGGTGGTAGAGGTGCACCGCTGGCAAGGACATGGATTCCGTTATTGTTATATGCTGATGATATTGTGTTGATCTCCGACTCTCCGGAGGGGATGCAACGCCACTTGGATGCTTTGCATAGGTTTGCCCATGAGATTGGCTTGTCTGTCAACCTTGGTAAAACCAAGGTCATGGTATTTAACACCACCCCGCAGTGGATCAGGAGGTCAACGCCCGCATTCACATATGGCCAGGAGACAGTGGAATATACAGATGCTTACACTTACCTTGGGAGTGGTATTTAGTGGACCAGCATTTTCTTTGAGGAGAGCGGAAGAGACTGATGGATGGGGGGACATGGAGAAGCCTCTCGTCTCCATGATTTCGCGGCTCATTAGAGCCAAGGCTTCAGTACCACGTGCCATTATCCGAGCAAAGCTAGCTGCCCCCCCACTAGTAGTTGAGGCGCTCACCAGATCTATTTCCTTCATACACCGCTTGTGGGAACTTCCCAGAGACAGATACGCCCACCTCGCACTGGAGTCCTCTCAACAGTTAGCCAAGCAGGGAGACACAGCATGTTGGTATGGGGAGATGACGTCATGGTTCCAGGCACATGGGTTCAATATAGACAGATTGCCCCCCTTCCAGTACTCACTCTATGCATCCTCTCTAACTCTTACACAGTCCGAGACCACCAGGATCATCCGCCAGGACCTGACTCGGCTAAGACACCAAGAGGACATGGGTACAGCCAACACAGGAGCTTGGGCACGAAGATGGCTTTCTACAGAGAGCATCTTCTCCAACTTACGACGGACGGTTTTGTGACAAAAGCCATTCTTGAGGTAAAACCGTAAATCGAGCCTTTATGTCTTGAGCAATTGCCAATGAGTCCTATGTTTTACTTTTAAGTTTTAACTCTTTTTGTCACAAATGCTTCTTGTGTAGGTTGGTGCGGAGCATGTCGTGCAAGTGAATACCGACAATGCTTCAAATTGCAAGGCAATGAGTAAGAGGCTAGAGAAGGAATTTCCATCCATAGTATGGACTCCATGTGCCTCTCATTGCCTTGACCTTCTCTTTGAAGACATAGGAGAGCTAGGTTGGGTGAAAGATATCCTCAACCAAGCACTCTCCATCATCAATTTCATCAATGGCAAAGTGAGGGTGCTTGCCATTTACCGCACCTACTCCGACCTTGAGTTGAAGAAGCCATCGGCCACTCGCTTTGCCGCCACGTGGCTACTTCTAGAGCGGCTCTATGATGTGCAAAACAAAATACAAAAGACCATGGTCTCCGATGAGTTTAAGGAGTGGATGAATGGAGAGTCCGCCGCTTCACAACAAGATGCAAAAGCCATCCAACTGCTTTGCTTGCGGGAGGAGTTTTGGCACGAAATTAAGGGTCTTGTCATTGTGATCTTGCCCTTGTACAAGGCTCTCCGCATGACCGACATGGAAGGGGCAACTATTGGGCTTCTATGGCACTGTATGGAGGAAGCTTACAAGGAGATTGAGAAGTCTACAATCCTAGATGGGGCTCCCGATGGAACACGGTATAACTACATATTTATTATTACATAATACATTCTCTATATATCTAGATTCTACATGCTTGTTTCTCTACTTAGTACATTTCCTCTCTCTTCTTGTAGTGATTACCTCGAGGACTCTCCCAAGAGAGACAACATTCTCCTCCTGATCAAAAAGCGGTGGGATTGGATGAAGAGACCTATCCATGACTTTGCGGCTCTCTTGCATCCAGCTTACAAGAAGCCGGAACTCTTTGCAAATCAAGAGCTTATTGAGGAGCGCAACAATTACCTCTTTAAGGCGCTAAAAGAAGAGAACATTGGAGCATTTCTCCAAGAGGTAATCAACTATAGTGACCAACGAGGCACCGCATTTACTTCCAACTTGTGTTGGAAGCAGCAATCCTTGGTGAAGGCCCTATTTTGGTGGGAGAGCTTTGGCTATCAATTGCCTACTCTCAAACGACTTGCTTTGAGGGTTCTTGGCCAAGTAAGTAAGCGACAAGCCTTAAACTTTTACGTTTTGTGCTTAATCTCTTTAACTATAGTCTCTTATAGCTTATGCCTCTCTTGATGTGTTTTAGGATTGCTCATCGGGAGCATGCGAGCGGAATTGGTCCGCATACTCCCTCATCCACACCAAAATCCGAAACAAGCTCTCAACGAAGCAATTAGAGCGACTTATCTATTGTCGCTCCAATTTACGCATGTTGCGCTCTATGCATGAGATGCCTATGGCTCGACAGGTATAAATTATAAATTATAATCACGACTCGCTCCATTTTCTATCTAATTATGTTTTCATTGTCCAATGTTGTAAATGTCAATAGGTCAACGTGGATGAGCTCACGCTTACGATCTAAAGAGTGTCAACAAAGAGCAAGACCCTGAGGAGCAAATGATATTTCGTGAGCTCTACTTGGAGCTTGAGGAGATTGATCGCCGGGTTTCTCGCACACGATCACGCAAGAAGGTCATCATCCATGGAGTTACATCGGCTACAAGAGGCAGAGGTGCCAGGGCTACAAGAGGTAGAGGCAGAGCATCAACAATACCCACGGAGGCTCCTAGGACCTATGTGCGGCGAGGCTCCGGAAGCGGCTCTTGTGTGGCGGCCATCACTATGGAGGATAGAGAGCCTCGAGAGCCAGAGTATGATGATGAAGGCAACCTCATTAGTGATGGAGATTATGAGCCGTCATCCTTCGACTCTTGTGAGGAAGAGGATGATGATGATGAGCAAGGCTCAAAAGAGGAAGATGAGGAAGATGATGAGAGCACTAGTGACTAGTGACTAGATTCTAGAAGCTCTTAGACTAGTTACTTTAGACTTTACTATTTAGTCTCTCTATTAAGGTGTGCCACTTTTTGAGTACTTTGTAGCCCTTGCCACTTGGTCCCCCCACTTTTTTGTATCATCTTGAGTCTTGACTCTCTACTTATCAAATTTCAATGATCATTTTGGTTTATGTAATGCTCATTCTCTTTAGTCTTTGAGTCTTGACTCTTTACATTGTAGTATTGTAACTTGTAATCCATACAAATGTCAAATTTCTTTAAGGCCTAAGCCTTAGACTTGAGAATTATTTGTTTTTTTTTATTTGAACGTACATAACGTCATCGTACATCATAAAATTTTTTAGTTCGTTTAGTACCGCACATCATCGTACGCGTACAAAATGTGCGGGACCGTACGAGACTACTATGCGCATGGGTTCAGTATAGACAGATTGCCCCCCTTCCAGTACTCACTGGATGCACCCTCCCTGACTCTTACATAGTCCGAGATCACTAGGCTCATTCGCCAGGACCTAACTCAGCTAGACACCAGGAGGACATAGATACAGCCAGCACACGAACTGGGCACGAAGATGGCTTTCTACAAAGAGCATCTTCTCCAGCTTACGGCGGACGGTTTTGTGACGAGGCCCAGATACATGGACACCCACTTGTCTCATGGGATACAGTGTGCTATTGGCAAGATACACACATCTTCGCACCAGCTGCGTTTCAAGACTGGGAGATATAGCGGAGTGCCAGGAGAGGCCAAGACATGCCCCCTGTGTGACATGGAGCCTGAGACAAAGTTACACTACACATGCCACTGCCCCGTCTACTACGAGATACGAGGCCGCTTCCAGTGCTTGTTCAGAGAGGGCTTTGGACCACTCTCCAAAGTCATGAAGTACGAGGATCAGAGATGCCTGGGTTTGTTTCTGCTCGAGCTGCGTAGACACAGAGAGAGCCTGATGAGAGGAGAGGCCAGCCAGTCTCAGAGACACATCACAGACTTCTTTAGAGCAGACACTGGACACTCGGAGGAGCTACTACCACAGCAGATCTTGTCACCTCACACCAAAGGCACATTGATCGAGCGAGAGAAGCTTAGGATTTCATAGTATTTATATTTTATCATTTTGTTTGTCATTTCATTTTGTTACTCTGACTTTGTATCAAATCCACCACATTGTAATGCTCTGGTCTCATAGGTCATTTTGGCGTTTTGAAGACGCTAATATAACATTTCATTTCATTTCTCATGCACGACCACTATTTTACGTGAGAGCCGCTGTTGAGCCATGTCCCAACTGTCTAGGCTGCTGGGGTTCATGGCAGAGGATGTGACGGCCAATGTGGACTGTGAATTAAAAAAGCTGTAGCTTTAAACAGTGAAATGACAACTGCTGGAGTATCAGAAAAAGGCTAGCAGAGTCTCAATATAATCGAGAGAAGGGAAGACCCTCCCAGATCCATAAGGGCCTGCGCATGACATCCACCATAGCAAAAAACGGGTCAACACAACACCAATTTCCGAATCAATGAGCAGTATCAGTAGTGTTTCTGCACCAGCCCAACATGAAAGGGCAAGCTCCGCACCTTAAATTAAGTGCATACCAGGTCAACAAGGATTCAACAAGGATACATGATCACTTCAGAGAGTGCCAATACATATCACCTATAATGCAGGGTGAATTATAAAAAAATACTGGGGGGGCGGGGGCGGGGGGGGGGGGGGGGGGGGGGGGGGGGGGTTGTGTTCAACCAATAACAAATACAAACTGAATTTTGCATACCAAACACAAACTACAAACTTAGATGACCAACGCATGAGTAAGATGCAAAGAAAACAATACTGCACCTTGTCATGACGTACAAACAAGTGACCTTGATCTTGATTAGCTTTTTGTATGGAGATATCTAAAACTTCATTTCCTATCAGAAGTTGCATACTGCCATCTGACCATTTCACAAATCTGGCATTGCTCTCATACTGCAAAATGACCAGCATCAGCATCAGCTTTTATCCAAAAAAGAAGAACAGGCAAGACTCTCCAAGATATGAAGACAGGTAATCAATCCATTGTGTAACCGAGTTTTTCACATGTGATAGTTGCGGCATAGCCCATACACCACAATTTTTTTTATTCTTTTGTGAACAACTGCAGCATATTCAAAAATCACCAGTGTCCTGCACTACAGAAAGTTATACTGACACACAAAACTACAGCCTTGCTTGAACGCTCTTTGCACAAAAAAATCAGCTCATTTGTTCCCAATTAACAATTACATCACAATGGCTGATTTCCTCTACTTGGCTGGATTCTTTGATCTCTAGCCTTTTGGCTTTTTTCTTTGATGGTGCCTCTCTTCTAGTGCATCAGCAAAAATGTTTGCCTCGCCTTCCTGCTGCGTTGCTGCCCCACATGCATGTGGTGGAGGTGACCCTTATCAATTATTGCAGTGGCTGGTGTCAAGTTCTAGTCCCCCTCAGCTTTTACCCTTGTTTACTCTACAAGGTGGTGGTGGTGGTCTCTCTTCCAAGTCCACCGTAACAAAACTTGGACACTCCAAGTCAAGATTCTACCGCGACACAGCAGAGATTCACTTCAAAACAATTCACAATTCACACTTGATTCGACACGGCCCGGCAGAGTTCCATGCCTAGAGATATTGGCCCCAAAGACTGGCGCCCCTTTCAATATTTCTTTTTGTATTATTCTGTGTTCAAAATACAAGAGAGTGGGAGGGTTCTCACTCTCAAACTCTGCATCCAGATGCTCTAAGAAGTGAGGGCCCTGCCCACTAATTTATAGGTTACAAGGGATGCCCAAAAGCAGAGCCCCAAAAGTTGTCAACTTCAAAAGCTTGTAAAAATAAAGCACTTAATCCGAAAGCTTCTCAAATCAGCCGACGTAGAATTTCAGCAACGCAAAAGCAGATTTCCGTACAGCATCAGCGTAAAAAGCGGAAATCCGTACGCTCTACCACTTCAGCAAGTCAGCGGGATTTGCGGCGGAAAATCCAGACCTGCCGTACTGCTGCCACGTGTCTCTGCCGCCAAACTGGGTGTGTGTCCGGGTCTGCTGTCCCACTCTGTGACTGTGTCGGGCCATGCCACATCACCCATTTGTGGCATACCCCCCTCTTAAAAGCATTGTAATCGCCCTCGATTACGCCTGCAAAACAGACAGAGGCCATAAACTCTCTTAGCAGACACTGATTGTTAGTACTGACGCACTAGGAACAACAAATCTAGCACATGTACCAATCGACAGTCACATCGCAGGACATCACAGGACATCACTTGACATCACATGACAAATCACATTCAAAAATCATTCCAAATCTCAGACAAGGATTAATCGGCAACGTATTTAGAAATCGCATCTAGATCCAGTCGAGACCTCACAGATGCCCGATTAACTATTCCTTATTGCAATCATGTCCATAGAGATTTATCAGACCGAAATGCTACAGTCATTTCGTCTATCAGTTCTTGCACTCGAACAAGTCAAATACAAATCAATCAGTATCATATTCATGTTTGGGAATTCCAGGTCATAAAGTCAAACAGCAGAATACTGTCAGCTCAACAGTATCCCTGAAACCCAAAGGGACATCAGTGACTCTATCAAATCTAGTGACGGATCTATTGTACCTTGCTGCCTATGTGTTCGGGCATGCCACGTCACCAGTTTGTGACATACCCCCCTCTTGAAAGCATTGTAATCGCCCTCGATTACGCCTACAAAACAGAGAGGCCATAAGCTGTCTTAGCAGACACTGACTGTTAGTACCGACGCACTAGGAACAACACATCTAGCACATGTACCAATCGACAGTCACATCACAAGACATCACTTGACATCACAAGACATCACATGACAAATCACATTCAAAAATTTATTCCAAATCTCAGACCATGATTATCGGCAACGTATTTAGCAATCGCATCTAGATCCAGTCGGGACCTCACAAATGCCTGATTAACTAATCCTTAGGTTCACAATCTGAGGAGTGTCTGCCAGGTCCTCCTCCTCCATCCACTTCGCATCCAATGCGGGATAGCTCTTGAATTTAACCAAGAACCGCCTTATCAGTTTACCTTTTATCTTTCCATCTTTATGTGCCGGTATCTGTTCTGGAACGAGATTTCCTCGCTTTCCTCCACGTCGGGTTGCTTATATGGCTCCCCATCATCGGGCACATAGCCTTTAAAAGGCTTCAAGAGACTCACATGAAAAGCATTGTGAATTCTCCAAGTATCGGGCAGCTTCAATCTAAAGGAGACATCATTTATCTTTTCTTGTATCTGGAAAGGTCCATAGTATCTCATGCTAAGCTTTGGAAAAGGCCGCTCATTTCCCTTTTTCTATCTCAGGCGTGACTTCTCAAAACGTAAAAGCGCCCAATCGTCTTCCTTTAATTTCAAATCGCGACGGTGTCGATCTGCTGCCTTCTTGTGTCTTTCCTAAGATTTCTCTAAAGCCTCCCGGACCTTGGCAAAAGCAATGTCCAAGTCCCTCGTGTACTCGTCGGCTTCAAAAATCTTATCTTTCGTGCTTAAGAAGGGTGGAACCTTCGGAGCACCTTCAATGATCTCAAATGGCGCCTTCCCCATCGAAGAGTGAATCGTGTTATTGTAGGCAAATTCCACCAAAGGTAAAAACCTTTCCCATTGAGTTTTCTGATCCGAGATGTAAGAATTCAATTAATCCAGTAGGACTGAATTTGCAATCTCAGATTGCCCATCTGTCTGCGGGTGGAAAGATGACGAGAACTGCAACCTTGTGCCAATGTTCTCCCAAATAGCCTTCCAAAACAAACTCGTGAATCGGGGATCTCTATCAGAGACAATTGTCTCAGGCATGCCATGTGAAACATGCTAGCATCGGGGGCCTATCAGTCTCGCTAAGTGATCCGGCTTGACTGTTTTCTTCACCGGAATGAAATGAGCTTGCTTGCTAAATCTCTTAACAATCCAGATACCATCGTGCCCACTCTGTGTCTTTGGGAGATCAAAAATGAAATCCATAGCAGTACTTTCCCAGGGGCGGTTGGGAATGGGTAAAGGCTGTAACAATCCCTGTGCTTTATGCCTGTCAAACTTGACCCTCTAGCATACCAAGCATTTGAGTACAAAATCGTCCACGTCCTTCTTGAGTCTCAGCCAAAAGAAGTATCTCTCCACACCTTTCAAGGTGGTATCAATGCCGAAGTGACCCGTAAATGGTGGACAGTGGCATTCGGTTAGAACCTTTTCCCTCAACGGCTGTGTAACGCACAACATCGTTTTCTTCATCAAGTAGCCATCCCGAATGGAATATCCCGCTACTACCTCCCCATTCTATATTTGATCAAACATAGATCTGCAAAATCTGGATTTGTGCCATATTGATCGACCATATCCTCGAAGCTTCTATGATGTATCGCGGAAATAGCCAAGACCAACGGCTTCCGGGACAAAGCATCTGCCACCAAGTTCTTCTGTCCCTGCACATGGACAATCTGGAAGTGAAACTGTGATAAGATGTTCGCCCCCCACATCTGCTTTTTCGATAGCTGCTTCGTTGACAAGAAGTAGCGTAAACTATGGTGATCTGTGAAGATCGTAAAATCGGCTCCGAGTAGGTAATGTCGCCACTGAGTAAAAGCATGGATAAACGCCAAAAGCACTTTCTCATATATCTGTGCTGTCAATTCCGGCCTTGAAAACAATCGGCTCTCATAGACAATGTCATGGCCTTCTTGCATTAAGACCGCACCCAAACTACGACCACAAGCATCACAATATACCTCGAATGACTTCTGCAAATCTGGCAAAGTCAAAACTGGTCCCGTAGTCAATTTCTCTTTCACAGTTTGAAAGGCAATCACCTCTGTGGATCCCCACAAGAAAGGGACTCCTTTCTGTGTCAAGATATGCAAAGAGGAAGCAATCTCTGCAAATTTTCTAATGAACCGCCGATAGTAAGAACATAAGCCCAAGAAGCTTCTAACTTTATGGACATTCTGCAAATCGGGCCAATCACGTATAGTCTCAATCTTGGCCGGGTCCGTCTGCACTCCTGCTACTGAGACAATGTGTCCCAAAATGTGTATCTCTGATAAGAAAAAATCACTCTTCTTTGCATTAATCACCAACTTGTGATCCCGCAATGCCTGAGAGACCTGTAGTAGATGTTCTCTATGTTCTTCCTCATCCTTGGAGAAGACAATAATGTCATCAAAGAAAGTGCCAACAAAAGATATGTACTCTCTGAAAATCCTATCCATCATTCGGTTAAAGGTCGTAGGAGCATTGTTAACGCCAAAAGGCATCACCAAAAATCCAAATAAACCCAAGGTCGTCCGAAAAACTGTCTTGTAGACATCTCCCGACGCGATTTGGATTTGATGATATCCGCTCTTCAAATCGATCTTGCTGAAACAAGAGGATCCCTGTAGTCGGTCAAGAATATCATCGATCCTAGGAATCGGAAATCTGTTCTTGATGGTGATTTTATTGAAGCTCTATAATCAATGCACATTCTCCAAGATCCGTCTTTCTTCAAAGCCAACAACACCGGAGAGCAATAAGGTGAAGTACTCAGTTGGATAAGACCCTTTTCCAAGAGGTGTCACAGAACGGGCACCACGTGCCAATAGAAAAGAACAGACTGAACAGACTTTTAGCACTTCAATAACAACTACACTGAGAGAGAGACAACACGCAACACGAAGTGGCGGAATTCCACCCCAGAGAGTATTGGCCCCAAACCTTGGTGCCCCTTTCGGTATTTCTTTATATTGCATCAACACAGTACAAGCCGGTACTCCAGACTCTGCACCTTCTTCAAGAAGCATGCCAAAGAATGAGCCCTAACCTCATATTTAAAGGCCCTTGGCCTGAAAAGCAGTTTCAGTGAAAAGCCTTCAAAACTCAAAAGCGTGTGGTCCAAAAGCAATGCCAAAAAGCTAGCAGCGTAAATCATGGAAATCTGTATAGTCCTGCCACGTCAGCACTGCCAGCGTAAAAAGCGTAAATCCGTACAATTATGCCACGTCAGCACTCAACGGAATTTTCGGACTGTCTCTACAAGTGTGCGACGTAAGTAAACCAGCACGTATCTTTTGTGTGTGTGTGTGTGTGTATGTGTGTGTGTGTGTGTGTGTGTGTGTGTGTGTGTGTGTGTGTGTGTGTGTGTGTGTGTGTGTGTGATGGTCCTGGTTCATCTTCTGCTGCTCTACCTCTTCACTTAGGGTTTAGGCCCCTCGGTCCACATCTGGAAGTTGGCTCCCTTCTTCAGGGTTTTGACACATCAGCAGTTTGTGACATCTCCCCTTCATGAAAGAGAGTAATCGTCCGCGATTACAGCATATCTGCAAAACAACTCAAGTTCGCTCAAAAATTTTCGAGGGTCATTCCGAGGGACAATCAGTTTGCTCTTTTTGTTAAGGAGTTAGCTTCTCCTTTCGGCTCTTTTGATCAAGGAGTTAGCTTCTCCTTACGTCCAGATCGAAACTCTTGATATTCCGGCGTAGTAAAATTAGCCATCACACCCAGACCATACTGATCTTCCACGGGTATCGTGATGCACTAAAATGACATACCCAGGCAATCTCATCCAATTAGGAATATTCAGCGGTTGGCACATCACAATGCAACACAAAGCTCACATATGCATGTTACAAGACATAGAAACATAAAGCCGCCGATGAGCACTCCTCCCGCATAACCTAACAAGGTCCGGGCTGGGAGATATTCAACGACTCCCTCATCGTTTCTCCCGCATAACGTAAAAACGTCCGGGCTGGGAGATATAGAGGCCTTTTTACAACCAAACGCCCCCTAGATTGCAGCCTGCGTCGTTTGGAGGTGCTGAGAGTAACCACTGCTCAGACTTCTTAATACTCCTCCCGCATAACCATCCAGGTCCGGGCCGGAGTCACAACAACACTTTTCAATCATCATTTCTCACTACTCCACCCGGGAATAAAATCACCAATCATTGAAACCAGTATTAAAATCACAATCAAACATTTCAAATCGGCACCAAGACAGGTTCAAAACAGATACCATCCATTTCAAACAAATTTCAAACAGGATCACCAAACAAGTTCTCAAACAGATCTCAAACAAAATATAAACTTAAACAAGCAATCTCGACATCGATCGAGCTTGAAAAGTCGACTGACTTTCCATCCTGTAACCTGCACCAAAAATTAGGGTTAGATTCCTTTCATAAGGTCGTAGCCGACCACAGCATGGTCCATCAGCTCTTGGATAGACAGTGTTCCTGTGGCGGTGATGGTAGTCCCAAGTCATAGCAGTCACACTGGACCTCCGAGGTTATCGACAAGAGGCACCTGCTGAGAGATGTAAAGAAATTTCAACTTATAATTTACTAGGGTTCCATGGCAAGCATTTCAGGATACCCCACTCTGCCAGAAGTTGCACTCCGAAGGAAGATGTCGGAAACAATATAACTTCGGGTAAAAAATTTTCTTGAAAGCTTGCCAAGTCCTTGGAAGTGTGCTGCTTGGTAGCTATAGTCATCAACCTCTGCATGGCACTGCCTCTGAGAAAAACAGCAGCTCAAAACAAATGTTGGATCCTTCTCTTACAAGTGATCTTAATGGCTTATGCCTTGTAAGACATGAGCGGTGCAGACGAGAGCGCGCCCGATGCGTGATGGGAGGGAGTGGCTAATAAGTCCGGGGTCGGAGCACAAAACTAAAATTTCCAATGAGCTTTGGAAGTGCAATCTTGCTCTGTCTGCTCTTTGCTGGAACCGATATGCTTTCAGAAAAGCACACGCCTGATGCTCTGATACCTCTATCACAAGACGGGCACCACGTGCCAATAGAAAAGAACAGATTGAACAGACTTTTAGCACTTCAATAACAATTGAACTGAGAGAGAGAGAGAGAGAGACGACATGCGACACGGAGTGGTGGAATTCCACCCCAGAGAGTATTGGCCCCAAACCTCAGCGCCCCTTTCGGTATTTCTTTATATTGCATCAACACAGTACAAGCCGGTACTCCAAACTCTGCACCTTCTCCAAGAAGCATGCCAGAGAATGAGCCCTAACCTCACATTTAAAGGCCCTTAGCCTGAAAAGCAGTTACAGTGAAAAGCCTTCAAAGCTCAAAAGCTTCTAGTCCAAAAGCAGTGCCAAAAAGCTGTCAGCGTAAATCATGGAAATCCGTACAGTCTGCCACGTCAGCACTGCCAGCATAAAAAGTGAAAATCCGTACAATGGAAATCCGTACAATCCTACCACATCAACAGTCAGCGGAATTTTCCGATTGTCTGTATAGGTGTGCCACGTCAGCAAACCATCGCGTATCTTGTGTGTGTGTGTGTGTGTGTGTGTGTGTGATGGTCCTGCTTCATCTTCTGCTGCTCTGCCTCTTCACTTAGGGTTTAGGCCCCTCGGCCCACATCTGCAAGTTGGCTCCCTTCTTCAGGGCTTTGACACGTCAGCAGTTTGTGACAAGAGGTCTTTCACTTTGTTCATAATCTCTTCATTCTGGGCTCGGCTCACACGATAAGGTGGCCCGTTCGGTGGTGTGTTTCCAGGTATCAGATCAATGGTATGATCCTCAGGACGAGCTGGTGACAACTCGCCTGGCAGGCCCTTAGAAAAACAATCGGCATGAGTGCGGAGAAAATCTTGGCGTTCTTTATCAAGCTCAGACGTATTTGTCCTATGTTCATCATTCAACTCTTTCAAAAAGATCAAATAAACAAACAGACTGGATTTCATTAATTTCGAAACGACTGAAGCCGATACAAAAGGGACAGACTCGCCCTTCAGTTTCACATCAAGTACAATGTTTCGGCCCTTTTCAGTAGTCAATGTCGCTTTCTTTGCCCGATAATCGACCACGGCGTTCTTCTTATGGTACCAAGGGACTCCCACGAAAACATCACAACCTTCCAAGGGCATTATGTAAAGAAGTCCTCGTGCCCCAAATACCCCTAACAATGCAGCCAAAGTTTGCCAATGACAAGTGTTGAAACCAGCCCGTGGGGCGTTGGGCTTTGGCTTTCACCCGAAATTCTTTACTTTAGACACACACACAGAGGGAGAGAGTACTTCGCAAAAGGAACCTACGGTAGGAATTAACACTTAAGCACACACACGACTCGGAAGCTAGAATGCTCCAAGCAGACGCCGACAACCTGTAGGCCCCAAAATTGGCGCCCCTTTCTGTGTTTCTTTATACTTTAACAGAGGGAATAAAACCTGTGATTTCCTACGAGCTGTCCCGCATAATCCGGGCTGAAAACCACCTGTTCTGGCACGATTTCAGCAACATAAGTGCACTAGGACGCTTCATAGACAGTATCCCCACGCAATAGATGACTTTTCCGACGCATACGGAGACTTTGCAAAACCTGGCGAGAATCTGCAGCACGTTGAATGCTCTGTTTTCTGCCCTGAAAATGCACCAAATCACCTCTACAGCGGTCCCCTCGCGTCCTCGGACCTCCTCAGGGTATTAGGGATCGTTTAGGGCCAAAACCCTAAACCTGCAAAAATACACAGCAGGCTGTAATTCCCAGTTTTGGGCTCTATGTCGCGAGCCGGACGCATCCGTAGCAAGTCCTCGAGCTCCCGCACCTGTAGGGCTACTTGCCCTTTGAATCGGACAAGATTTCTCACGTGAAACCTCTCCGAACTCACCTGTACCTGCGGGGGATTAGCCACTAGCTAATCTAGTACCTGTGCAAGAGGCTCTTGCCTCAACAATCGCACATGAACCCACACAACTGTACATTAGTCAAATAAAGAGCCCTCTTGTAAGGCATCACATAACTGCACGTAGGGGAGAGAGAGAGAGCAGTGTGTAGTGTGCAGGGCATCACTCCTAGCACCACATTGTACACAGAGTGGAAAGAAAGCACTCCATAGCTCTTAACCTGTGAAAGTATGAAAAATGAGGCCTCCCAGCTTAATATTCAGCGCTACCTCTTCATTGCATAAGGAAAGTACACTAAAATGCGCCATTTGGTACGATTACACGCATTTTCCCGTTTCGGGGTTGCCGTCTAAAGATCTCACGACCAGTTGCCCAGTTGACTTCGCGGCAGAGTTGTAAAATGTTCCCCTTGTCATTCCGAAGGTAATGACACGAACACATTTCACAGCCCAAAATTGCAATTCCCTAATTTTTAGGAGATGCTTCCATTGGGCTCCCACTGGTCATCTGAACATCTATCCTCATTGGGACCGCATCCAAAAGTGCAATGTGACCCAACTGTTGGATACTTTCTGTTGGTGATCCCACCTTGACTTTATGCCTTTATTGAGTTCACTTCCTAGTATCCACCAGCTTGCTAAGTGCGACGGGGGGACCTACTGATCTTGTACTATGCTTAGACATCCTCTTACTATACGAATTCCAGTGCCGACCCACTTCCCGTCTGCGGGTGAAACTACCGTTCACATTGGCCATACAATGTCCGACCATTTGCAACTTCAAAAAGAGGGTCTCAAAAATAAAACAAAAATCATTGGAAAGAAACCAACAACTAAGGTTAGCAATTGCCACGTCCTCGTGACATAGTTAACAGTTGCCACGTCCTCGTGACATACCCCCTCTTGAAATCGCAAACGTCCTCGATTGCATACCATAAACACACGCCACTGAAAATCTTGTGTTGTTAGCACTCTTTTATCATCGCGTGTATCCGCAAGAAAGGTCATAGATACAAATGACTTAATGAGACCTTCATACTTTTGTCATTTCCATCTATTACACTGAATTCATATGTACATTTGATGTGGTAGCTCTATCATTACCCCTCCTTTGCACACGTTGGGTTGGGACATAAGTAGGTTGTAATCCAAAGGCTTCAAGGTAAAGCTACAATACATCTGGTAACTCTGCAACTTCATGCTCTTCCATCCACTTTGCATCCATAGGCAGATAGTTCTTAAACTTCACCAAATAGCGTCTTGCAACCTGTCCTTAACTTTTCTGTCGTTATGTGCCAAAACTTGCTCAGGTACCAGGATCTCAGCAAATTCCTCAACTTCTGGTTGATCCTCATCTGGCATATCTTCTGGCACATCACCCACGAAGGGTCTTAGAAGACTCACGTGAAATGCATTATGAATCTTCCATGCATCAAGCAATTTCAACCTGTAAGCCACATCACTGATCTTGTCAAGCACTTGAAAAGGCCCATAGTAACGCATACTGAGCTTTAACCTTGCCTTTTTGAACCTTAACAGAACCCAATCACCAGGTAATAACAGCAATTTACGACGGTGACGATCAACGGCCTTTTTCTGCTTTGCCTGAGTCTTCTCCAAGGCAACTTTAATTTTCTTATACATTTCATCCATGTTCTCAACATATCGATCTGCTTCAAAGATCTTGTCCTTTGTATGCAAAATGGGAGGAACCTTTTTACCGCCTTCAACAATCTCAAAAGGTGCTTTGCCAGTGAGAAATGCACCTTATTATTGTACGCATACTCAAGCATAGGCAAATACTGTTCCCACTTGCTCTTATTATCTAATACATAGCATTTCAACAGATCTAAGACAGCAGAATTAGCCTCTCTGACTGTCCATCAGTTTGTGGATGAAACGAAGACGAGAACTTGAGCGTAGTGCCCATGTTCTCAAACAATCCTCTCCAAAACAAACTGGTCATACGAGGATCACGATCACTGACAATCGATTGTGACATACCATGGTACTTCAACACATTGTACATAAACAAGCGTGCCATCTGATCAGATTTATCTTCTTCCTGACAGGGATAAAATAGGCCTGCTTGCTGAACCTGCAAATAATGGTCCATATACCATCATTCCCTGTTGGCGTTCTTGGAAGATCAAAGATAAAGTCCATAGCAATGCTTTCCCATGGCATATCCGAAATCGGCAGTGGTTGTAACAAACTTGGTGCCTTTTGCTTGTCAAACTTGACCTTTTGGCAAATCATGCATGCTCGCACAAAGGCAACCACATCTCTCCTCAAGGTAGGCCAATAGAAGAACGTCTCTATCACTTTAACTGTCGCATCAATACCACGATGCCCTGCATCTCTTCCGTGACCTTATGTCGCAATGGCCTAGTGACACAAAGTCTGCCATGCATCATCATAAAACCATCTCTGGGGCAGTAGTGCTCATTATGTTGCCCCTCTTGCAACTTTTCAAAGATCCTTGCAAAATCTTCATCAGTAGCATATTGTTCCTTCATGTCATCTAACTCATGATGATAAGGAATTGACACAGCTGAAATTTGTGGCTTCCTTGATAACACATCAGCCACAACATTTTTCTTGCCTTCCACATGCATAATCTAGAAGTGGAACATAGAAAGAATGTTTGCCCATCGCATATGCTTTTCGAATAACTTTGATTGTGTCAAGAAGTATCGCAAGGTCTAATGATCCGTTTGGACAACGAAATCAGCACCTAAGAGGTAGTGCTTCCAGCTAGAAAGCGCATGAATCACGGCCAAGAGATCTTTCTCATAGACTTGCATAGTCCTCTCTGACCCTTGCAAAATTTGGCTTTCATAAGCTACTACCCGTCCATCTTGCATTAGCACTGCTCCGATGCTACTGCCCCACGCGTCACACTGGACCACAAATGACTTCCTGAGATCTGGCAAAACAATTACTGGATCTGAAGTTAACTTTTCCTTTAAGAGACTAAAAGCTGAAATCTCTTTTTGGGTCCATCTGAAAATGACCTTTCTTTTGCTATGCATGAAGAGGTGATGCTATCTCTGCAAAATTCCTAATAAACCTTCTATAGTAGGAACACAATCCCAAGAAGCTTCTGACATCGTGCACAGTCTTCAAGTCTGGCCATGTCTTAATAGCTTTGGACCTTTGCGGGATCCATTCTGACACCATCCTTTGAGACTATGTGGCCAAGAAAGTGGATCTCTTCCGAGAAGAATTCACTTTTCTTAGGATTGACAAGTAGCTTGTGATTGCGCAGCTCTTCGAACACAATGGTCAAGTGACGCCTATGCTCCTCTTCATTCTTCGAATAGACTATCATGTCATCGAAGAACGTCCCAACAAACTATTGATGCGAGCGGAAAATCCGGTCCATCGTTCTGTTGAACGTGGCAGGAGCATTTGTTAGCCCAAACGGCATCACTAGAAACTCATAAAGAACAAATGTCGTTATGAACGCAGTCTTGTGCACATCCTCTGGCCTTATACGAATCTGATGGTACCCACTCTTAAGGTCTATCCTGCTGAAAATTGCACCACCCTCTAAACGATCAAGAATATTATCAATTCTAGGAATAGGAAACCTATTCTTGACGATATTCTTATTCAACGCACGGTAATCAATACACATGCGCCATGAGCCATCCTTTTTCTGCACTAGGAGCACTGGGGAGCAAAAGGGTGAAGAACTAGGCTGAATCAGCCCCTTCTCTAATAACTCCGCCCATAATCTCTTTCTGCTGCGCCGCGCTAACCCTGTAGGGAGGTCTATTTGGTGGGCTACACCCTGGCACCAAATCTATCCGATGATCCTCAGGTCTCTCTGGCGGCAATTGCAACGGTAATGAATCAGAGAAACAGTCACTAAACTCTCGCAAAAATGTTGACCTTTCTTTATCTAACACAGATAAATTTGACTGACAATTATCTGAGACATCACGTGCAAAAATCAAGTACACATAAAAATGATTCTTTATTATAGAAGTGATAGCAAAAGCAGATACAATAGGGACAGACTCCCCTTTGAGCTTTACATCCAAAACATGAGTTTTGTCCCTATGCTGAAGGGTGATCGTCTTGCCGAAGGCATCTAGCACGCCATGCACTCTGAACACCCACGGAATTCCAAGTAGCGCATCGCACCCTTCCAATGGCATGATATAAACTTCTTTTGTATCCACATATGACTGAGTATACAGACGCAGCTTTCCAATAATGGGAGTAACACACTCTGAGTGGGCAGGACATGCCAACCCTGCCTATGTTGCGTATCCCATTTCTTCAGCTCTGATAGCTTGCTCTGGTGAGATAAAGTTTGCTTTGGCACCTGGATCAAAGAAGATGAGTGTTGTTTGATCCCTAACTTTACCCATGCCCTGCATAACTCACTGGCATCTGTATTGGGCCTATTACCCACCATATTTGGCACCAAACCTACCGTGGGTTTAGGCTTCTTGCCTTTCTGGTCCTTTTAATCATCTGAGTCAGCTGGTCTTTTCCTTTGTGGACAACTGGTAGCAAAGTGACTAGGTTGCTCGCATATAAAGCATTTATTTTCAGCCATTAGAACCTTCTTTTCCTCGAGCGACTTGCGCACAAAAGGCTTCATTTTCTGTTTCTTTGCCTCCTCTCCAGAAGTACTCGCTGAATTCTTGTCTTTGGTGGCCTTTTTTGACCCCTGTGACGCTTCAGGAGCCGTTTTCACAAAGGGCTTCTTCGCTGAATTTTTCTTTTGCTGCCCTCCTTTCTCGTTGCTCGGAAACCCACTGTCCTCTCCTTTCAACAAGGCAAGACCAGTGTTAGCAACTTCCATAAGCTGAGTGAGGGTAGCCACTCTGTTCTTGGTGCAGTAGTCCCGAAGCCCTCTAGGCAGCCCACAACAATACTTCTCTCTATCTGCACTGTCAATGGCACAAATCTGTAGGAGGTCACTAAGAGTAACGCTTTACAAAACCTCTGATTGTACTCCAGCAAGCTCTTGCATGTAGTCAAAGTAAGCTGGTGCCAATTTGTAATGACGTCGGCTTCAAATTCATTTGACAGCCAAGCAGATGCAAACATTTGCTTGAAGTAGACCCAAGTGAAGGATGCATGTCCTTGTATTAACAATGTCGTCCACCAAAGCGCATTGTCCTTTAAGAAAGTGGCAGCTTTCTTGACCTTAGAGGCCTCTGTACAATTCCCTCCTGCTGTAACTATGTCAGACTTTGTAAATAATTAATGTATTTACGAGAAAAGAATTATCTAATTAGTTGTGTGCGCATCAGAATAGATCTAGCAGTTATGGGGCCTCAGGTGCACCCAAGTTTGGGCCAGAGCACCTCAGGGAGACCCTAGCAGAAAATACCATGAAGCCCTAGTGATTGGGAAATCGGGTCTTCAATGAAGGGATAGATAGTAGCCTCAGATTTCAAGCTCAGAAAATTACGCGCGCTAGTGCAAGCACAGGAATGAGATGGGGTCCTTAGAACAACAGTAACCCTAAGGCCTGAATTATTTTTACGGCCTTAGGATAAATCAATTAAATTATTTTAAAATTGTCTATGCTGGACCAAATGGCCGGACAAGTGCGAACAGGTAATGCCAGAGCAGTGTTGGTACAGCATTGCGCTAGGGAGCAGCTAACATTTTCATTGGTTGCATCTATGTGTGCAGTTGTGCACTTAATTGCAAATTTCATTCATTAGCAATTGACTTTTAAAGTCAAAAGTTGAATGGTTTTTCAATTATTAAGTAAGTGTGCCACTTGGCACACTTACCCATGCAATCTCTCTCTAGAGCTCTCTCACTCCTATTCTAGCTAGCGCCCCCTCTTCTGGCTGGCTATATGAGAGCAACCCCTCCCCCTCTTGCCAAGTTGGCAGTGCACGACCCCCCCCCCCCCTCTAAGTTGAACGTCCTCTACGCAGTGAAGCTCTCCATTGAAGCTTGAGAGCAGCACCTTGTGGTGTATGTGGAGCCTCTGAACACCCATCACCTAGAACAAGGCCTCTCATGGTTGTAGGCAGTTGTGGGAGAAGTTTCATCGCGTATAGTAGAAAACTCTCTTTCTCTCTCGTCTAGCTGCTGCAAATTCTCTGTTTTCAGCCCCTAATCACCTGTATTAGGGTGAATTTCAACAAAGTCTTAATAGAATCTTATTCCTCTCTACCTACTCTACACATACACAGTTTCGAGCGTTTCCATCGCGAAAAGGACCTCCATTTCGGCATTGGAACGCGCTCAGGTAACAATTTCTGGTTATGTACAGAAAATTACAGCAAGCGTGTGTGCATGCGTTTTGCATGTTTCTTTCGTGGGTTGACTGTAGGAATGATTATGTCCGAAGAGACACAGTTAGCGGAAGATAGACTCTCATTTATGAGAGCTTCCAATGAATTTTGTGGGAGGTAGACTCTCGCCTACGAGAGCTTCACAAAATCTCACAGAAGAGAAAAGATCCTCTCAGTAGTCAGAGAGCAGTTCTTCTACTCTCTCAGTCAGAAGTAGAAAAAGGACAAGAAAGAATAGAGGACGGGCTTTTGCCCCGTTCCTGTGCTTGTAAAGATTCTCCCTTAGTAATAAAGATATTCTCTTTATGGGAGGGTACCATCCCATCTTCTGGTCCCCAATGATGTGTCAAGCTTTCTCTCCAAAGTCTCTTGAGTATATAAATTGCATTTAACAGTCAGTTTTCGCTTCCGTATTTTTGTGACAGTGGTATCAGAGCAAGGTCATCTCTCTCTTCCTTAAGGGATTGACGACTCTTGGCAGACTGCAGAAATGGGAGGACGCGAGATAGAGTTCTCTCTCCTTCAACAACAGGTGGTAGAATTACAAAAAGCTCTCTCCCATCCAAAAGTCCAAAAGATTTTCCATACTCTTGAGAAAGGGAAGGAGAAAGTGCAGATGGGGTCGGGAGAAATCCCGCAGAACCCAAAGGCGCCAGAACCAAAGAAAGATCCTTTAATTGGAACCTCCCGCATGCACGAGAGGTAGAGGAAACCTCCAGAACGTCATGTGCGGTTTAATCCAAAGGTTCAAGAGCAGGATCCTCCTGATTCTTCTCAGTTTTCTTTCATGAAGAATCTGGATGACGTAGTCTCTCTAGAAGACATGTTTCTTGACGATCCGTCGCAGCAAGAAGTGCATTCAAGGGAAAGGACTCCTGTCCACAAGGAGTCTAAGCATAGAAAGAAGGAGCACCATAAGAGGAAGCAGAGAGAAAGATGTAAAATTCGACACCTACAATGGACGGCATGATAATGACAAAGCTTTGGCTTTCATCCGCCAATTTGAAGTTGCATTACAGAAGGGAACTTTAAAGAAAGATCCAAGCTTCCCCATGTCAGTATGTACCTGAAAGGCACCGCCAGCAGTTGGTGGTTAACCCTGATCTTAGAAAATCGCAAACCCCAAGATTGGAATGTTTTCAAGAAGGAGTTCTACGCACAGTTCCTTCCTCCAGACTATGAGGAAGAGGTAAAGAAAGAATGGGATCGACTCTCATAGTCAGAGAACGAAACTGTTCCACGCTATGTGGATACGTTTTGGGACGTTCTCTTGAAAGTCACTCCATTTAAGAAGATTGAAAATTCGGAGAAGATGCGCAAGTTTGAAGCAGGATTGCATAAAGCTTTGCAAAAGGCTATGAAGCTTTACCCTCGAGGTAACTTGCAGATACTTATGGAATCAACTCACATAGCTGATGGAATACATGACAAGGGTACTCCCAGGAAGATGAAGCAAAGCACCTATCATGCCAAGCAAAAGGCTCTCCATAAGCAGCCTACCTCTACTTCTTCTCAAAAGAAGAAAAGAACCGCCTCCGATGCAGAAGCAAAGCCAAATCGGCCCAAGAAAGGGAAATATCTCTCTCCTGTTGAATTGAGAACCTACATCAACGAAGGAAGATGCTTCAAGTGTGGATAAATTGGACATATGAAGGGTGATTGTCCTACCAAAACCCCGCAACCACCCTCTTCTAATGCAATCCCAGATGCACAGGGGAATACAACCAAGGATGGAAAAGAAAGAGCTCTTCTCAAAGCATGGGGTAGCATGAACGACCAACAGGCTCTTATTATGTTTGATCCTGGCAGTACAGACAACTTCACCTCTACAAAGCTAGCCGATGATCTGAATTTACAGCCCATCAACCGTTTTGGAGGCTCTATTCAAGCACAATCTACTTTCAATGGGCAGAACTCCAGTTCTACTCCAATCATAGGGAAGCTGAATATTAAGGTCGACAACTACAAAGATCAAGAGTCTTTCTTACTAGCTTCACTTGAAGGGTGTGATATTATCTTGGGAATGCCTTGGCACTACAAGATGCATGCCATTCCTGACTACGTTCAGAAAACTTTATCCTTTGATCATAAAGGAAAGGAATATCTTGTACTTGCAGATGCAGGTGATTGGCGTATCCCCATTGCCAATCACATTGCAATCAAGAAAGTAATGAAAAAGTGTGTTTCAGCGTACTTGATTTTTGCAAGAAGAGAGAGAGAGAGAGAGAGAGAATGATCTGTCTGCTTCACAACTTTCTTCCTCTTTAGAGCAAAACAGACTTGAGTCATTAGAAAGTTTTTAAGATTGTTTTGTAGATGAACTTCTAAATGAACTCCCACCTCCTCGACCTAAGGATCATACAATTGACTTGATCCCAAGAAGTTCTCCTCCAAATCAACCCCCTTATCGAGTTAGTCTAATGCAACAAGAGGAAATCCTCAAGCAGATTAACGAACTTTTGGAGAAGGGCTTAATAAGGCCTAGTACTTCTCCATATTGTTCACCTGTCTTGCTAGTACAGAAAAAGGATGGCACATTCCGCATGTGCATAGACTATAGATCTTTAAACAAGATCACAATCAAGAATCGATTTCCAATCCCTCGGATCGATGACATTCTTGATAAGTTACAAGGAGCAAGTGTCTTTAGTCGTATAGACTTGAAGAGCAGGTATCATCAAATCCGCATAGCTCCTCAGGATGTGCATAAGACTTCATTTAAAACAACCTTCGGGTTGTATGAATTCTTAGTGATGCCTTTTAGACTCACTAATGCACCAGCCACATTCAACAGAATGATGGATAGAATCTGAAACCGGCCTATTCAATCCAAAAAGGGCGGTAGGCTTTACTTCAAACCTTGATTTAGCTTTCACCCATTACTAGTCGTCTATTCTACCTGTGCTATAATGACACAAGAGAGGGGAATGGGATACAGATGCTAGAATGCAGCTGTATGAGAAGTCCGACACCAGATTAGCCCCTAACTTAGGCGCCCCTTTCAGTATTTCTTTATTGTTTAAAAGAGGGAATAAACGATGTGGTTCTTTCCAAGCTGCCCTGCACAACCTTGGCTGAATTTTGACTGTTCTGGCTTGATTTCAGCAGCACAACTGTACTAGAACCCTTCACGGTCAGTATTCCCACGCATTAAATGACTTTCCCGACGCATACGGGCACTTTGCAAAACCTGGCGAGAATCTGCAGCACGCTGAATTCTCTGTTTTCAGCCCTGAAAATGCGCTAGATCACCTGTACAGCGGTCCCCTTGCGTCCCCGAACCTCCTGGGGGTATTCGGGTCCGTTTAGGGCCAAAACCCTAAACCTGCAAAAATACACAGCAGGCTGTAATTTACTGTTTCGGGCTCCGTTTCGCATGCCGGTCGCATCCGTAGCAAGTCCTCGAGCTCCCGCACCTGTAGGGCTACTTGCCCTTTGAATCGGACGAGATTTCTGGCGTGAAACCTCTCCGAATTCACCTGTACCTACGGGGGATTAGCCGCTAGCTAATCCAGTACCTGTGCAAGAGGCTCTTGCCTCGGCAATCGCGCATGAACCCACACAACTGTACATTGGTCAAATGAAAAGCCCACTAGTGGGGCATAACATACTGCCATAGAGGAGAGAGAGGGCAGTGCGTAGCGTGCAGGGCATCACTCCTGGCACCGCACTGTGCATAAGAGGGAAAGCAAGCACTCCATAGCTCTTAACCTGTGACAAAACTGAAAATAGCCTCCTCTCTCATTTTAGGCGCCCCCTCCTCTAGCCAGAAGTAGCAGAAGGCTCATAGAGTGACACCTCGCCCAGTTTCTGATTTTGGCCAACTGGGCTAAAAATATCTCAACTGGTGCGTCAGTTGACTTGACAGCAGAGCAATAAAATGTTCCTCTTGTGATTCCGGAGCTAATGACGCAAACACATTTTCGGGTCCCAAAATAGCAGTTCCCTAAATTTTAGGAGATACTACCATTGTATCTTTCTAGGTCATCCGACCCCCTTTGTACACTGCAGCCACACCCAAAACTGAAATGTAGCCTCTGTAGCAAAGGATTCCACTTTGGCTAGTCAATGACCCCACTTTGGCTAACCATAGTCCTTGTCCAACCTTAGTGCTCTCTTGCCCTCAGGCCTGGACTCCCGGACAGTTCCACACTAGCTATGCAATGCAGGGCAGTTAGATTTCCCGAGGGGTGTTTCCAAAAAGTGAAAGTAAATAGATAATAAGAAAGAAATCAACAAAAAGGATAGATAGTAGTGACACGCTGGTGACATACCCCCCTCTTGAAATCTCAAACGTCCTCGTTTGCATCTATGTCGTACATGCTTCTAGTCAACACTGATGTATTCAACACCTGTCGACACATGTACGACACATACATGCTCATTGTCAACCCTGGTGTATTCAACACCTTGTCAACTCATGTATTGCCTGCGTGTGAACCCTGTCCCAATGACATAGTGGTAGCTTCGCACTCTGCCATTGCTTTGAATCACTAACTTTCCAATGACAAAATGGTAGCGATACATTTTGCCACTGTCTTATAGTACACGTTGGATCCCGTAACACTTTCGAGCATACCCAAACCGACAGTTTAAGAATGCAGTTACACATGTACTCTTTAACAGAAGCAATCATTGTATCCTTGACAAACTGACAAGAAATACTCACTTCTATAGCACTAACCAAACTTTTGGACATTCCATAAGAGCAATTGCCAAACTGACAATCTGTACAGCTCTAACGTTCATGTGACAGGTATTTCATTTGACCTCAGTTTAAATACCGTGTACATCATTTCTTTCAGAAGCCATTGTCACACTGACAATCCATATAGCTTTGAAACTCAAGGGGTCAAGGTAGGTTGCATATCGAAGGCTTCAAGGTAAAGTGATAACACAGTTGGTGACTCTGCAAGTTCACCTTCTTCCATCCACTTAGCATCCATTGGTGGATAGTTTCTGAACTTTACCAAGTAACGCCTAGCAACCTTGCCTTTCACTTTCCTTTCTTTGTGTGCCAAAATCTATTCGGGGACCAAGATCTCGTCAAGTTCCTCGACTTCCGGCTGATCTTCAGCTGGCATAATCTCTGGCACATCACCCACATAGGGTCTGAGAAAACTCACATGAAACGCATTGTGAATCTTCCAACTATCAGGCAATTTCAGTCTATATGCAACATCACTGATTATGTCGCACACTTGAAAAGGCCCATAGTAACACATGCTGACCTTTGGAAACGGTCTTTCCTTGCCCTTCATCTTCTTTAACCTTGCCTTTTCAAAGCGTAAAAGCACCCAATCGCCAAGTGAATATACCACTTCACGACGGTGACGATCAGCTGCTTTCTTTTGCTTTGCCTGAGTCCTTTCTAAGGCCACTTTGACCTTCTTGTACATTTCATCCATGTCCTGAACATACTTATCTGCTTCAAATATCTTGTCTTTTGTATGCAGTATGGGAGGAACTTTCTTGGCACCTTCAACTATCTCAAAAGGTGCCTTGCCAGTTGATGAATGCACTGTATTATTGTATGCATACTCCACCAATGGCAAATACTGCTCCCACTTTCCTTTATGCTATGACACATAACACTTCAGCAGATCTAGGACAGTAGAATTTGCCTCTTCTGATTGCCCATCTGTTTGAGGATGAAATGACGAAGAGAATTTGAGCGTTGTGCCCATATTCTCAAACAAGCCTCTCCAGAACAAACTTGTCATGTGTGGATCACGGTCGCTAACAATCGACTGTGGCATGCCATGATACTTGAAAATATTGCTCATAAACAAGCGTGCCATCTGATCTGGTTTTATCTTCTTCCTGACAGGAATAAAATGAGCCTGTTTGCTAAATCTGCAAATAATGGTCCAAATATCATCATTTCCTGTCTGCGTTGTCGGAAGATCAAAGATAAAATCCATAGCAATACTTTCCCATGGTTTATCTAGAATAGGTAGTGGTTGCAATAACCCTGGTGCCTTTTGCCTGTCAAACTTGACCTTTTGGCATATTAGGCATTCTCGCACAAAGGCATCCACATCTCTTCTCAATGTAGGCCAGTAGAAGAATGTCTCAACCGCTTTAACTGTAGCATCGATACCACGATGCCCTGCATACGGTGGGACATGACTCTCTTCCATAACTTTGCGTCCCAATGGCTTTGTGACACACAATCTGCCATGCATCATCATGAACCCATCTTTGAGAAGATAGTGTTCATGACGTTGTCCATGCATTAGCTGCTCGAAGACCCTTGCAAAATCTTCATCATTTTCATACTGTTCCCTCATATCATCAAGTGCATGATGATAAGGAATCGACACAGCTGAAATTTGTGGCTTCCTTGACAAGGCATCAGCCACAACGTTCTTCTTGCCTTCCATATGCACAATCTGAAAATGGAACATGGACAAGATACTTGCCCATCGCATATGCTTCTCAGATAACTTTGTCTGTGTCAAGAAGTAACGCAAGGTCTGATGGTCCGTTTGGACAACGAAATCTGCACCTAGCAGGTAGTGTTTCCAACTTAAGAGCACATGAATCACAGCCAGTAACTCTTTCTCATAGACCTGCATGGTCATCTGCTCTCATAGGCTACTACCCTGCCATCTTGCATTAGCACTGCACCAATGCTACTACCGCAGGCATCACACTGAACCACAAATGACTTCCTAAGATCTGGTAACACAATGACTGGATCTGAAGTCATCTTTTCCTTTAAGAGATTAAAAGCTGAAATCTCTTTCTGTGTCCATCTAAAAGGTGACTGCCTTCTTTTGAAGAGCATGTAAAGGTGAAGCAATCTCAGCGAAATTTAGGATAAACCTTCTGTAATAGGAGCATAGTCCCAAGAAACTTCGGACATCGTGCACCGTCTACAAATTTGGCCATGACTTGATCGCTTCAACTTTTGCAGGATCCATTCTAACACCATCCTTTGAGACAATGTGTCCAAGAAAATGAATCTCTTCCAGAAAAAATTCACTTTTCTTTGCATTGATGAGCAACCTATGACTGCATAACTCTTTAAACACAATGGCCAAGTGATGCCTATGCTCCTCTTCATTCTTTGAGTAGACTATCATGTCATCAAAGAATGTACCAACAAATTGCTGGTGTGGACGGAAAATTCTGTCCATCATCCTATTGAACGTAGCAGGAGCATTTGTGAGACCAAAGGGCATCACTAAAAATTCGTAAAGGCCAAACGTCGTTCTAAAAGCAGTCTTGTGCACATCCTCTGATCTAATGCGGATCTGATGGTACCCACTCTTTAGATCTATACTGCTAAACATAGCTGCTCCTTCTAATTTGTCCATAATATCATCAATTCTAGGTATAGGGAACCTATTCTTGATGGTATTCTTGTTCAGTGCACGGTAGTCGATGCACATACGCCATGAGCCATCCTTTTTCTGCACCAACAACACTGGAGAACAGAATGGAGATGAACTGGGCTGAATCAGCCCCTTTTCTAACAGCTCCTGTACTTGGCCCATTATCTCTTTCTGCTGAGCCGCACTAACCCTCTACGGAAGCTTATTTTGTGGGCTACTGCCTAGCACCAAATCTATCGCATGGTCCTCGGGTCTCTCTGGCGGTAATTGAGACGGTAATGAATCGGAAAAACAGTCACTATACTATTGTAAAAACATTGACCTTTCTTTATCTAGCACAGATAAATTTGATTCATCACATTCTGACACTTCACGTGCAAAAACCAAATACGCAGAAAGATGCTTTTTCATTACAGAAGTAATAGCAGAAGCTGATACAGTGGGAATAGACTCCCCTTTAAGCTTTACATCCAGAATGTGAGTCTTTCCCTTCTCTGTACAGTGATCTTTTTGTTGTAGGCATCCATGATTCCTTGTACACGAAACAACCAAGGAATACCTAACAACACATCACATCCGTCCAATGGCATGATGTAAAATTCTTCACCATCTACATAGGACTGGATATGTAGACGCAACTTTCCCATGATGGGTGTCACAGCCTCTGTATGGCCAGGACATGCCAAACCTGCCTCTGTTGTATACCCCATCTCTTCAGTTCTGATTCCCAACTTTAAAGCCAATTCTGGGGAAATGAAGTTGGCTTTGGCACCTGGATCAAAGAAGATAAGCATTGTTTGATCCCTGACCTTTCCCCATGCTCTCCAAAGCTCACTTGCATCTAAATTTGGCTTGTCGCCCACCATATCTGGCACTAGACCAGCCATGGGCTTCTTTCCTTTCTTGTCTTCCTTGTCATCAGAATCAGCTGGCCTTTTCTTTGTAGGACAATTGTAAGCAATGTGGCCAGGCTGCTCACATATAAAGCATTTGTTCTCTGTCCTCGGGACCTTTTGCTCTTCTGACTTGCGAGGAAAACGTCTTTTCCATTTCTTTGCTGGTTTTTTTTCTGATTCAGCCGTAGCTTTATCTTTCCCTGCGTTGGCTGACTCCTCAGTCCCTTTAGGAGCCTCATTGGGAACGTGCTTCTTGGCTGAATTTTTCTTGCCTGATCCTGCCTTGACGCCAGTGTTAAATTCACAATCTTCTCCCTTGAGCAAACCATTGCCAGTGTTTGCTACCTCGATAAGCTGCGTCAAAGTAGTGACTTTTGTCTTCGTACAGTACTTTCTCAATCCTTTAGGTAGGCCACAACAGTATTTTTCAATCTGTTCTATCAATGGCACAAACCTATAAAAAGTTACTGGAAGTAGAGCTTTCCAAAACTTCCGATTGTAATCATCCAGATTTCTGCAAGTGGCAGCATTAAGCTGGTGCCATTCTGTCATGACATCTGCTTCAAAGTCATCAGATAACCATGTTGCTGCAAAAATCTGCTTGAAGTAAATCCATGTGGACGAAGCTTGCCCTTGAAGCAATAAAGTTGTCCACCATTGTACCGCATTCCCTGTCAAGAAAGTGGCTGCCTTGCAGACCTTTGAAGCCTCTGTAAAGTTTCCCCCTGCATAGGCCTTGTCAAACTGCTGGAGGATTAAGAGAGTCTTCTTCCTGTCATCAAACCCTGTAAAGGTCGTGAATTGTCACACCTTTGCCACCTTCTTTGTACGGAGTTGGCCTCTCCAGCGGCATTTAGTTGTCATATGGAAGTGACTGAAACATGGGAACACTCTTAGGGTTCATTTGTGTTCCCTGACCGCAATTAAGTTGACCTGGAAATGCCATATTTGGCTGTTGATTTGTAATTCCAGCCATACCAAAATTTGCCTGTGGCATCTCAAATTGGCCCTGAGTGCTTTGAAACCCTAGTAGCATGCCGTGACACCATGCATGGGGTTAGGCATCATCGTTTGAGCACCCCCGAATACTGTTCCTGGCATGTAAAACTGATTTCCAGGTGCATGATCAGCCATGCTCTGGAATACCGATCCACCTCCAAAATAGCCAGGGTGTACTGAAGGTGGTGGGAAGACCCGTTGCATAGCCTGTAGGTTGCTTCCCTGCCCATTAGAACCAGCTATAGGCTGTTGAAAAGTGGCTGGCTAAACTGGTACAGCTTGAAAGACTGGCATCTCAGCCACCTGTTCTTGCACCTTAGGCACAGGTTGTGGAGACTGCATGTTCTCCGTTAAGTGTACAGGTGTTTCCATTGACTGTGCAGTATGAATCACCTGTGCTTGAGCCTTAACAGGCTTTTGAATATGATCCAGTGACCCAACTTGCTGAGACGGAACAGGATGTTGCAGAAAGGTTAAAAACCTCGGGTTCTGCATTACTTGTGTGAACATAGCCACAGCAGTAGCCAACTGGGTCCTGAATATATCATCATCCGTCTGTGGTGGTCTTGAGGACTCACCCACTTCATGTGTCTGTTGACCCTGTGAAGAGGAAACCTCTTTAGTCACATCATCTGGTCTGTCAGCCATAATTGCAATTCCTTGTGTCTGGTCTATGATCCCCTGTGTCTTCAAGCCCAAACTGACCAAGGCTCACTTCTATGGGAAAAAGTGATTTAGTCCCGTCGATGGAACCATGAAACCGGCCTGTTCAATCCAAAAAGGGCGGTACGCTTTCCTTCAAACCTTGATTTAGCTTTCACCCATTATTAGTCGTCTATTCTACCTGTGCTATAATGACACAAGAGAGGGGAATGGGATATAGATGCTAGAATGCACCTGTATGAGAAGTCCGACACCAGATTGGCCCCTAACTTAGGCGCCCCTTTCGGTATTTCTTTATTGTTTAAAAGAGGGAATAAACGCTGTGGTTCTTTCGAAGCTGCCCCACACAACCTTGGCTGAATTTTGACTGTTCTCGCTTGATTTCGGCAGCATAACTATACTAGAACCCTTCACGGTCTGTCTTCCCACGCATTAAATGACTTTCCCGACGCATACGGGCACTTTGCAAAACCTGGCGAGAATCTGCAGCACGCTGAATTCTCTGTTTTCAGCCCTGAAAATGCGCCAGATCGCCTGTACAACGGTCCCCTTGCGTCCCCGAACCTCCTAGGGGTATTCGGGTCCGTTTAGGGCCAAAACCCTAAACCTGCAAAAATACACAGCAGGCTATAATTTACTGTTTCGGGCTCCGTTTCGCGTGCCGGTCGTATCCGTAGCAAGTCCTCGAGCTCCCGTACCTGTCGGGCTACTTGCCCTTTGAATCGGACGAGATTTCTGGCGTGAAACCTCTCCGAATTCACCTGTACCTGCGCGGGATTAGCCGCTAGCTAATCCAGTACCTGTGCAAGAGGCTCTTGCCTCGGCAATCGTGCATGAACCCACACAACTGTACATTGGTCAAATGAAAAGCCCACTAGTGGGGCATAACATACTGCCATGGAGGAGAGAGAGGGCAGTGCGTAGCGTGCAGGGCATCACTCCTGGCACCGCACTGTGCATAAGAGGGAAAGCAAGCACTCCATAGCTCTTAACCTGTGACAAAACTGAAAATCAGCCTCCTCTCTCATTTTAGGCGCCCCCTCCTCTAGCTAGAAGTAGCAGAAGGCTCACAGAGTGACACCTCGCCCAGTTTCTGATTTTGGCCAACTGGGCTAAAAATATCTCAACAGGTGCGTCAGTTGACTTGACAGCAAAGCAATAAAATGTTCCTCTTGTCATTCCGGAGCTAATGACGCAAACACATTTTCGGGTCCCAAAATAGTAGTTCCCTAAATTTTAGGAGATACTACCATTGTATCTTTCTAGGTCATCCGACCCCCTTTGTACACTGCTCCACACCCAGAACTGAAATGTAGCCTCTGTAGCAAAGGATTCCACTTTGGCTAGTCAATGACCCCACTTTGGCTAACCATAGTCCTTGTCCAACCTTAGTGCTCTCTTGCCCTCAGGCCTGGACTCCCTCTGGACAGTGCCACACTAGCTATGCAATGCAGGGGAGTTAGATTTCCCGAGGGGTGTTTCCAAAAAGTGAAAGTAAATAGATAATAAGAAAGAAATCAACAAAAAGGATAGATAGTAGTCACACGCTGGTGACAGAATCTTTCACTCATATAGAAGATTTACGGGCGTTTTCTTTGATGACGTCTTGATCTTCTCAGAAACACGAACATTATAAGCATCTCGCATTAGTGTTTGAAGAATTACGCAAACACATATTTGTGAATGCTAAGAAGAGTGAGTTCTTTCTAAAAGAAATCCATTATTTGGGCCATATAGTATCTCACAACCAGGTGAGGATGGACCCTGATAAGATTCAAGCAGTTGTAGAATGGCCTACGCCAACTACAATACATGATGTACGAAGTTTTCTCGGCCTTTGTTCCTATTATCGGCGTTTCATTCGAGCCTTTGCCGCTATAGTAGGTCCCCTCCATGATCTGACAAAGAAGCGGATTCCATTCCATTGGGGGCCTGGACAAAAACAAGCTTTTGAAAAGCTTAAGTATCTACTTAATCACGGATCTGTTCTCACCGTCCCTGATCTTCGCAAACCTTTCGAGGTATACTGCGATGCATCTGGAGATTGTGTAGGAGCAGTCTTGACCGAAGAGGGTCACGCCATAGCCTACGAAAGTCGGCGCCTTAAAGATGCAAAGTTGCATGCTTCCATATATGAGAAAGAGCTAATGACAGTAATTCGTGCTCTTTCCATTTGGAAACGTTATCTGTTAGGAGTTGATTTTATTATCAAGACAGATCATCAGAGTCTTCGCTACTTTCTCACACAGAGAAAGTTATCAGAAAAGCATATGAGATGGGCCAACTTTCTTTCAATGTTCCATTTTCAGATTTTACACACTTCTGGAACAAAGAATGCGGTTGCAGATACTCTCTCCAGGCGTCCAAAGATCAATGCATTGATTACAATTTATCATGAGGAACTAGGATCTCTCAGTGAGATGTATCCTCAAGATCTAGACTTCGCTACAATTTGGGCAGATCTTCAAGCTGGTCACTCAAGGCCACCTTATTCCATTAGGGATAATACGCTCTATCGTCAACAAGCAATATGCATAGCTCCGCCCTTACGACAGAAGGTGATGGATGAATGAAGCACATAATTCTCCTTATGCCGGGCATCGGGGAATTGCTGCTACCACCAGTGCCCTCGAAAGATATTTCTTTTGGCCAACACCTCGTGCGGGCATTGAAAAACATATACGTGAGTGTTTAGTCTGTCAAAAAGTAAAATATGACAAACATAAAAGTTTATGGCAAGCTTCAACCACTCCCTGCGCCTAACACGCCATGGGAAAGTATTGCCATGGATTTTATTACGGATCTTCCTAGATCCAAGAATGGAAATGATACAATTTGGACTATAGTAGACAAATTCAGTAAGCAAGCTCAATTCCTTCCAATAAAGAAGACGATCAAAGCTGATCATACGGCTAGAATATTTCTAGCTCAGATTTTTAAACACCATGGATTGCCAAAGACTATTGTCAGTGATAGAGATCCTCGCATGAGTAGTCTATTTTGGTAAGCATTGTTCGAAAACTTGGGAACTAAGCTTGATTTTTCATCAGCTTATCATCCTCAAACAGATGGTCAAAGAGAAATCGCTAATGCCACTGTTTTACACCTCCTCAAGTGCTATGTTTCGGAACGACAATCCAAATGGGAACAGTACTACAGATAGTTGAGTTTGCGTATAATAATACCATACATTCCTCAACTGGCAAAGCTCCCTTCAAAATTATTTATGGGTAGTCACTCTTACTTCTTATTATGGTTACCAAAGAAAACATCTTCGCCGCAGATGAATTTGTGCGCAATATGATATTGCCTATCGACAAGTAAAGCAAGAGATTGTTCGTACTCAAGAGCAACAGTAGAGAAAAGCAGACAAGCACAGAAGGAATCTCAATCTTGAAAAAGGACAATATGTCCTGCGTCGGTTTGAGAAAGCTAGATTGAAAAAGCGGGTCGGAAAAGGGAAAGTTTTAAAAATTACAAATAGAGTCAATGACGTGACTTTTAGATTGGATTTGCCTTCTCACTGGTGCATCCATAATGCTTTTCATGTAAGTCTCCTCCGATCATATGTTGGACCTCCTCCAGTGGTGCCAGTACAAGAAGATCCTCCAGAAGTCGAAGAGACTGAGGAAATCCTTCAAGCTGAACGGATAATACACCACTCTGAGAGACAACTAAAGTCGAGGAGCCTACATTGAAAGTATTTAGTCAAGTTCAAGAATTACACCCTTCATCTTCTCTAACCTTGCCTTTTCAAAGCGCAAAAGAACCCAAATCACCAAGTGAAAACAAGAGTTTACGATGTCTCAGCAACCCTTTTCTATTTTGTCTGAGTCTTCTCTAAGGCAAGCTTAATTTTCTTATACATGTATCCATGTTCTCCACATATCGATCTGCATCAAAAATCTTATGCATTGATAGAGGAAGTGGGTTCTGTTGGTTCTTTAGATTCATTTGATTCAAGCTTAGGACATGTTCTTTTTATGTGACCCTTGATGTGACAATGAAAACAACGACCTTCCTTAGAATAAGTGCTTGATCTTCCAATGTGATGTATCCACCTCGTTCTACCTTTTCATATGGAGTGAGCATAGGTTTAGCAATTGTGTTAGCTTTACCCCTAGGTTCACTTGGAGAGTTCTTTTCTGAGAGACTATTGGAAGATTGGTTAGAAGAGTTACCGTTCTTACCAGTCTTACCGTTCTTACCAATCTTACCGTTCTTACCAATCTTACCGTTCTTACCGTTCAGAGGGTTCTGAGAGGTACTTGTGGAAGTCTTGTTTTCCTTAGGCTTTCCCTTGTTGTGCTTCATCTCCTGTGCGAGAGCAATCGCTACCGCCTTGTTGAGATCGATTGGATCGAGTATCTCCACATCAAACTTGATATACTCATCCAATCCATAAAGGAATGCCTCTTTGCGCTCCGCATCCGATTTGCGTAATTGAGTGCCAAGCTACAAAACACGATTAGAGAAAGACATAACCGGCATACCATTTTGCTTGAGACCGCACCAATCGTCCTTCAATTGTGCAAGAAATTGGGGTGGCATAAACCGCGCCTTGAGCTTCTCTTGGAAGTCGGCCCAATTGAAGGAAAGGGGCATGTCTTCGTCGGCTTCCTCTAGATGCGCGGCCAACTGTGCCTCTTGCCATGCGTGGTACCAATTGATGGCATCACATGCAAGGTACATAGCTGCCGTCAAAAGCTTGCTATTTCCTGTCTTCTTAGTTGTCACAAAATAAGCAGTAAATTGATGCAACCAAGAATGAATAACAGTAGCATCCATCTGACCATCATACTTACTGAACGTCAACTTCTAGGTGGCTGGGTTGTTGGAGTCCGAATCTCGGCTTGCGTCACTTGATGAACCACCAAGATCTTTGGCCGGCTCGGGTCTCGAGGTGAGAACCTGTCGGACCAACTCTTGCATGCGTAGGTCTCTCTGTACCTCACGCTCGGCCTCCAAGGCCGCTCGTCTTGCTTCGGCCGCTTCGCGCGCTTGCTCACGCTCACGCTCAATAGTCGCCTTATGTTTTATGACCTTTCTTGCAAATACATGCGATGATAAAAGGCTACTAATCACACTAAATCATTTGTGGTGTGTATATCTGGTATGCAATCGAGGACATTTGCGATAGAGGGGGGGTATGTCACGAGGCTGTGACAAACACTAACCTTATTTGTTGATTTCCTTCCCTTGATTTTTATTTAAATTTTTGGTACCCTCTTTTTGAAGTCACAAACGGGACATTGTATGGCCAGTGTGAAACGGCCGATGGCCGAGAGTTTCACCCGCAGCAATGAAGGTCAGGCCGCCACGAGATCGTTGGCCGATGAACATTTAAATCTGAGTAGTAATAGGGTGGCTAAGCTCAGTTAAAGTCATGTAGGCCCCTTGCCGAGACTTCATAAGTTGGTGGGCACTAGGAATTTAAACCGAAAGAGCAAAGTGGACACTTGACGGCTCCAAAGCCATTCTGTAAAATTCGATCTCTCTTGAGGGGGAGGCTGATTTGACACATTTGATTAGCTACTATGTGTGTGAGTAGTTGGTGCAGGTGACCGCAGCTTTAATGGAAAGCTTACCTTCTCCTATGTCCTATGTAGCACGATGATTCCGCTCTCCTGCACCTCTCTCCCCTTTTGAATACAAAATCGTGATGCCCGGTGCAAGGGCTCATTTCTATGTACAGTTCTGTGGGTTTATGCCCAATTGCTGAGGCAAGAGCCTCTTGCATAGTTACCGGATTAGCTAACTGCTAATCCCAAGCAGGTACAAGTTGATTTGATGAGATTTCTCGTGAGAAATCTCGTCCGAATCAAAGGGCAAGTAGCCCTACAGGTGTGGGAACTCGAGGGCTTGCAACAGATGCATTCGGCACGCAAAACAGAGCCCAAAACAGAGAATCACAGCTTGCTGTAAAATTTTTGCAGATTTAGGGTTTTGACCCTTTTTTATGCCTAAAGGTCCCAAGAGCTTCAAGGAAGCTAGGGAACTGCTACCAAGTGTTCTAGAGCGTTTTAGAGGCTGAAAACAGAGAATTTAGCGTGCTGTATTTTCTTGCCAGGTTTGCAAA
The DNA here is from genome assembly GCF_014529385.1 of Adiantum capillus-veneris. NCBI lineage: Eukaryota > Viridiplantae > Streptophyta > Polypodiopsida > Polypodiales > Pteridaceae > Adiantum > Adiantum capillus-veneris. The sequence goes on from NC_140935.1 coordinate 24,424,324, forward strand.
AGTGCTCCAATTCATGTGGAAAGTAACCTAGTACATGGGGATTTTGTCCTTGAAACCTTGTACTGTCACTATGCTGCCAAAATTGGGCTAGAGTAGGCAATTTTCAGCCCAATAGAAGTGGGACAGCTCGTAGAAGTTTACAGGTTTTCTCCAAGTTTAATTGGAATAAAGAAATACCAAAAGGGGCGCCAACCTTTGGGGCCTTCTTGGGAGCGCTCTAGCTACCAAGTCGTGATTTGTTTGCAGTGTTGAATTCTCCTATGAAGTTACTTTGTGTCGTAAAGTACAGGTAAATCAACGTATAGATCGGGTGAAAGCCAAAGTTTCCTGCCCTTTAGTAAGGCTACAAGCCAATTTCACACCCCCATTGGTTGCAAGTGCCCTCAAGCCACTCAAACATGTACACACACCCAGCATGACAGCACACAGGAAAACATTTATATGTATGTCACAAATGGTGACGTGTTGATTACCATACCACACAACCACAAGCCAAACCCACCCACACCACACTCTCCCACCACATATGCACCTGCACATACACAAGATTTGACCATTGACACACATACGATAGGCCCATACTCTTATTGCATACACCCTTTTCATTGCTGAGTCCTCACTTCAACTCAGTTCAGCCCTGCAGCATAAAACACAAAGGATCCTTTCTCTGGGAACAACTGAATTATCAATAGACCCAACGAGAGCAGGTCAATGCCCCAGATTTTCTCTCTAGAGCACTTCAGCTCTGTGTGTCATATCCTTAGCTAGGACTTTGGCAATTAATATGATTAGTGCGTGAATCTTTAATGCTTCTCAGACCAAGCTTCCACTGAGTCAGCAGTCGAAGGTATGAAATCGACAATATTTCAATACAACCAGTGAATTTTTACACAATAAAATTTCACAATTTGTCTTTTAGAAGCAGAATTCCACACTAAAATTTCTGCATGTGTATTGGCACAAGACGCTACCCTAGATAATGTTGCACTTACTTTACTGTTACCCTCTCGATCACGTACTTTCCTCCAACGTGCAATGTTGTCCTCAAGCCTTAGTCGTTGCTTATGACCAGTCTCATCTGTTATAAACTGTTCTTCCTCTTCGATGTAGGTCTTGGGATCAAAGGGCTTTGATTCAATACCCATGATGTTGGAGACCCTCACAATATGCATCTGGAAAAAAGGTAATGAGTTACACAAATAGCACAATCGGTGAACACAAATAGTTGCATAATGCATTTCTACGCATAACTATAGCAAACACACACCCCAATAGATTAAGCCACGTATGCAGAAAGTTTCACCTACACACAAAGGCACACCTATATAAAGCCCACTTCACCTATAATAAAAAATATGCGGCCAACCAAACTCCTTCCCATATTCATGCAGTCCTTCCCCCAAACTTTCTTGATTTTTCAGTTGAGCAAGAAAGCAATAAAAGCTAAGTCATATACATTCTTTCAGTCTATAGATCCCCTCATTTAGAAATTTGGAATTTTGTCCCTGCACTAACTGACATGTAATATTTGAAGCAGCATGCAATTTCAGCCCATGAAGCACCAAGTCACCCCATTTAACTGAATCCTCTGTTACAAGCCTCTTCACTTACTGCTATCTCAAGATTGTGTAAGATGCCATAGACAGGATTCAATGAGTCAAGTCTAATAAACTAGCGTATTCAGCTGTCCCCATTTGTGAAAACAAACTAAATATGGACCCATTTTCCGTTAATATCAAGTCCATCCCCCCACTTTCATTTTCAGTGGACCCACTCTCCTCTTCTGCAATTTAAGCATGGTGAAATATAGACAGGATCTCATGAGCCAAACAATTAGATCTAGATTGCCCAGTTTGAAGAAGACGAAGTTAAGCTTCCCAGCTTCTTTCTTTTTGCAATCAAGTAACTTGAACCATATCAGACCCGATTCCAGCACTACAATCATCCACATTTGGTTTTTTTTTTTTTTGGGGGGGGGGGGGGGGGGGGTGGTTTATTTCTTGAAAATTTTTAAAAATAAAATAAAATAGCTGCTGCAACAGTAGAAAACATGTGCTTATAGCTTGCAAACAAAAAGGAGAAAATAACTATGCACTAAAGAGTGTGCTAAAAAGTTGCAAGGAAAAGCAACCCCAAAAACAAAGTAGCCATTCTGATTGCACATGGACTACAGTGCAAGTTTCCTCTCTCTTTCTGATTGCACATGGACTACAGTACAAGTTTCCTCTCTCTTTTCTAGAGCGTACATACACATACGAAACTATATCAACCAAAACAAAAACACCTGACTTGGGTACCTTCTCTGCAGTGCCAGGAGGTGGGCAGGAGGGAAGGTAAATCTGAAGAGGAGGACCAACAGGCTTCTCGCGTGGTCGAGGCTGTTCATCATCAGATTCAAACTGCTCTTCGTGCTGCTCTACATCAGGCACTATATCCTCTGGGCGTATGCCTTTTTGCACACTAGCCTCATCATCTGAAGCACTCATCTACAAGAGCAGTAAAGGAGTAAACTTCTAACCCTTTATGACATCAGAACTATCCAACAGCTGTTACCAAACCATTCACCTCCTCTGGTGCTTGAGAAGGACGCCTTAAATCATCTGCTTCTTGTTCCTCTTCATCAGAGTCTCCAAAGACATCACGCATTCCTGCAACTCCATCAGCTCCCTTGCTATCATCAGCTTCATCACTACAAGCATAAAAGAAGTTACCATAAGAATGTTGAAACTTACTGAAAAGTGAAGTACTGCATAACCTTTAGAATAGACTGGATATCTTGCAATAGAAAAGAAATGGAAGACACAAAAACGGGTACACCTCGATGTACTCAAGTTACAGTCTCGAAAATGCAAAGTCATTGAAAGTCGACGTGGGGTTTTCCGAGACACGTCACATGGAGGAGGAGATTTCTGCATTTTAAGCCCAAAAAGTCCTACCGAAAAGCCACAATTTCCAGTAAGAGGTCATTCAGACCCTACAATGCAAAGGCAGTAAGAAGTTGTTCACTTAATTTGTGGAAATTCTCAAAATACCCCTGAAATTTTAAAAGTTCCAAATACACCCTTGCATCATTTTGGGATGGATTTACCCCAATGTCTAATGTTTATGACAATAGAGATCTATCTTTTAGTGTGTTTTGACAAAATTATTCACCAATGAGCTCACAAATAGAGGCATCTCTGTTCAAAAATGATGAAGAATTTCATCTGAAGAGGCCTCAATACCATCTAAAATCTTAGTTTTGTCATCTTTTATTGAGGGGCTGCAGTGTACAAAGAGGGTCGGATGACCTAGAAGAATGTAATGGCAGAAACTCCTAAATTTTAGGGACTGTTATTTTTGGACGGCAAATGTCTTCGCATCATTACGTACAGTTTGACATGGGCATCATTTGGTTACTCTGTGGCCAACTAAACAGAGGCTGCAGGTGAGATATTTTTAGACCCAAGGGTCTAAAGCGGGAAAATCCACAAATGAGTGACACTTGGCACTCTGAGGCCAATTTACTACTTAAAGAGAAGGCAAAAACGTGCTTTTCACGTGTGAGCTCGTTTTTGAGTGTTGTCACAGGTGGGAGAGCTTCAATGGAGGGTTGGCTTACCCTCTATGTACAGTGAGGTGCAGGATGTCATGACTTGCACACCTCTCACTGCTCTCTCTCTCCCCTATTCTTTATGGTTATGCCCCTCTAGTGGGCTCATCAGATTGACCAATGTACAGTTGTGTGGGTTCATGCGCGATTGCCGAGGAAGAGCCTCTTGCATACGTACTGGAGTAGCTAGCGGCTAATCCCCCGCAGGTACAGGTGAATTCGGAGACGTTTCACGCCCGAAATCTTGTCCAATTCAAAGGGCAAGTAGCCCTACAGGTGCGGGAGCTCGAGGTCTTGCTACAGATGCGACCGGCACGCGAAACAAAGCCCAAAACAGGGAATTACAGCCTGCTGTGTATTTTTGCAAGTTTAGGGTTTTGGCCCTAAACGGACCCTAATACCCCCAGGAGGTTCGGGGACGCAAGGGGACCGCTGTACAGGTGATCTGGCGCATTTTCGGGGCAGAAAACAGAGAATTCAGCGTGCTGCAGATTCTCGCCAGGTTTTGCAAAGTGTCAGTATGCATCGGGAAAGTCATCTAATGCGTGGGGATACTGACTGTGAAGGGTCCTAGTACAGTTATGTTGCCGAAATCGGGCCAGAACAAAAGAAATTCAGCCCAGATTGTGCGGGGCAGCTAATAGGGAACCACAGCTTTTATTCCCTCTTTTAAAGAATAAAGAAATACCGAAAGGGGCGCCTATTTAGGGGCCAATCTGGTGTCTGACTCGCATATTTCTAGCATCTGTATCCCATTCCCCTCTCTTGTGTCATTATAGCACAGGTAGAATAGACGACTAATAATGGGTGAAAGCTAAATCAAGGTTTGAAGTAAAGTCTACCGCCCTTTTTGAAGTTAACAGGCCGGTTACAGTAGACTTTAGACTTAAACCTTATTTGCTTTCACCCATTTAATTTGTCGCCCACTTTACCTGTACTTTCCAGATACAACAAAGGGGAAAGGGATACAAGCTGCTAGATTGCACCTGTATGAGAAGACCGACACTAGATTGGCCCCTAACTTAGGCACCCCTTTCTATATTTCTTTATTGTGAGGGAATAAACGCTGTGGTTCCCTACAAGCTGCCCCGCACAAGCTTGGCTGAATTTCAACTGTTCCGGCCCGATTTCGGCAACATAACTGTACTAGGACCCTTCACAGTCAGTATTCCCACGCATTGACTGACTCTCCCGACGCATATGGGCACTTTGCAAAACCTGGCGAGAAGCTGCACCACGCTGAATTCTCTGTTTTCAGCCCCGAAAATGCTCCAGATCACCTGCACAACGGTCCCCTCACGTCCCCGAACCTCTTGGGGGTATTAGGGTCCATTTAGGGCCAAAACCCTAAACCTGCAAAAATACACAGCAGGCTGTAATTTACTGTTTGGGGCTCCGTTTCGCGTGCCGGTCGCATCCGTAGCAAGTCCTCGAGCTCCCGCACCTGTAGGGCTACTTGCCCTTTGAATCGGACGAGATTTCGGGCGTGAAACCTCTCCAAATCACCTGTACTTGCGGGGGATTAGCCGCTAGCTAATCGAGTACCTGTGCAAGAGGCTCTTGCCTCGGCAATCGCGCATGAACCCACACAACTGTACATTGGTCAATTGCTTTGGAAACAGTCTTTCCTTGCCCTTCATCTTCTTTAACCTTGCCTTTTCAAAGCGTAAAAGCACCCAATCACCAAGTGAAAATACCACTTCACGACGGTGACGATCAGCTGCTTTCTTTTGCTTTGCCTCAGTCTTTTCCAAGGCCACTTTGACCTTCTTGTACATTTCATCCATGTCCTGAACATACTTATCTGCTTCAAATATCTTGTCCTTTGTATGCAGTATGGGAGGAACATTCTTGCCACCTTCAACTTTCTCAAAAGGTGCCTTGCCAGTTGATGAATGCGCTGTATTATTGTATGCATACTCCACCAATGGCAAATACTGCTCCCACTTTCCTTTATGCTCTTACACGTAGCACTTTAGTAGATCTAGGACAGTAGAATTTGCCTCTTCTGACTGCCCATCTGTTTGAGGATGAAATGACGAAGAGAATTTGAGCGTTGTGCCCATATTCTCAAACAAGCCTCTCCAGAACAAACTTGTCATGCGTGGATCACGGTCGCTAACAATCGACTGTGGCATGCCACATGATACTTGAAAATATTGCTCATAAACGAGCGTGCCATCTGATCTGGCTTTATCTTCTTCCTGACAAGAATAAAATGAGCCTGCTTGCTAAATCTGCAAATGATGGTCCAAATACCATCGTTTCCTGTCTGCGTTCTCGGATGATCAAAGATAAAATCCATAGCAATACTTTCCCATGGTTTATCTGGAATAGGTAGTGGTTGCAATAACCCTGGTGCCTTTTGCCTGTCAAACTTGACCTTCTGGCAAATTAGGCATTCTCGCACAAAGGCATCCACATCTCTTCTCAATGTAGGCCAGTAGAAGAATGTCTCAACCGGTTTAACTGTAGCATCGATACCACGATGCCCTGCATACGGTGGGACATGACTCTCTTCCATAACTTTGCGTCGCAATGGCTTTGTGACACACAATCTGCCATGCATCGTCATGAACCCATCTTTGAGAAGATAGTGTTCATGACGTTGTCCATCCATTAGCTGCTCGAAGACCCTTGCAAAATCTTCATCATTTGCATATTGTTCCCTCATATCATCAAGTTCATGATGATAAGGAATCGACACAGCTGAAATTAGTGGCTTCCTTGACAAGGCATCAACCACAACCTTCTTCTTGCCTTCCACATGCACAATCTGAAAGTGGAACATGGACAAGATATTTGCCCATCGCATATGCTTCTCAGATAACTTTGTCTGTGTCAAGAAGTATCACAAGGTCTGATGGTCTGTTTGGACAACAAAGTCTGCACCTAACAGGTAGTGTTTCCAACTTAAGAGTGCATGAATCACGGCCTGCAGTTCTTTTTCATAGACTTGCAGTCTTTTCTGGCCCTTGCAAGATTCTACTCTCATAGGCTACTACCCTGCTATCTTGCATTAATACTGCACCAATGCTACTACCGCACGCGTCGCACTGGACCACAAATGACTTCCTAAGATCTGGCAACACAATGACTGGATCTGAAGTCATCTTTTCCTTTAAGAGATTAAAAGCTGAAATCTCTTTCTGTGTCCATCTAAAGGTGACTGCCTTCTTTTAAAGAGCATGTAAAGGTGAAGCAATCTCAGCAAAATTTCGGATAAACCTTCTGTAATAGGAGCATAGTCCCAAGAAACTTCGGATATCGTGCACTATCTTCAAATCTGGCCATGACTTGATCACTTCAACTTTTGCAGGATCCATTCTGCCACAATCCTTTGAGACAATGTGTCCCAGAAAGTGAATCTCTTCCAGAAAAAATTCAATTTTCTTTGCATTGATGAGCAACCTATGACTACATAGCTCTTTGAACACAATGGCCAAGTGATGCCTATGCTCCTCTTCATTCTTTCAGGAGACTATCATGTCATCAAAGAATGTACCAACAAACTGCTGGTGTGGACGGAAAGTTCTGTCCATCATCCTATTGAACGTAGCAGGAGCATTTGTGAGACCAAAGGGCATCACTAAAAATTCGTAAAGGCCAAACGTCGTTCTAAAAGCAGTCTTGTGCACATCCTTTGATCTAATGCGGATCTGATGGTACCCACTCTTTAGATCTATACTGCTAAAATAGCTGCTCCTTCTAATTTGTCCATAATATCATCAATTCTAGGTATAGGGAACCTATTCTTGATGGTATTCTTGTTCAGTGCACGGTAGTCGATGCACATACGCCATGAGCCATCCTTTTTCTGCACCAACAACACTGGAGAACAGAATGGAGATGACTGGGCTGAATCAGCCCCTTTTCTAACAGCTCCTGTACTTGGCCCATTATCTCTTTCTTCTGAGCCGCACTAACCCTGTACGGAGGCTTATTTGGTGGGCCACGGCCTGGCACCAAATCTATCGCATGGTCCTCGGGTCTCTCTGGCGGTAATTGAGACGGTAATGAATCGGAAAAACAGTCACAATACTGTTGTAAAAACATTGACCTTTCTTTATCTAGCACAGATAAATTTGATTCATCACAATCTGACACTTCACGTACAAAAATCAAGTACGCAGAAAAATGCTTTTCCATTCAAGAAGTAATAGCAGAAGCTGATACAGTGGGAATAGACTCCCCTTTAAGCTTTACATCCAGAATGTGAGTCTTTCCCCTGCTCTGTACAGTGATCTTTTTGTTGTAGGCATCCATGATTCCCTGTACACGAAATAACCAAGGAATACCTAACAACACATCACATCCGTCCAGTGGCATGATGTAAAGTTCTTCAGCATCTACATAGGACTGGATATGTAGACGCAACTTTCCGATGATGGGTGTCACAGCCTCTGTATGGCCAGGACATGCCAAACCTGTCTCTGTTGTATACCCCGTCTCTTCGCGTCTGATTTCCAACTTTGAAGCCAATTATGGGGAAATGAAGTTGGCTTTGGCACCTGGATCAAAGAAGATAAGCATTGTTTGATCCCTTACCTTTCCCCATGCTCTGCAAAGCTCACTTGCATCTGAATTTGGCTTGTCGCCTACCATATCTGGCACTAGACCAGCCATGGGCTTCTTTCCTTTCCTGTCCTCCTTGTCTTCGGAATCAGCTGGCCTTTTCTTTGTAGGACAATTGTAGGCAATGTGGCCATGCTGCTCACAGATAAAACATTTGTTCTCTGACCTCAGGACCTTCTTTTGCTCTTCCGACTTGCGAGGAAAACGTCTTTTCCATTTCTTTGCTGGTCCCTTTTCTCATTCAGCGGTAGCTTTGCCTTTCCCTGCGTTGGCGGGCTCCTGAGTCCCTTTAGGAACCTCATTGGGAACGTGCTTCTTCGCTAAATTTTTCTTGGCTGATCCTTCCTAGACACCAGTATTGAATTCACAATCTTCTCCCTTGAGCAAACCATTGCCAGTGTTTGCTACCTCGATGAGCTGCGTCAAAGTAGTGACTTTGGTCTTCGTGCAGTACTTTCTCAATCCTTTGGGTAGGCCACAACAGTATTTTTTCAATATGTTCTGTCAATGGCACAAACCTATAGGAAGTTACCCGAAGTAGAGCTTTCCAAAACTTCCGATTGTAATCATCCAGATTTCTGCAAGTGGCAGCATTAAGCTGGTGCCATTCTGTCATGACATCTGCTTCAAAGTCATCAGATAACCATGTTGCTGCAAAAATCTGCTTGAAGTAAATCCATGTGGACGAAGCTTGCCCTTGAAGCAATAAAGTTGTCCACCATTGTCCCGCATTCCCAGTCAAGAAAGTGGCTTCCTTGCGGACCTTTGAAGCCTCTGTAAAGTTTCCCCCTGCATAGGCCTTGTCAAACTGCTGGAGGAATGAGAGAGCCTTCTTCCTGTCATCAAACCCTGTAAAGGTCGTGAATGTCACACCTTTGCCACCTTCTTTGTACGGAGTTGGCCTCTCCAGCGGCGTTAAGTTGTCATATGGAAGTGGCTAAAACAAGGGAACACTCTTAGGGTTCATCTGTGTTCCCTGACCGCAATTAAGTTGACCTGGAAATGCCATATTTGGCTGTTGATTTGTAATTCCAGCCATACCAAAATTTGCCTGTGGCATCTCAAATTGGCCCTGAGTGCTTTGAAACCCTAGTAACGTGCCGTGACACCATACATGGGGTTAGGCATCATCGTTTGAGCACCCCCGAATACTGTTCCTGGCGTGTAAAACTGATTTCCAGGTGCATGACCAGCCATGCTCTGGAATACCGATCCACCTCCAAAATAGCCAGGGTGTACTGAAGGTGGTGGGAAGACCTGTTGCATAGCCTGTAGGTTGCTTCCCTGCCCATTAGAACCAGCTATAAGCTGCTGAAAAGTGACTGGCTGAATTGGTACAGCTTGAAAGACTGGCATCTCAGCCACTTGTTCTTGCACCTTAGGCACAGGTTATGGAGACTACATGTTCTCCGTCAAGTGTACAGGTGTTTCCATTGACTGTGCAATATGAATCACCTGTGCTCGAGCCTTAACAGGCTTTTGAATATGATCCAGTGGCCCAACTTGCTGAGACGGAAGAGAAGGTTGCAGAAAGGCTAAAAACCTCGGGTTCTGCATTACTTGTGTCACCAGCGGGAAAATGCACAAATCAGTGACACTTGGCACTCTGAAGCCAGTTTACTACTTAAAGAAAAGGGAAAAACGTGATTTTCAACTGTGAGCTCGTTTTTAAGTGCTTTCACAGGTGGGAGAGCTTCAATGGAGTGCTGGGTTACCGTCTATGTACAGTGACGTGCAAGATGTCATGACCTGCACACCTCTCAGTGCTCTCTCTCTCCACTATTCTTTATGGTTATGCCCCTCTAGTGGGCTCATCAGATTGACCATGTACAATTGTGTGGGTTCATGCGCGATTGCCGAGGCAAGAGCCTCTAGCACACGTACTGGATTAGCTAGCGGCTAATCCCCCGCAAGTACAGGTGATTCGGAGAGGTTTCACGTGCGAAATCTCGTCCGATTCAAAGGGCAAGTAGCCCTACAGGTGCGGGAGCTCGAGGACTTGCTACGGATGCGACCAGCACGCGAAACGGAGCCCAAAACAGTAAATTACAGCCTGCTGTGTATTTTTGCAGGTTTAGGGTTTTGGCCCTAAACGGACCCTAATACCCCCAGGAGGTTCGGGGACGCGAGGGGACTGCTGTACAGGTGATATGGCGCATTTTCGGGGCAGAAAAGAGAGAATTCAACGTGCTGCAGATTCTCGCCAGGTTTTGCAAAGTGTCCGTATGCGTCGGGAAAGTCATCTAATGCGTGGGAATACTGACTGTGAAGGGTCCTAGTACAGTTATGCTGCCGAAATCGGGCCAGAACAGTTGAAATTCAGCCAAGGTTGTACAGGGCAGCTTGTAGGGAACCACAGCTTTTATTCCCTCTGTTGAAGAATAAAGAAATACCGAAAGAGGCGCCTATTTAGGGGCCAATCTAGTGTCTGACTCGCATACAGATGCATTCTAGCATCTTTATCCCATTCCCCTCTCTTGTGTCATTATAGCACACGTAGAATAGACGACTAATAATGGGTGAAAGCTAAATCAAGGTTCCATCGACGGGATTAAATCACTTTTTCCTCAAAAAGTGAGCCAAGGTCAGTTTGGGTTAAAGACTTAGAGAGAGTTTGGGATGACCTTGAAAACACAGAGAGTTTGAAAGTAGATCGAGTGGATTTACAGGTGAGAAAGGCTACGAGAGTCTTTCTTTGGATACAAGTGAGAAAGGCTACGAGTCTTTCTTTGGACTTACACGTGAGAAAGGCTACGAGAGTCTTTCTTTGGATACAGGCGAAAAAGGGTACGAGTCTTTCATTGGATACAGGATGGATGGCAACAAGGAAGAGGGTTCCTCTTCAGAGGATAGACAGCCTATTCCAACTGCACATGAAATTGGCGAGAGTTCAAGCCAAGCAGAGAAAGCTTTGCAGGTTGTTACTGTTGTGACCATGTTCAAGCAATTGATGGAGAATCCAAGATTTATGGAGTTCATACAATCTTCATCAATAGCACATCAAGTTCAAGGCAGTTTTGGCATGCCAGGAACAATGTTTAGGGGTATGCAAGGCATGGTGCCCAACCCCATGTATGCAAACATTGGTTTGCACCCAGGATTTCAGGGCACACAAGGTCAGTTTGGGGTGTCACAATGCAACTTGGGTATGGCTGGTTTTTCAATCCCATCAGTGAATATGACACCTGGACATCAACATGTTACTGGCCAGGGAGTACAGATGGCTCCCAAAGGTGTACCCATTATGCAAACTGTCTCTTTTGACAATTTGGAGTCAATGGATAAGCTAAAGCCATACAAAGACGATGATCAGTGAGTCCATTGACACATTCAATGGCTTTGATGAGAGGACAAAGGTTTTCTCTTTCCTCGAACAGTTTGACAAAGCATTTGTTGGAAGGAGCATTTATAGTCAGGAAAGCTGCCACTTTTCTGGAAAAAAAAAAATGCAAGTCAATGGTGGAATTTACTATTGTTACAAGGACAGACTCCTTTCACTTGGAATGATTTCATACAAGTACTGAATTAGCTAAAGGCTAATTCAAAACAGGTATAGAATGATTAAACAAGATTTCTTGCGAGAAATCTCGTGTACATCAAAGGGCAAGTAGTCCTACTGATGCAGAAGATCAAAGGCTACAAATTGGTGCGATTGGCACGCAAAACAGAGCCCGAAAGAAGAAAATACAGCTTGCTGTATTTTTTGCAGATATAGGATTTTGACCCTATTTGATGCCTTTTTGTCCCAAGAGCTTCGGGGAAGCTAGAGGACAGTGGTACAAGTGATCTGGAGCATTTTAAGAGCTAAAAACAGAGAATTCAGCGTGCTGAATTTCCAGGACAGGTTTGCAAAAGTGCTCTATTATGCGTGGATAATCACTTGGATATGTGGATTTTTGGTTGTGAAGGTTTCTACTACAATTATGCTGCCAAAATTGGGTCAAAAAGAGAATTCTCAGCCCAATAAAAGTGATAGCATAAGGGTAGATCACAGGTTAATCTCCAAAGATCAAGATGAAGAGCAGAGAAAGATTGTTTTCGATGCTCAGTATGTAAATCAGTGATATTGCATAAAGGCTGAAATTGACTGAGAGTTGGAAGATTCACAATGTGTTTCACGTGAGTCTTCTCAGACCCTATGTGGGTGATGTGCCAAAAGATATGCCAGTTGAAGATCAGCCGGAAGTCGAGGAACTTGACGAGATCTTGGTCTCGGAACAGATTTTGGCACATAAAGAAAGAAAAGAAAAGGCAAGGTTGCAAGGCGCTGTTTGGTAAAGTTCAAAAGCTATTCACCTTTGGATGTCAAGTGGATGGAAAAAAGTGAACTTGCAGAGTCACTAAAAGTGTAGGAACTTAAAACCTTGGTTTGCAACCTACCTTGACCCCTTGAGATTCAGAGCTACATGGATTGTCAGTGTGACAATGGCTTCTGAAAGAAATGATGTACATGTTACTTAGAGTGAGCTCAAATGAAGTGCATGTTACATGAATGTTAGAGCTGTACAGATTGTCAGTTTGGCAATTGCTCTTATGGAATGTCCAAAAGTTTGGTTAGTGCTATAGAAGTGAGTATTTCTTGTCAGTTTGTCAAGGATACAATAATTGCTTCTATTAAAGGGTACATGCGTAACTGCATTCTTAAACTGTCGGTTTGGGTATGCTCGAAAGGTTACTGGATCCAACGTGTACTAAAAGACAGTGACAAAATGTGACGCTTCCATTTTGTCGTTGGAAAGTTATGGACTCAAAGCAATGGCAGAGTGTGACGCTTCCACTATGTCATTGGGACAGGGTTCACGCGCAGGCAATACATGTGTCGACGAGGTGTTGAATACACCAGGGTTGACAATGAGCATGTATGTGTCGTACATGTGTCGACGAGGTGTTGAATACACCACGGAGGACTGTGACCGTGTACGAAATAGGTGCAAACGAGGACGTTTGAGATTTCAAGAGGGGGGTATGTCACCAGCCAGTGGCAATTCCATTTTTGTTTATTTTCTCTTTCTTTGGGGAATTTCGTTTGTTTTACCTTTTGGAAACACCCCTCTGGAAATCTAATTGCCCTGCATTGCATAGCCAGTGTGGAACTGTTCAGAGAGAGTCCAGGCTTGAGGGCTAAAGAGCACTAAGGTTGGACAAGGACTATGGTTAGCCAAAGTGGGGTCATTGGCCAGCCAAACCGGAATCCTTTGCTACATAGGCTACATTTCAGTTCTGGGTGTGGCTGCAGTGTACAAAGAGGGTCAAATGACCTAGAAGAATGTAACGGCAGAAACTCCTAAATTTTAGGGACTACTATTTTGGACGGCAGAATGTCTTCGCGTCATTACGTGCAGTTTGACATGGGGATCATTTTGTTACTCTGTGGCTAAGTCAACAACGGCTGCAGGTGAGATATTTTTAGACCCGAGGGTCTAAAGCGGGAAAATGCACAAACAAGTGACACTTGGCACTCTGAAGCCAGTTTACTACTTAAAGAGAAGGCAAAAACGTGATTTTCAACTGTGAGCTCGTTTTTGATTGCTGTCACACGTGGGAGAGCTTCAATAGAGGGTTGGCTTACCCTCTATGTACAGTGAGGTGCAGGATGTCATGACTTGCACACCTCTCACTGCTCTCTCTCTCCCCTATTCTTTATGGTTAAGCCCCTCTAGTGGGCTCATCAGATTGACCATGTACAGTTGTGTGGGTTCATGCGCGATTGCCGAGGCAAGAGCCTCTTGCACAGGTACTGGATTAGCTAGCGGCTAATCCCCGCAGGTACAAGTGATTCGGAGAGGTTTCACGTGCGAAATCTCGTCCGATTCAAAGGGCAAGTAGCCCTACACGTGCGGGACCTCGAGGACTTGCTACGGATGCGACCGGCGCGCGAAACGGAGCCCAAAACAGTAAATTACAGCCTGCTGTGTATTTTTGCAGGTTTAGGGTTTCGGCCCTAAACGGACCCTAATACCCCCAGGAGGTTCGGGGACGCGAGGGGACCGCTGTACAGGTGATCTGGCGCATTTTCGGGGCAGAAAACAGAGAATTCAGCGTGCTGCAGCTTCTCGCCAGGTTTTGCAAAGTGTCCGTATGCGTCGGGAAAGTCATCTAATGCGTGGGAATACTGACTGTTAAGGGTCCTAGTACAGTTATGCTGCCGAAATCGGGCTAGAACAGTTGAAATTCAGCCAAGGTTATACGGGGCAGCTTGTAGGGAACCACAGCTTTTATTCCCTCTGTTGAAGAATAAAGAAATACTGAAAGGGGCGCCTATTTAGGGGCTAATCTCGTGTCTAACTCGCATACAGATGCATTCTAGCATCTGTATCCCATTCCCCTCTCTTGTGTCGTTATAGCACAGGTAGAATAGACAACTAATAATGGGTGAAAGCTAAATCAAGGTTTGAAGTAAATTGTATTGCCCTTTTTGGAGTTAACAGGCCGGTTACAACTTGTATGAACATAGCCACAGCAGTAGCCAACTGGGTCCTGGATATATCATCGTCCCTCTGTGGTGGTCTTGAAGACTCACCCGCTTCATGTGTTTGTTGACCCTGTGAAGAGGAAACCTCTTCAGTCGCATCATCTGGTCTGTTAGCCATAATTGCAATTCCCTGTGTCTGGTCTATGATCCCCTGTGTCTTCAAGCCCAACCTGACCAAGGCTCACTTCTATGGGAAAAAGTGATTTAATCCCGGCGATGGAACCATGAAACCGGCCTGTTAACTTCAAAAAGGGCGGTAGACTTAAGACTTAAACCTTATTTGCTTTCACCCATTTAATTTGTCGCCCACTTTACCTGTACTTTCAAGACACAACAAAGGGGAAAGGGATACAGGCTGCTAGATTGCACTTGTATGAGAAGACTGATACTAGATTGGCCCCTAAATTAGGGGCCCCTTTCGGTATTTCTTTATTGTTTAAAAGAGGGAATAAACGTTGTGGTTCCCTACAAGCTGCCCCGCACAAGCTTGGCTGAATTTCAACTGTTCCGCCCGATTTCGGCAGCATAATTGTACTAGGACCCTTCACAGTCAGTATTCCCACGCATTGACTGACTCTCCCGACGCATACAGGCACTTTGCAAAACCTGGCGAGAATCTGCAGCACGCTGAATTCTCTGTTTTCAGCCCCGAAAATGCGCCAGATCACCTGTACAACGGTCCCCTCGCGTCCCCGAACCTCCTGGGGGTATTAGGGTCCGTTTAGGGCCAAAACCCTAAACCTGCAAAAATACACAGCAGGCTGTAATTTACTGTTTGGGGCTCCGTTTCGCGTGCCGGTCGCATCCGTAGCAAGTCCTCGAGCTCCCACACCTGTAGGGCTACTTGCCCTTTGAATCGGACGAGATTTCGGGCGTGAAACCTCTCCGAATCACCTATACCTGCGAGGGATTAGCCGCTAGCTAATCCAGTACCTGTGCAAGAGGCTCTTGCCTCGGCAATCGCGCATGAACCCACACTGCACTGTACATAACAGGGAAAGGAAGCACTCCATAGCTCTTAACCTGTGACAGAAGCTGCAAATGAGCCCTCCTCCCTTCAAATTCAGCGCCACTTCTGCCTTGAGGAGGCAAGTGCACAGAAATGTGTCACTTGGCGCATTTATAAGCATTTTCTCGTTTCGGGTTCGCCGCTTAAAAATATCCTGACCGGTTGCCCAATTGACTTCGCGGCAGAGTAATAAAATGTTCCCCTTGTCATTCCGGAGGTAATGACGCGAATACATTTTCAAGTCCCAAAATAGCAGTTCCCTAAATTTTAGGGGATGCTGCCATTGTATCTTTCTAGGTCATCCGACCCTCTTTGTACACTGCAGCCACATCAAAAAGTGAAATGTAGCCTATGTAGCAAAGGATTCCACTTTGGCTAGTCAATGACCCCACTTTGGCTAACCATAGTCCTTGTCCAACATTAGTGCTCTCTTGCCCTCAGGCCTGGACTCCCTCTGGACAGTTCCACCCTAGCTATGCAATCTCGAGCGGGGCATCACACTTCTGTATTCAAAGGGGGAGAGAGATGCACGAGAGCGGAATCATCGTGCTACATAGAGCAAGGGAGAAGGCAAGCTTTCCATTAAAGCTGTGATCACCTGCACCCACTACTCACACACACTCTTTAGTCACTTACGAGCCAAAAATCAGTCCCCCTCTCTCAAAATAGACGCTCCCACTTCTTGCAGACTTGGCAAGTGCATCCGGAGCCACCATGTGTCCCTTATGCCTCTTTTGAGTTGATTGCCTAGTACCCACCAACTAATAAGTGTAGCGAGGGGCCTAAATGACTTTGAACTAAGCCTAGACACCCTTTTACTGCTCGGATTTCAGTGCCGACAGGCCTGACCATCTCGTGGCGACCTGCCCTTCCCGATTGCAGGTGAAATTCTCGGCCATCAGCAGTTTCACATTGGCCACACAATGTCCGTCTATTTGAGACTTCAAAAAGAGGGTCCAAAAAATTAAATAAAAATTAACTAAAAATCAAGGGAAAGAAACCAACAACTAAGGTTAGTGGTTGCCACAGCCTCATGACATACCCCCCTCTTGAAATCACAAACATGCTCGATTGCATGCCAAATATACATGTCATAGATGATTTAGTGTGATTAGCACCCTTTTATCATCACATGTATCGGCAGGAAAGGTCATGAAACATAGATATAGATGACTTAATAAAACCTTCATACCTTTAGCATTAATAGAGCAGTGTCCACTTTTATTGCATTGAATCCATATGTACATTTGTTGTGCTAGCTCCATCATTACTCCTTTAAGCACGTTGAGTTGGGGCATACGTAGGCTGTAACCCAAAGGCCTCAAGGTAAAGCTGCAATACATTTGGCGACTCCAAAAGGTCACTCTTCCATTTACTTTGCATCCATAGGTGGATAGTTCTTGAACTTCACCAAATAGCGTCGTGCAACTTTCCCCTTAAATTTTTCTTTCCTTATGTGCCAAAATCTGTTCAGGTACCAAGATCTCATCAAGTTCCTCGACTTCTGGCTGATCTTCATCTAGCATATCTTCTGGCACATCACCCACAAAGGGTCTTAGAAGACTCACGTGAAATGCATTATGAATCTTCCAAGTGTCATGCAATTTTAGCCTATACGCAACATCGCTGATCTTCTCAAGTACTTGAAAAGGCCCATAGCAACACATGCTAAGCTTCGGAAACAACCTATCCACTTCAAATTAACTGACAAAACAATAGAGACGACACGGCCCGGCGTAGTTCCGTGCCAAGAGGTATTGGCCCCAAAGACTGGCGCCCCTTTCGGTATTTGTTTTTGTGTGCAAAGTACAACTCAGCCCGCGGGTGCTCACTCTCAGTCTCTACGTCCAAATGATCTGAGAAGTGAGCCCCTAAGGCCACTTATAAAGATTACATGGGATGCCAAAAGCAGAGCCCCAAAAGCTTATAAAAATAAAAGCAATTCCTCTCCAAAAGCTACCATCGCTAGAAACTGCCAAAAAACTATCAGCTTAATTTGCAGAAAATCCGTACAGCCTGTCAATGCAGAAAGCGGAACGTCCGTACGCTCCTGCCACGTCAACCTATCGGCGCATTTTTCGGGATTCCGTACAGTGCCACGTCAATGTGAATGTCAAGAATCCGTACTACTGTCAGTCAACTGTCACAGAGTGATGACGTGGCGGACAGCAGAAACCCTAATTTCTGCCAAAAACTCTAAAATTCCTGCAAACCCTAATTTCTGCCAGAAACCCTAATTTTCGGAAATCGCGGAGGCGGATTATATAAAAAAAAAAAAATATTTTTTTGGAAAATGATGAGCAACGCGAATTTTGCTTTTGCTTTTTTTTATTAAAAAAAGAGAAAAGACTCCCTAAGAGAGAGAGAGAACTGATGCTTTTGATTTTAAAAGCTTTTCGGGATCTGCTTTTGGGCATCCCTTGTAACCTTTAAATTAGTGGTGAGGGCCTCACTTCTCAGAGCATCTGGACGCAGAGTCTGAGAGTGAAACCCTAACCGCTCTCTTGTACTTTGATGATTGATTAATATAAAAAGAAATACCGAAAGGGGCGCCAGTCTTTGGGGCCAATATCTCTAGGCACAGAACTCCGTCGAGCCAGTGCAAATCTATTGTGATCTGTGAATTGTTTTGAAGTGGTTATTTGGTGCTGTCACGGTTGATTCTTGACTTGGAGTGTCCAAGTCTGTTACAGTGGTATCAGAGCACGGCCGATTTCTCTTCTACGGCAAATCCGATCCCCGATATTTTTTTTCCGCGGCACCTATGGCTTCAGGCAATGATCAGTCGACTCCCTCTGCATCTGGTGATGCGGGCTGGGATCACAACGAAGATTCAGACAGAGAGTATGGCCCGCCTCGGCCTACTCAAGCGGAGCAAAGAGAGATGGAGCGTCGTCAATTGATTGGCGATGCAACAAAGATGATGCTCAATTTTGCCAAGGACCTGAAGATGGCAAAATATATGAACCAGACCTATTTGAAAGAGGTACAGATGGAGTGGCAGAGAACCACAACACCACTCCCGAAACCCGCTCTCAAGAAACCTTCTGCCTCCAAGAAATATACGGAGAAGGAACTGGAGAACGTGGTTGATGCACGGATTGCTTAGCTTTTTAACACGCAAAACAAAGCCAAAAAGCACGGAAAAAAGCAGAAGAAAGGCACTGACTTCCCGGGATATTTGGGTCGTCGGTCGACATTTGACAAGGCAAAGAAATTGAAGAAGCGCGTCAAGTTTGAAGACCTACCCAGTTCTTCTTCTTCTTCTTTTGACAGTTCTTCTAGCTCCTCGGATTAGAGCAAAGAAGACAGAAAAAGCAAAAAGCGAAGCAAGACACAAAGCTTCGGAAAGGGCAAGAAAAAGGCAAAGAAGGCTACATCTCGCCTAGAGACTGACAGTTCTACTGAGGACTCGTCTACAAACAGCTCAGATTCCGATGACGGAAAGTTTTATGCGAACAAGAAGAATTTTTACAAAGCCAACCAGTATGACTTTCTCGAAGATAAAAGCAAGAAAGTCCGAGAGTTTAAGGAAGGTGGCCATTCGATCAAGTTTGATACTTTTCAGGATACTCAGATGCTTCGAAGGCTTTGTCTTTTATTCAGCAGTTTGACATCGCTTTCGCGGGAGGACGCTATTCAGAGCACTCCAAGATTCGGAGAGCTGCCTCTTACTTTAAGGGGAATGCTCGTACTTGGTGGTCCACGCTTCTTTTAAACAAGACTGCGCCAGTTAAATGGCTGAAATTTAAGAAGCTTTTTATTTCTTCTTGGTTGACTCAAGAATATGAACGAGATGTACGAGCTGCTTGGAACCATCTTCGGATGACCAAGAAAGATACAATCAATGCTTATTGTGAAAGATTCTGGAGCTCTTTTCTACCCGCCTCTTCATTCAAGAAGATCTCCTTCAGAGAACAGATTGAGCGGTTTACCTTGGGTCTACCTATAGAGATCCGAGATCACTGCTTGGAACAGAAGTCAGCTTCTATTCAGGAGTTGATGAGTCATGCGAAGCAGGACTTTGCCATTCACTCTGGCAGTCTGACCTACCCCACACATGAGGCCATGACACAACGAGCCGAACACACTTCTGGGAATGAAAGTAGAATGAAAAAGAGCAACCCAGAGAAAAAAAAGGATGCACGACCCAAGCTTACTCCTGAAGAGAGAGCTCGCTTCATCAGAGAGGGGAAGTGCTTTGGATGCGGGGAACATGGACATATTTCCGCGAAGTGCCCTAATAAGGCACAGAAAGAACAGAATGATAAAGACGATGACAGGTCTGAGAGTTCGAGAGCAGCTGAGGAATGTGGCAGAAAAGGCAGATAGAAAAGCAAAACTGGTACCACATGGCGTGGGACCTGCACCGAATCTAATGAATGAAAGTACAAACTTTGCCGCTTTCGGGGCAAAGTGAAGGATCAGGAAGCTCTTTTGAAGGAGCCAAGGCCAACCTCTTTTCACTTGGAATTGGCGGCTCGATTTGGAACTACGCCCGACAGACTGACGCTACAGGCGGAGGTAGTTCGACTGGCACCCGGATGGGATGTTGCCATTACACCGAGCATTGGCAAACTTCGTTTGCAATGACAGGGGTGTTCAGGGCACGCGAGTGACGTTCTACTCGGGATCCCTTGGTACCACAAGAACTACGCCGTGGTTGACTACCGGGCCGAGAAAGCGACTTTGATAAATGAAGGGCTTAGAGATTGTACTTGATGAACATCAATTTTCTTACTCATTCTTTTGGGAGAACTGAACGATGGATAAAGGTTGAATATGTTTTGACCTGAAGAAAAGAACGCCAAGATTTTTTTTCTCCGCGCTCATGCCGATTGCTTTTGAGAGGGCTTGAAGATCATACCATTGATCTGATATCTGGAAGCACGCCACCGAATCGGCCACCTTATCGTGTGAGCTGAGTACAGAATGAAAAAATTATGAACTCAGTGAAAGACCTCTTGGAAAAGGGTCTTGTCCAGCCTAGTACTTCACCGTATTGCTCTCCAGTGTTAGTTGGTTTTGAAGAAAGACGGATCTTGGAGAATGTGCATCGATTATAGCACTCTCAACGAAATCACCATCAAGAACAGATTTCCGATTCCTAGGATCGATGATATACTCGACAAGTTACAGAGATCCTCGTGCTTTAGCAGGATTGACTTGAAGAGTGGATATCATCAAATCAGGGTAGCGCCAGGAGATGTCTACAAGACAGCTTTTCGGACGACTTTTGGGTTATTTGAGTTTTTGGTGATGCCTTTTGGCTTAACCAATGCTCCTGCAACATTTAACCGGATGATGGATAGGATTTTTCGAGAGTACAGGCTATTTGTTGGCACTTTCTTTGACGACATCATTGTTTTCTCCAAGAATGAGGCAGAACACAGAGATCATCTGTGTAACAAACTTGGACACTCCAAGTCAAGAATCAACCGCGACAACACCAATTAACCACTTCAAAACAATTCACAGATCACAATAGATTTGCACTGGCCCGGCGGAGTTCCGTGCCTAGAGATATTGGCCCCAAAGACTGGCGCCCCTTTCGGTATTTCTTTTTATATTAATCAATCATCAAAGTACAAGAGAGCGGTTAGGGTTTCACTCTCAGACTCTGCGTCCAGATGCTCTGAGAAGTGAGGTGAAATCGGCCTGTTCAATCCAAAAAGGACGGTAGACTTTACTTTAAACCTTGATTTAGCTTTCACCCATTATTAGTCGTCTATTTTACCTGTACTTTCAAGACACAACAAAGAGGAGAGGGATACAGGCTGCTAGATTGCACCTGTATGAGTAGACAGACACCAGATTGGCCCCTAACTTAGGCGCCCCTTTCGGTATTTCTTTATTGTTCAAAAGAGGGAATAAACGTTGTGGTTCCCTACAAGCTGCCCCGCACAAACTCGGCTGAATTTCCACTGTTCCAGCTCGATTTCGGCAACATAACTGTACTAGAACCCTTCACAGTCAGTATTCCCACGCATTGACTGACTTTCCCGACGCATATGGGCACTTTGCAAAACCTGGCGAGAATCTGCAGCACGCTGAATTCTCTGTTTTCAGCCCTGAAAATGCGCCAGATCACCTGTACAGCGGTCCCCTTGCGTCCGTGAACCTCCTGGGGGTATTAGGGTCCATTTAGGGGCAAAACCCTAAACCTGCAAAAATACACAGCAGGCTGTAATTTGCTGTTTCGGGCTCCGTTTCGCGTGCCGGTCGCATCCGTAGCAAGTCCTCGAGCTCCCGCACCTGTAGGGCTACTTGCCCTTTGAATCGGACGAGATTTTTGGCGTGAAATCTCTCCGAATTCACCTGTACATGCGGGGGGATTAGCCGCTAGCTAATCCAATACCTGTGCAAGAGGCTCTTGCCTCGGCAATCGCGCATGAACCCACACAACTGTACATTGGTCAAATGAAGAGCCCACTAGAGGGGCATAACATACTGCCAAAGGGGAGAGAGAGGGCAGTGCGTAGCGTGCAAGGCATCACTCCTGGCACCGCACTGTACATAGGAGGGAAAGCAAGCACTCCATAGCTCTTAACCTGTGACAGAGACTTGCAAAATGAGCCTCCCAGCTATAAATCACGTTTTTGCCTTCTCTATAAGTAGTAAACTGGCCTCAGAGTGCCAAGTGTCACTCATTTGTGCATTTTCCCGCTTTAGACCCTCGGGTCTAAAAATATCTCACCTGCAGCCTCTGTTGACTTGGCCACAGAGTAACAAAATGATCCCCATGTCAAACTGCACGTAATGACGCGAAGACATTTTCAGGTCCCAAAATAGCAGTTCCCTAAATTTTAGGAGATGCTGCCATTGTATCTTGCTAGGTCATCCGACCCTCTTTGTACACTGCGGCCACATCCAGAACTGAAATGTAGCCTCTGTAGCACAGGATTCCACTTTGGCTAGTCAATCACCGCACTTGGCTAACCATAGTCCTTGTCCAACCTTAGTGCTCTCTTGCCCTCAGGCCTGGACTCCCTCTGGACAGTTCCACACTAGCTATGCAATGCAGGGCAGTTAGATTTCCCGAGGGGTGTTTCCAAAAAGTGAAAGTAAATAGATAATAAGAAAGAAATCAACAAAAAGGATAGATAGTAGTCACACTCTGGTGACATGAGGCCCTCACCACTAATTTAAAGGTTACAAGGGATGCCCAAAAGCTTTTAAAATCAAAAGCATCAGTTCTCTCTCTCTCTTAGAGAGTCTTTTCTCTTTTTTTTAATAAAAAAAAGCAAAAGCAAAATTCGCGTCACTCATCATTTTCCAAAAAAAAAAAATAATAATAATCCGCCTCCGCGATTTCCGGAAATTAGGGTTTCTGGCAGAAATTAGGGTTTGCAGGAATTTTAGGGTTTCTGGCAGAAATTAGGGTTTCTGCTATCCGCCACGTCATCACTTTGTGACATACCCCCCTCTTGAAAGCATTGTAATCGACCGCGATTACGCCTGCAAAACCGACAAAAGCCATAAACCGTCTTAGCAGACACTGACTGTTAGTACCTACGTACTAGGAACGCACATCTAGCAAATGTACAAAATCGACAGTCACATCACACGACATCACAGGACATCACCATTCATTCGGATCTTAGACCATGATTTATCGGCAATGTAGCTAGCAATCACATCTAGGTCCAGTCGGGACCTCATCGATGTCCGATTGACTAACCCCTATTGCAACCATGTCTATTCGAGATCAATCAGACCAAAATGCTGCAGTCATTTCGGCTATCAGTTCCTGCACTCACAAGAAGTCAAGAACAAATCAGTATCATAATCAGGAATTCCATTTCATAAAGTCATCCAGCAGAATACTGTCAGCTCTCAGTATCCCTGAAGCTCAAAGAGACATCAGTGACTTTAGTATCAAAATCGAGGCATCTGTTGACAAAGGAGTAGAGTAACTCCCCTCTTGTGCATCCCACTGCACCAGATCTTCGGCCAAGCTGAATTCTGGGTTCCGTTTGGAGTAGACTATGTTAAACCAAAACATCGAGGTAAAGTTTCACAATCCGAGGAGTATCTGCTAGGTCCTCCTCCTCCATCCACTTCGCATCAAATGCAGGAAAGTTCTTGAACTTAACCAAGAACCGCCTTCGGACATTACCTTTCTTCGTATCATTATGTGCCAAAATCTGTTCAGGAACAAGGATCTCCTCGTTTTCTTCCACTTTGGGTTGCTCATCAGGCTCCCCATCATCAGGCACATCACCCTTAACAGGGTTCAAGAGACTCACATGCAATGCATTGTGAATCCTCCAAGTATCTGGCAGTTTCAATCGGAAGGAGACATCATTTATCTTGTCAGTAATCTGGAAAGGTCCGTAGTATCACATACTAAGCTTTGGAAAAAGCCTCTCCTTTCCCTGTTTCTTTCTTAGGCGTGCCTTCTCAAAAGTAAGAGCACCCAATCATCCTCCTTCAGTTTCCAGTCGCGACGATGGCGTTCCGCTGCCTTTTTCTGTCGTTCTTGAGACTCCTGCAAAGTCTCGCGAACCTTGGCAAAAGCCGTATCCAAATCTCGCGAATATTCATCCGCTTCAAATTTCTAATCTTTCGTGCTCAAGAAGGATGGAACCTTCGCAGCAGTTTCAACAATCTCACATGGCATCTTCCCCGTCGAAGAGTGTATCGTGTTATTGTAGGCAAATTCCACCAAAGGTAAGTTCTTTTCCCATTGAGTCTTCTGATGCGAGATACAAGACTTCAATAAATCTAAAATCACTGAATTGGCAATCTCAGATTGCCCGTCAGTCTGCAAGTGGAACGATGACGAGAACTGCAACCACGTGCCAATGTTCTCCGAAATTGCCTTCCAAAACAAACTCATAAATCTGGGGTCTCTGTTGGAGACAATCGTCTCAGGCGTGCCATGTAATCGGAAAATCATTGTGATCATTCTGTATTCTCGGGAGATCAAAAAAAATGAAATCCATTTCAATATTTTCCCAGGGGCGGGTGGGTATGGGTAAAGGCTGTAACAATCCCTGTGCCTTATGCATGTCAAACTTGACCTTCTGGCATACCAAGCAACTGCGCACAAACTCTTCCACATCCTTCTTCAGTCTCCGCCAAAAGAAATCTCTCTCTACCCCTTTCATGGTGGTAGCAATGCCGCGGTGACCCGTAAAAGGTGGACAGTGGCAATCAGTCATAACCTTTTCCCTCAACGGCTGTGTAACGCACAACATAGTCTTTTTCATCAAGTAGCCTTCCCGAAGGGAGTATCGAGCTACTGTCTCCCCATCCCATATCCGTGTGAAAATATCTGCAAAATCTGTATCTGTGGCACACTGATCGACCATATCCTCGGATCTCCTATCATGTATCGCGGAAATAGCCAGAACCAACGGTTTTCGAGACAAAGCATCTGCCACCACATTCTTCTGTCCCTGCACATGGACAATCTGGAAGTGGAACTGTGACAAGATGTTCACCCACCGCATCTGCTTTTCCGAAAGCTGCTTCTGTGACAAGAAGTAGCGCAAACTCTGATGGTCTGTAAAGACAGTAAAATCCGCTCCGAGTAGGTAATGCCGCCACTGAGTAAGAGCGTGGATAATCGCCAAAAGCTCTTTCCCATAGATCTGTGCTGTCATCTCCGGCCTAGAGAACAAACGGCTCTTGTAAGCTATGACATGGCCTTCTTGCATCAAGACCGTACCCAGACTACGACCACAAGCATCACAAAATACTTCAAATGACTTCTGCAAGTCCGGCAAAGTCAAATCTGGTTCTGTAGTGAATTTCTCTTTCAATGTCTGAAAGGCAGTCACCTTTGTGGGTCCCCACGAAAAAGGTACTCCTTTCTGTGTCAAGGTATGCAAAGGGGAAGAAACCTCTGCAAACTTTCGTATGAACCGCCTGTAGTACGAACACAGTCCCAAGAAGCTTCTAGCTTCATGGACATTCCTCAAATCGGGCCAATCAAGGATAGTCTCTATCTTGGCCGGGTTCATTTGCACTCCTGCTGTTGACACAATGTGTCCCAAAAAGTGTATCTCTGGTAGGAAAAATTCACTTTTCTTAGCATTAATCACTAATGTGTGATCTCGTAATGCCTGAAAGACTTGAAGCAGATGATCTCTGTGTTATGCCTCATTCTTCGAGAAAACAATGATGTCGTCAAAGAAAGTGCCAACAAATAGCCTGTACTCTCGAAAAATCCTATCCATAATCCGGTTAAATGTCGCAGGAGCATTGGTTAACCCAAAAGGCATCACCAAAAACTCAAATAACCCAAAAGTCGTCCGAAAAGCTGTCTTGTAGACATCTCCTAGTGCTATCCTGATCTGATGATATCCACTCTTCAAGTCAATCCTGCTAAAGCACGAGGATCCCTGTAACCTGTCGAGTATATCATCGATCCTAGGAATCGGAAATCTATTCTTGATGGTGATTTCGTTGAGAGTGCTATAATCGATGCACATTCTCCAAGATCCGTCTTTCTTCAAAACCAACAACACTGGAGAGCAATACGGTGAAGTACTAGGCTGGACAAGACCCTTTTCCAAGAGGTCTTTCACTGAGTTCATAATTTTTTCATTCTGTACTCGGCTCACATGATAAGGTGGCCGATTCGGTGGCGTGCTTCCAGATATCAGATCAATGGTATGATCTTCAGGCCCTCTCAAAAGCAATCGGCATGAGCGTGGAGAAAAAAAAATCTTGGCGTTCTTTTCTTCAGGTCAAAACATATTCAACCTTTATCCATCGTTCAGTTCTCCCAAAAGAATGAGTAAGAAAACTGAAGTTCATCAAGTACAATCTCTAAGCCCTTCATTTATCAAAGTCGCTTTCTCATCCCGGTAGTCAACCATGGCGTAGTTCTTGTGGTACCAAGGGATCCCGAGTAGAACGTCACTTGCGTGTCCGGAACACCCCTGTCATTGCAAACGAAGTTTGCCAATGCTCGGTGTAATGGCAACATCCCATCCGGGTGCCAATTGAACTACCTCCGCCTGTGGCGTCAGTCTGTCGGGCGTAGTTCCAAATCGAGCCGCCAATTCCAAGTGAAAAGAAGTTGGACTTGGCTCCTTCAAAAGAGCTTCCTGATCCTTCACTTTGCCCCGAAAGCAGCAAAGTTTGTACTTTCATTCATTAGATTCGGTGCAGGTCCCACGCCATGTGGTACCAGTTTTGCTTTTCTATCTGCCTTTTCTGCCACATTCCTCAGCTGCTCTCGAACTCTCAGACCTGTCATCGTCTTTATCATTCTGTTCTTTCTGTGCCTTATCAGGGCACTTCGCGGAAATATGTCCATGTTCCTCGCATCCAAAGCACTTCCCCTCTCTAATGAAGCGAGCTCTCTCCTCAGGAGTAAGCTTGGGTCGTGCATCCTTTTTTTTCTCTGGGTTGCTCTTTTTCATTCTACTTTCATTCCCAGAAGTCTGTTCGGCTCGTTGTGTCATGGCCTCATCTGTGGGGTAGGTCAGACTGCCAGAGTGAATGGCAAAGCCCCGCTTCACATGACTCATCAACTCCTGAATAGAAGCTGACTTCTGTTCCAAGCAGTGATTTCGGATCTCTGTAGGTAGACCCAAGGTAAACTGCTCAATCTGTTCTCTGAACGAGATCTTCTTGAATGAAGAGGCGGGTAGAAAAGAGCTCCAGAATCTTTCACAATAAGCATTGATTGTATCTTTCTTGGTCATCCGAAGATGGTCCCAAGCAGCTCGTACATCTCGTTCATATTCTTGAGTCAACCAAGAAGAAATAAAAAGCTTCTTAATTTCAGTCATTTAACTGGCGCACTCTTGTTAAAAGAAGCGTGGACCACCAAGTACGAGCATTCCCCTTAAGGTAAGAGGTAGCTCTCTAAATCTTGGAGTGCTCTGAATAGCGTCCTCCCGCGAAAGCGATGTCAAACTGCTGAATAAAAGACAAAGCCTTCGAAGCATCTGAGTATCCTGAAAAGTATCAAACTTGATCGAGTGGCCACCTTCCTTAAACTCTCGGACTTTCTTGCTTTTATCTTCGAGAAAGTCATACTGGTTGGCTTTGTAAAAATTCTTCTTGTTCGCATAAAACTTTCCGTCATCGGAATCTGAGCTGTTTGTAGACGAGTCCTCAGTAGAACTGTCAGTCTCTGGGCGAGATGTAGCCTTCTTTGCCTTTTTCTTGCCCTTTCCGAAGCTTTCTGTCTTGCTTCGCTTTTTGCTTTTTCTGTCTTCTTCGCTCTAATCCGAGGAGCTAGAAGAACTGTCAGAAGAAGAAGAAGAAGAACTGGGTACTCCTTCAAATCGAACACGCTTCTTCCGTTTCTTTGCCTTGTCAAATGTCGACCGACGACCCAAATATCCCGGGAAGTCAGTACCTTTCTTCTGCTTTTTGCCGTGCTTTTTGTCTTTCTTTTGCACGTCGAAAAGCTGAGCAATCCGTGCATCAACCACGTTCTCCAGTTCCTTCTCCGTATATTTCTTGGAGGCAAAAGGTTTCTTGAGAGCGGGTTTCGGGAGTGGTGTTGTGGTTCTCTGCCACTCCATCTGTACCTCTTTCAAAGAGGTCTGGTTCATATATTTTGCCATCTTCGGGTCCTTGGCAAAATTGAGCATCATCTTTGTTGCATCGCTGATCAACTGGCGACGCTCTATCTCTCGCCGCTCCGCCTAAGTAGGACAAGGCGGGCCATACTCTCTGCCTGAATCTTCGTTGTGATCCCAGCCCGCATCTCCAGATGCAGAGGGAGTCGACTGATCATTGCCTGAAGCCATAGGTGCCGCGGAAAAAAAAAAATTCGGGGATCGGATTTCCCGTAGAAGAGAAATCGGCCGTCCTCTGATACCACTGTAACAGACTTGGACACTCCAAGTCAAGAATCAACCGCGACAGCACCAATTAACCACATCAAAACAATTCACAGATCACAATAGATTTGCACTGGCCCGGCGGAGTTCCGTGCCTAGAGATATTGGCCCCAAAGACTGGCGCCCCTTTCGGTATTTCTTTTTATATTAATCAATCATCAAAGTACAAGAGAGCGGTTAGGGTTTCACTCTCAGACTCTGCGTCCAGATGCTCTGAGAAGTGAGGCCCTCACCACTAATTTAAAGGTTACAAGGGATGCCCAAAAGCAGAGCCCCAAAAGCTTTTAAAATCAAAAGCATCAGTTCTCTCTCTCTCTTAGAGAGTCTTTTCTCTTTTTTTTTATAAAAAAAAAAGCAAAAGCAAAATTCGCGTCGCTCATCATTTTCCAAAAAAAAAAACAAAACAAAACAAAAAAAATTTAATAATCCGCCTCCGCTATATCCGGAAATTAGGGTTTTTGGCAGAAATTAGGGTTTGCAGGAATTTTAGGGTTTCTGGCAGAAATTAGGGTTTCTGCTGTCCGCCACGTCATCACTTTGTGACAATCTGCTTCAAGTCTTTCAGGCATTACGAGATCACACATTAGTGATTAATGCTAAGAAAAGTGAATACCAGAGATACACTTTTTGGGACACATTGTGTCAACAGCAGGAGTGCAAATGAACCCGGCCAAGATAGAGACTATCCGTGATTGGCCCGATTTGAGGAATGTCCATGAAGTTAGAAGCTTCTTGGGACTGTGTTCGTACTACAGGCGGTTCATACGAAAGTTTGCAGGTTGCTTCCCCTTTGCATACCTTGACACAGAAAGGAGTACCTTTTTCGTGGGGACCCACAGAGGTGACTGCCTTTCGAACATTGAAAGAGAAATTGACTACGGGACCTATTTTGACTTTGCCGGACTTGGAGAAGTCATTTGAAGTATATTGTGATGCTTGTGGTCGTAGTCTGGGTACGGTCTTGATGCAAGAAGGCCATGTCATAGCTTACGAGAGCCGTTTGTTCTCTAGGCCGGAGATGACAGCACAGATCTATGGGAAAGAGCTTTTGGCGGTTATCCACGCTCTTACTCAGTGGCGGCATTACCTACTCGGAGCGGATTTTACTGTCTTTACAGACCATCAGAGTTTGTGCTACTTCTTGTCACAGAAGCAGCTTTCGGAAAAGCAGATGCGGTGGGTGAACATCTTGTCACAGTTCCACTTCCAGATTGTCCATGTGCAGGGACAGAAGAATGTGGTGGCAGATGCTTTGTCTCGAAAACCGTTGGTTCTGGCTATTTCCGCGATACATCATAGGAGCTTCGAGGATATGGTCGATCAGTGTGCCACAGATACAGATTTTGCAGATATTTTCACACGGATACGGGATGGGGAGACAGTAGCTGGATACTCCCTTCGGGAAGGCTACTTGATGAAAAAGACTATGTTGTGCGTTACACAGCTGTTGAGGGAAAAGGTTATGACTGATTGCCACTGTCCACCTTTTACGGGTCACCGCGGCATTGCTACCACCATGAAAGGGGTAGAGAGAGATTTCTTTTGGCGGAGACTGAAGAAGGATGTGGAAGAGTTTATGCGCAGTTGCTTGGTATGCCAGAAGGTCAAGTTTGACAGGCATAAGGCACAGGGATTGTTACAGCCTTTACCCATACCCACCCGCCCCTGGGAAAATATTGAAATGGATTTCATTTTTTTTTTTATCTCCCGAGAATACAGAATGATCACGATGATTTTCCGATTACATGGCACGCCTGAGACGATTGTCTCCGACAGAGACCCCAGATTTATGAGTTTGTTTTGGAAGGCAATTTGGGAGAACATTGGCACGCGGTTGCAGTTCTCGTCATCGTTCCACTTACAGACTGACGGGCAATCTGAGATTGCCAATTCAGTGATTTTTGATTTATTGAAGTCTTGTATCTCGCATCAGAAGACTCAATGGGAAAAGAACTTACCTTTGGTGGAATTTGCCTACAATAACACGATACACTCTTCGACGGGGAAGACGCCATGTGAGATTGTTGAAACTGCGAAGGTTCCATCCTTCTTGAGCACGAAAGATTAGAAATTTAAAGCGGATGAATATTCGCAAGATTTGGATACGGCTTTTGCCAAGGTTCGCGAGACTTTGCAGGAGTCTCAAGAACGATAAAAAAAGGCAGTGGATCGCCATCGTCGCGACTGGAAACTGAAGGAGGATGATTGGGTGCTCTTACTTTTGAGAAGGCACGCCTAAGAAAGAAAAAGGGAAAGGAGAGGCTTTTTCCAAAGCTTAGTATGTGATACTACGGACCTTTCCAGATTACTGACACGATAAATGATGTCTCCTTCCGATTGAAACTGCCAGATACTTGGAGGATTCACAATGCATTGCATGTGAGTCTCTTGAAACCTGTTAAGGGTGATGTGCCTGATGATGGGGAGCCTGATGAGCAACCCAAAGTGGAAGAAAACGAGGAGATCCTTGTTCCTGAACAGATTTTGGCACATAATGATACGAAGAAAGGTAAAGTCCGAAGGCGGTTCTTGGTTAAGTTCAAGAACTTTCCTGCATTTGATGCGAAGTGGATGGAGGAGGAGGACCTAGCAGATACTCCTCGGATTATGAAACTTTACCTCGATGTTTTGGTTTAGCATAGTCTACTCCAAACAGAACCCAGAATTCAGCTTGGCCGGAGATCTGGTGCAATGGGATGCACAAGAGGAGAGTCACTCCACTCCTTTGTCAACAGATGCCTCGATTTTGATACTAAAGTCACTAATGTCTCTTTGAGCTTCAGGGATACTGAGAGCTGACAGTATTCTGCTGGATGACTTTATGAAATGGAATTCCTGATTATGATACTGATTTGTTCTTGACTTCTTGTGAGTGCAGGAACTGATAGCCGAAATGACTGCAGCATTTTGGTCTGATTGATCTCGAATGGACATGGTTGCAATACGGGTTAGTCAATCGGACACCGATGAGGTCCCGATTGGACCTAGATGTGATTGCTAGCTACATTGCCGATAAATCATGGTCTAAGATCCGAATGAATGTTGAATGTCATGTGATGTCCTGTGATGTCTGGTGATGTCCTGTGATGTCGTGTGATGTGACTGTCGATTTTGTACATGTGCTAGATGTGTGTTCCTAGTACGTAGGTACTAACAGTCAGTGTCTGCTAAGATGGTTTATGGCTTTTGTCGATTTTGCAGGCGTAATCGCGGGCGATTACAATGCTTTCAAGAGGGGGGTATGTCACAAAGTGATGACGTGGCGGACAGCAGAAACCCTAATTTTTGCCAGAAACCCTAAAATTCCTGCAAACCCTAATTTCTGCCAAAAACCCTAATTTCCGGATATAGCGGAGGCGGATTATTAAATTTTTTTTGTTTTTTTTTGTTTTTTTTTTTGGAAAATGATGAGCGACGCGAATTTTGCTTTTGCTTTTTTTTTTATAAAAAAAAAGAGAAAAGACTCTCTAAGAGAGAGAGAGAACTGATGCTTTTGATTTTAAAAGCTTTTGGGGCTCTGCTTTTGGGCATCCCTTGTAACCTTTAAATTAGTGGTGAGGGCCTCACTTCTCAGAGCATCTGGACGCAGAGTCTGAGAGTGAAACCCTAACCGCTCTCTTGTACTTTGATGATTGATTAATATAAAAAGAAATACCGAAAGGGGCGCCAGTCTTTGGGGCCAATATCTCTAGGCACGGAACTCCGCCGGGCCAGTGCAAATCTATTGTGATCTGTGAATTGTTTTGATGTGGTTAATTGGTGCTCTCGCGGTTGATTCTTGACTTGGAGTGTCCAAGTCTGTTACATCAACCATGTGTGGGGGGTCTGCCACGTCACCAGTTTGTGACATACCCCCCCTCTTGAAAAAATTGCAATCGCCCTCGATTTCGCTTGCAAAATAGACATAGGCCATAAACTGTCTTAGTAGACACTGATTGTTAGTACCGATGCACTAGAGACGACACATCTAGCACTTGTACAAAACGACAGTCAGATAACACGACATCACTTGACATCACATAACAAATCACACAAAAATTCATTCCAAATCTCAAACCATGACCATGGGCAACGTATCTAGTAATCGCATCTAGATCAATTCCGGACCTCACGGATGCCCGATTAACTAATCCTTATTGCAACCATGTCTAAATAGATTTATGAGACCGAAATGCTGCAGTCATTTCGTCTTTCAGTTCCTGCACTCAAACAAATCAATCATATTCATTTTCGGGAATTCCTATCATAAAATTATACACCAAAATACTACTCAGACCATTAGTATCCCTAAAACCCAAAGTGAACATCAATGACTCTATTCAAAATCGGGGTAATCCATTGACAACGGAGCAGAGTGACTCCCCTCTTGTGCAAACCCGCTGCACAGATTCACCCTCACTGAATTCGGGGCTCTATCGGAGTAGACTATGCTAAACCGAATGCTTCAAGGTAAAGTTCCAAAATCTGAGGAGTATCTGCTAGGTCCTCCTCCTCCATCCACTTCACATCCAAAGCAGGATAGCTCTTGAATTTCACCAAGAACCACCTAATCACTTTACCTTTTATCTTTCTGTCTTTGTGTGCCAAAATCTGTTCTGGAACGAGTATCTCCTCGCTTTCCTCCACTTCGGGTTGCTCATCAGGCTCCCCATCATCAGGCACATCAGGATTCACCTTTAAAAGGCTTCAATAGACTCACAAGAAATGCATTGTGAATCTTCCAAGTATCGGGCACCTTGAGTCTAAAGGAGACATCATTTATCTTTTCTTTTATCTGGAAAGGGTCATAATACCTCATGCTAAGCTTTGAAAAAAGCCACTCCTTTCCCTTTTTCTTTCTTAGGCGTGCCTTCTCAAAACGTAAGAGCACCCAATCGTCTTCCTTTAATTTCAAATCTCATCGATGTCGATCTGTGCTGCCTTTTTATGTCGTTCTTGAGATTCCTCCCGGACCTTGGCAAATGTAGAGTCCAAGTCCCTTGTATATTGGTCGGCTTCAAAAATCTTATCTATAGTGCTAAGGCAAGGTGGAACCTTCGAAGCACCTTCAATAATCTCAAAAGGCGCCTTCCCCATCGAAGAATGGATCGTGTTATTGTAGGCAAATTCCACCAAGGGCAAAAAAAATTCCCATTTAGTCTTTTGACAGAAATGTAAGACTTCAATAAATCCAATACAACTGAATTTGCAATCTCAGATTGCCCATCTGTCTACGGGTGGAATGATGATGAGAATTGCAACCGTGTGCCAATGTTCTCCCAAATAACCCTCCAAAACAAACTCATGAATCAGGGATCTCTATCGGAGACTATTGTCTCAAGCATGCCATGTAGTCTGAAAATCTGTGCAATCAACACTCTCGCTAAATGATCCGGCTTGACTGTTTTCTTCACTGGAATGAAGTGAGCTTGCTTGCTAAATCTATCGATGACAGTGCAAATGCCATCATGCCCACTCTGTGTCTTCGAGAGATCAAAATGAAATCCATTGCAATACTTTCCCAGGGGCGGGTGGGAATGGGTAAAGGCTACAACAATCCCTGTGCCTTATGCCTGTCAAACTTGACCTTCTAGCATACTAACAACTGCATACAAAGGCGTCCACATCATTCTTGAGTCTCGGCCAAAAGAAGCAACGCTCCACACCTTTCAAGGTGGTGTCGATGTCGCGGCGACCTGTAAAAGGTGGACAATGGCACTCAATCAGAACCTTTTCCCTCAACGGCTGTGTGACACACAACATCGTTTTCTTCATCAAGTAGCCATTCGTATAAAATATCCCACTACTACCTCCCCATTCTGTATTCGAGTGAATACATCAAAAAAATCCGGATCTGTGGCGTACTGATCAACCATGTCCTCAAAGCTTCTATGATGAATCACGGAAATAGTTAAGACTAAGGGCTTCCAAGACAAAGAATCTTCCACCAAGCTTTTATGTCCCTGAACATGGACAATCTGGAATGAAACAGTGACAAGATGTTAGCCCACCGCATCTGCTTTTCCGAGAGCTGCTTCTGTGACAAGTAGCGGAAACTCTGATGATCAATAAAGACGGTGAAGTCGGCTCCGAGTAGGTAATGTCGCCAATTAGTAAGAGCATGGATCACTGTCAAAAGCACTTTCTGTCCCTGAACATGGACAATCTGGAAGTGAAACAGTGACAAGATGTTAGCCCACCGCATCTGCTGCTTCTGTGACAAGTAGTGTAAACTCTGATGATCAATGAAGACGGTGAAATCAGCTCCGAGTAGGTAATGTCGCCACTGAGTAAGAGCATGGATCACTGCCAAAAGCACTTTCTCATAAATCTGTGTTGTCAATTCTAGCCTTGAAAACAATCGGCTTTCATAGGCAATCACATGGCCTTCTTGCATTAAGACCGCTCCCAAACTACGACCACAAGCATCACAATATACTTCAAATGACTTTTGCAAATCCGGCAAAGTCAACACTGGTTCAGTAGTCAGATTTTCTTTAAGTGTCTAAAAGGCAGTCACCTCTGTCGGTCCCCACGAGAAAGGGACTCCTTTCTTTGTCAATATGTGCAAAGGAGAAGCTACCTCCGCAAAACTTTCGAATGAACCGTCGGTAGTAAGAACACAAGCCCAAGAAGCTTCGAGCTTCATGAACATTCTTCAAATCTGGCCAGTCACGTATAGTCTCAATCTTGGTCGGGTCCATCTGTACTCCTGCCTGCTGAGACAATGTGTTCCAAAAAGTGCATCTCCAGCAAGAAAAATTCACTCTTTTTGGCATTAATAACTAACTTGTGATCCCGCAATGCCTGAAAGACCTGTAGCAGATAGTTTCTATGTCTGCTTCATCCTTGGAGAAGACTATAATGTCATCAAAGAAAGTGCCGACAAATGATCTATACTCTCGAAAAATCCTATCCATCATTCGGTCGAAAGTTGTTGGAGCATTGGTAAGGCCAATCTTGGCGTTCTTTGTCAAGCTCAGACATGTTCGTTTTGTGTTCATCATTTAACTCTTTCAAGTAGATCGAGTAAACAAAGAGACTGGATTTCGTTAATTTGGAAATGGCAGAAGCCGATACACTAGGACGGACTCGCCCTTCAGATTTACGTCAAGTACAATTGTTCGGCCCTTTTCATTCGTCAATTCGTCAAGGCTGCTTTCTATGCTTGATAGTCGACCACGGTATTGTTCTTATGGTACCAAGGAACTCCTAGGAGGACGTCACATCCTTCCAAAGGCATAATGTAAAGTCCTCGTGCCCTAAATACCCCTGACAATGCAACTGAAGTCTGCCAATGACAGGTGTAATGGCTATGTCCCATCCAGTCGCCGCTAGAACTGCCTCTGCTGGTGGTCCCATCCTGTTGGGTGTAATCTTGAGCCGCGCCGCCAATTCAGGTGAAATGAAGTTAGCCTTGGCTCCTCCATCGAAGAAAATCACGCTTCTTGATCTTTCACTTTGCCCCAAGCTTGGCAAAGTTCTGTACTTTCATCTATCTGGCTTCGGTCAATACCCATGCAATCTGGTACCAGTCCTGCTCCTCTTCATCTTGCCTTTTCTGCCACGTTCCACTGCTGCTCTCGAACTCTCTGACCTGTCTTCACTCGGTCCTTGCGGTGCCTTTTTGGGGCACTTTGTGGAGATGTACCCTTGTTCCCCGCAACCAAAACACTTCCCCTCTCTGATATAGTTTTTCCTTTCTCGCAGAGTCAGGTGGGGTCGTGTATCCTTATCCTTCTTTTCTTGCGAACTCTTTTTCTTTCTACTTTCATTGTTGGTGGTCTGTCTGGTTCTCTGAGTCGGAATCTCATTAGTGGGGTAAGTCAATATCCCAAATGTATCGAGAAACCCCGTTTCGCATGACCCATTAATTCTTGGATAGAATTTGGATTTTGTTCCAAGCAGTAGTCTCGGATCTCTGTAGGGAGTCCGCAGCAAGACCGCTCAATCTATTCCTTAAAGGTGACCTTCTTAAATGAAGAGGTTGGTAGAAAAGAGTCTCAAAACCTCTCGCAATAAGCGTCCCACAGAATCTCCCTTGGTCATCCGAAGATGGTTCCAAGCGATTCGTATATCCCATTCGTACTCCCGAGTCAGCCAAGAAGAAATAAAGAGCCTTTTAAATTTCAACCACTTGACTGGAGCTTCTTTCCTCAGAAGAAGAGTG
Source organism: Adiantum capillus-veneris (assembly GCF_014529385.1). Classification (NCBI taxonomy): domain Eukaryota; kingdom Viridiplantae; phylum Streptophyta; class Polypodiopsida; order Polypodiales; family Pteridaceae; genus Adiantum; species Adiantum capillus-veneris. The sequence goes on from NC_140935.1 coordinate 24,460,939, forward strand.
GACCACCATGTTCGAGCATTTCCTTTGAGAAAAGATGCAGCCCTCCTAATCTTGGAGTGCTCTAAGTAGTGCCCTCTAGAGAAGGCTATGTCAAACTGTTGGATGAAGGCCAAAGCCCTCGGAGCATCTCGGAACCTAGAAAAGGATTCAAATTTTATCGATTGTCCACCTTTAAACTCTTTTGCTTTCTTGCTCTCGTCTTCGAGGAAGTCATTTGGCTTGGCTCTGTAAAAATGCTTCTTCTTTGCATAAAACATATGGTCATCGGAGTCCGAATTGTTAGAGGATGACTCCTCTGTAGCTGCCAGAAACCGGGAGAAAACTTGGTTTCTTTGCCTTTTTCTTGCCCTTTTCGAAGCTTTGCTTTTTGCCCTTTCTGTCCTCCTCGCTCGAGTCCGAAGAGCTAAAAGAACTATTAGAAGAAGAGGAAGAAGAAGAACTGGGTAGTGCTTCAAATCGTGCTCGCTTCTTCTGCTTTCTTGCAGATGCAAAAGAAGATTGACGGCCCAAATGTTAGGTGCAGCGGAATGAATGTTGTATTTTCTCAAGATTAGTGATCTTTATTGCTCAAGGTTCCTTTTAGTTCTTAGAGAAAGAGAGAGCTTTCCGTCCTATGAAGAATGCTATGATCATGAACAAAGTGAGTGGATATTGTGCGTGCCAGTGAATGAGACTGAGAGAAGGAGAGAGAAGAGATACGACACTCGAGAGGTTGTAAAACCCTCCTCCGAAGGCCCCACTCTCGCCGAGTCGGCGAGAGTGGTCTACTTGGATTGCACCAAGGTGTACAATGCGTATGCAAGGGACTGATGCAATGGGACTATGCCGATGACGACAACGGTGATGACGACGCGACTTGATGGCTGAAATCTGAGATCTTCTAATCGCTGAATTTCGGGACTGTTTCGGTGGCTGAAAATGACTGTTTTGGCTGCGTTTTTATGGCTGAAAATGGGGGAACATCTACAACCAACTTGGGGCTGATCTGCTACTGTGTCGTAGGGCTGGAAATGCTATGGATCTGATGCGATAAGGGCTGAAACTGAAAAACGCTGGGCTGCCTTTTCTCTTGCCAAGAATGCTGGCTGTGGAGACCAAAAACGCTAATAGGCTGCTGTGGAAAAAATGCTAGCAATGCTGATGAAATTGCTGGCGATGGCAGTAATCTGCTAGCGCTAGGGTTCTGGTGGTGTTGACGATCCAGGCTAGGCTGAAAACGCCAGATCTTGCGGGTCGGCGAGGATGGGAGATCCAAAAACGCCAAGGTGCTTGAGGAGGTACTGCTGAGAAGTTGCCTGTTGAGCGGGAAGCTCCTGCTGCCTCTTCTGCCATTTAGTGCTAACTTGGGTTTGCTTATATATTAACTTAGCAAAATTGCCCTACCTACTTTTGTTGGAAAGTCGCTTAAAAATAATAAGTGAAAATAACCAATAAATAGGAAAATAGGCTAAATGCACTGGAAAATTCCCCTAACTGATGCTAATGGATTCTGATGGGAATTCCGATGATCATGCTGTGTGCAACCGGAGGATATGCATCTATGCTAAGTGACTGGGCATGCACGGTCTACACACTCACAAAAGTGCCAGATCACTGCTAATCTAGACTTGACTGAACTGACTGACCCCTGCTATGGTGTAGCTTGTCCATGGACACATAGGGTTGGGATGTGTCACGTGACATCCCCTCCTTTTCAAAGTGAGGTACTGGTACCGAACTGTATGGCGTCGAGGGAGATCGCCAACAACATTCGGAATCTTGGAAGGGACTCTTCGCCGGCCGCCTCTGATGTGTGGGTCGTGCGGTACTTGAACTTCATAAAGGTCTGCAACGCTTGCTTCTTTGGGCCGTGCCGAAAGCGATTCAAAGTCTTCTGAATCTCCTTTCTTGCGTCAACTTCGTCTAGAGTCCTACTTCTTTCGTCTTCAAGAATCTCCATGGCTGAAAATTCCTGAAACCATTTTCAACACAAAACCATGAACATACCCATTCCATGTAAAGTGAAGGGAAAAAATCTTGTCTTCTCTAAAGACTGTGTATGCTATGTAGATGAACATAGATACGGAGTGACAACCCGTTCATCAAACACATGCAAACAATGAGATCGAATCTTTTCTATTTGATCGAAATCAATCAACTGTGGCAAATCACAATGGAAATGCCCATGCTTGGTACTCATACAATCATGTGCTCGTTCGGAAACGGTGTCATGCCAAGGAAGAGACATGGAATGTGACTTCCTTACATACAAACTTTTCATGAACAATCCGCATACATTCGTGCTCATCCATGAGAGAAACGTGCTCAACATACAAAATGTCATGCCTAGTAAAAGGGATCACATAACGATGCTGACTAAAATACAGGAAACCGTCACGAATGAAACACTCGAACAATGCGTGCGTATCAATCATGCAAACACATAATACTTCCTGTGAGGGTTCCTTGGACCAAGGCTCGAGAGCCAAGATCAGTTCTTCGGGATCTAGCAAATCTTCTTGTGGGGGATCTGTGGACCTCAACTCGAAAGCCAAGATCGATTCTTGGTGATTGATCGAATCAGCAACGAGGTTAGCTTTGCTAGAAAAAGCATCCACTAACACCTCATCCTAGTGAACAATCACATCATCTTCATGCAATTCATCATGCTTGTGAGAAATCACATCTTGATCATGCAAATCATCATGCTTGTCATTGGCATCCAAATCATCATGCTTATCATTGTCATTCAAATCATCATGCAAATCATCATCATGCTTCACACAATCATGCAAATCCTGTGTGTCATGCTTTGGAGAAGAAGAGACTAAGAGAGTCTCCTTTTCATGATTCTGTGCAAAGTACGCCTGTACTTGAGAAACAAGTCGCAACATCTCTTTGTTTTGTCGGTCGCTCTGTTCTTTGAGGGTTTTGTTCTCACGATCAAATTCTTGTTAGGTGCAGCGGAATGAATGTTGTATTTTCTCAAGATTAGTGATCTTTATTGCTCAAGGTTCCTTTTAATTCTTATGGAAAGAGAGAGCTTTCCGTCTTGTAGAATGTTGTGGTCACGAACAAAGTGAGTGGATATTGTGCATGCAAGTGAATGAGACTGAGAGAAGGAGAGAAAAGAGATACGACACCGAGAGGTTGTAAAACCCTCCTCCGAAGGCCCCACTCTCGTCGGCGAGAGTGGTCTACTTGATTGCACAAATGCATACAATGCAAATGCAATGGACTGATGCAATGGGACTATGCCGATGACGACGACAGCGATGACGACGGCGACTTGGGCTGAATCTGGGATCTTCTTGATGCTGAATTTCATGGACTGTTTCAAGGCTGAAAATGACTGTTTTTCTTACTGTTTCATGGCTGAAATTGACTGTTTTGGTCGGGGGTCATGCTGAGGGTAAAAATGCTGATGCTGCTGCTCTTTAGGCTGCGTTTTTGAGGAGAACTCCTTGGCTGAAAAACGCTGCCACAGCAGGTGCTACAAAGCTGAAAATGCTGGTCTAGAAGGGTGCGAATACTTGAACAGAAACGCTGAAGGGAATCTGCCTTGCTGAGGGTTAAAAACGCCAGGCAATGGAGGACATGGATGGCGACGGCTAGATCTGGAAAACGCCAGAGATGGAGAAGTGGCCTATGAAGAAAACGCTGGTCTTGAGGGAGTGGCCTCGCCGACGGGACGGAGAGGGTCTTGCTGAGAAGTTGCCTGTTGAGCGGGAAGCTCCTGTTGCCTCTTCTGCCATTTAGTGCTAACTTGGGTTTGCTTATATAGAAACTTAGCAAATTTGCCCTACTTACTTTTGTAGGAAAGTCACTTAAAAATAATAAGTGAAAATCCCAATAAATAGGAAAATAGGCTAAATGCACTGGAAAATTCCCCTAACTGATGCGAATGGATTCTGATGGGAATTCCGATGATCATGCTGTGTGTAATCGGAGGATATGCATCTATGCTAAGTGACTGGGCATGCACGGCCTACGAATAGACTCACAAAAGTGCCAGATCACTGCTATTCTAAACCAACTGAACCCTGCTGTGGTGTAGCTTGTCCACGGACACATAGGGTTGGGATGTGTCACGTGACAATTCTGCTTGTCTTTCTTTGGCTTCCAAGCGTGCTTGCTCGCTCTCACGCGCTATGGCTGCCATTCTTTCTTGGTACTTATGCTCGATGGCTGCCATGTCTTCTTCGTAGGCTTTTCTTTCTGCTTCTCTTTCTTGGTCCAACTCCTCCATAGGAGTTAGTGCAATCTTTGTCGTAGATGGAAAAGGAGGAGGGTCGAAAAAACCTCCTAGTGGGGAAAATTCTTCTTCGCCTCTCTCATGCTCATCACCTCCAAGCGAAGTATCCATTCCGCTTCGAGTGATGACCATTCTGCAATCGTGGGTTCTTGTGGGTTCTTGAGGTCTTGGGTTCTTAAGTCCACGAGGAACTTGGGTTCTTGCGGGTCTTGGGTTCTTAAGTTCACGAGAAACTTGGGTTCTTGCGGGTCTTGGGTTCTTAAGTTCACGAGGAACTTGGGTTCTTGGGAGTCTTGAGGTTCTTGAGGTTCTTGACGTGTTCTTTCGCTTGCAAATCACGTTTGAGAAGGATCTTCTCTTCACCCAAGTTCTACTCTTTTCTGCGGGCGCACCCCTTGGCGGCCTTGCGCTCACACCAAGGTTGCTTTTTCCCACCTCACTTCGATTGGTCGGCCGCTAAGTGCACGGTCCGCTCTCAATGAGTGAAAAGAGACACAAGGGGAGGCTGGACAAGCCCTTCTTTCTTGGGATTCCTGTCACTCCTCAACAAAACACGATTAGGAATCGACACGCCCAAGCGAACTTGGGTTCTTGCAACCGCAACAAGCAAAAAAAATTATTGTGGTTCTTGTGGTTCTTCCCTTGAGTAATGCAGAACACTTCCAAAGCTCTGATACCAATGTTAGGTGCAGTGGAATAAATGTTGTATTTTCTCAAGATTAGTGATCTTTATTGCTCAAGGTTCCTTTTAGTTCTTAGGGAAAGAGAGCTTTCCGTCTTATGGAGAATGCTATGATCACGAACAAAGTGAGTGGATATTGTGCCTGCCAGTGAATGAGACTGAGAGAAGGAGAGAGAAGAGATACGACACCCGAGAGGTTGTAAAACCCTCCTCCGAAGGCCCCACTCTCGTCGGCGAGTGATCTACTTTGATTGCACCAAGGTGTACAATGCGTATGCAAGGGACTGATGCAATGGGACTATGCCGATGACGACGACAGTGATGACGACGGCGACTTGATGGCTGAAATCTGAGATCTTCTAATCGCTCAATTTCGGGACTGTTTCGGTGGCTGAAAATGACTGTTTTGGCTGCGTTTTTATGGCTGAAAATGGGGGAACATCTGCAACCAACTTGGGGCTGATCTGCTCCTGTGTCGTAGGGCTGGAAATGCTGTGGATCTGATGCGATAAGGACTGAAACTGAAAAACGCTGGGCTGCCTTTTCTCTTGCCAAAAACGCTGGCTGTGGAGACCAAAAACGCTAATAGGCTGCTGTGGAAAAAACGCTAGCAATGCTGATGAAATTGCTGGTGATGGCAGTAATTTGCTAGCGCTAGGGTTCTGGTGGTGTTGACGATCCAGGCTAGGCTGAAAACGCCAGATCTTGCGGGTCGGCGAGGATGGGATTTCCAAAAACGCCAAGGTGCTTGAGGGGGTACTGCTGAGAAGTTGCCTCTTGAGCGGAAAGCTCCTGCTGCCTCTTCTGCCATTTAGTGCTAACTTGGGTTTGCTTATATATTAACTTAGCAAAATTGCCCTACCTACTTTTGTTGGAAAGTCACTTAAAAATAATAAGTAAAAATAACCAATAAATAGGAAAATAGGCTAAATGCACTGGAAAATTCCCCTAACTGATGCTAATGGATTCTGATGGGAATTCCGATGATCATGCTGTGTGCAACTGGAGGATATGCATCTATGCTAAGTGACTGGGCATGCACGGTCTACACACTCACAAAAGTGCCAGATCACTGCTAATCTAGACTTGACTGAACTGACTGAACCCTGCTATGGTGTAGCTTGTCCATGGACACATAGGGTTGGGATGTGTCACGTGACACCAAATAACCAGGGTAGTTAGTCCCCTTCTTGCGCTTTTTTTCACTTGCTTTTTGGAATGATTTTTCGCGTCCAAAAGCTGACTGATCTGAGTCTGAACCACCTCTTGGAGTTCTTATTCTGTAAAGAAGGAGATTTCTTGATTGCTGGCTTTATTGGTGGTTCGGTGCCTTTCTGCCACTGAGTGAGCACTTCAGCGATGGATTGCTAAGACAAGAATTTTGTAAATTGAGGGTCTTTCGCAAATTTGATCATCTGCTTTGTGCACTCGTCAACCTGCTGTCGACGCTGCATCTCTTGAAGTTCGTACTGAGTAGGCCGAGATGGCCCGTACCACTATAACAAACTTGGACACCCTAAGTCAAGATTCTACCGCGACACAACAGAGATTCACTTCAAATTAACTAACAAAACAATAGAGAGATGATACAGCCTAGCGTAGTTCCGTGCCAAGAGGTATTGGCCCGAAAGACTGGCGCCCCTTTCGCTATTTACTTTTATATTAATATGTGTGCAAAGTACAACTCAGCCCGCGGGTGCTCACTCTCAGTCTCTGCGTCCAGATGCTCTAAGAAGTGAGCCCCTAAAGCCACTTATAAAGATTACATGGGATGCCAAAGCAAAGCCCCAAAAGCTTATAAAAATAAAAGCAATTGATCTTCAAAAGCTGTCAACCCTAGAAACTGCCAAAAAGCTGTCAGTGTAATTTGCGGAAAATCCATACGGCTTGTCAGTGCAAAAAGCGGAACGTCCGTACGCTGCTGCCACGTCAGCGTGAATGCCGAGAATCCATACTGCTACCACTTAGCTGCGTGTGTGTGTGTGTGTGTGTGTGTGTGTTTGTGTCTGGGGGTCTGCCACGTCACCAGTTTGTGACATCTACATTGCATATGTGCATGAGGTTACATAACACTTCCCAGGGACACCTAGGAAGCGCTATGTAAGCATTAATTTTCAGCTCACAAGTTTTACTGAGCAGGTTCACACTTAATACGTGACCAGCTGCCCATCCAATAACTGAGTAGCCCACTTATTTATGGCACCCCCAACCTGGCTAAAAACATCAGAAAAGGCAGCGATCTCTCTCCCCTCTCCCTGGAACTGCCGCCATCCCTTCTCTCTCCTGTTATCTATTTCAACGCCCCCCATTTGCTATTGTTGTCTGAAAAGCATCGCTATTCCTACCAGCTCCCACGCCTATAAAAGCAACAAGAGCGTCCCCAATTCCAACAGTTCTGTCAGCGCTAGGAAGAGGAGACTACCGCAATGGAATTGCAAGCGACAAGTTTGCGTATGGAGGTTGTTTTTCGTGCCAGGTGATGGTTGTGCATAAGATCTATGATTCGTTGCTACTGTGTTTGTGTTTTTGCAAGTACTCCATCTCGGAGGAGCAAGGAGGCTTCAGCCTACCCTCGGGGATTCCAGAAACAAAATCCGTGACTCTGAGTACAAACCGGAACCTCTCAAGTTCCAGAACGGGAAGGAAATGACCATCGAGTCTGAGATCTAGAATGGAGGGGCTTTCTCCAGTTCTTAAAAGATTCTCCCCATAATAAAGATTCTCTTTAAGGGGGGGGCCCAACCCATCAACCCATCTTCTGGTCCCCAACATTGTGTTGATCTTCTCCCTCCTCTCTCTCTACCAAGTTCTATTTATTTTCAACTTATTAATTGCTCATGTGCGCTCCCGTTTGTTACAACCATTGTAATAGGCTTGGACACACTAAGTGAGAGATGTACAACACCACGTGAGCAAACTGCAAACAACCAAACTTAAAAAGAGAGAGAGCGAGAGAAGAGACAGAATGGCGAAGTACTGTGCCCAGATGTATTGGCCCAAAGTCTAGCGCCGCTTTCAATACTTCTTTCTTTATTAGTCTTCACAAGGTACAATGTCCGAGGGTCCTTTCTATATGCATTGCTCCCAAGCTAATCTACTTGGAAGAAAGGCCAAAGGTTCCTTATAAATAGTACAAGGGAGCCTTAAAAATTGGGTGCCCCCAAAAGCTTTCCGAGCGAAAAGCAGAGCCTCAAAAGCTATTGACCAAAAGCTAACTGGCCATACTGCCACGTCATCAGCCAGCATGCATCAGATTTGCGAAGGGCTGCCACGTGTCATTTGCTTTTGTGTCACTTCTTTTTAGGGGTTAGGTCCCCTTTGGATGGCCATTAGGCACCATGCCACATCATCACTTGTGACATAACCACAGGCCCGTACGATGGGTGGTCGACGTACAAAGGACGTCTATCACAATAGATTCGAGATCCAATGGCTGCCCGGTCTCGAGAAGAGGCCTGCTCGTGGTATCCGACTTGATCATCATCCGATTCACCTCCCACTACACCTAACATGTATGTTCATTGGCAGCCTATTCGAGTAGTGGGTTTCCTCGGCAAGCGGTCTTGTGTTGATCCGCTTTTCCCCACAGACGAGGCACCTCTCTAGAGATTATGGATGTAGGATGGAATCCCCTTGTTGGAGTTGGTATGGGATCCTAGTAAGTGGCATTGACCTATTGAGCACGTTGATGGGGAGCCAGTCTCCTCCCTTGAGTACATTGTTCGCATTGGGCGGCGGATCCTTCAGAGGGAGCAACACCCTCACACAGTCCACACCGGTGGGGGCTCTAGTCTCGGGAGTGCATCTCTCCAGTTTTGGTCATGCATTTGGAGCCTCAAGGGTCAACCATCGGACATGTTAGTTTATGTGGATGATTGCGCATGCAGGACTCCCTGCTAGCACTTGAGCTACACGTAATGGCCACAACCCGACATGTCAGAGATGCAGGATGAGTCCCTATGCCATTGCTTTTGAATATGCCCATATGCTCAGCCGGTTTGGCGAGTGGTATGCTTTTTGCTTATCAGAGTTGAGATTCATGACAGGTTTATGACATGTATTGTGATTTCAAGGGTCACACTCTGTTTCAAGTTTCTCCTACGGGTCAAGTCTTCTTGCTCTTATCTTCGGGTTATAGACGAGCCACTTGACATGCTTCCACCCACTATACATCAGTTTGGTCTCCGACTACAGGATACAATTTTTACCAGGACTTGCTACATTACATTATGGATTATGTGGAAGGATCATTGTGCTCAGATCTTCAGCTCACAGCTTTCGCCGACATCTACCACCTTGACAGTTATCTGGTCAAAGTTGTTGGATATTAAATGTGATCAACATTAACAATCTCCTGTGCCACTTTGCAAGGTTTCCTTTTCCAAGTCTTCCGGTGTCCCCATTAGGCTTATGATTTACCATATAAGGTCTCTTTCTTGGCAAGGTTGTTCTATGTGGCAGCTTCATGGGAAACTATGAGTTAGCAACATTGTTGTGGTGTATTCAAATTTAAAGGGAACATGTCTAAATTGTGGCTTCGTGATATTGAATTGTAGAAGGTTAAGTTACATCAGCAGGCTCCTCCACTACAGCGGAGCAGTGTAGATACTTTTTTCTTCAGCTTCAGTCTCGACTGGGGACACATCACATGGCATTATGCACCTCTCTGTGGTTCATACTTCATGCTTCCCATATGTCACCGTGATGTATAGCTAGCACTCATATTGCACTCCTCCAGGTTGTACTTCCTCTGGGAGATAGGCCCATTGGGCATCCCCAAAAGTCTATTGTACAAAGTATATAGCTCCAGTTTCCAACTAAAGAAAAAACACTTTCCTGTTTTCATTCCCTTTGATGTCATAATTTTAGCTGGGACTAAGGCAGCATCTTTTTGCAAATTGTATATAACATTTATATGATCAAATTGCTTTCATCGTCCAAACCTACTTCAATTTACGCAACCTTTATATGATCAAATTGCTTTCACCATCGTTGGAACTCAGTGTTCAAACCTACTTCAATTTGTGCAAACTAATGACTTTTGACTCCATGCTTGTCCTTGAACAAAAAGCACCCATAGTCAGGGAGACGAGATGCGTCCTTTTTTCTGCATATGACACGAACAACTAGCAGATATACTTTTCAAAACTGACATCAAAAATATGCCATTCAACATATAACTACACAGTAAAGGTAATTTGTGTAAAACAGGACCAACCTTTGCTCACGAACTTGCTCTACTTCCTCAACTCCTTCCGCTGCATTTTGATCTCCATGGTATTGATCTACTTCATCGTCATCCTCTCTTCTGGGCTGACCATCTTCCTGAGACTGTTCTGAACCACTTGCACTTACCTGCTGTCTCAAGCCCCTTCTTTCAGGAATAACAGGCCTTCTCTGTTGATTAAGTTCTTCTCCATCATAACTATGCTCTGCATCACTTTCTTCTCTCTCAGCTTCACTTTCAACTCTCTCTGCCTCACTCTCTTCCCTATCATGCTCACTTCCAGGTCTTTCTCCCTCACTTTCAGCATCAATTTGACCACCACCCTCCACTTCGTCATCCTGTAATTGAGGTTAGGGAATGCTAAATAAAATAAATTTCAGAAAGAACTTGAAAGCATGATCAAGCATCATTCCAACAAAACTTGACAACACAATTCAGCATCATTCACAAGAACTTCACAACAAACTTAACATGCTTATAAATAACTAAACCTGAACTTTTCCGTGATTCATTCCAAGTAGCATTCACTCGAATCTTTTCACAGAATCATAAAACATTGATAAACTTCAACAGCACCAACAACACCCACAACCGATAATGATCCATTAATCACAAGACTCACAATAACTCCTTTGTTCCTTTCCATTTGAGAAAGGTCCCTTTTAGTTTTCTTAGTTCTATTCTTGGCAAGGTAGAAAGGAAAAGAAAGAGAGATTATCAAATCCATGGAGTTCTTTTGCATCATGAAAATTTACAAGAATGATAGTGTCCATGATGAAGTCAGTGATGCATACAAGAGTGATCCATGATGATAATCAGGGAAGGATGGAGCTATCTATCATTATGGGGCTCAAAGTAAGATAGTGCCAATATAAATATATGAATACGGGAAATCCCCTAATCACTTCATGAGGCTCACTATAAGCCAATATGCCAATATACCGCCAACGACTGCCTTGTTCAATGATCTATTAATCACATGAACTGCACTTTTCATAGCTTCAGGGCAAAAACCATTCAATAGCAAATTTCCTCACATCATCATTGTCCAGTTTTATATTAACATACTATGGAAGGTATACTAACTTTCAAGAAGTCAGGATATGCAGGCTGTCACGTAATAGTTCAAGTGCATTCATCCCGTAGAAAAAACAGGGCGCCCATGTCAATATGTGCATGGAGAAAACACTTCAAGTAGAAATTCAACCTTGATGAGAAGTTTATGCAACCAATTTCCCGTACTGATAAGTATAATTGTACATACATTCACACGCAACAAAGTAAACTAGGTCACCGGAATGTTAGCGTTTTGACAATCCCTCCCTCTCCCCCCTCTCTCTCTCTCTCTTTCTCTCTCTCTCTCTCTCTCTTACTGAGTATGGAGCGGAAGGTCGCTCAAGAGCTTCATCATCTTCCGACCCTTCAGACTCCGCTCCGAACAAGGTTTCCATCATCTCGTTCCTTTTTTCCCCCATGCCTTCGATTTCTCTGCAGGACCTCGAGTGAGGTGCTTGGGAATGACTACTCCTTGTGAGATGGCCCGCAGAGAGAGAGAGAGAGAGAGAGAGAGATGAAATGAGAACTAAAAAAGAAAAAAAAAAATAGGGCCTCTAATTTGTGGAAATTCCCAAAATACCCGTCAAATTTCAAAAATTCCCAAAATACCCTTGTATCTATTTTGGTTAAATTGTTCAATTTTTTTCTAATCTTTATTCCTTTTTGACAATTGAGATCCGTTTTGGAGTGCTTAGCATGTGATTTGTCACAAATTACCTCACAAAAAAGGCAATTATGTCTAAAATTAATGAAGCAATCCATCTACAAAGCCTACATAACCAACTCAAGTTCTAGTTTTATCATCTTGTATCGATAGAAAACCAGTCTTCTTATGAAAAGCTACAATTTATTCCATCTTTGAAGAAATTTAATCCCACAATCAAGGGTATTTTGGGAATTTTGGAAATTTGAAGGGCATTTTGGTAATTTTCGCAAATTAGAGGGATATTTTGGTAATTTTCCCAAAAAGTTAAAAGGAAAGAGCATAACTAAAACTAAAGACGGATAATTATTGCTAGGGGGAATAGCTAGTAGAGGGTGATGTAGGTGAGGATGGACATGGGACTATATGTTTCGGTGTACAATAAGCATGATGTTCACAATCTATCTATGTCTCCATCCTATGAAAAGTGGGATAATAATGTCGGAATGAATAGTCCTTGTGAGATGGCCCACAAAAAGGGCAGAGAGAGAGAGAGAGAGAGAGAGAGAGAACATCTTCCAATATGAAATGAGAACTAAAAAAGAAAAAAAAATACAACTAAAACTAAAGACTAGTAATTATCACTAGGAGGAATAGCTAGTAGAGGGTGATGTAGGTCAGTGTACAAGAAGCATGATGTTCACAATCTATCTATGTCTCCATCCTATCAAAAAGTGGGATGATAATGTCATTTTTTATCTTTTTTTTTTTTTTTTTTTTTGGGAGGGGGGGGGGGGGGGGGGGGGGGGGGGGGGGGGGGGGGGGGGTTGAGCAACTCTAATTAGATCTGACAAGGATCCCCCCCACGCTTGCCTCTCACAGTTCGAAAATTTTCCTGAATTTGATTGGAGTTGAGCCACTCTCTCCTCTATCTCACATTGATGTTGAATCTCTATCATCTCTCATGGTAGAGTGTGGATCTTTGGCAGCTTGGGCTCTATGTCTTCTGCTCACATAAAGGCTCTCTACTCCGTGCCAAACAATGTGGGGTATTTCGCCTCTTAATGGTGTACACCCACAAATAGAATGATCCTCGCTTTCCAACTCCTCTTTCCATGATTAACAAATCCTCTCTACTGAGATCCGAGCTACTCTATCCATCTCTATCTAAAAAAGGTGTGAAGATCCTCTGACTACCCAATTACAACCTTGGTTCCTTCTGATATAAAAAAACCCTCTCCATATATTTGGTTCTCTATATAGACGATCCTAACATGTTCTCATGTGTTTGTAAGATGCCATAGGTCTTGCCTTGAGACTTTGTTCCTCTGATTGTGAGAGGCAAGAATGGGGGGCATCCTTGTCAAATTGAAATAATGGGAGATGGCCTATGTCAAAGCAAGTTGTGTTCTATGAGTTTATGTATGTGGCAAATGGCTTGAAACAAGTCCTCCACGAGCATCAGTGGGCTAGCAGACTCTTCTCTCATGATGTCATGTGGTAGTACATGTTTGCTACGTATCATCCATGCCATGGACTTATGGTCATTGTGTCTAAGCCCGCCAATGAGCAGTTAAAAACGGTGCCCATACTACTATTGCATCCTTATTGTAAAGTGGCTAAAGCGTCCAACAATCACCCCTTCGTATGGGCTTAGATGGGTGGGGGAGGGCACACTATATAATCATGTTAATGTACCACGTGAGTTCAGCAGAAGGGGTTTTAAAATGCAAAAAAATAGGCAATTTAGCAAAGATAAATTAAAATAATGGATTTACTATTCCATTTTGGAAAAATCTTCCTAAAATAAGGGGTCGTTTTATTCATTCAAACATGTTAAAAAAGGGGGTTTTAATTACCCCGGAACGCACATTATATAGGGGGATATTGAATAGTTAACCCTTGTCATTAAATATGTAATATCTAACCAACCCAAATGATTTTGTCATTATCAAAATGATCATTTAATGTGGGATAATAAACGGGAACAAGGGTTAGAATATAGACATGTGCTTACGGATCTATCTCAACACGGGGCCAATGGTAAAGGGGCCCAAATGAGAAATGCTATGTCAAAGAGCAAGGTTAACTAATGGAGCTTAAAAGACCTTAGGGTTAGCTTCATTAAAGACCTCCAATGGTTAGTGTTAAAAGTCCTTTGACCTTAAGCAAGCTAGGGTTGAGCTTGAGGTGGGAACCCGACTTTAACTTGTCTTTGACCTTAAGCAAGCTAGGGCTGTGCTTGAGGTGGGAACCCGACCTAAAATTGCCTTTGACCTTAGGCAAGCTAGGGCTGAGCTTGAGGTGGGGACTCCACCTGAGGTGCTTGTCATGCTTGATGACTAAGGTACTTGAGGTGCATGTCATACTTAATGAGGAAGTTGCTTGAGAAGCTTCCTATGCATGAGGGGTAAGATGCTTGAGTCAAAAAGGGACCCTACACACTTAATGAGGAAGTTCCTTGAGAATCTTTCTATGCATGGGAGGTAAGATGCTTGAGTCAAAAAGACACTTAATGAGGAAGTTGCTTGAGAAGCTTCCTATGCATGGGGGGTAAGAGGGCCTTCTCATAAACCTGTTAAAAGCGCCTTTTCAAGAAACACCTCCTAAAAGTTGGAGGCACCTTTGAAAAAGTGTCATGCTCCCATAGCCAGGCTCCATCCCGGTCACAGTGTGACAGCTTATTGCGAGTATTCACTGTGCGCAGATTAAAGTTCTAAAAATGGGTCTGTAAAGGGTGAGAAAACATGCCATAATCGATCAAACTGCGAGAGGTGGATTCAGAGGGTGGTTCAAGCTCCCTCTAGCCCAGCAGCAAATCAGATTTGGGAGGCAATTTTGACAGGAGTATGGGGTTTTCACTTTTTGGCAAAGGCTTTCTGAGCGGCGCCATTCGCAGGACTATGGGAGGGCGCTCTAAGATGCTTGAGTCAAAAAGAGACCCTACACACTTAATGAGGAAGTTGCTTGAAAAGCTTTCTATGCATAAAAGTCCCAAAGTTAGGGGAATTTTTGACCTAACCTTCCACTCACCCAAGAGGGCACCCCTTTTCTAAAAGGGCACATGGAACACATGTCAGACTCTCACTAAGCTTAACCACATGGGGTGCTTGAATGCTATTGGTTGGGCTAAAGAGGGGTCCAATGAGCTTCTACTTCCATCCAACAAATATCTAGATATTTTCAAGCTCTCTCTCTCTCTCTAAGGGGTAAGGAGGACACTTGTCAAAAGACTACCCATGTACTTGATTGCATGCTACATGTGATTGGTTAGGGGGAGAGGGGTCCAATGAGATTGAAGCATGTGGAAAAGCTACACTCACCCAAAGCAAGGAGGGGGGGTGCTAGGAGGATATACTTCACACATGCACTCATTTCGAAGGACATTCTCACTTGGGAAAAGTTGAGGAACACCACCTCCTTCTCCAAGCTTGTGAGAAGTCAGAGCCTACATCAACACTCTTGGCTATGGAATGCAAATCAACCAAGAGCCATGCTTCAATGCTTAAGCTTGCCATCTTCTCCATCTTCATTACTATGCTATTATGTATGCTAGCAAGAAGAGTAATGATAAGTGAGGAACTCTTTCTTTCTCCTATGAAATGTTTCTTCTTCCTCTTCTCTATCCTCATTCCCCGCTAGCTCTCTCCACCTTTGAAGGTGTTTGAGGCATTGGAACTGAGGCTTGGGATAGTTAATGCTTTCTCCAAATTTTATGTTATGCTTGTGATGCATGAAGCTTTCCATCTTCATTGCATCACGTAGGTCACAAGGAACACAAAGATTGTATTGTGCCAAGTCTCTCTTGATGGGAGAAACTATAATACAAATGCCTATTGGAGGGGAGACCGGCTCCGTATGAATCCGGTCCTCAACTATTGTCATGTTCTCTACACACTCTCTCTCTTGCAAAAGTATTGTTCATGCGAAGTTAACTAAGTACCATGTTTCTGTTGCTACCATCAATTAAGTTCACCCGCTATGCTCACAAAAGTGCTTCACCTAATTTCCTAATTCCGCTACTCTCAAAGTTCATAGGCCATTTCCATTACATTGGTATCAAAGCATTTGGTTTTTCTTTTCTTGCTTAAGAAGAGAGGTCCTTAAGTAGCCTATTAATGGTTGATTTTGTTAATTATATTAGGGTAAGTGAGACTGGGATCTATTATCGGTTTTGTTGAGCCCACTATGTGCGATATGGTGCACACCTTGTGAGCTTTGGTCTTAATAATGGAGTCTATAGACTTGCCTACAGCTTTACCATTATTGAGCCATAAGAAGTCCGAAAGGAGCTATCCCTCGGCAACTTTGCTATGTTAGACTCACCCACTACTCTCTATAATTAACCAATTCAAGCCGTAGGTGCAGATACTTAAGTGCCTATTTTTAAAGGCTAAGAGGAGTAGCAACTAAGGTTTTGAATTGCCAAAGCATACACTAAGTAAATATATACGTTTAATTAACATGGCTGACAATAACCAAGAGAGTAGAATGAACATTGATAACTTTGATTTTGCACATGAAGGTGCCAATGATGATGCCCCCATGTTTGTTAATTATCTTGTTACTAGGTTGCAACAAGCTATGGGCAACCCCTCTTTGCAAGCCGAAGTTACTCAACAACTTCGTGCTTATGGGATTTCCTTTCCTCTCAAAGAGGAGAGAGAGCTTAGGAGGCCTCTTGGTGAGACCCCCAAAAGAAGACTCTCTCCCATATGAGAGGACAAATCCAAAGAAAGAGAAAGTAATAACTCCTTAAGTTCCTCAAAAGATGTGGCTCCATGAAGATGGCAGTATAGACGATCGCCAACTCCTCCCAAGAGAAAACGGTTAACCCATAGTCCTTCTCCTCGTCACTCCAAAAGGGAAGGGAGGAAACAAAGGAAGAAAGGGGCAAGAAAGAGGTCACCCTCTTCTCCTTCTTCTTCACCTTCCTCCTCTACTGATGAAAGCTATGGCTATTCTCCTAGAGAATACAAAAGGCATGGCGAAGGTCACAAAAGCTAAAGAAGTTCAAAGAGGGAGGAAAGAGTATCTCTTTTCTCACCTATGATGGCACCTTTGGTGCTATCGAAAAAGTATTGGCCTTCATCCAACAATTTGATGCGGCCTTTGGAGATGAGGGCTTCACGGAGTCCTCCAAGCTACATCATGTAGCTATGCACTTCCAAAAATATGCTCGTCAATGGTGGGATAGCCTTCGTGGCAACCGTGAAGCCCCAAAGACATGGAAAACTCTACGAGTTTCCATCATGAAGCAATTCCTTGCAAGTGATGCAAAGGACAAAGTGCTTACCAAATGGTGAAGTTTAAAGCTTCTCTCTCATGAGTCTATCCACAAATATGTGGACAAGTTTTGGGATTTACATCTCAAGACTGCTATCTTTCAAAAGATAGACTTTGCCATGCAAAAGAAACAATTCTGGGCGGGATTACCCAAAGAGATGGCCGTGTATGTCAACTCTCAACGGCCTGGTTCTATCACCAAATTAATCCACCACACCAAGGTTGCTTCGCACATCAATTTCCAACAAGGGGCTAGATGGAATGTCAAGCCCATGGAAAATAAAGACAAAAGTGATGCCAAGGGGAAATCCAATGCCCAAAATTCTTACCAAGGCCATTCCAATAACAACAACAATAATCGGTCCAAGGAGAAGAGAGTTTACAAAGGTAAATATAAACTCTCTGCTAAAGAGCTAGAAGCTTTTAGTAAGGACCACAAATGTTTTAAGTGTGGGGAGCAAGGCCATGGTTATCGTCCTTGCCCCAAGAGAATTGCCCGCAATGAGACTCCTAGAGCCTCTATGTTTGAAGCTCCAGAAGAGGATGCTCATTGCCAAGGATTTCTCCTTTCCTATGCTTGGGCAAAGATGCAAGAGCATGATGACTTTATTTTTTTTGACCCTAGCTCAACTCACAACTTCATATCCACGAATTTGACCACTAAGCTAGGCATACAAGCCCACAAGATAGGAGATGCATTGAAAGCCAATGGAGCTATATCCTTTCCTCCTAGGGTGAAGTGTAGGCAGAACTTGGATGAAAGTCAATGACTTCCCTTTGGTTGAAATGGATTTGACTTCTCAATTTTATGGGCTTGAATTTGAATCGTCCCCAAAGCGCCATGTGCTCAAGTCTAGAGGGTATGACAATCCTCCTTAGGTTTGATGGAGACGAAATGATAGAAGTCACAAAAATTACTGCCCTTTCGCCGAAATGGATTTGACTTCTCGTTTAGAATTCAAATTGGAGAGAGATGCTCAAACAAGAGGGAAAACTTGAGAGAGAAGAGAAGATTAACACTAATCATACACCATTAACACACAAGCTAGAAAGACAAGAGAAAGTAGAGAGAACTTAGCTTCCATTAATCCCAATGACCACTACATATGATGTGGAAGATCCAAGCTCCATAGCCACTCCTCTTCTTCTTCTCCACACTCCCTCACACTCTCTTCTCTAAGAATGCCCTTTCACATCTTGTGAATTGACTTATATACAAGGGCTTTTAAAAATGGGCGGCCGGCCAAAAAATGTATAACATGCTGCAGGTATCTAGGCTCATCTAATCATCAATGTACAACTTGGAACCCACTGTGGAGCCCATAAATACAAAAAAATATATGCATACACATATGTGTACACACTAATGGAAGCATAATGCATGTCGTTGATGCTCGCCCGTCAACACTCTCCCCTCCTGAAGCTTTGTCGTCCCCGACAAAGCCATGTCGTGGTAGATGCTTGAGAAAGAATGTGCCTGCAAAAAGAAAAAGGTGGATGAGGTAGCAAGCTTAAATATATGGTGATAAGGCATAAGGAAAAGGCAAAGCACATGTAGTAATGAGTAAATGCAAAGAATTATGAAATGTTACACTTCCATTAAGGAAAAATAAATTGCACTTGCTGAAATTAATTAATCAAGAGTTTTGGTCTTATGAATGAGTCTATCAATTATTTAGCTACGACTAAGGGTTAAAACATTTACTCTAGTACTAGCTAAGTTAGTAAATTTATCCCAATGCAAGATTCCCTAATTATGTCTGTCATAGATTAGCTAACTAACTCTCACAACTCGAAACAAAAACTTGATTTTTTTTTTTACTTGAAGCTCAATGGAAGTCTTTCTCATTTCATTTTTCTTGCTTTTCATTTGTTATTTTTCACATTTTGCAAAATCTTTTGACGTGTGTGCTTATTTGTATACCCGGGCCTTTTTGCTTCTCAAAGAAAAGCACCCACACTAGGAACCTCTAGGGCTCTACTACCATAGGCAATACATGTGCGTGAAGTACCAAATCAAGCCAGGATTTCTCTTCCAGCTTAAGCTTTTACACTTGTGGCACTTTTGTTTTTCATCCGTTTCCTTTGTATTTTTACTAGTGTTCTTTGTTGTTTGGGTGAGAAAGCCTCTCTATGCTTAAAACACTCTTAAGGTTTCAAAAACTCAAATAATTTTACCAACTAGGACTAGTAGTCAAGTAAATGAGTTAACCTAAAGTCATGGCCTCCTAACCTCAAGGCTCATCAATAAAACTAAACTCTAAGTCAATTAACTAAAGAAAGGACAAGTTTATACATCTTTAATGGCAAATAACAAAACATAATTGAATGCACTTAATCAAACCAAGAAGAAGCCACAATCAACAAATATAAATGTACAAAACTATATAGCATAGGAAGGAGTACACCTGGGCATGGGCTCGATGAAGAGGTCGATGTCATGGAAGCTCCTCGTGTCTGGAGATACATCATGTCTACATGGTATAATAAAATAAAACATCTAAGATAGGGTCTAAAACCTGGATATCCAGAGGGAAAAAAACCCAAAAGGAAAAAAAGTGCCTCTGGTATATGCACATAAATCTAGTGCACATATCAATGTGTACAAATCTCAAATCTCGTGCAACTAGGAGTCAAGAGAGAGCTCTCACCATGAAGCATGATCTGCAATCTCTTAGCTCGATCTCTAATAGTCAAGGGCTGGCTAACACCTAGCTCCATATGTAAAGTCTGCTCAACAGCATAAGGAATGGTCGTAGGGTGGGCATTAGCCTCTACTCGAATAGTGTGTGGAAGGCTCTTTGGTAGCCAAATCTGCAATGCTCGCGCTCTCGTAGGGATGTCAGTCTGAGCTCTCCTAGTGTGTCTACGTGTGCATCTAGCTCTAGGACATACTATGTGCTGTGAAGGTACCGACCTCTCTAGGGGTAGTCTCATCTCTCGACATCTGGCTCGTGGAGGTCTCGCTCTAGGGTATGATCTTGTATGTGCTGAGTGTGCTACCGCTCATGGCCTAGGTACCCAAACATGTCTTTGTCCCTCAAAGTAATCCTCTGCCTCAAGTGACCGTCTAAATGTGAGCCAACCATGTGAAAGTCCGTCGTCGGTCATATGGCTCTTTAGAAATATGATCGTGTCATCCAAGGTAAAATCTAGCATGTATCTCGTCACGGGGAACAAATACCTATTGGGTTGTCCTGGAAGCTCTACGTGGAGAGCTACGTGCCTGATCTATCGTGTGTTGCTCCTCAGTGGCACTACTCATTGTCGCAGAGCCTCTGCCTAGAGAAGGCTCTACACATGGCTGAGATGCCTGTGTACATGGTCTCCAAACAAGTCTAGTAGGCTCTATCATATCCCTACATAGGGTGTCAGTAGAGGTCACTCTAGTCCGTGTACGTCCATGTATCTGTGGTGTAACCTCTATCTTTGTGGTGTCAGTAATGTGGTCTCTAGGAACCTGATCTAGAAAAGTACGGCTCGTGGCTGGTCTCCGCTCAATCGGGTGATCTGATCGTGAATCGACACTCGTAGATGGCACTAGGGAAACATCTATATGTGGTGGTTTCTCTCTCTGTGACTCATTGGCTATGACACCGCTATGCAAGCTAAAAGAGTGGGATAACGATGCTGTCGGCTCTGCATCTTCTCTCATAGGGGGATCTACTCTCGTAGATGGCTCTAGCTCGACAACTATCTCTAAGGGCCTCTGTGAGGTCGTCAGATCTAAACAAGGATGCTCAAGGGTAGCTAGAATCGGTGGAGTGGTCTCATCTATAACAAAGCCATCAGAGTCACTCACTCTATGACTCTGTGAGATCTCTCAATGTGTGCTGGAAGTCTCGTGGATAAGTGTGGTAGGTGGTGTAGGCTCCCTAACAATACTCTGACTGGGCTCTAGTCTTAGGGGCTCTACCTGTGGTGGCAGGCTAGGTGCTGGAGCTATCTCTTGTGGCACACTATCATCCTCATCTAGCATCTCCCAAGGTGGTAGAATACGATGTGACAAAAGAAGCCTAGGAGGTGATCTCTCTAGTGGTGTCTCTCGAGGACTCGGAGCTCTCGGTAGCCGTGGAGCTAGCGTGGTCGTCGTCGGTAAAAATAAATCATCATGTCTAAGTTGAGGGGAGTAGGGTAGACCTATAGTCAAAACATATACTGCATGATCAAAATCCCTATAAACTCGCTGGCGTGGATCTCCTATCAAATATGCAAGAAGGCGGGCTGAAGGATCTCTGGATCCACCACTCATCAGGCGTCTATACCTATGACCAAGCTCATCTAGATAGCTCACAGTCTGCTCAACTCTCTGAAGCTCCACTAGCCTAGGATGTGTCTGTGTGTCTAGGCTTTCATCTGGGTGTGCTCGCTCAATGTCATCAAAATCAAGGGTCTCAATCAAGAGATACTGCTCTCTCAGCTCATCAATAAAAACTGCTCTATCGGCCTGTGGATAGGCTCTCACAATCTACCTAGGTGTAGACATCATGCGCTGCGGGGTGGCTAGCCTCACAAAGGGGTGATCATAAGTGTCAACATAATATGCAACCCCTCATGGAGATCGGCCTACTATATGCAAGATTTGACCGTCCATATCTCTCATGCTATCCCTAGTCTCTCTGGTCTCGGACAATGTCTGAAGGGTGGGGGTCAGTGGTCTAGGGGCACTCATATCTACAATGGGTGATAGTACCGGGCCCTACCTCTGGTGCTCTGGGTCTCTATCTGTGGATCACTCTGAGTGGTACACAAAGTGCTAGCAATCGCCGTGTACATCGCTCTAGACTCATGATAGCTCGAAACGCTTGGCGGCAAATCAAGTCTAGGTGAGGAGAATCCTGGCGGTGGTTTCCTGAGTGATGTGGGTGGTGGAATTGTGTCTAAAGGAGGTAAGGCACTCCTACTCAAAGTAGGGCGCTGGGTTGGTCGAGGATCGTAAGGAAATCCACAAGTCAAAAAGTAAAGCTCAGTGCTTGTGGTGCTCATGTAGCATCGGTCTTTAGGCTCGCCAACTAGTGTCACAACATCTGTGGATAGGCGTCTACTAAAAGTGAGACACTCTAATTGATATATGCGTTGAGCACTATCTATATAGATCACTTGAGGACCTACCCGCTGTAATGTAACCTACACAGGATGGTCGAAGGCCTCAAGGCAATCATCTACGTGTACTAGCTCTATCTCCTCTAGCCTAATCAAATGGTCGACCACATACGTGGCGCGATAGTCATCTCTAAATGTGCCATCCCACGTGTCGTCAAGAAGGACTCGTACCATCTGGAGGGTCTGTGTGGGACCAAAGGAAGCGCGGCACTGGACAAAGAAATGTCCATATGTGTCCGTGTAAAAGGGCTGGCCTCTGTGCTCGCCTACAAGTGTGAGCAATGTGTACTCAGAGCACGAAGTGGTCATGGCCATCATATGTGCGCTCTCGGAATGTGATAGGCCTCTAAACCTCATCAACTCATCGAATGTAGATTAAAATCAAAATATGCACTATATCGAGGTTTATGCGTACAATTGGACTCAAATTTGGCAAAACCTAACTCTCGGACGTATCTGCTCTAAATGTGTTTAATCGTGTGTACATGTGCGCGAGCGTCGAGTATGTGGGGTGTGTGATGCATGTGGAATATGTGTGAGAAGCAAAGAAAGAAAGGAAAAAAAAATTCATTTTTTTTCTTTTTAAAGTTTTTTTTTTGGGCTTTTTATTCGGACGCCCATGCACACACTCTTTTTATTATCTTTGTTGACTTTGTTTCTCTTTCTCCCACCTAGATTCTTTCCTCACATGCCTTGTATTTTGTTGACTTTACTCCCTTTCCACATACCTAAAAACAAGCATGTACATGTGCTTGACCCTCAGTCCCTTTGTTTGCTTGTGCACTACACTTTACACACACCCAAATTGAGGATGGCACACACCCCTCTTAAATGATGCACACACCTAAATCAAGTAAGTGCACACATACACCCAATTTAAGTAAATGCACATACACCTAAATCACCTAAATCAAGTAAGTGCGCACACACACACTCAATTTAAGTAAATGCACACACACCTAAATCAAGTAAGTGCACACACACACCTAAATCAAGTAAATGCACACATTGTTCCGAGAAGTGAGACCTATGCGCCTGCAAAGCTAAAAATAGGTTGTGAAGTGCGTACGCTCTCAATTTGGTGAAGATTTTTTTGCAATTAACACTTCAAAATCACACCCAAAATCAAATTTTTATGCATTTTGTATCCAAATTAGGTCGATTTTTGCTTCTCTTTTTGCCTAATTTTGACTAAAAATTAGCATAATTAGCAATAGAATTAAACAAAATTAAGCATATACAATTGATCATCACACTTTGAACTTTGAAAATTATCAAATTTCACATCAATTTGCAATTAGTTACAAGCCCAATTAAGTGTGCACACACAAGCATAATCAAGCACTAATCGCTAATCAATGCACACACATTCTACCAAAAATTGGGCAGCATTTCGGTGCAAAATTGGCAATCGAAAACCATAAACCATATCAACATAATGACCATAATTAATCAATGGTTTTGCATCAAACACATTAACATCAAGATTGCCAAAAAACAAGCACCAATTTGTACACATTTGCCCTCACGTTGGCATACACTAGTGCACATAGATTTGCACCGATTAAGTGCACCTAATCAATTCTCAAACCTGCACTTTAATTTCAGATTTTAAAGTGGGTTAATGAACTCATATTACAACAAGAATCACGTCGATTTCTCCACTCCCAATTGACGATTACACACGTGTGTGTGTAGGCAACTGCTTCACCGCATCTCCACCTAAAAGCACCAATCACGAAGCATCATGTGTAGCATCATTTTTCTTCAAATCAAACACATAATCATGAAGGCAAAACATTCAATTAGAGATTCATTCATGTGTAGCACCAAAAACACACAAGATTAGTGAGTAATTAGACATCAAAATTAGCATAAATCATCCATAATTACACACTTTCTAATCACTCAAATCATGCAAAATTGATGAAATTTCAACCCGTAAGAGTGATGCACAAGCCTCTAATTAGGCACATAAACATGTAAAACACTCCAATTGTTAGCGGATTAGTAGTAAATTAGTGATCAATTAGTGAAAATGAAGAGAAAACATGAAAATTACACACAACAAAATCTCATCACAAATCAACCATTCACCATCACCAATACCTAATCCTAATGAAAATTAGAAACTCAAACCATCACACGGGTGATCCTCTAGCTTAGGCGCTCGATCCCGGCAATGGCGCCAATGTTGGCGGTCATAGCACAGCGCACAAACCACCGACATAATGTCAATCCGGTGGATCGGAACCCGGCTAGTGCATGGAGGCATGGATGCACCTAATGTGATGGAATGAGGACTCTAGGAAGAGGGGTAAAGCAAGAGAGGAGAAGAGGGAAATCTGATGAAGCAAGATCTATGCACACACACTCTCAATCTACACTCTAACTCTCTAATCATGCAGACAATGGTGTATCCCTTTGCCCTAATCTCAAGCACACACACTCTAATCACACATTAAGCATACACAAAGAAGCCTAATGAGAGAAATGTATGCAGCCCACATACACACACACTCTAATCTAGCACACAAGTGAAGCAAGAATGCTCAAATAAGAGGGAAAACTTGAGAGAGAAGAGAAGATTAACACTAATCATACACCATTAACATACATAAGCTTGAAAGACAAGAGAAAGTAGAGAGAACTTAGCTTCCATTAATCCCAATGACCACTACATATGATGTGGAAGATCCAAGCTCCATAGCCACTCCTCTTCTTCTTCTCCACACTCCCTCACATTCTCTTCTCTAAGAATGCCCTTTCACATCTTGTGAATTGACTTATATACAAGGGATTTTAAAAATGGGCGGCCGGCCAAAAAATGTATAACATGTTGCAGGTATCTAGGCTCATCTAATCATCAATGTACAACTTGGAACCCACTGTGGAGCCCGTAAATACAAAAAATATATGCATACACACCAATGGAAGCATAATGCATGTCGTTGATGCTCGCCCGTCAACAGATACTTCTTGAGAACCCAACACTTGATGTTTTCCGCATTACACATGTTCTCAAATGCATAATAAGATCTCTTTCGTGCTTCCAAATGATGCATAGAACATTCATGCCACTTGTGATTGGACGGAACCTCAAGGCCAAGGTGCTCAAAGCTCTCAATAACTTCAAGTGTCTCATTGTTGTACACAATGCATGGCTTGTCCTTATGGTTGGTTTTCACAAGCATAACATTTGTTTTGGATTCATTCACAATCAGTCCACTATGCAAGCAAAAGTTCTCAAGGACAACCATAAGATTTTGTGCATCTTCTAAAGTGTGTGCTAGAAGCACTACATCATCCACATACAACAAAAGCATGATTACTGCATTGCAAATAATGACCTCTTCAACTCGTTCTTCTTGCATAAAGTCAAGTACCATTTGTTCCAATTGATCGATGCATAGACCAAAGAGAGTTGGTGACAACGGACATCCTTGTTTAACCCCCAATAGTGCTTACAATTTTTTTTGAAATTTCTCTTCCCATGCGCAATTGACAAGTCCCCTTCTCATAGACTCAAGAAACCGCAAGCATAAACTCACTTGGCACTTTGAGTTCTTCCATCCTTCTCCACAAATTGTTACATGGAATCATATCAAAGGCTTTCTTAAAGTCCACAAAACAACAATACAATCGCTTGTCTTTCAACCGACTTTCCTCCATGAGAACACGGAGAGTGACAAGATGATCAATGGTGCTATGGCATTGATGAAAACCCGCTTGTCCTTTTGCACTCTTGTCATTGTCTTTAGCCTAATCACTCAATTTCATCTCCATTGTGCACCCAAAAAACTTTTCCATAAGAGACTTTTCCCCTCCTTTATGCAAAGGCTTAACCCAATTAGTACTCCAATCATAAGGCATAGCATGTTGAAGTGCAAGGTTGAACATATCACACATCCACTCATGGGTAAAATCTCCCGTCCATTTGATCATCTCTGGCTTGATACCTTGAAGATATCCCGCTTTGCGAGTGGGCAACTTTTCAAGCCCACCGCATACATCCTCAATAGTAAAAAAAGAGGGCATACATGAGAGTGAGCCATAAAATGGCATTTTTTCCTCATTTGCTTGCTGATATAATTGCTACAATGTGTGTACATATCTACAAAACTCAAGTTAACAAAATTCTCAACCCGCTTTCCCCTCACGTTTCTCCAAAATCTTCCACATGCATGTTGCTTTACTTCCCATCTTCTTCTCTTCTTTTGAAACAATGCCTTGTATATATGCAAATGACTTTGATAGTTTTCTTTGTTCACAGTTGCATCTTTATTAAAGACTTTTAAGTATCTTGACATTCTTTATCAAACCACCTTTTGCGTGATCTATCTTTGTTGATACCATGGAGATTCTTTATGGCAAAGAATTCTTCGGCACAAGACCAAATAAATTTCTTGAAAGCTTCCCATTTAGTTTTGAATGGTGCATCATATTGAAGCTTTGTCATCCATAACTTTTGCTCAACCATTTCAATGTACATTGGTGCCCATTTGAAATCCATACATAGTGATAATTTCTCTTTCTTTTGGCTGAGATTATCATGCCTAGTTGCTTCTCCACATAAAAGGTCAATACGTATGGTCTGATGGGTAGATTTCAGGCTCCATTGGCCAAACATAAAACTCTTTATGTGATACATGATGGATTCTAAGAGTAGCATATAGTCAATTATATTGTCCCCATTATGTTTCCTACATGTAAATCCATTGGTTCCACTCCACAAAGATACACCATTGGCAATGTGCATACCCGTGCTATTACACATGTGTAAAAGTAACTTTCTGTAGTGATCCGGCTCTTTCTCATCCATTGAAGTACGATCATACTCACAGGTGCAAGCGCAAAAGGGACCCCAGTGGCCTCTATGTCAGGCCCATTTATGGAGAACTCATCACGGAGAGTGAACAAGGGGCACCACCTATCTTTGAGCGGCTAGGACGTGGACCGCAGCGATTCAAATAACACTAACACAACACACCGTAGAGAGAGAGAGAGAGAGAGAGAGAGAGAGAGAGAGAGAGAGAGAGAGAGAGAGATGGAGACGTGGACGGAGGAGATGAAAATCCTTCGAAATGTGAGGGAAAACTTGATTCAACATGGTATTTACAAAACCCTTCGTTTTGCGGAGATGGAGACCGCACACACACACACACACACACACACACACACACACACACACACACACACACACACACACACACACACACAGAGAGAGAGAGAGAGAGAGAGAGAGAGAGAGAGAGAGAGAGAGAGAGAGAGAGAGAGAGAGAGACTATAGTGCGTTCTCTAGGGAAATTTCATGTGTGCAAAGATCCTACTCCTGTGCGTAGTGACCCTAGGAGTCAGTGTGTGTGCATGACTTCTCTTTCAAGTGCTGACCCCCCCTCATAGTGACCTCTCAGTGCTCTTTTATAGGTGCAGGTTGCATTAGTTTAGTATAAACTAATTAGGTTTAGGGTCCTAAGCTAGATAGACAAAGCAAACAGTCGAGTCCCGGATGGTTGACTAGTGCTTTGTTTTGGGAGAAATAAGAAAATGATATTCTCCTAGGTGGGCCTTTGTGACCATCACTAGTGAGAGGTGGAATATAAAAATGGTTCCTTTTACAAAGTTTGGCTTGGAAAATGGAAAGTGAATTACTCTACAGATGTTCACTGAGGATGTGCGTTGTGGATGGGATGCTGGCGAATCGCAGGCTTTATTGGTGCGTTGGTATAGCGTGCTCGTCAATTTCGGTGCCGGCTGGGACATGCCTTCAACGTCATTCTTTGATTTGTTTTTGGTCCTTCCCTTCTTGTGCATGTCCTGCGTGTGCGTTGTTGGTGCGTATGTGATTGTGCACGTGTGCTTATGCGTGTTGTAGTGTATGTATGTGTGTGTACATGTATGTGCTTGTGAGTGTGTGTGTGTGTGTGTGTGTGTGTGTGTATGGAAAGAGAGAGAGAGGGCTGAATTTCCTCCTTGTCAACACACACACACACACACACACACACACACACACACACACACACACAGAGAGAGAGAGAGAGAGAGAGAGAGAGAGAGAGAGAGAGATGGTGAGAAGTGTGTGTGTGTGTGTGTGTGAAGAAAGGGAGAGAGAGAGACTATTTTTACCTTGGATAATGGATGAGAGAGAGATATGGCATTTTGACTGAGAGAGAGAGAGAGAGAGAGAGAGAGAGAGAGAGAGAGAGAGAGAGAGAGAGAGAGTTGTTTGCTCTGATAATGGAGGAGAGAGACAGAGAGGGGGGTGCCAAGCAAGAGGGAGAGAGAGACGGTGGTGCCAAGGGTGGCAACCCCTCTGTGAGCGTAAGGAAAAGGGAGGGGGTGCTGACGGCAACCTGCAATAGAAAACACTTTTTATTATTATTAAGTTTATTTTTATAATGCTCCCCCTCTTTGGGGTTAGTGCCCACTGCAGAAGCTTTTGAAATCCGGCCATCATTAGGCCTCCCTTTTTGGCTAGAGGCATTCATGCCTCTAGCTCTGCTTCTAGTTCTCTAGCAGCAGAGTTGGAGGGTTCTCCCTCCTCTGGAATATCTACCATGAACTCCGGATCAAGCCTTAAGAAGTACCTTTTGAGCCTCCATCCATTGATTCCGGTCTTGTGAATTCGACCAGTTACTTCCATCGATTTGTAGCTACCATTGGCGTATTGCCTTTTGATGATGAACGACCCTTCCCATCTGGGCTGAAACTTCTTATCTTTCCTAGTGTCAAATTAGTTGTCGTATCTCAATACTAACATGCCTTTCTTCAGACCCTTTTCCTTAAGCCCTTGATTGAATGTGAGTCAGCGTTGTTCTGCTTGCGTCGCATAGTAGTTGATCACATCTTCCTTGTCTAACTGAAGCGTTTATAGATCCAAGATGTGGTTGCGGAGATGGGCAATTGGGTGCTGTAACTGGCTAGCCATGACTTGCAAGCTGGTTATCTACACCTCGATGGGTAGAATGGCCTCTTTTCCATATACCAGATGGAAAGGGGTGAAACCTAGTGTTGTTCGGAATGTCATGCGGTAGGCCCAAAGAGCGGCCATGAGATGCTTATCTCGATCACTTGTGTGGTTATTCACCTGTTTTGTGATAATTTTACAGATCATTCAGTTTACCTTTTCCACTAGACCATTGCACTGTGAATAGTATGGAATTGAGTGTCGGCGTGGGATGCCTAGCTTTTTCATCAGTTCTCCCACCAAGTTGCCTCTTAAACCTAGTTCTCTATTAGATATTATCTGATGAGGTGTGCCAACGCGGAAACATATGTGCTCAAATATGAACTTCTTGGGCTGTAATGCGTGTGGTGGCTACTCTTCCGCCCATTGGGTCATGTAGTCTACACCAACTAGAATGTATAGTTTACCTAACTGGGCCCTTGGTAAAGGACCAATTGCATCTATTCCCCACTTCTTGGGCTGTAATGCCTGTGGTGGCTACTGTTCCGTCCATTGGGTCATGTAGTCTACACCAACTAGAATGTATAGTTTACCTAACTAGGCCCTTGGTAAAGGACCAATTGCATCTATTCCGCACTTCTCAAATGGGCCATATGAGATGATAGGAGTCTGTGGCTCATAGGTTAGTGTTCAATCACTGGATACTTGACAAGCTCTGTATGTTTTACACCAATGATGTACATCCTTGTTCAGACTAGGCCAAGAGAATCCTGCATGTAGAATCTTTCTACTAGTAATATCTAGAGCAAAGTGGCCACCACAAAGACCATCATGGAAACTTGAGATCACCTTCGTGATTTCACTGGAGATTGGTACTTGCCTAGGGATATGGTCTTTGCCCTTGCAATACAAGGTGTTGTTTATAAGGCGGTATCTTGTTGCCTTTTGGACAAGCCATTGTTTCTGGCCCTTGGTATACCCTTCAGGACATTCTCCTATATCTAAGAAGCTGATATATCAGGCATAACATCACTACCCTGCAAGAGGGGCAACTTCAGTTTGATTGCTCCTATGGGAACATCTTGTATTTTCTCCTTGGCCAGAGCATCTGCTTCTTGATATTTTGCCCTAGGGACATGAAATAACTGCACTGCTTCAATTTTTTTTAAAAGATGCTTAACTTGGCGTAATTGGAAAAGAAAACCCTAATTTTTACAAACCCAAGTGCCAGTTATCTGCTTTATCAAGAGCATGGCATCGCCAAACACATTTAGGTGTTGAACCCCTTTCAAAACACATTGTTCTAATCCAAGAATCAGGGCCGTGTACTCTGCTTCGTTGTTAGAGTGGGAGAGTAGTAACTCTTCAATAGAGAAGAACTTTTCCTTTTTCTCATTGAAAATGACGATGCCAGCTGTAGCCTGGTCTGCTATTATTTTGTAAGATCCGTCAGAGAAAAGAGAGTGAGATCCTTCTAGCTTAGGAACTTCCACCATTGGTGTCACTCCTTTGCCTTCTGTGTTGATCTTTAGCTTCTTCTCATAGTGACGATGAGTAAGAATACCTGCTAGACTAGCTTTGCTGCACTTGCATAGTGTCATTAAGCTCTTATAATCTAACAAGCCACTTAGAGATTCTAGATGAGACATCCATGTGTTGCATTACATATGGAAATACTTCTTCCATTCTTAGAATTATAAATGGGCTAGGCAATAGATAAGAGCGGAGCTTTGTAATGGCAACAAGCACCATGTGCTCTACGGTGGTGAATCCTTTTTCTGATGGGGTCATGACACGATTAGAGAAGTAGATAGGACACATGAAAGAGGTTTGGGGGTCCTTCTGCATGAGTATGGCCCCAAGTATATCACTTCCTACAATGGGGTTAACATAAAATGGCTCATCCCATCTAGGGGGTGCAATGGTGGGAAGTGAAGCCAGGATCTGGTTTCACTTTGCTAAACTGTTCCTCATTTTCTTCACTCCATAGGAAGACATCTCCATGGGTGACTTGTTGTAAAGGGAGAACCATTTGAGAGAGCAAGTGAATGAACCTACTCAAATAACTTACCTTTTGCAGGAAAGAGACCAATTGGTTAGCTGTTGTGGGTAATGACAAAGATACTAAAGCTTGAACCTTGCTTGGGTCAGCCTCAATTCCTTTGGCTGAAATTACATGGCTGAGAGAGTGACCTTGCTTTCACCAATGAGAAACTTATCTATGTTAAGCTGTCCACCCAAGGTTTTCAGCCTAGCCAGGCTATCATAGACCTTGCTCAAATGGAGGGAGCAAGAGTTGTAGATACATAAATCATCTATGAAACCTGTATTGACTTACTAAAGTATGGTTGGAGGACAAAAGTTACATTGGAATGTGGCTGGAGTGTTGGTGAGGCCAAAAGGCATCACTCTGTAAGCAAAACATCCCCATGGTGTTATGAAGGTTCTCTTTTTTTGGTCTTCTTCTGCAATGCTAATCTAGAAGTAGCCTGAGTAGCCATCACATACTGTGTAGCACTCATGACCTACTACCTCGTTGAGAATCTCGTCTTGGAATGGGAGGGGAAAATGACCCCTCTTTGTTGTTTCATTGAGAGGTTTTTAGTCTACACAAACTCTCCGCTTACTGTTCTTCTTTGGCATGACCACCATTGGAGTCTTAGACGGGGTAAATGAAACTTGCATGTAGAAAGTTCCTTACCTCTTTGAGCAATGCCTCTTGCTGAATTACCCCAAGCCTTCTGAGCTTTTGCACTACATGCTTACTTCCTTCCTTGAGTCTTATGCGGTGCTGCACCGCTATGATGCCTATGATCTTGTCATAACCATCAATGGAAAGTGTGGTGAAGTTACCCAGCATAGAGATGTACTCTTCTCTCTCTTCACTAGCTAACTCACTGGAGAGCATCCGATGTAGCTTACTTGTATCCACGAAGGGCTGCATACCTAATGGTCCCTCTTGGTTCTCCGGTGGTGCTTCAGACTGTGTTGATCTCTTTGGATCTCTGAGGATGACTCCCATCACTTTGGTGCTACTATCGCTCTCTTCAGTTGTCGTCGTCTCTTCTCCCAAGGTGGTGGAAGAGTCACTGGTAAATTCATCTTTCGATGCCTCCAAGATCATGTTGTGTTGCTTCCTAGTCTTCATGTCATAGAATATGGGATTTCCCTTAGCATCCTTCATCTGGATCATCCTGGTACTCCAGTCCTGCTTAGCCTCCATAGCCATGAGCCATGGTCTTCCCCTTTGTGTTGCATGACAAAAATGTCTACCTCCACTTTTGTGTTGAATTTCTTCACCTTGACTGCATTCACAATGGCTACGCACCTCACATTGATGTTATTTTCCATTTTAGCTCGGCCTACTTATTTCTAGGCCTAGATGGTGCATTGTTTTCTCACTCATGACACATATCTGTGTGCCACCATCTATGTAGATGTTTGAGATGCGTTGCCCCTTTATGTGGGCATCCATAGGTAGGATGTCATCTAGATTCCTCCCATAGATAGTCCCAGCTATCCTTGGTCTTGATTTTCTAGTACTTACCATCTTCGTCCATTGTATCCTCATCCTTGGTGCAAGATGGAGTAATTGGGGCAAGGTTATTTTTGAATCCCCCATCAAA
The DNA here is from genome assembly GCF_014529385.1 of Adiantum capillus-veneris. Taxonomy (NCBI): domain Eukaryota; kingdom Viridiplantae; phylum Streptophyta; class Polypodiopsida; order Polypodiales; family Pteridaceae; genus Adiantum; species Adiantum capillus-veneris. Next base: position 24,493,703 of record NC_140935.1, read on the forward strand.
ACATCTTGAAATGGGTCATATGGTTTAGCATATTCTCCCAACAAAAAATACATGATGTTTATCTTTCACCAAGGCTTAGATGCATGCTTTCTAGACTCTCCTTTTCATTTCATCTTTTCCTCGCTTTGAGAGGCCTCTTTGTGTCTAGCACGCTTCACTCCCATGGCATCTACTTCTTCTACTTTTCCTTTTCCTTTGTCCTTCTCTTTGACACGCCCTTCTACCTTCGCCTTTCCTTTAGCTTCAAGACTGATGACACTTATTGCTTGGATTTCAACAGGTGGTGGAGGTAGAGATGGAGTGATAGGTTGTGGCGGTGGTGGCAGTTGTATGGGCGGTCAAAGGATTTGGACTGATGAAGTCAACTCTGGTTGCCTGGGTGGTGGTGGCCTTGCCCTTGGCGGAGAAATGGTTTTGTCTTACCTCTCTATTGAAGTTCTTCCTTCTTGGATGAGGACAATAGTACATGCCATGGCCATCCTCTCCACAATCGTAAAAATGGTAGTCATGATTCTCTCTTGACTGCCCTCTTCCTTGCTTTGATTTTTGGTAGGTGCATGCCCTTGCTGCACCAAATGTACTCTGAAAGATTCTCTAATTAGTTGGTGATTCGGTTGAGCAGGTCTTGTTGATCTTCAACCGATTCCTGTGACTGATTCCTCTGGACGGCTATTGTAGGTGTGGCTAGGTGTGGTGAGGCCCTACCCGGTTCGGACTCGGTTCCTCTTCCTCGGTAATCCTGGCTTGTCGATGCAATTTCTTATCTTTAAGGCGAGCTACTTCAATTGCTACCTCATACGTAGCAGGAAACCTTCCCTTCACCTTTTCTTTAAGAATTGGCCATAAACCAGCCACAAACTGGTCTTTCTTTAGGAAACAAGGTGCCCCTTCGCCCTCCTTCGACGATGCAACCCATCGTCCCCATAGGTCCACAAACTTCAATTTGTATGCTGCATATTCAGCCATACCTTCTTGCTTCAACTCCATCAACAATTGACACAATTTTTCTGATGTGGTGCCTTCTCCAAAGTGCCTTAGAAATGATGCTCTTAACAGGTCCCACCTCTCCTTGGTGGCTTGCACCAAGGTGTTGTACCATGATCTTGATTCCACTTTCATTAACAGTGAAAAAATATGCAGACACAAAGCATCGTCATCTCTTCTAGAGACGATACATGCTATTTTAAGATTATCTAAGAAATCCGAAGCATCTTTCCCCACCTTACTCGTAAAGGTTGGGAAGGAAACGTTTGCCATTGCAAAACAAGATTTTTTTTTCCAAATTTTTTTTTCTTAAACACAAGTAGCTTAGCGGCTTCTTACAAGGTTGGGTGGGTAGATCAAAACATGATGAAAATTGAAATGTTAAGGGAGTGATGGTAATCCAACACGGGGAGGATAATGGGATTGGGGAACTAAGGATCTCTCCTAGCACCGCAACACCAAACAAGAACACAATCTTCAACTTAGAAGATCTTCCTATCTACATATATATATATTACGTGCATGTGTTGCAAAAACCTAAACAAAAAAGTGGTTGGTCCACTATCCATGATGCACAGAGTGTAGAGTACTCACTTACACCATTACCATGCCGGTGTTGACAAGTCAGCACATCCATAGGAGGTCATCACCCTTCATAGGCTCCACCTTCCCTTCATTCTCAACAGGTATGGAGTGATGACGATGTGTTTGACCACTCCTGGCCTTTTAACTAGCAGCAGTTGCAAGTAGTTACCGTAATTGGCTCTTTGCATGAATTCCACACCATTTTATTGTAGCTCATCTTCGGCCCACTGGGTTTCACCCATAGTAGATAGTTTCTTCAGGATGAATTGCATGGGGAGAGAAGGAAGGCCCTCTACCCGCCTTCCAAAACAGCGAGGACAACAGCCTCCGCTTCAGAGTTGTCGAAGTGAACTGGGAGCACTCGCATGTGTGCCGCAAATCGGTAGGCAATCTTCTGCCACTTTACCTTGGATGACTTTCTTTCTGGCAGCATGGGTACAATTCTGCTTTCCAAAGCCGAACTCAAAGAACTCGTGTGGCTAGTTGTTTCTTCTTCCTTGAGGGTCATGTGATTTAGGATTGGCCTAGACCTCCTTTTCCTTGGCACGAGCAGCCACTTTGGGCCACTTAGGAGCCAAGGCTACACTTTTATTTTTAGATTCCTTGGGGAAGAGAGGCTTTACTAACCTCTTTTCTTCCTTAATATGGATGATTTCTTCGCGGTGGACGTTGATGTACAGGATTTTTGCTTCTCCTTTACTTCCATTGATGGCACTCATTGATAGAGTGCGGTGGGTGACGGCAATGAGAGCAGCCTGCTACCCTCCCTCTGTGGCTCTTGATTTACGGTTAAAATGAGAGATGCGAGATGGAGAACTTACTTCTTGGATGTTGACAATGGTGTATTCCGGCAGCAACACTTCGATGAAGGCTCTTAGTGCTTCTTCAATTTCTTCCTCCTCCGTTATCCAATTGGAGAATTCCCGCAACCACTCGTCCACGGTTGACAACGTGCATCGTTTTCAGCGTTGTAAAGTGAAGGATTACAAGAAGCCCTCCTCAGTTGGGGCATCAAATGACAGGTGCAGGCACAAAACGGACCCCAACGGCCTCTATGCCATGCCTGTTTACGTAGAACTCGTCATGAGGAGTGAATAGGGGGCACCACCTAGCTTTGAGTAGCTAGGACGTGGACATCAGCGATTCAAATAACACTAACATAGCACACCGCATAGAGAGAGAGAGAGAGAGAGAGAGAGAGAGAGAGAGAGAGAGAGAGAGAGAGATGGAGACGTGGATGGAGGAGATGAAAACCCTTCGGAATGTGAGGGAAAACTTGATTCAAGATGGTATTTACAAAACCCTTTGTTTCAACAAGATGGAGACCGCGGTGTGTGTGTGTGTGTGTGTGTGTGTGTGTGTGTGTGAGAGAGAGAGAGAGAGAGAGAGAGAGAGAGAGAGAGAGAGAGAGAGAGAGAGAGAGACTACAATGCATTCTCTAGGAAAATTTCATATGTGCAAAGATCCTACTCCTGTACACAGTGACCCTTGGAGTCAGTGTGTGTGCATGACTTCTCTTTCAAGTGCTAATCCCCCATGATAGTGGCCTCTCAGTGCTCTTTTATAAGTGCAGGATGCATTAGTTTAGTATAAATTAAGTAGGTTAGGGCCCTAAGTTGGAGAACAAAGCTGGCATCCGGGTCCCAGGTGGTTGACTGGTACTTTGTTTTGGGAGAAATAAGAAAATGATATTCTCCTAGGTGGGCCTTTGTGACCATCACCTAGAGAGAGGTGGAATATACAAATGGTTTTTTTAACAAAGTTTGGCTTGGAAAATGGAAAGTGAATTACCCTACGGATGTTTACTAAGAAAGTGCGTTGTGGATGGGATGCCGGCAAATCGTAGGCTTTACTCGTGTGTTGGTATAGCATGCTTGTCAATTTCGGTGCCGATTGGGGCATGCCTTTGGCATCATTCTCTTTTTTATATTTACAATGCTCCCCCTCTTTGGGGTTAGTGCCCACGGCTGAAGCTTTTGAAAGCCGGCCATCAATACAAGTGAACTTCCTCCAACTCCCTTGAAATGTATGGCACATCAAATTGTTGAGTATCATGTTGCAATGGTTCTGCGCGAGAATTCATATCCCCAAATACAATAACATCACCTTTGTCTTTGAAATAAGCAATGTCCTCTTCTAAATCAAAAAATGGCTGATCTCTATCCATACAAGCATAAAAGGGGGAATCACGGTGAGAAATGTAGCAACCGGCTACAAAAATGGGTGATCTTTTTGGTGTCATAATTTTCAGCCATATATAACGTTTGTACTTGTCATCTTTCACAATTGATACAAAATCTTCCAATCCTTTCTTAACCATACATGCTACGCCTCCTTTCCCTCTTTGTTGCTTGAGATTCTTTGACCACATCAATGAATGTACATTGTAATCCTCCAAGCCGTTAATCCTTTGTCTATCATGCTTCCAAGTTTCAACAAGAAGTACAGCATTGGCTTTTCTTGCTAGTTCATCAATGCCAACCCCCACATTCCATGGGTCTCTAGGTCACACATCCCAATTTGCTCAAGGGACTTGCCTCCTCCTTGAGCACATTTTCTTCGTGAGAGATTTCCTTGTTTTTCTTATTCTTTTCATCATATGCCTTGCGACACATATTTTGAGATCTTCACATACAAAACATTTGGTATCCCTCAAATAGATCCAACTATCATCAAGGATAATCTTTAAGTTTGGTCTCATATGGCATGGTGCGTACAATTGGCTGTTCTCCGAGTGAGGAGCTTCTTGCTTCCCCACTCTATGTGCTCCATAGACCATAACTCTAGACATGCCAAAGTGGGTTTTGAAGAAATCTTCGATAACAATGGCAAGAGAAGGAGGTGTCTCTAACTTCTCTTTGGGAATTCCACAAATAAAAATATTCTTGGAACGCCGCTCCCATTCCTTCAACTCCTCCACATCCACATTCTCAACATTATTTATTTGAACCATAGCTTGCATGAGTGAGGAATTATGAACCACATTTTTACCGCGTACATAGCCCAAGACTTGTTTGTGCATACATTTTTCATGTCGCATACATCCTGGCTCATGGTGTCAAATTTCTCCTCTTTCAATACATGGTCATGCTCTACTTTGCTCATGTGCCTTCAAAGCATTCAAGTCCATAGGAGAGCATTTACATTCCTTGACATCCTTTTTAAGTTGCATCAAACGTGTTGTTTGCGTATCAAGTGTCCTCTTGAGATTCTCATTCTCAACCACAAGTACCCTTAGTGTGCCACTCTCCATTGCAAGTGCTTGTAAGTCTTTGCCTTGTTTGTTTACACTCTCTTGCAACGATACCAAGTATGCATGATAATGGTTTTTGATGTTGTTGGTTGGGTGGTTGTGTTGCTATCTCCACACTTAGGAGATTTTGGATCATTTTCCACAATGTTTGTGGACCTTGTTGAAGAGGAAGAACCCTTGCAAGTGCGGAAGACGTTGTATGTAAAAGAAGAGATGAGAGTCAACTTTCTTGAACCTGTTCACTTCATAAATGCTGCTACAAAAATGCCTTACATAACTCTAAAAATTTATGTCTTTACATCAATGCGTAGAGGGGATCATGCTCTTTGATTGAGGCTATAGATCACCCAAATCGGAGTTGAGAGAGAGAGAGAGAGAGAGAGAGAGAGAGAGAGAGAGAGAGAGAGAGAGAGAGAGAGAGAGAAAGAAACCCTTGTCGCCTGCAAGGGTTGCCATTACTGCTGCAACAATGAAGTTGAAGGCCCTGATCGTCCAAGGAAGGACCAAGAAGGAGGGCTATGGTTGGATGTGAATCACGCTTGCGACGTGAATGTGTGTATTTTACCTCTCCTCCAAGCAGATGAGTAAGGAAAGGCCGGCCGGACCTACTGATCCAATGACTCCTTTTGTCGTGTATGCACCCTCTTCCCTCCTCTCCTCTATCCCCTACTACTTGGATCTCTTGATCAGTGAGCCATGGCAGAAGGAGAGTCCACCCACATTGTCACCGCCGCCTCAAAGTGAGATCTCCTTGCCCTGCTTGGATTCCACCCTCCCCTCCAATTATGTCAAGTGCCTGCTCTTCCGCAATGCTCACCAAAAATGTTTTTAGCAACCAATGAAAAAAATGAGAGCATTGGAAATCTCTCGATTTTTAGTGAAAATTTTAGGAATTTTACACTAAATCTTCCAAACTTGGCCGCTGTTTCTATCAAGGTGACCGACCAAACTAGCCGGGAATTTCTAAGTTGTCCTTTAAAAATACATTAAAGACCGATGTTCTATGAACACTGCTCTTCCATCTTGATCAAAAGCCCCAAGTGAAAAATTCCTTCGGTTGCTATGAGCCACTGATGTTGGATTCCACCCTCCCCTCGATTATATCAAGTGCATGCTCTTTCTCATTTATCAAAAGCCTTAAGCAAAAACTTTGAATGTTACCCTTCATTTGTTGCCAATCACTAAACACTATTTCACAATCTCTCTCTCTCTCTCTCTCTCTCTCTCTCTCTCTCTCTCTCTCTCTCTCTCTCTCTCTCTCTCGCCATCTATCTCTTGGTGGTGCAGGTGCATGGGCACTGGGGTATGCACTATGTGCTCAATTTTCAAGTGGCAAGAAGAGCAACAAATGTAGTCTAGTCAGGGCAAAGAGAGACAAAGAAAGAGATGGTGCAACAAGCTCAATCTAAGAAAGATTCGACAAGATCTATGACGCTTGCCATTATGGATGTCATTGTCAAAGATGTTGCAAGTGGCAAGGCATGCACCTTCTAATAGATGCGATGCAAAGGTGAAGTAAGTAGAGATAGAGGCAAAGGGAAGCAAGAGGGGGCCCACATGCAGAATGTGTGTACTCTCTCTCTCTCTCTCTCTCTCTCTCTCTCTCTCTCTCTCTCTCTCTCTCTCTCTCTTTGTGGCAATTAGTTTTTTTTTTTTTTTTGGGGGGGGGGGGGGGGATAGGGGTGAAGGAATCTCCATGATAAATTAATGGTCTTACTTTGAAATAGACCTAGTAGGAGGTACGATACTGAAGTGGGTTTGTTTAAGGGGAATCTTATGAGTTGCCCCTAGTGTGTTCAAAATGGAAAGGAAATGCCTTGGCAGCTATTGCGCAAGGAAGGCAGTGCCTGTAGTTGTTGCAGATAGACAAGCAGGGCAAACAATCGGCTTGGGAATGTAACTGACTTGGACACCCCAAGTCGGAAATCTAGCACGACACACGAGAGAATCACTTGAAATACTTCACAAATCTTATCACAATTGAAAATAGAGTCAACACGGCCCAATGTAAATCCATGCCCAGAGGTATTGCCCCCAAAATTTGGCTCCCCTTTTGGTATTTATGTTTATATTGATGTTTGAGCTAAGTACAAAGAGCGAGGGGTCTCTCTTCTCAAGGGCTCATCGGCAAGTTTGAGGGGGAGAGTGTCCGTGGGTTCATATGTATAAACCCCTGCAGGGCCTTCAAACTCAAAAGCAATTACATGAAAAGCTGCAAACTCAAAAGCTTTAGGTCCAAAAGCTGCCAGCATGACTCACAGAAATCCATATAGCCTACCACATGGCACAACCAACACAAAACATGGGATTTCTTGTATTGTTGCCACATCAGCATGTTAGTGCAATTTGTGAGATTTTTAGTACTGCTCTGCCACGTCAGCCTTCTAGCATGAGACTACCATGTCATCAGTTTGTGACATACCCCCCTCTTTAAAGAATTGTAATTGATCTTGATTACGCCTACAAAGTTAGACATAAGCCATTAACCAATTCAATATCGATGCACTAGATGACACAAATCCAACACTTGCACAAAGACGACAATCACTGAACATTCACATCACATTCAATTCACATAACATAAAATCCATCCAGGTCTAGGACCATGATTCATGACAATGTATTTAGCAATTGCATCTAGATCCACGCCGGACCTTGATGTTGAATTAACTAACTAATTCTTATTGCGATCATGCCCATAGATTCTCAAGACCGAAATGCTGCAGTCATTTTGTCTTTCAAACCTGCACTCAAACACAATCACATGAGTGAGCACAAAAATGAGATTCATTTTTTGGGAATTCCGGTTTACAAATCACACACTCAGTTCATACTGAACACATCGCTTCAATCATTTAGTCTAGTCATCTCATTCGTTCAAAAATCTTGATGCACCTAGATCCATGTGTAGCCATCTCATCCCTCAGGAACTCTTGATGTGCTCACCACAGTATCCAATCCTCTCATTCATTCATATCATTCATCATCATCATTCAAAATTCATGATTCTTATCTTGAATCATGGTCAGGTTTATTTTGAAGCCATCATTGCTCCCAGTTGCTTTTATGTGCAAATTCCTCACCATCTCATCCTTGATTTCACTTGCAAAATAGGCAAATTTCAAGGAGATGGCTTACCTCATTGCAAAAGAGTGGATATCCAGCTCCATGCTTCCCCATGCTTAATATATGCGAGTTCCTTGCTCCTATTACGTGTTATCTATACATAAATAACAAGATCTTCCAAAAACATTAATTCCATATTGAAATTCTCTGCAAAAACTTTGGTTTGTTTAAAGTTGTTGGATATAAACTCTGTTTTCCTCAACGTGTAGAGCTTGTTGAGAGGATCAACTTTGTCTTCTGTTGCATATCCAAACTCCCAACCGTTGAAGAGGTTTTTAAAGGTTCTTGCAACACAAAAAAGGCGTCAAGAAAACAAACTCCTTTTTCTCTTGCAAGAGGTCTTGAATTCCTTATGGCTTATGCCTTGTAAGACAGAGCGATGAAGACAGGAGCGCGCTCGATCCGTGATGAAGTAAGGGTGAGAGTGGCTTATAAGTCTCGGGTCCAGGCAGGATCCGAGGTCTTTGATTAAATTTCTTGTAAACTTTGGAAGCATCAAAGTGCTCTATCTATTCTTTGGTGGGACCGGTATGCTTTGAGAAAAGCACACACCTGAAGCTCTGATACCATTGTAACTGGCTTGGAAACCCCAAGTCGGAAATTTGGAATGATACATGAGAGAATCACTTAGAAAACTTCACAAAATTTATCACAATTTAAAATAGAGTCGACACAGCTAGGCATTAGTCTCGTGCCCAGAGGTATTGGTCCCAAAATTTGATGCCGCTTTTGATATTTATTTTTGTATTAATGTTTGAGCCAAGTACAAAGATCAAAGACCCTCTCTGCTCAACTTCTCGTCAGCAAGTCTAAGGGGGAGAGTGGCCCTGGGTTCATATTTATAGGCCCCTAGCCTTCAAACTCAAAACCAATTACATGAAAAGCTACATACTCAAAAGCTGCCAGTGTGAAATTGTAGAAATTCATACAGCCTACCATGTGGCACAACCAGCGCAAAACACAAGATTTTTTGTACTACTACCATGTCAGCATGTCAACGCAATTTGCAGGGTTTTCCCTATTGCTATGCCATGTCAGTCTTATAGCGTGATACTGCCACGTCATTAGTTTGTGACAGGGAGAGAGTACCAAGAGGCAACTCGCACACAAGAGAGGGTGACAAAGGCGGCAAGTGGTAGAAGAGATATGCAAAGACACGAGGTGGCACAAAATTTTTTGTTTAATGCTTTTGAGATCACATTGTTGAAGAGAAATTGTTTGCATTAGCTTTACTAAGGTAGAAGGATTGATCATAAAGCCAAAGTCACGAAAACAACCTAGATTGTTGTGCACTGATTTTGTGGTTACATTCTGTTGGGGTATAAAGCCCAATGTGGTCGCCCAGGTAAGTGGGCGGGCCGCCAAGTATGTACACATATTCTTTTGTAAAAACCTAATAAGAACTCACTATGCTCTACACATTACAGTAGAGTGAGTTCACCATATCATCGTGCTCTTCTTCTCACACTCTCTCTCGCGTCGCACTTCCGCTCGTACTCCTACAACTCGTATCAGAGCTCAGATCGAGGCTCGGGGCAGCACTGCAGGAGGCTAGAGTCACCAGCTCAGATTGGAGTGAAATTCGACAGGCACAGACACGGCCCCAAATCTTGTGGGTGCGGCCGAAGGCCGTGGTGTGCTCAGAATTTCATTATGAGGTCATCTCGGCCACCGTTCGGCTTCAACAAAGTTCTGCGCAGGCCATTTTCGACTACGTGGTCTCAGCGGGTGCAGATCCGACTTTGCAAATTTAGGGTTTTTCGGCCTATGACTGCTGCAGGTGTTGAGGATATCGACACTCCCAGAGTGTTGATTTGTGGTTGTCTACACATCGAAGGACGGCTCACAGTTCTTGGAGGCGTGTCACATATGACACGGGCGCATCTACACACAGACTGTAGGCGACATCCACTAGTTCATCAGGTAGCTTGTGTTTGCTGCTTGATATTCCAGATTTCATCTTGACATTGAACGTACTTCTACATGCGATGTATTGTCAGAGATGATGTATGTCTGTTGAGGGTTTGTTGGCTGTGAGTCATGCAGCAAACAATCGTTGCAACGGTTACAACATACAGTGGGAAATTTGTGGATGTATGACTTTGTGGGAAGTCTATGTACTGTCAGATTTACTGCAGCCTTTGTTGAGGGTTGAGTGAGGTTTTATTGAGCTGGGGGATTCTCGAATGTTGAGATCCTTTCGGTGATATAGGTCTTGGAGCGATCCCTCGAGCACCCTTAGATAGGCAGCTAGGATGTATTGACTGTGAGTTAGACAGTTGGGATTGCATCTTTGCTTTACTGCCGTTGAGGCATTGTCACAGTCTATGCTTACAAGACAATGACACGACAATGCAGGACAGTGAGAGACAGTACAGGTGCAGGACAGGTTTACCCACAGCTTGCAGTGTTCGAGAGATAGTGGTTTTTTGAGCTGTTTTTGGTCTGTTTTTGAGTACACCAGAGCCATTTTACAAAGGAGACTCTGCCAAAATTTCTGCAGAATCTGAAGCTTTCTTGGTTCATTTGACAGGTTGATATTGGTTCAGAGGTCAGTTTACAGGGGAAACTCTGCCGAATTTTTCCCAGGAAAGTAAACTACTGTGAAGCGTAGCTATGGCTGGATCACAGGACACTGCTCTTTACAATATCAAGAATTTGGATGGAACCAATTTCCCATTGTGGAAGAAGCAGATTTGGCACGTGTTGGTACAAAAGAAGCAGATAAAATCTATAAATCTCAAGGGGATAAAACCAGAAGATATGGACGAAGATGAATGGAGCGAAATGAATGAATTGGCACTTTCTACCATTATGCTTACTTTGGCAGCAAGCGTTTACTTCAATGTAGCAGACGAGATGCCGGCTTATCAAGCATGGTTAAAGCTGAGTGATCTTTATGAGAAGCAGAAGTGCAGCTTCACAGGTATACTGGCTTAAGGAGCTTGTTGACTTGAAGATGAAAGAAGGGACACCTATGTCCAATCATTTGAATGAATTCAACACAATCTATAGTCAGTTGTCAGCTCAAGGTGTCAAGTTTGATGAACCTGTTAGAGCTATGTTCCTATTGATCACATTGCCGAAAAGTTGGGATACTTTTTGCACAGCTTTGAGTAATTCTGCACCTCCAGATGGTTTGAACATAGCAGGTGTAGAAGGAAGTCTGCTTACTGAAGAAACCAATAGAAAGACAATGGACAAAGGCAAAGGAACAGCCTTAGTTGTCAGGGGAAGGACCAAAGAAAAGTACAAAGGTGGAAAGAGGAATCAGTCTCGTAGCAAGTCCCGCAGTGCTAAAGGCAAGAGTGACATAGAATGCTACCATTGTGGCAAGAAGGGTCACATGAAAAGAGACTGCAGAGAATGGAAAGCAGAAAAAGGCAAAGAGAAAGCTGAAGACCATGGTGAGAAGAACAAGTCCTTAGTGAAGATTCAAGAAATAAATGTGACAAACACTGTTGCAGAGGATGACAGTCTAGTGTCAGGAGACATCTATTTTTTGAAGAATACAATGGACTCAGCTCTTCTTACAACATCTGATGGAAATGCACTGAGTGACTGGATTATAGACTCAGGGGCATCACTTCATGTGTCTCCAAACAAGGAGTGGTTTACCTCTTATGTGACCACTAAAGATCATGTTAGGCTAGGAAATGGGCAGACATGTGAGATCTTAGGTGTTGGAGATGTTCAATTGAAGTTTCAGAATGGCTCTTCTTTCACACTGAAGAATGTGAGACATGTTCCCGCAATTACAAAGAGCTTGATCAGTATAGGTTTACTTGATGATGCTGGCTACGTCACCACTTTTGGACAGAACATATGGAAGATATCCAAGGGTTCTATGACAGTAGCACATGGAGTAAAGTCTGGAGGACTTTACATGATTTATGTATCAAATGTCTCTAAAAATGTAATCAATGTAACCGAGCAGCCGAACGTTTCTCTGTGGCATAGCCGGTTAGGACATATGTCCAAGAAGGGAATGGAAATCTTGTCTCGTTTTGGTTATTTTCCTGGCTTTTCATTTAATGATTTTGAATTCTGTGAACATTGTCTGTATGGTAAGCAAACACAACAGCCACATACGCATAGAAGTAGTAGAAGAGATACACAGTTGGCACTTGTTCATAGTGATTTGTGTGGACCTATGCCTAACCTATCTCTAGGGGGAGCTTCTTACTTTATGACATTTATAGATGATTACTCGAGGAAAGTATGGGTTTACTTTCTCAAGCACAAGGATAAAGCGTTTAGTGTTTTCAAAACTTTTGTGACACTTGTGGAGAATCAGAGTGGCAAGAAGCTTAAATGCTTACGCACTGACAATGGTGGAGAGTATGTTTCAAAGGCCTTTCAGGACTTTTGTGAGTCAAAAGGTATAAAACGTGAACTTACTGCTCCTTACAATCCTCCGCAAAATGGTGTTGTTGAGAGGATGAATAGGACCATACAAGAGAAGGTCAGAAGTATGTTGTCTAATGCACAACTGCCAAATGGGTTTTGGGCTGAATCTGTATGAACAGCTGTTCATCTTATAAATAGATCTCCTAGCAAGGTTTTGCAGAAGGATTTAGTGGCAGATATGGTATGGTCAGGCAAGGTGCCCTCATACAAGCATCTCAGAGTCTTTGGCTGTGAGGCATATACTCACGTTGCAAAGGAATTTAGGAACAAAATTGAGCCAAACAGTAGAAAGTGCATCTTTCTAGGCCATGGTAATTCTGGTGAGATGGGGTACAGACTTTGGGATCCCGAATCCAGAAAGGTTATCCTCAACAATGATGTTCACTTTAATGAAGCCAAATATCATTCTAAACCAGAGAGGGTTGAGGAGATTAGAAGAGTTGTCTTCCAAGAAGATGGACCTGCACGTGCAAGACAAAATGTCAGGGCTCAAGAGGAGCAAGGACAGGATAGAGTGGAACCACAGGTTGTGGCTGAGCCTGAGCCACCTATTGTGCGTAGATCTGGACATGTCACGCGACCTCCTGATAGGTTTGTTCCATCTATGAACTATGTCATGTTGACTGATTGCAATGAGACTTCATGTTACAAGGAAGCAGTGCAAATGAAGGACTCCGGGAATTGGCAATTGGCCATGCAGTCAGAGATGACAGCTCTGCATAAAAACAAGACATGGAAGCTAGTTAAATTACCATAGGGCAAAAAGTCTCTACCTTGTAAATGGGTTTACAGGTATAAGATCACCGCTCATGATAGTAAGCCAAAGTACAAAGCAAGGCTTGTTGCCAAGGGCTTTAAGCAAGAACAAGGCATTGACTTTGATGAAGTCTTCTCTCGGGTGGTCAAGATGACTACATTGAGATGCTTTCTTGCATTGGTTGCCATATTAGATTTGGTGTTGCACCAAATGGATGTCAAGACAATGTTCTTGCATGGTGATTTAGATGTGGAAATTTACATGCAGCAGCCAGAAGGGTTTGTTAAGAAAGGCAAGGAAGATTGGGTATGCCAGTTGTTAAAGAGTCTTTATGGCTTAAAACAATCACCGAGGGCATGGTACCATAAATTCCACAAGTTTATGCTTTCTCAAGGCTACAAACGTAGTGAGTTCGATCACTGTCTATATACAAAGAAGGCTAAGGATGGTAGTTGGCTGATCCTTATTTTGTATGTGGATGAGATGTTGATTGCTGGCAAGCACTTGGAAGAAATTTCAGCTTTGAAGTCAAAGATGGAAAAATCGTTTGACATGAAAGACATGGGTGAGGCAAGTCATATACTTGGTATGCACATTGAAAGAGACAGATCAAAGAAGTTCATTTGGTTGTCTCAAACAGAGTATATTGACAAGGTTTTGCAATGTTTCAATATGGAGAAGGGAAAGGCATTGAGTGTTCCATTGCCACCATATGTGAAACTTAGCAAACAAGATTGTCTTGTGTCTGAGGAAGAACAGGCTGAAATGGATAAGATTCCATATGCGTCTGCAGTGTGTAGTTTGATGTATGCAATGATTGATACTCGCCCAGACATTTCACTTGCAGTGGGAGTAGTAAGTCGATACATGTCAAACCCAGGCAAGAAACATTGGGAGGCAGTGAAAGGAATATTGAGATACGTGAAAGCTACAAAGAGTATGTGTATATGCTATGGGAGTCAGGAGCTAAGTGTAAAGGGTTTTACAGACTCAGAATATGCAGGTGACTTAGACAACCGAAGGTCTACGTCAGGGTATGTCTTTACATTGGCTGGTGGAGCAGTATCATGGCGTTCTAGATTACAAGATTGTGTTTACTCAGTCTACTACAGAGGCTGAATATGTTGCAGCATCAGAGGCATGCAAAGAATCAATTTGGATTAATCGACTAGTAACAGATTTGGGAATCAAAGAAGAGATGCCTGTGTTATATTGTGATAGTCAAAGTGCTATACAATTGGCTCGCAATCCAGTTTATCCCTCAAAGACAAATCATGTGGATGTGAAGTATCATTTATCAGGGAAATGCTCGAGGATAAGCAACTTCAGCTTGTCAAAGTTCACACCACAGAAAGTCGTGCTGATCTACTTACAAAAGGACTTCCCTCAGAGAGCTTTGCACATTTTCGCAAGCAGTTAGTACATCACTTCTCTACATCTCTTGTATATTAGCTTGTATAGTAGCTTCTCTCACACTTAAAGTGCCACATTGGACTTTAAGTGGGAGGTTGTTGGGGTATAAAGCCTAATGTGGTCGCCCAGGTAAGTGGGCGGGCCGCCAGGTATGTACACATATTCTTTTGTAAAAACCTAATAAGAACTCACTATGCTCTACACATTACAGTAGAGTGAGTTCACCATATTGTCGTGCTCTTCTTCTCGCGCACTCTCTCGCGTTGCACTTCCGCTCGTACTCCTTCACATGCTTGGAGGGGAGAAGTTCAAAATAGAATCTTTTGAGATTTCACCTAATGGCAGAGAGAGAGTTGTGGGGGACTCCTAGGGTGTTCACACAAAGGGATCTTGGTCTAAAAGCTTGAAAAATTGTGACAATTAGGCTGCCAGTCATGCTCATCCTTGCTACGATCCATCGCTTCTCTCATTGCTTAATCAAGAAGTACCTCCCTCGTTTTTATGATACTTGGTGGAGAGAAATTTGTTGGGAGAGGGGGGGAGAGAATTGCATCATGTTTGAAGGTAGTATGGAGGACACGTGACACTATACACCTGGTCTCAATGTCTCTTTACCATTGAACTCAACCACAACAATTAAAACTAGCTCCTTGACACTCAACATAGAGGATGAACAACTTGTGTAGACTACAGAGGGCAGTTATGGGTAGCATAGGAAGCACAAAGTGTTGAAGGCGGTAGACAGGTGGGGGGTTGGCTGGCATAGGTGTGAAGGGGCATGAGGTAAAGAACTCAACGTTGTGGGCTCATGAGAACGTGGATGTGCAACAGGATATGATGGAGGTAGTTCGAGTTGGGTGGTTTTGTTTGTGATGTAGACTGCACATAGCAAACCCCGTCAGGGTAGAGCTGAGGGTTGAATGTCAAATCATGCACTATTTAGATGGAGGAAAAGGGAATTGGGTATCATGGTCAACGTGGAATATCATCACTGGTGCAGAAGGGGAGGGTTGCAATTAGTGAATACGAGCATATGAAAAATTGGCAGCAGAGAGAGAAATTAATTGGATAATAAGCCTTAAGAGAGACGAAACCACAATGTCAATGATGGGATGGGAACTACACAAGGGAAGCTACTAGAGAGTGGGTCAAGAGAGAGAATGTGAGTATGGAGAGAGTAAGAAATAGTGTCACTATGTATGTGTGTTATTATCATGCCTACATAGAGAGAGATAGTGCAATGCACGAACAACAAGTGTGCTCATTTGTTGCTAGACAAAAAACATGGATGTAGATTTAATGTTGTGTGAGTTGGGGCAAGGTACTACGTGTGTGTGTGTGTGTGTGTGTGTGTGAGAGAGAGAGAGAGAGAGAGAGAGAGAGAGAGAGAGAGAGAGAGAGAGAGAGAGAGAGAGAGAGAGAGAGAGAGAGAGAGAGAGAGAGAGAGAGAGAGAGAGAGAGAGATTTTGTGAAAGAGTGCTCTCTCCTTTGACTTTGCTAGGCAATGCAATGCACAACTCAAGGAGGGTGGTCGAAATAGGGTTGGGAGCCATCAAGCTAGCAACAAAAAACATCATAGCAAGAGGTGGAGAAAGCAAGGTGAGGCTATGCCATAGCCAAGGCAGTTGTATGGGTCAAAGGGTGCAACAACACAATATTAGCATCCAAGTGAGGGTGGTAGGGAGAGCGTTGAGATGGACAAGACCGATAGTAAGATAAAAAATTCATTGGAGTGAGCTTGAGGCCATTCGACAAGCTCATGCATAACAACTTAAGGGTGGAATCTCTCTCTCCCCCTCTCTCTCTCTCTTTCTCCTTGTTTTTCCAATGTAGTTTGATTCGTATGGTTTTGGTGTTCTTTGTTGTTCTTTTTGCTATCATTTTTAAAGAAAAGTCTTGTTAAAACCCAACACCCCAAGACGCTTGAGGAAATTATAGTGTAGGCACATATACATGATGATCCCAACGAAAAAGCATTGCATAGCACACATATGCCCAACACTTCATATGAAAATGCATGCGTATCTCATGGAATACTAAAAGAAAATTTGTAGTAGCTACATCTCATGTGTTCAAAAAGTACAAGAGTCCATCTGTCTAATGAAGAGTTTGAGAAAGCAAAGAAGGAAAAACTATGTTTTACCTGCTTAGAAAGTGGACACAACAAAAATGATTGTCCCAAGGGGAAAATGGCTACCCAAGGTGGTACCCAAGGTAAAGAGAAAGTAGTGCACGTAGTGCAATTGCTTTCCGTCGCATCCTCTTCTCACTTTTCCAATGTGGATGTAAGACACATTGAAGCGATACATGAGTGTTGCATTACGGCCTCCATGTGCCAACCGACCTTTGGTCTACACGAGTTGGTGTGCATGCATGGGTTTATCCAAGGTCAAATGGTAAGAATTTTGGTAGACAATGGTGATTCGCACAATTTCATTAACTATAAGTTAGTGAAATGGCTCAACTTGCTCTAGACCCTAGTTTCCACTGATGGGGGCTTTTCACAAGCCGAGCTCCCATACCCCTCTTCTCTCGTCCCCACACCATGAAAACCCCCTCTTAGGAAGGGAGTGATAAAAGGCATTGGAAAAAGTAAGAAAAAAAATAAAGTATGATTATGTAAATATATAAGAAAGGTAAAATAGGCCACCTCATGCCTCCGGGGTAGCCCATCCCCACCTTGCTTCCTTTTTCTTCACTGTTGCCCCGCCGGGTGTCCCTTTTCCTCTCCTCCACTCAAAAGGTCAACCCCATCTCTCTTCCCCTTGTCCTTTCTCCTTTCTCTCTCCCCTCAAGCTACCCCACCTCTCACCAATAATGCATTATAACTCACCAATAATGCACCTTAACTCACATGCAACTTACCCTATCTTCCAAAATAGTATACCCCACCCCCTCTTTCTCTCTCCTATCATATCCCATGACCCAAATACCCCCCTCTCTCTCTAAAAGGCGCCATGTCTCTTGTCTTGTAGCTAAATAACCTCCCCCACACTCACACACACTCAGTTTCACTGAAAAAGGTGCCCACAGACCCATCCCCACCCGGTGGTTACCTGATTTTTCTTGTGTTCACACACATCTGCACACAGATTCACCTCTGAACACACTCCCCTCTCTCCCCTCTTGTAATTACTTTATTCTCCATGTCACCTCTCACTTTTTTTCATCAACCCATCTCTCTCTCTTAGTCTCTCTCTCATGAGACTGCTGTTCTGGCACATATACACACAGCCAGACAAGTGGGGCCCACAGTCACATGGCCTATGTAGATAATGATTTCTTCATTTCTAAATTCTAGAATTTCTCCCCCCTCCTCCCCTATATAAAGAGGGGTCACCATCACACTAAGGACACACAACATCACCAAAGAACACACTATGCACTGTGTGTGCCTAGTGCACACACACACACCCACACCATCACCATCACCATCACCATCACCATCACCGCAATCACCATGCTTGTCTTGAGCATGACCTCTACACCCTTGGCTATGGAAGATGAAGGGCAACTAAATGAAGGATGATGGCCATAACCCTCGTGCGAGTCTTCGCCATCAACTCCCACCTATCCGCCATGTGCTCTACCACTCTCTCCCTTCTCATTCCCCTACCCTATGCTCCCCATTTCATCGCCTTATTCTCTAAATAAAGCTTGAGGTTTTGTGAGTATGTTTTCTTGCAATGTTTTGCCCATGTGAGGTGTGCGGAATCACCACCTAATCTTGTGTTTGGAGTGAGCTTGTGTATGTGTGAAGGGTGTGCGGATTCGCCATCCTTTTGAGGTGCCTAAGTACTAAGCTGCTATACCCCCTCCCTCACTCTCTCTCTCTCTCTCTCTCTCTCTCTCTCTCACTTGATCTCATTCCCTTTCCCTCTTCATCATTACTCCCAAGCATCCATCTCTCTTGGATGAAAAATTTGTTATGGTGGTGTGTTGTTTGCGTCCTAGCCGCTGAAGCTAGGTGGTGCCCCTGTTTGCTTTACCATGACAGGCTCGAGGCGCTCCATTCGGTCCCCGGTGTTTTAGAGGCCGTCGGGGGTTCGGGGTTCGCTTTGCTCCCGTCACCACCACTACAAGGTATGGAAGACTGGATACCTTACACTCCAAGGCGGCTTTTCATTAAGGTTGTTACGTTTGATATAATTATCGGCCATGATGCCAAAGTGTCGGATACACAAGTAAAGAATGTACTGGTGGAGATTCACCCGAGTTTAAAAAAATACCCGAGTTCACTTTTTCTTCACTTTTTCTTACCCCGATACTTTTGCACATTAAAACTCCATGGAAACGTGTACATTCCACAGGTGACATGCGCGGGCGAGATGGATAGGCCACATGGCCCTCAAACCCTAGGTTGTGGGTTCAATCTGGGAGGCAGAGGGGAAGGGGCAAAGTAAACTTGGTAAACTCGGGTACCCGAGTTCACACTGTACCCCAATTTACATTTTTCCCAAGTTTACATTGTCAAGGAAGCCCGATATCTATGGTCCTCAATCATCCACCATAGATCCCATCTCCTCCCATGCCCGTGTGAGATAGAGGCGAGGCTTGGCCTTGCCCTTAGGATCCTTGACCTAACAATGTTCCCCCCTTAGAAAAGCGTCTTTCATTCTCAAAAACAAAAGTGGAATATGTTTTCCTAAGAACACTAATCGTTTTCCACTTGAGCTATAGCATGACAGTCAAGAATGCATTTAGGTTCATGTGGCTAAGTGGAAGGTTCAATGAAATCAACAAGAACATTTAAATTAATGACATTGTTGTCCCTATCTATATAAGCATTTTATGTCAACAACTTACATTAAAAAAAAGGGTGAATACAAGAGTGTGCAGAGCATATTTCCAACTGGTTTGAGTATATTGAATGAGCCACATTGCCACAATATCTAAGAGCTAACTTAGATATTTACGTTGAGAATTTTACATAAGCATGAAGAGACTAGACCAAGTAGTAACATGCTTTGCACTATTATAACCAAACTCCAAAATAGAGAGATAATCTTCCCAATTGGATTGCTTCCTGCTAACGTATGTTTGTAGCATATCCTTTAGCATTCGGTTAACTCGTTTAGTCTATCCATCCATCTCTAGATGATGTGTAGTACTAAAATTGAGATGTGTACCCAAATGTTTTAAAAGAACCCTCTATTAAACTTGGGATCACAAGCACTCACAATATTGCAAGGAAATCTATACATCCTTTGGAGATTCCCAATGGTAAATGGAGTATCTCTATGAATAGTATTGCACTTGTTATGACTAGAAATATTCTTAGGATATCAAATTCATGATTTTGCATGCTACACTTGATATGCATGTGCTGAACACTAGTGCCCATAACACCTAGTGTGCATGCCTCATCAAAAACCTACATTTCCATGGTTGATAATTTCCTCTAATGCTTGCCTATGTTCATGGTTGAGCTTATACTTATAGCATACATAAACTAATCAGAAGAGGTTTTCCCAAGTATTACTTTCATATACATAAGAAATACTCCTAACAACATAGCTCAATCATGAATATGTGGTTGCAATTCCATAGATCTATAAAAGAAACAAAATACTACCTGCCAATTCCCTATCCCTTGGTGCCTTGACATAGATACTAACTCAATGAACAAGGCATTTGCGTGGGGTAGAAGCCTTGCTTCTTGTTATGGCCTTCAAAGCGCTTCATAGACAATGGGAACACATCCTAGTTGGGAAGTCAATCAATAGTAAGAACTGATAGTTACCGAACTCATAACTATACAAGAAATGGTGAGTCAGAGGCCCAATCCGACACCTATAAATAGGGCCCATCACTAATTTGGTGGAGTTCATTATTGTTGGAGTTTATTGAGTCTATTTTCACTCATGGAGCTAATTGTACTCTTGTACTCTTTTGGCATTAGCTCAGAGAATTCATTGTCTCATAGTGTTGTACTTGTTATCTATTGTACTCTTTGTTTGAATAACATTCTGGTTCCAGTTCAAGTATCAGTCCCATGTTCTATTTCAATTTAGTCTTTGTTTGATCTCGTGTCTAAAGTTTACTTGCTTGATTTGGTTTGACTAATTTTGATAATCCAACCTGGAATATCTCTTGGAATTGACCAACTCATTCCATTTCGGCAATCATGGTGGTCAGATGAATAGCTCTTGACAGTGAATGTATCTCCCTGTTGGGTTTTGGAGCTAAATTCATTTATGCCACCCAAAAGAGTTGGACATGGTCAAAGGATGGGCCAAAAACCACATTCACGGAGGACCCAAATTGTGTCAACACCATTCCAAAGAAGTTGGAGCAAGGCTCTGACACTAACACCGATCTTGGAAATGAAATGGATGCAAGCTTGGCCAAGGAAATGTTGAGGATATGGAGGATTCCCAGTACTCTCACCAATCCACATGTAGGAAGTGCTCTCGCTCCAGTGGATCTCAACAAAAAGATAAGGGCAAGAGTTGGAAGCACACTAAAGATAGTGATGGCAGTAGGAAGAGTCATAGATCTGTACACAAGAAGTCTGAAAGAAAGCCATAAAATAGGACTCAGATAGAGACAATGACAAATGGGATGCTGATACAAACCATTATAGTAAAAGAAAAACCAAAGAGTGAAAATCAATCTCAAAAGAAAAATACACATAGCATGAATGATACACTAATTTGAGGATTACACTTTGAGTATTCAAGGGGGGTAAGACAGATGATTCATATGTACATATTTAGGCATTTGAGAAATATGCTGAGCTCAAAGATGTCTATGAAGATGAGTGGGGAGAGTAATTTCCCCAGACACTGAAGGATGCAGGTAGAAAATTGTGTTACCATTACCTAGCATGCCAGCTCAAGACATATAGCAAAATGATTAAATCTTTTCAGCTAGAATATTTTGATAACAAGGGGGACAAGGACATCCTATGTGAATTGGACATAATAAAGCAAGGTAAGCTGTCAATTTGAAGCTATGTTGAAAAGATCAATGAACTGACTAGACAGTTGCATGAATCCCCATATGAGAAAAGAATGAAGGCTTGGTTCCTCAGTGGGTTCAGAACCAAGAAGTTGAGGGAACACGAGGTTCCAACCCCAACTAAGAAATTTAATGATCTGGTTCAGAGAACCTTAAAGCTTGAGCATTAGGCTAGAAAGGAAAATATTCTTAGGAGGAGAAGAGGTTCCACTGATAGTGACACAACAATTGAGGAGTTAGACTCACGCTCGAGTTCTAGCTCATCTCGGATGACAAGGCTAAAGTTAAAAAAAAGGGATCCTGGGCAATGAAATTGGAGGAGATGTCAAAGAAGATAACTGAAATGGCTAAAACTAAACCCTCATTTAGTAAGCTAGACCCTCAATTTGTAAGCTAGAGACATTGCATTTGAAATGTAGATATAGGGATCACCGATCAAATGAGTGTAGCCAATGTACATTCTCTAAAGCATATGGATATGTTTGGAATAATTGTGGCAAAAAATTCACCATTTTGAGAAGCGTAAAGACCTATCCATGATTGCATTAACCAACCCAGAAGTGGTGAAGTCAGATAGAACAACTTTTTCCAAAGAGAATGAAGCTAGTACAAGAGCTGGAGCTGGCAAAGGGAGATATCAGGGAGGCAATGGTCGAGGAAGAGTAGAGCTAATTTTGGCAAGAGATATTTCAACTGCTATACCTATGGAAAGTATGGACATTTTGAAGCTTAAGGACTTGATCATGAAAAACCGGAAGGAACTGAGCAGAAGCCACCATAACCAGTACCAATGAGAGTGGTGGTGATTGAGGAAGACCTGAATCACCATAACCAGTACCAACGGGAGTGGTGGTGATTGAGGAAGACCTAAAAATGAAGTGAAGCAAGATAGTAAAATGAAGAAATGGGAGCATCAAAGAGCTACATGGAAGGCAAAAGGCAAAGCACAATTGATGGATGAATAACATGAGCAGAAGGATCTGGCCACAAAGGTTATTGAGGATCTAGCAAAAAGAAGATGCTAGAGCAGCTAAAATTCTCCGAAGCCAAAAACATCCACAGGGTGTAGCCTCAATCTTCAAGTATTTAGGAAGAGATGCATGTTAGAGTACCTAGTGAGGAGAAGGTAGCAAATGGAATGGATGAGTCTGTAATAGCTACGATTAAAAGTTTGACTGAAGAGATGAGGCACGCCAGATTAGACTTGGCTGAAGCTAGAAATACTGACGTAGGAAGGAGAAGACTGGAGAGCAATCAAAAAATCCATCACAGGGTCAATATGTCACCAGACAAAGTAAGCTAGCTCAGATAGCAATTTTGGTAATGAGCAAGATGAATATATGTTATGGTATGTGAAAGGATCTTGAAGCTTATAGTGGAACTGGATGATATTTGAAGAACCTTACCAGAAGCTGCAAGGTATGGGTGGTGAGGAAGAAGAGGAAGGTAGCTTCATAAGCTATGCCAATAGACATAACAACCATACGAGATAACACGGTTCCTGTTATTCCAGTGGACCACAAACTCAAAAGTCAATGGGAATTGTTATCAAGGGTCACACTGGATGATGGGGTAGGAGTCAACATCCTCTGACATCATCTGAGACAAAAATTGGGGATCCGAGACCTCAAGCCAACACCATTCAAAATTAGAATGGCTGATCACTGGGTAGTTCAAGCTACTAGTCTAATTAAAAATATGCAAGTTAGAGTTGGAAAGGGAAATTCAAGATTGATTTCTTAGTGTTGGACATACAAGGAACATATGGAATGCTTTTGGGTAGACCATGGCTAAAGATTATTGGAGCCATACATGACTATGCTAGTCACACATTGACTATTCAGAGGCCTAGTAGAAGAATTCAGATCAAAAGTGATAATACAAGAAGTTGGAAGAAGGCACTAAGATCATAAGAAATTTGGAAGAAGTATGGTGCAAAGAAGATTGAGTGAATGCTCGCATCAATGAATATTTTTCCAATTGAAAAGATAAATTTAAGTGTTGTAGTGATAAATAAGGAGCAAGCTGAACGGTAACAAAGGCAATACCTTAATAAGTTTACAAAATCAAAAGCTGGGAAAATGAATTTTTAGCTTGATGGATGATTGCGAGATTAAATAGACCAAAAAAAGCAAGTGTTCAAATTAGAAGCAAGGTATGACTGGACCAATATAGAGAATTTAGACCAGGCTATTGAAAGGATAGCGATGGAATGTGGAATTGCGGAGCTAGGATCCATTTAATGAGTATACAACTAGCATTCACACTGAAAAACAAGTAGAGTCATTGGCCACATGGAAAGGAGGTGGTCTAGATTGTCTGCTTGCAAACAATCAGGAGATTGAGGAGTGAAATTTTGGCACATATGAAAATCCCACAATGGTGAAGATCAACAAACATCTAAAGCCACATATTAAAGAGAAAGCTAAGGCTTTGTTTCAAAGTACAAGAATGTATTCGCATGGGTACACACATTGATTAAACTAGATACCAGACAAGTGAGACTGCAAAGGTATATAATGAATCCCAATGGTAATTCAGGAGATCAACAAACTTATGAAAGCTGGGTTCATTATACAAAGTGGCAAGCATCCAACTGGTTGTTTCTAGTTGTACTGGTACCAAAGAAGAACGGGAAATTGAGGCTGTGTGTAGATTATAGAAAGCTTAATGATCAATCCATTAAAGATCCATTCATTGATAAGTTTCTAGATGAGATTGCTAGCCACAAAATGTACAATCTCATGGATGGTTTCAGTGGCTACAAAATTGCACCAAAATATTTGCAACAACGACTTTTATCACTAAATGGGGAGCATTTATGTTTCTGGTAATTCCATTTGGGTTATGTAATGCTCCATTAACCTTTCAGAGATGTATGATGGAGATCTTCACTAAGTTCTTGCATAAATTTTTGGCCATTTTTATGGATGACTTATGATCTTTTCAATTGAATAAATGCATCTTTTATTTTTGAAAATGGATCTACATGAACCCATTTAAATGAGTCTTTATGGTATGGAAAGGCCACCTTCTAGGACATATTGTCTGTAGAAATGGTATTGAGATGATGGAGGATAAGATCAAGTGTGTTCAGTAGGCCAGAGTGCCAACTACTATATCTAAACTGAACTCATTCTTGGGGTATGTCAATTTCTATAGAAGATTCACTCACATGTTTGTAGCAAAGGCACTTTCTCTATATGAATCAACTCAGAAAGGGGAAGAAGTTTATTTGGACCCTAGAATGTGAAGCGAGTTTCTAGTTTTTGAAGAAGGTGATCAACAGGAAGCCAATACTTCGTCAACCGAATTGAGATGTAATTTTCCATGTTCATGTGGATGCATCTAGAATGGAAATGGGAGGGATATTGGCCTAGCTTGATGGGAAGATAGACTACCTAGTCTACTTTGCCAGTCACAAGTTCAGTATAGTTGAATAAGGTTATTCCACAATAGAGAGGGAGGCATTGGGAACAGTCTTTAGTGCAACAAATTTCAAACACTATCTATTGGGCAAGCTATTTCAATTTTATGTAGATCTTTAGGCTCTTTTGTTTCTCATCAACAAAGTCATTTAAATCCAAGGGATATTGATCAGATGGATGACGTGCCTAATGGTTTTTGTGTTCAAAATCTTCCATAAGCCAGGCAAGACTCAATATGGTGCTGATTTCTTAACAAGAAGTACAAAAGGATTTCCAAATATATTGATGTGGGATGATCCAGTGGTGGACGATGAACTGTTTCAGAATATGTCAGTGGAAGTACTAGATCCGAAGTGGCAAGATGTGTATGATTCCCTTTAGTTTGGGGAATTTGTAGAAGGTTGGTCTCAGAAAAATAAGAAGACGTTGATTTTGAAGAGTATGAAGTTCACCATTATAGGAGGAGCCTTGTACAAAAACTGAGTTCTTCAAAGGTGTGTGCCTATGCAAGGAAGAATGCAAGTGATTATAGAGGCTCACAATGGGAGCTCTAGAGGACACTTTTCCATTGACATCACTTACAAGAAAATTTTTCAAGCAGAACTATGGTGCTAGTTTATGATGGCTGATGTTAGGGATTTTTGCTAGAGTTGTGATATTTGTCAAACCATGGGAAGGCCAACAACAATAGATATGACTCCCGTGACACCCATCCAACCATTGGGAGCATTTATGAAATGGGGATTGGACTTTATGGGTCCATTCAAGAAGGTCACCTCTAAAAAGAACAAATACATTGTGATGGAAACCTTCTATGTCAGCAAATGGGTAGAGGCTAAGGCATTACCAAACAACACTGCAAAGTCAACATGATTTTTGTATGAACATGTAATTTGAAAATTCAGCTATCCGATTGAGATTGTGTTAGATCAGGGAACACATTTCATCAATGAGACAATTTATATACTGATTGACATTTTCTCAATCAAGCACCAAAAATCAACTCCATATTTATCCCAGATGCAATGGGCAAGTTGAAAGTAGCCACAACAAAACTAATAAATCCATACTGACAAAAATTGTTCGGAAAGAGCCTCATAGTAGCTGAGATGAGAAAATTCAGAATTTGTTATTGGCATCTCAAACTGCTCGTAAGGTTACCATTGGAATGACACCTTTCAAGATGTTTGTGGCACAGAGGTAGTGGTACCTATGGAATTTACAATTCCCAGTCTTAGATTGGCTATTGAGGATGGTATGGACTTCAATGAAAACTTAAAGCAAAGGCTCAATGAATTATTGAGATTAGATGAAATCATATAGAGAGCCATGCTAAAACAAGAGGTGGTTCAGTAGAGGAGAAAGCACTGGCATGATAGTAAGATCAAAGTCAGGATTTCAAGAAGGGGGATCTAGTGTTGCTTTATCAGTCAAAGCTAGGCCCAAAAAAACCAAATCTGAAAGTGGCATGGTTAGGACCCTATAAAGTGGATCGGGTTTTTTCCAATGGTATAGTAAGTCTAAAGGACTTATTGAGATTACTACTGCTATGGGTCTACAATGGGCCAAAATTAAGTATACTATGCTAGACCAGATGGGATCCTAGTAAAACCAATTCAGGAGGCCAATTTGGAGTCAGATGATGAACCTTTGAATCTATTATATATCAGAACAATTGAGGAAGGAGTGGAGGGTGTTTAGAAACCAGTAGATCTATTGGATATGGGTATGGCCTAGTACAAGATCAGACTCCAGAACCATCAAATGAGTTTGAAATGCACAATGGTCACTGGCATAATATTAATGAAAATAATCTTGCTGGTAATCATTAGAAGGACCAACCAATGTATGAATGTCATGAAAAAGATGGTGGCCATAAACTTGAGGTAGCAAGGGCATGGAGCATTCATGGCATGTTTAACTATGTGAATTGTGCATGATCTAGCACTTTACCCTAAAAGACTTGTGCACTTAGCTCCTTGGCCTGCAAAGATTCCTCCACCAAAGTTTGCATCATTGCCCATTTGCACAACAAGCTTATGTTAAGTGTGGAGCCTAATTTACCCCTTGTAACTTCTAGTCGAAAAAACGCACATTTATAAGGCCCCCATTATGAGGAGAATCCATCGTGTGTAAGAAAAATCACTCGCCGAAAAACAAAAAATTCATGCCCAGTCACTCATCGAAAAACAAAAAATTTACGTCCAAAATATTCCCTTTTCATCGGAATATTATGGTCAAAAAGTGGTAAAAAATCGGCTAGTAGCCAATGGCCAGTGTCCGGTGGTCAAAAGTCAATCGCTGGTGGTCGATGGTCGAATTTAATGGACGATGGCGGATTTCTAGGCGGACTTGTCTTCTCAAGGACAGCCACACATGGACGCATGGGAGAATTCAACTTGTCTACACAAGGGCGGCTACACACGGCTACCTCTCATGAGAGAGGGTAGCCCTTTTAGCCTATAAAAGGAGGCCTCTTCTACATACAAAATGCATTGTAGTGCATTGTAAAGTTGATGCAACAAGGTGTGTGTGAGGTGGTGAAAGTGAAGCAAGGCGGGAGCTCCATTGAGGGTATAATCCCTTTGTGACCTACTTCTAGTTTGAATTACTAAAGCCATTGAGTGGCTGCTTTCTCGTGGACGTAGCCTGCATTGGGTGAACCATATATATCATGTGCTCTCTCTATCTATCTATCTATCTATCTATCTATCTATATATATATATATATATATATATATATATATATATATATATATATATATACTCAATAATCTCTCGTATGTGAAAATTTATCTCTCTCCATTAAGTAAACTACTCTAATATCTACATAGCTATGTCATATACCCTAGCAGATTCACCATCGTTGATGCCTTCTCCCTCAACTATCTTGGATGTTCATCTAGAAACCTCTAGGTGTTTGTGCTTCAACTTGTCAAAATCATCCAATGAGTTTTCTTTCTTGACTCAAGATTGCGCTCACAGGATTCAACAATGGTAAAAGAGAAGCAATCAATTCCACAAAATATGTAGACAACCTTAGATGAGAAAGATGGAGAGATAGAATCACTGCTTAGTCTAGTAGAAGAAGCATGTTCAATGCCACATCAAAAGATAGGATGATACATTTTTCACCAAAATGAAAAGGCACTTCTCAAGCTATGGAGTATGGAGGTAGTACTGGAAGCTACCAAAATGAGTTTTGATGCAGAAATCATTTAGCAAGTTGTGGATACTTTCAATCTAGACATAAGCACTATTGAAATTTCAAACTAGTACATGCTACAACAACAACACTTTCACATGTTCTGCATTTTCTTTTTTCAACTAAGGCCACACCATTCTCAATTGATGAAGTTAGCAACTTTTTGGAGAAGAAGATGCTTAGGCCAAGAAGAAAAGAAAGACTAATGGCCAAAGAATTTTAATAGTAGCACTGGAATGTAAGCCAACATACAAGCTGTAGCAGAGGCTATCAGCCTAAAGAGAAATCCAACATATGTCTCTGAGAGATTGTTTAGTATGCTATTAACCAGGATTAAGAATACTAAAGCCGAAATTAGTTTGAGTAAATTTTGCACAATAGCTTGATGGAATAGATTGCTAAGGTAAAGACTCAAAATCTCTTTAAAGCTTGGTATGCCTGGCAGTTTTTGTATGGGAGGCAACCTGCATCCAGCTCATATCAAAACTAATTTTTTTTGGAATAAAGTTGAGGGTAATCAGACCAATCAACCAAATACCATAGGAGGACAAGGATTAGATCAAAGACCTAGGATGGGAAAGGGAAATAATTGGATTTAGTATCAATTGGATAAAAAACAATAGTAGCTCATTTGGAAGTAGGCACCCTCAAAACCAGTAGAGAAGAAAAGAAAGACAACATATTTGTTGGCACAACTCCAGACCAAGCTGAAGACGACAACATCAACCCAATAGAAGACACCTACTAGCAGAGGTCAAACAAAGGGCACTTTAGTGGACAAGGCAATCAAAATTGTTAGTACTCCATCAGAGACAACTACAGATGAAGACACTTCTACTGACAAGAGAAAAGACAATATGCGCCCTGCCAGTACTTCTTAGACTCAGATGACTCTGATAGTACACACACTTGGTGAGAAATTTGATTGTCTGCAATAGTTGCAGAAGAAACCTGCACAGGAAAATTTGATCTTCAAAACTTTTGAAAGATTGTTGGTGGTTCCATATCAAACTACCCTACTAACTAGTATATGAGGCATATCAAAATGATAGAGACACAATTACAAATGGATGAATTTCTACTATCCACCTTGGTTGGAACATAATTGTCAATGTTGTGGGTCAAATGATGGAAGCATACGGCTCTATTTCTAGTTCTAAATTGACTACTTTACAAGATGAACTACAAAAGGCTAAAGCTCAAGCTGAGGAATTCAAACAAGAGACATTCCGATAGGAAAAGGATGCCTAGTTCATAACTAGTCAATAGAGAACCACAGAGTAGTTGATAACTGCTGACATTGCAATATTGAAAGAAGAAAAGAAGGAAGCAATCAGAGAAAAAGGTACACTCACAAGTTTATTAATAAAAAACGAATGCTCTCAATATACTTCATGAAGTTCACAGCACCTAAAAAATCCAGTTATGGATAAGTTCACATCACCTGAAAATTTCAGTTATGGATAAGTTCATTTATCATTCCCTGTTGGTCAATATTTTTAATTCAAATGGGAATCCTACTTTAAATTGAAGAGATTCACAAAATCAAATGGGGTCAAGTTTGATTTGGAGGACAAAGCAAAAGAATATACAAATAGTTTGGTCAACCAAGCATTGACAGATTATTTGAAGAATGAGGAACCCAATGATGACTATGAAGCAAAGGAAGATGAGGAGTGGCGGGAGGATGTGAGGTCCCAACAAAAATTATGGAAATAATGATGATGATCTTGTTATAGAATTGACATTTTATTGCAGCTGGCAGGTGGAAAAGACTAGACCAAGCTTGGCCTATGCGAATGGATTTGTATATCATGTACATTTTATTATTCAAGTGCTCTTTTATGAGCTTTGGCCATTTATGACCGGCCGGACACTTTGTAATCAATTTGACCATTCAAGAAATCTATAAATGAAATACGTGCAAGAGGAAAATGGTCACTCTTGCACGGGGGGAGATTGCACCCAATGTCTTTGTATTCTTCTCTCCTCTCTCGTCATGCCGGCGTAGCACTCCACTCTAGAAGGTGCACCTGCGCGTGCCCTCTCGCTCTCTCTCTCTCTCTCTCTCTCTCTCTCTCTCTGTGTTCGTGTTGGGCTCGATTATCTGCATGTGCAATGATTTAGGTATGCCGATTTAAAGTTTTATGGTATGTATTGTGCTATTTTGAGTATTTTTGCAGGGCCATCGCGCCTCCGTATGTAGCAGTGGTATCAGAGCTTGAGAAAACACTCCTGGTGGTATGATCTTCACACCCATATGAAGGATCATCACAATTAGAGCATACAGATAAGTTATTCAAATTTTGATCTATATGCTTGAATTTCTAACATTATGGAGATCATCATGTGCTAATTTTAATATTCTTTGTAGCATTATATTAATTTTAGTATTTGAGAGAGTTATTTACGGGATCAGAAATGTTGGCAGAGATACTCGTACATTATAGATTGGATACTCAGAGGAATTATTCACCAAAGGATGAGAAATAGGCAAGAAGAATGTGGTAGAGAAGAGATTAAGCGTGCTTATTTTGCCTAGCTTCACTTTTGGGCTTGATGGAAGAGCTATCTAATACTCGAGACGAAGAGGATGTGGCCAAGTTCAATGTATTGCAAAATAGCGATAGTGGGGTGACCAAAGGGGGATGTCAGAATTCCAAGAGACCTCTAAAAACATGGAACAACACAGTGTTGGCGATCGTAGTAGGCATAGAAAAACAACCCTCTCATAGAGTGTCTAATCTTATTTCAAATCGGGGGAACAACCTCTTCGCACGGAAATTTATTTTAAAGCTACTAATAAGCCATAGTGAAGAGAGAAGAAATGCTACTATGTTGACAACGCCATGTCGTGCGACTGCGCTGCTGACGAATGAGCACCACTCCCGCAGCCCGAGGCTAGACATGGAAGTGATGGATGACCACCTCACATCTTTGTTCATCCAGAGGCGGGCAGCAATGCAACAATGCTGGGGGAAAACTTGTGGGCGCTGCACAAACATAGAAGAGCACCTCACCACACGCACACGGCAATCGGACGCAATAGGCCGGTTACATGCCTTGTAATTGTTGGTTGCCGGAGATGAGCTACAGTAAAATAACGGCAATAAGGCCGTGCAATATGGACCACCCCATAACGCCAACCTTTTGAGGAGTGGTGTCGGGATGAGGTAGTGCTCACCCTCAAGCTCTGAGGTACACACAATAGACCAGGGTTGCACATACAACCCCATGCTTTTTTGGCTCAGTGCTTGTTATGTACCCGACCCACTTGACATGTGTGCGATCTCAGCCATCTAGTCTGCACCACCCATTCGCATGAAAAGGAAAACGACAGTTCAGGCCTTTCTGCCCTTCAACTGCACTCGCCTTCACAGCTCCCCAGCACCATGCAAGGCGTTCCACTAGCACTATGCCGCAACTACCTTCTCTCTCTTTTACTCTCTGTCAGTCATCGTGAGTCTCAGCCACCAGAGAAAATTAAACTCTCTCTCTAGCTTTGTTTAGCCGTCATCCTTCTCTCTCATTCGATCACACATTCTCTCTCTCTCTCTCTCTCTCTCTCTCTCTCTCACCTGCAGCTGTAAGGTCTCTACCACCCTTGGAAAGGGGATTCCCATGTAATGGAATACATATCATGCCATTTTGGTCATAAGCAAAAAGTTACTATTTTTGGCAGTTTTTCCAGCTTTGATGAGCCAATGTTAAATATATTATTGTAAGATTTTCAAAAATAAACTTTTTACTTGTTTATCATTTTTGTCCAAAAATAGAAAGTTTTGAGGTGCTTACACCCACCCAGACGCGACCTTCTTGTCTAAATCTATCCTGTCCTGAATTTCCATAAAAATAGCTGTCTGTCTCGGAAACTACTAAATATAGCAGGTGTTAGCAGCTGGACACACCCAATGGAGAATGATTGCTCGGCGGAATATTATTTTTTGTAACTATTCATTTATTGAGAAAACCCGACATTTCACCTTTGTAAATAGTGGGGCTTGCAGAAGCTTCCAGATTGTATTCCATTTTTGACATTTAGATTGAGTAGATGGTTAAATTGGAACATTAGGGTTTGAGATTGTAAGGTATTTATACCACTTTTGACCTTACAGGACTAGACAGCGTGCAGTTGAATAGTTTTTTATTGCTTCTCAAAGAAAGGGTGGTAAGAACAATGCAGCCACTTCTTATGATTCTGCTATGAGTGGCAAAAATTATGTTCCCAATGCTTCTACTGGCAGCACTTCATCTAAAAATTTTGGAGATAAGGGCAAAAAGAAGATGCGTTGCAATTATTGTAAAGCTAATGACCACTTCATCAACCAGTGTCCTAAGTTGAAGGCCAAAGAGGCTAAGAAGAAAGAGGGTGGTTCCACTGCAAATGCTGGTTCCACTACAAATGCATCCATTGTTGAGTCTTCTGTGAAAGGAAATTGTGATGCTAATGTTGATGCAGAATGGGCTTTTAGTGCAGCGTGCACTTACAATCCTGTTGTCCATGATGCATGCATGTCAATTGTTGCAAATTCACATAGTGGTATTTTGACAGTGGTGCAAATCATGAATTGTTCACCTCTCTCGAGTCTTGCCCTCATGGGAATTCAATCACTTGTGCCAACAATGCCTCTTATCCGGTTCAGGGAGTTGGGAAGATTGTGCTTACTGCTGCAAATGACAGTGGTGCAAATCATGAATTGTTCACCTCTCTCGAGTCTTGCCCTCATGGGAATTCAATCACTTGTGCCAACAATGCCTCTTATCTGGTTCAGGGAGTTGGAAAGATTGTGCTTACTGCTGCAAATGACAGTTCTTTCACCTTGTTGATGCACTTTATGTACCTCGGATCAAGAAGAATCTTTTGTCTGTATCTGCACTTGCTAGACTTGGACTTGTAGTTAAATTTGTGGATGACAAATGTACAATCCATGATCTCAGTTTTGGTGATGAAATTGTTGCACCTGGGCTTTTGTGTCGTGGGCTATATAAGCTCACTTTGTATGACAAGTGTGGAAAAAAATTTGCAAATGCAATTGCAGATTCAAGGGCTATTTCAGATGCAAAACTTTGGCATGCACGTTTTGGTCATCTGAATTTTTCCACTTTTCTACGTTTGCAAAAATCTGATATGGTTGCTTCTTTTCCGCCTCTTGAAGCACCTGTCAAACATGTTTGTGAAGGCTGTATTTTGGGTAAGATGCAGCGTTCAAAGTTTCCAAAGGATGGTTCACTTTGGGCCACATACAGGTTGCACCTTGTGCATAGTGATGTTTGTGGTCCCATGCAAACTCCATCCTTGGGAAATTACCTTTACTTCGTGACTTTCATTGATGATTACTCCAGGCATGCATGCGTATTTTCGCTTAAAGCAAAGTCCGAAGTTTTTATGTGCTTCAAACAATTTCTGGCTATGGCTGAAAATGTCTCGAAATGTACTATGTGACCCTCCGTTCCGATCAAGGGGGAGAGTATATGTCTTATGAATTTAATGCATTTCTGGCTAGTCGTGGGATAAAACACCAATGTAAAGTGCCTTATACACCTTAGAAAAATGGTGTTGCTGAGAGGAAAAACAGGTCACTTACGGAAATGGTATGATGTATGGTTAAAAGTCAAGCTTTGCCGCATTCTTTTTGGCTTGAGGCTATCATGTGTGCCACTTATGTACTAAACAAGTGTCTTACGAAAGCTTTGCAATCTATTACTCCATATGAAGCATGGCATGATAGAAAGCCTTCTATTGAGCATATGCGTATTTTTGGTTGTTTGGCATATGCTTTGGTGCCACAAACACAGCGTAGAAAATTGGATGATAAGGATGTCAAATGTATTTTTGTTGGTTATAGTGCTGAAAGCAAAGGTTAGAGGTTGTATCATCCGCAAACAAAGCGTATTCTGATTTCACAAGATGTAGTGTTTGCGGAAGATTCTGTTCGGCCCTTGCTGTCATGTACTAGAGACAGTAATGTAAGCTCACAGGACATTTATGACACTTTGTTGCCTCTTTTCAGTGGTGGAAGTTCGAACGTAAATTCCAGATAGGCAAATGTACAGCCTATGGGGGTTTCTGAAAATGATGTAGATGTACATGATGTACTTGACGAGGAAAGGGCTAAAAATGAGCGGGCTAGAGATATGCCAAAATGGCTAGTGCATACATTGCGTGACAGTAAATTGGATGCACCTTTGTCTAGTCATACTCGTTCAATTTGATGCATCTTATGCATCAAATTGTTATGTTTTGGTTGTGTCTAGCTTACATGATGTTGAGGAACCTTTGTCTTTTGATGAAGCACAGAATTCAAAAAATTGGATGGCTGCCACATGCAATCAGAATATGATGCACTTATAGAAAATGACACATGGACTTTATGTGATTTGCCTCCTAGAGAAAAGGCCATTGGTACGAAGTGGGTTTACAAGTTGAAACGCAAGCCAGATGGTGAGATCAATCGCCATAAGGCTCCACTTGTTGCAAAGGGTTATGCACAACAAAAAGGCATAGATTATGAAGAGACTTTTGCTCCCACTTGTCGTATGACTACTGTGCATTTTCTATGTGCATTGGCAGCTCATTGTGGTTGGGATGTACCTCAATTAGACATTGTTACTGCTTTCTTGAATGGTGACATATTTGAGGAATTTTATGTAACGTAGTCTCGCGGTTTTGTCAAGAAAGGACAAGAGGAAAAATTGTGCAGATGTAAGAAGGCTTTGTATGGGTTGAAGCAATCTCCTCGTGCTTGGTATGAGAAAGCTAACACTCATTTGGTCAAACAAGGCTTTCGTAATAGTCCAACAGAAAGCACATTGTATGTAAAGCGTGAGGGTGATGTACTTCTCATTGTGGTTCTTTATGTAGATGATTGTTGATCACTGGACCAAATGAGAGACATATTGCTAAATTCAAAGCTGATTTGAATGTTACTTTCAAGATGAAAGATTTGGGACTGTTGCATCATTACTTGGGTATACAGTTTAAGCAGTGTGATGGTGGTATTGCCTGGTGTCAGAAAAGTTACATAGAGACATTGCTATGTAAGTTTGGACTTGAGGATTGCAAACCTATTGCCACTCGTATGGAAACATGTTTGAAGTTGTCTACATGATGTTGGCGACCAAACTACTGTTGGATGCCTCATTTATGTATGCAACACGAGGCCGGATATTCAGTTTGCAATCTCACAGGTTAGCAGATTTGTGCATAGCCCAGGGTCTAAGCATTGGCACGCTGTCAAGAGGATTTTTCTCTACCTTAGTGGCACTTTACATCCTGGCTTGTTTTATCCCAAAGGGGGATCATTGCCGCCAGACTTACATGCTTTTTCCGACTCATATTGGGCTGGTTGTTTTGACACGCGAGTGTCCACAAGTGGTTTTTTTTTCATGCTTGGAAGTTCATGTATATCATGGTTGAGCAAGAAGCAACCTACTGTGGAAACTTCAAGTTGTGAGGCTGAGTACAGGGCAGTCTTCACAGCTACGGTTGAGTGTGTATGGCTTAGATGCATTAGGGCTGATTTAGGTGTTGGACACAACATTGCCGACACTATCTACACTGACAGTTAGAGCGCATTGGCAGTTTTGCGAGGAATGCTCGCACAAAGCACATTGAGGTGCATTACCACTATGTCAGGGAGAGGCTCTCAGCATGAGCGATTAGCTTGGCTTATGTGCCAACATAGTACAACCTTGCAGATCTTTTCACAAAGGCATTGTCTCGTGAGAAGCTCGAAGCTCGAAGCTTTCCGCAAAGCTTTAGGCTTACTCCCCTTTGTGGACTAATCATGTCCTCAGGGCATGGCACGTCCCTTTACTCATGTGCCTGCTCTTGTTCACCGCATCACGCCAAGGGGGATTTGTTACCATATACATGTGGTAGTGATGTGTGTGAAAACACTAGGACCACCGGGGCATTTTTTCCCTCTTTAGGAGGTTTTTTCCCTCGTGCATTGTATATACACCTATCACTCTAGGGCTATCTATCTTTCCATGCACGCTAAGTAACACACTCTATATTGTGTGCCTTGAGCTTCCTTCGTCTTCTCCAAGTTGTGTGCGTTTCTCCACAACCCTAATTTCAACAAAACACTCATATGGATGTTACAACTATGCCACTTGTGCATGAAGCTTAAAAATGGGAGTGCAAATTGCATTGCTTTTAGAGTATACCATGCATAGTAAAACCACTTTGATAAAATTGCAAAAGCATCATATACATAGAACAAATAAGGCTTTCCATAGCACCAAATCTGCATTAAACAAGTAATACCTAGGTACAATTCTGCTTGCATCCAACTGGCTCATACAATATTGGCATCCCAAACTACCAAAATCTATTGATGGAAATGAATTCTTGCAACCATGAATATATAGTCAATCCATGATGAACAAAGAAAAACACGTAGTTTTGTGCATGTAATCATTCCTAGATAACATGGATGTAATCATTCCTAGAAAAACACATAGTTGTGTGCATGTAATCATTCCTAGATGACATTGATGTCAAAGTGGCTCATATGGCACTTCTTGGATACAAAGTACTACTATTGGATAGTTTTCAATAGAAAATAGTTGTTTACAATAAAATCGTATAATCAAATATATACGAGAAAATAAGATAGTCATGCATGCACTACGTACAAAATCAAGAAAAAGCGCATATATATTAGGGAAATCAAAATTCTTAGTACAAGTTAGCAATAGATCTGGTCATATAATAAGGGATAGCTATACAGACCCACACTACCAACTTGTGACAATTGCATGATGCTTAAACCTCCCAAATTTGCATATGAAAAGGCATACTACTTATCAATGCATGAGAGATTTTAAGTTTGGACAACTCCATGCAAAGACATGTAAATGTGTCCTTGTTTTGGAACAAGCAATCAATCCAAGGGTAGATTCAAGTGCTTAAGTGTGTCGATGTTTTCTATATCAATGCTATGTACTCAAGTTTTCTCTCAAGCCTTAGAGACTCTCTTTTAAAGTTTTTCCCATGCATGCAAGGCACTCAATTGAGTATCATTTAGAACTTTTCTATTTTCTAAATCTATTGAGACAAGGGTCGTGCTCATGTTTCAATAGGCTTTGGTCTTGATATAAGGTTGTTGTTCACACATAGGGATGGCTTACAAAATATCCTTATTGTTGTTCCTTTTTTTACATGAGGACATGCAAAGGCCTATTTAGGAATAAAAATTATGTTTTTAGCTAGTTCTTGGATACATGATTGCTACATACATGCTATGTTCGTGCTCTTTCCCTCTAAGATAACCATGTCTATGTGCTAGTTTTAAATGTTATGCATCCAATATTTACATGGTGCATCACAAATGACACTATGAACACCAAGTGATTGGCACCTTGAGTTTGCCTACAGATGGTAATGAAACTGTTTCATGCAAATGCATAAGAATGATAACAAATTGGATGTATGTTGTGTCTCACCAAAATTTATGACATGGCATCTACAAGGCCAAGGGATTTGGATCATGGTTTTTGTATGTATCTTTTACTTTGGCATCTTTGATTTTTCTACGGTGCTTTTGGGAGGTTTTCACGGAAACCAATGGGTTGCAAGAGTCCCAGTAATTTTTGCATGTTTTTTGGCCTGCAAGAGAAGGTTTTAGTGCAGGGTCATATATATGGTGCAAATATTGGCCGTGGGATAGATCTTAGCAATGGGGGTCACATGGAAGTTGGACTTGGTTTAGATGCTTTCACTTTGGTTGTGTGGCATTTTGAAGCTTGCTTAGTGTTTGAGAAAAGTGTGCCTCAGCTTAGCCTTGAGTCCATTGAAGGGAGGGAGAGAAGGCTTCCCCAAAGGGAATTTTGCATGTTTTTGAAGTTAACTTTTCCTGAACACTAACTAAGCCTATGCATCGTGATCTGCCTGCAATGCATGGATGACGGAGTTAATGCTTTCTTGTTCTTTGTGTTGCTGATGCAAGGGAGTAGTGCATTCTTAATGAGATGCTTATGGTTTGTGTGTTGGCTGCATTTCACAGGTTGTGAAGGAAGGCATGGAGGACAAAGTGGGGGTTGCTTCATGGCATGGACAACACGATGGAAATTGATATGTTGCGATAGGCCGATGATGATGTGGGTGTTGGTGTAGGTGAGCTGAGTCTCCATTCTCTGCATTGAGTGGCTATAGTGGGGCATGCTAAGTTTGTGAGGCATTTTGATGGTCTTGAGATAGATATGCTTGTGTCTATATAAAGTGTGGATGCTATTTTGCATTGCATGTTCGAAGTGGAGTGCGTGGTATAAAGCAATTTTTTAGAGACAATAGTGTTATTGAAAATGGCATCAAATTTTGATCTAACATAGACTTTCAATATTGATGCATTCACACAAGTGTTGATGCCATGAGTACTAGCACGGAGATGGACTTTGAGCAAGGTTTTCTATCTGTGAATGTTATATTATTTGATATTTTTAATGGTTACGTGTGTTATTGTGATCTGTTCTTTATGCTCTACTGGTTTTATCTCATAGAATTGAAGAGAGTTGTTGAGGGTTCTAGTGGAGGGAGCTATGCTACATTGATTGTGGTTGGGTGTTACATGCACTAAGGTTTGCACAAAATAGGAGAGGTGCTCGAAGGTCATTTTACGACAAGAGGAGTGACAGTGTGGAGGGTGAGAAGGCATTTTATGCATTCAAGCCCTTGCTACTGTCAATGCGAGAAACATTTTAGTCTTTTTGAGTTTTCATGATGCTAAACATGGCATTTTTATCCTCCTCATCCTCATGGTGGTTGTGACTTTTTTTTTAAAGCAAAACTCACAATTATGAGTGAATTATATTGATCAACCTAAAAAATTACAAGGTCTTGTCATGCTCTTGTTGAGCCATGACATCATACAAGGACCAAAATCACAACGGCTATCAGGGCAGCCACCCCTACCAACCCGCCCCCGTTGTGACTTAAAGTGCGAGTTGTTCTTGTGGAGGTTATTTGAGGTGAATGTTTTTTATTTCATATAAAGGTGCCATGATGTGTGGTTTTATGGATTCATTACCTTGCTGTTGTGAAGTCTTGCAACCTTCTAGATTTGTTGAGCTGTCATGATGCTATGGGAATTGTTACTTTGTCTGGGCTTGATTATGTCACTCGGCAACTAAGTATGTTAAGTTTTATATCTCCCCAAAGAAACCAGCAACATCTACAAATTTATTAGGAATGCCGCTCCTATTCACAACTCCAATGACCTTGGCCACTAAGTTGAGAACCTTCTCACCGCCTTTGTTACATCAACCTTGCACCCTCCAGCTAGAATTTGGAGTATAAGTAGGATGGGAAAAATCTCCTACCTTGCAAGAGCCTAATGGCCATGGAACAAAGCCAAAACCCAAGGCTTACCAACTTGGTTGGTAGGCATCATGTATATTGATTGAAATTGATGACCCTATGCATGCATGTGCATTTGTGCGCATGCTTCAAGTTGTCTAAGATTTTGCTACTTTTCATTATGCTTCAAAATATGTGGTTGAGAGCATCACCCTTTGATTTCATGTCAAAAATACTCATGAACTTGAAGCTAGTGGTGCATGGATAAGCTCTCTTGTTAAACTTTAGCATGCTAAAAAGAAAGCTCTACTCCCATAGAACACCATGTGTCCATCTTTCTTAGGCAATCCATTTTCCTTCCCTGATTGTGGCTCACTTGAGCTCTATGTGGTGCCTTCTATATTGAAAGGAAGTTTCATTGTGGCCAAGGACTTTGTAAGCTGTTGCATGCCCTTCATATTTATATCCTTAGTTGTTGTTGCACCACAAATGGTTTTGGGACTAATGATATGCTTACAAAAAGTGGAGGATGGTCTCTGAAGGGTGAGGTGTTCTCTTGTCCATTCGAGCTTCCGCCACTATCTTGTCATCAATTGAAAAAAGCCCAAGTTGGATGAAGTGCTGGCAAGAACGAGAACGGCTTAAGAGCCACTACTATAGTCAATGCACGGACTAATGGCTAGTAGCTCCAAGTTGATGCCCAACCTACTGATGAGGGAGTGAATTTGTTTTGGTGCCATATGCCAGGGAAAAATTTCCACTTTTGGTTAATTTTGAAATTGGTGAAGCTTCCCCCAAGTGTGCCATTGAGGATAGAGTATTGAACCTTTATGGTACATACAAAATAGTCTCTAACAAGTATAGCTTGTACTTGAAATTTGAGATTGTGGATGCGGAGTCCATGTTAATCATGACCTTAGTATTTTAAACCTTTATGGTACATACAAAATAGTCTCTAACAAGTATAGTTTGTACTTGAAATTTGAGATTGTGGATGCGGAGTCCATGTTAATCATAACCTTAGTATTTTATGAGCCTTACATCACTCAATTTAACGATATATTGCATATTTGTGAGCACATTAGTATAGAGAACCCCACTGCTAAGCACAAAACCAAGGGAGACGTGGGTACAACATCTTGTTCTTTGCACATGAATGCCTCAACGTTGGTGATTAATTAATATTAATACCCTTTTCAATGGCATTGTCTTTCTTCTTTGAGACTACTCGGTCCACCTACCTATTAACACGAATCTCGTCAGATGCCTCCGCTCCAAACAAAAGCAAAAGCAATTCTTCTCTCTCCTCTCTCTTCGCTTGCCCTACGTCGTCGCCATCGCCTGGCGCTCTGCGTACCAGCGTGCTGCCCATCGCGAGATGGCTCGCCCCCTTGTGCCTCCACCATGCTGCGCCTCCCACAGGCATGACCACCGCCACCACTGCGATGCACCGCACTTGCGACCACGACTCAGCATCCTGCAAATCTACGCGGCCTTGCCTCTCTCCCCGTTCAGGCTCAACACATAAGAGCTGCGCCACCCACACAGCGAGAGCTCCACTCTCTTTCTCTCTGTCTCTCTCTCTCCGACTTCTTGTTATCGCTATACAAAAACCACGTGCCTTTATCTCTCGCCTGCACGTGCCTGCTCCACCCTTTTTCACTTCAAATCCATCCAAAGGATCTCCCGAGATACCCCTTTATCCGGCTGCTTCCGAAATTGGGGACACCTAGTAGATCCTTCTTAGAGGAAACGAGAAAACCATTATCATCAGTCAGCAGAGGAGCTACTTTGGGTACTCTGGTGTTTATTATTTTGCAAAACCTCCAAATTAGAGCACAAGCATAATTTACATGCATATACTACTCGGTCTATTTGCAAAAACGCAATTAATTAGTGATGAAGATTCCGTATGCATCCTGCAAATTTAAAAGGAAAAGGTCTTGGGGCCCGGTTCACGCATATGGACCCTTTCGCAACTTGCGTACCCTGATGCGCATCTAGTCCCGGCTATATAGAGAGACCATGGTGCCTCCATGAGGCTCTTGAGATGACACAGCTTCGCTGTGCACCTCCCGCAACAACGCCTCCGAGAAAAATTTGCCTTGCCTCGTGCAACTCAGCGGCCCTTGCTTCTGCTCGTGACAGAGCATTCCCAACTTTCTTATCTCTGTTGCATTTGTGAGCCCACAGGGAGTGCGACAGCTCCACATTAAGCTCGCGAACAACGAGCTTTTTTCTGAAGCACTGCGAGTGGCCATACCCGCTTGTGAATTACTTGCTGCATGGCTGCAATTTTCCACATGACGGAACAAAATGCTAGTGAGAGTATCACAAACAGTCCATCTTTCTCTCTGTGCGCCTTCAGCTGGACAACATCCTCTGCCTCTATCGCACTCTCTGTCACTCTTTCCTGTGAAAGGCTAGAGCACCTCAAGCTAAGTTGCCAAGCCTAGAATTGAGCAGGAGTGCCT
Source organism: Adiantum capillus-veneris (assembly GCF_014529385.1). Classification (NCBI taxonomy): domain Eukaryota; kingdom Viridiplantae; phylum Streptophyta; class Polypodiopsida; order Polypodiales; family Pteridaceae; genus Adiantum; species Adiantum capillus-veneris. Next base: position 24,535,603 of record NC_140935.1, read on the forward strand.
TCCCAACTGCTTTGCGCGGAGACGGAGAGAGAGAGAGAGAGAGAGAGAGAGAGAGAGAGAGAGAGGGAGGTTGCTTGCATGCCACCCTTTACTCTAAATCCGTTCACAACCCTTGCACATAATTCAAAATATCTCCACCTCACAGAAACGAGAGTTTGTTTTAATTTAAACTCAACCTTTTCCTGATTAACTTTTTCAAAACCAACCCACCACCACCCCCCCCCCCCCCCCCCTTTTTTCTTCCTTTGCTTTTTCCTTAAAAGGGATCTTGGATGATTCTCGCTAAACAAATAGGTTCAAGATTGTAGGGACATGCTTGAGTGAACTTTTGGTTTGTGAATGGGTTGTTGCCTAATGATTGTGTTGGTGTGAGTGCATTAGATTTGTGTTGCTTAGTTTTATGTGAATTTACTACCATTGTTTGCTTAATGATTGTTGGTACGGTGAGCTTTGTGAACTCTAGAAATATAATTAGTATCTAAAAATTTGTAAGCAAAAGACACCCGAACCTGTCACCATCAAACCCTAGGACGATTCCCATGCATGACACAATCGCTCCCGTGCACACCAGGTAGCAAGTTGGGCTGCTTTCCTTGGCGCCTAAGCTCTTTGTATTCCTCTGAGACACTCTCTCTCTCTCTCTCTCTCTCTCTCTCTCTCTCTCTCTCTCTATGAACATCAACGCAATGTAGACCTCATACTCCTCTCTCCCTCTACATTTGGTGCTCACCTCCATTTGTAGCAGCACACGCAATCTCCCTCTTTTCCTCTCAGCTTTTGCTTGCTGCGCCCTTGGAGCCCCCTGCTCGCTATGGCCTGCCCTGCTCCTTCATCATCTTCACTTCCCTCTGCTTCGGTTGGCTCCCATTTAAAGCTCTTCGATGTCCTTCTCACACATGGAAACAATTAGGTGTCAGCCGATGATCTTTTCCAGTAGCTGCACCTGTCCCACTCTATGGCAAACACACACACACAGACACATCTCTGTGCGCAACAAAACGTACGCTCTCTCTCCCGCTCGGCTTGTCACTCGCCAGGTGCCTCCAATCTTCCTCCACCCGCCATTTAACACTCGACTGCCATTTCCGCCATCCAAGCATCTGTGTAGACAAACGAGAGAGAGAGAGAGAGAGAGAAAGAGAGAGAGAGAGAGAGAAGCATTTCTAGCCAGAGGTCCCAAGCTCCCAGCTACAGACGAGGATGAGAGAGATAAGAAGAGTGATTTGCTTATCAATACTACATGCTAAAACTAGAATTTGAGTCGGTTATGTAGGCATAACTCCCTCTTTTTCTTTTTCCAAGTGATTTGTGACAAATTATATTATATGGTTAGCCCTCAAAAACGGTCCATTGTCAAAAAGGAATAAAGATGACAAAATCTTGAACAATCAACCAAACTAGATAAAAGGGTTTTTTGTGAATTTTTGAAATCTGAGTGGAATTTACACGAATTAGAGGGATATTTCCCTCTTTTTCTCTCTCTGCCTTTGCCCTCCCACCTGTCATCTCTCTCCCTCCCTCTCTCCCTCTCTCTCCGCGTGCTGAAAATCCTTGCCCTCAACTTTTCTTAATTACGTGCTGAAAATCCGCGTAATGGTGATAGGCACTGCTCTTTTCCTTTCCTTTAGGTTTCAAATATTCGATTCGATGGGATCTTGGAAACTAATTAATTTTGTTATCCAACGTAGAGCCAGTAGGTACAATAGAAAACGCTTGCATAACAAGTGAGAACTCATAGTGGCCTACATAATGGCAAGATGGAAGGTTTTGACTTATAATATTATGTAAGTAGAAGAGTGATGTGACCATTAAACGTAGTTAGTTCCCAACTTCTTCTTCCTTGTCACCCACATTTGATCGAGTGTCGATCCATAGATGGTGGTTGGTGAAGCAAATTAATTAGTGAAACATTAGATGTCGGATTTGGGTGTTTAGGGGCTCTATAGAGAGCTTGCGAGGAGAGCTTCAAGATAATGGAAATGATGCAAATTGGTGATGAAAGTGCAAGGATTAATTGTAAATGCAAAAAGTAGAAAAATCGACACTATTTGCATATAAACTTGAGGAGGGACGATTGCTAAATGATGTGACCAATCAATCAAGACACTAATTGATCATTGGGGTGATCAATTGAGAAAATATGCAAGATTTCTAAAGATTAATGCACCTACGCTCTTCTAATCAAGCCTACCTAGCCATGGAGGGTAGTGGCCTCTTGGGTGTGCCAAGGACATGCCCACACATAGCTAGATTAGTGCTTAGTTAGTTAGAGATGCTAATACACACACACTAATGTATAATAACAATCCTAGCTACCACACCATGGCTCTGATACCAAATGTTAGGATTTGGATCGTGCTAGCTATGGTGGATGAAAGAGAAACATGGTGCAAGTGTGTGAGTGTGTGTAAGCAAGCTTATCACTCAAGTGAATTAGGTTCCAAGATAAGATTAGCTTGGACTCATAAACACAATCTTGAGTATTGACTTAGCTTAGCACAAGCTCACCATAGACAAGCATGTAGTGCAAAATGAGTTGTTGTTTATTGATTCAAGAAATGAGCTTTAAGTAGCTCTACAGCCTTGCTCCACGGTACGCGGGATAAATCCACTCTCCTCTCCTTGACTCACACCTTAGGACAAAGCTCACACTTTACACTCCTCACTCTGTGCCTCACATTCATCCTCCTCCTCTCTCTCTCTCTCTCTCTCTCTCTCTCTCTCGATTTGTTGCGGGAGTATGCATCGCCCTCATACTCCCCCAATCATTATGGCTCGATCACTAAGGTTTGATTTCTTCATTGTAGGAGGAGACATTATAGGGACATATGTGCTAACATTAAATGGCTCTCCGCACAAATCCCCATTCCCTGCAAAGCTTCGCAAATAAGATGATTTTATGTCAGGTTGACTAACTGCAACAAACTCATGCTTGCGATAGATTGATGAATGCTCCCATTGAACTCATTGAACGAAAGGTCTATCTGTACAAGGAGAGGCCACGACAAGAACACCGATGTCCGGAGCGGGCTTGAAAATGTGTTTTTCCGTAGACCTGAGAATGTGCTCTGTGTGTGTGTGTGTATGTGTGTGTGTGTGTGTTTTGAGGCTCGCACTGATGCATGAAATCGGCGCAAAAAAAATCATGTAGCTCGTCCCTCACGCTGATGCATGGAACCTCCCCCCCCCCCCCCCCCTCTCTCTCTCTCTCCCACGTGTCAGGTCCCCCCATTTTTCACTTCAAACCATACAAAGCATCAAGGCAGATTCCATCTAATGAGCCTCATTTTGGAGATTGAGCGGACCGCACTTCCTCCCCATAAGTTGTTGGCATCAATTAGAACATCACCTAGAAAGCTTTGTAAATCCTCATCCTCGAGGACTCTACTTAAATACCTATTTATCCCAACTATCTATAAAGCATCAAAGTTTGTAGTTGACAAATTTCACCAATCAAACAGTCACAAGGTGTGCCTTAGTTTAGCCTTGAGCCAGTGGAAAACTCAAAACAGTCGGTTGAGGGGAGGGGGAGAAGGAGAAAATTTGCTTGAAAATTTTAAAAAAATAGAATTAAAATCACAAAGAAAAATCTGGTTATTTTTGAAACTTTCCTCTTTGAATCTACCCTAAAGGGAATTTTCTATGTTTACAAAATTGGTTCTCTAGAATGTGTTGAAAAGTTTTAACACTCTTAACTTTTTTGACTTAGGCATATGTGTGATAGATAATGTTGTATTTTGCTGCCAAGTACATCACTTTCTACTTTTTTTTTTTACCATCAATTTAAATAAGGACCTTTTTAAAAATGGAGCTCCTACATGCGTATTATTATTGTGTAGGATTTGATTGGATGTTATTGTTGCATGTCTTAAAGTGTATATTCTTGCTCTATACTCGCATGATCATTATATACCTTGCTCTATACTTCTTATTAGGTGGAATTTTCAAAGATTTAAGTTTAACTCTAGCTCAAGCATGCATAAATCCCCATGCGTCAAACAATAATCGATCTCACTACCTCGCCTTTGACAAAGAGCATTCTGGGTTGCACGTCCTGCTCGTCTGCCACTACTCCCCCCCCCCCCCCCCCCCCCCCCAAACCCCCGGGGCCTTGTCAACAATGTCGTGTGCAGCTCATGTGAGCTCTCTCTCTTGCATCAACCACATCAACCTCATGTAATGTTGTTAACTCTTTAAAATTGGAAAAACCCTTTTGAGTCAATTAACATGCTACACTTACACATATTGAAGTGGATCTCTGAGTTAAAATCTCCCCTCCCAGAGGTGAAGATCACGTAAGCATGTTAAAAAACATATTAGCTTTTCAAAAAGTGTCTTTTAATTTAAAATTCTACTATTTAAAATTTTGAAAACTCTATATCTATATGGAAGAAGAAAAAATAAAATGCTCCTTGGAAATTTTAAAGAAATATAAATGGACAAGAAACAGCCTTCAAATTTTAAATTTTCTATTTTGAGGTGTAAAGAAAGGTGTCCTTATTCATTGTTTTGTCTTTTTCTAAAACAAAAGAAAAGAAAATGTAAAAGAGAATTGTAAATTTTGTAAAAAATAAAAAAAAATTCAAAACATCTTTCTCCAAAAAGACATGAATTCTTTTGATTTTCAATACTTTAATCAGCCCCACTTGAAGGACACAGGTCTATCCTTGTGCTTGTTTTACCTAGCCAGGTGATCCCAACATCACGAATAACTTACTTGCGGCTTATTAAATTAAGTTCATGTGACCGCATGTTTGTTAGATTCCACTGGCAAAAAGATGGTAGCTTTGCCTACCTCAAGGTCCTTCAAGATCCCCATCACCTTTCCTTGACTCCATTTCAAAATAGGGATATTGCACTATACCGAATGTTGTCAATTAGCACTGATAGTGGCACTTACAACACTATTTCTACAATCGCTTGTTGTTTTCATGTAGAGTTACTTTTGTCTACCTCCTTGCACTATAGTTGTGCTTCCTTTTCAGCTTTTATGATTGGTGAGCCTTGCTCACCAAGAACTCTTACTTTTCTCTTCCCTTAACAATCACATAAACATTTGTTTATCCACTTCTTTTAAAAGTTAAGACATACTTTCTACCCAACATATTATCTTACTCCTTTTTGGTATGCAGAAGACCATAGTGAAGTGGGTGGATTTTGGGTGCAAAGTGTGGACCGTGGATGTAAGTCGATCGGATGGAGAACACGTACACAATTGCTTGTTTTTTAATATTTTTTTAAGTTTTTGTGAAAGGTGTTGACATTTGTGTACCTCTTTCTTTAAAGAGAACCATTGAAAATTGGGTCACACAGTTTTTTTTCGTCCTCTTTCACTTTTTTTTGTTATTCTAGTTTGTAATTTTTTTTTCATTTAAGAGCATGGGCTCATTTCATTAAAAAAATTATTTTATCTTTGTTTATTTAAACTGTTTTAGAAAACTTTAAAGAACAAAGCATTAGTAGTACATTCATATAATTTTGATTCTACGATGTGAAATAATGTAATATTTTGATTTATAAAAAAAAATTCATTTAAGATCTCCTAAAAGGACATGGTGTGAAATAATGTAATATTTTGATTTGTAACAGGATCTTTTCATTTAAGACCTCTTAAAAGTACATTTCATGAAAATATATTTTTATTTTTTATTCTTATTGAACTTACTTTTTCTTAAGAATTTGTTTAATTATTATTTATGCTTATTAGATCTACTTTTTAGTTTGTAATGGGATCTCTTTATTTTGTTGTTTTTTTACTTTTTTAATTTTACTTTTTTTCTTTATTTTATCTTAAAATATCAATGTGATCTTTTCACCTTGTTTAAGTAGATCCATCTTAACAGACAAGGCATCTCTACTACTAAAAATAAGTGTCATCTTAAGGATGATTCATTTTTTTTCATTTTGAAGGCCATTAAAAAACTCCCCTTTTCTTTCAACACTTACACAAACTTTAACCTCACTATTTGTTGACTAGTTCACCTCTATGTAGATGTGTGTGCATTTGTGTGGGGCGGCTGGGGACAAAAGGAAAGTGCATTTCCCATATCCATAATATGTTGTCGAAGGCAGTGTGATGGGGGCCATACCAATCGATAGGCTAGTTTGGAACCGCTAGGTTCTAACGCCCGTGTCACATTGGGACATGTAGACAAGGTTTATTCTCTTTCCAATCAATCAACGGATGTGCCGACAGAGTCACCTGTCACACTGGGATGCTGCCCATGTTTCCCCAGCTTAGCTAGCCGTCTGGCTTAGCGACACACTTTTTCCAAAACTGTATCGACCTCCCACGCCCGCCCTACTTCAACCCCAACACTAATCCTGTCGTTTGATTGGACGCATAACAACTTTTCTAATTTCTCACACGTGCTCAGTGTGACATCATTTGTGCTAGCTATTGTAACCCGAACTCTTCTCATGCAAGCGCATGTTGATCATGGTCATCCAATTCATGATGGACATGCGGCCTAGTGTGATAGGGGCCTAATTATGTGTGTATATAGACAATACAATTCTATATCAAAACAATACAATTGCACAATTGATTGAGACCTACTTTCGATAAATCTTTCCTCTCCCCCTTACCTTCAGCAGGCCATTGTGACTCCTCACCTTGTTTTTAATGAATCTTGTTTCGCCTTTTATGAAGACAATATGCCACTCTCTTAAGATAAATTTCTCACTTAGAGCTCTCATTCTCTCTAATTTACTCCTAGTGGTAGTTACGGCTTATTAGCAACAACTAGTATAGAATACTTAGTGGCATTTTAGTATAGAATACTTCTTTTAAAAATTTATGTCGTTTTGCGACTTTGATGTGTGTGTTGTGCATGTGTGTATGTGTGTGTGTGTGTGTGTCTCTGCATATAGCACCTTGTAGTTTGTGGCCAATTACTCTATGAAACATCAAGATTAAAACAAGGTGAAAGTTCATTATGGTCTACATAAGGCTATTGAGAGGGATTTATTAATTATAAGAGAGTTGTTTGTGAGAGAGAAAATGAGAAAGTGACACTAGCATTTTAAAACATTTGTTGTCACAATGAAATATTAGATTATTGAAAACAAGTGAAAGGGTCGTTGTGGCTTTCTAAAAAAATAAGAAAGTGATAAAATCATTAGGCTGACTTTAACTAGAATTATATAAGGTGAAGCATTGTTTGGGAATATAATGAAATATTAGATTATTGAAAACAAGTGAAAGAGTGATTGTGGGTTCTAAAAAAAAAAGAAAGTGATAAAATCTTTAGGTTTAGTTTAACTAGAATTATATAAGGTGAAGCATTGTTGGGGAATATCTCTTTTATTAAGGGACTGAGTTTCCTCTTTGCAAAGAAACAAACCGGAAATAATAGTCGCATTTTTGAATTTGCAAGATTTTTGAACTAAGTTCTCACATATTTCACCATGGTTTGCTCATTATGTGTGTGTGTGTGTGTGTAATTTATTAGAATTTTGCAAGGTAAAGCTTCACTTTAGCATTCTAAAAAAATAAAATGTAAGTGAAGACAAGCCATGTAAAGATTTGAAATGAAAGGTGAAATAGAAAGATTCATTTAATATTTTAAAATGGAAATAACATTTAAGGTAACTCTCAATCATCACCGAAAACATTGAAAAGTATCCCTAACTCAACCCCTCTCTAAGGCTTTTTTTAGAAAGCCAAAAATGTAACAATAAACTATTTACATTACAATATACCAAAAAAAAAATGATGAATGAAAAAACACTAGGAAGCATTGTAAGAAATTCAGAAGAAAACAAAGTGAAATTGGATGAGAAAGATTATGTGTGACCGAAGGCCCTTTTTTAAAGAGGGAGGTAAACAAATGTTAACACCCTCTCACGAGGACCTACAAAAAATAGTAAAAAAGAAAATTTTTCATCATTGAGCTTGCCATGTGGTAGTAATCCGCAAGCTTTATCCAATGGTCCAGAGATGCACCCAAAATCCAACCCTTTACCAAGGACTACTTACGTAGTCCAAAAAAAGAGACTTAGCATGATCGCAAAAGATAAATATAGTACATTTGTAGAGTAACTAGTGTGTAGCCCGCGCGTTGTTGCGACCAAGAAAAGCATGGCCAGTGGGTCGCACAATACACATATCTATAGGGGGGTGTGTGTGTGTGCACAAAGTGAGAAGGGTGTACTTTAGTCCCCATAATCACTCTCAAAAGATGGCAATTCTCTCTCACCAAAGTTCATAGATTTTCAATTTTTGGATCGTTGTGCCTCCTTGATGTTTTTGGATGCAGTTTTTTGTCCTCGCCTTGCCTTCTCTACGTGTAGTTGTATCATGACAACTCCCTATGCATGCCAATTTTTCACATAGTGACATGTAGAATCAATTTTGATCATCTTCAGCTTTCTCACCAATCATTTTTCAAGATTTTTTCCAAGATTTAAAGTGACCCAATTGGAGTTATGATCTTCAAGTTACGACTAGTTCTTTGTAGAGTTATGGCTATGGTAGCCTAGTGGCAAATTGCATGCAGACAGATTTAGAGGATATGTATCTACGAATTGTGAAATTGATGTTGAAATTGTGGGTTTGTGATGTTCAATTGTGAAAGGGGAGTCCCTTGTCTTCATATGTATTGATCGGTGTGTTGTAAATCCGTGCTTTGACAAGGTTTTTCTCATATGTGCTATGGTCCTTTGGGTGGGCTTGCAAGCTCCCAAGGGAGTATATACCTTTTGGTCGAGATTTACTAAGATTTGTTTTGGTATACTTTTTTGTGCTGAGGTTGAAGTTTGAACACTCTTGAGCTATAAATCTATAGAGGTGATCCACTCTTTCTTTTGCCCAATAGTGTTTTGATGCCTGTCATCAAGGTTTTTGGAGTTTATTGGGAAGAAAATGAAAGTGTCAAAGGGTTCATTGAGAAAATGGAGTTTGCTTGCCTTCTTGATGACAAGCAAGACTCAACATTGGTGCTCCAAAACTTCTACTTTTGTTTGAAGGGAGATATTGGAGAATGGTTAGAAGACTAGGAAAAGGAGCTATAATTGCTGTTAAGCTAGCTATTGTCTAGATTTGTTAATTGTTGAGTCGGAATATGACTAGGTCAGACTTTTGCTAGGTTGAATGTTGTTAGGTGTGAAGTTCATGCCAAGAACATTTTTCTTAGGCAGTTTTTAACTATGTTTTGGTCGTGGTGCTCTCAAGTGTAAGGGGAAGGTTATGGAAGGAGTGAAGTTATGTTTGCAAAATCTGTCAGATTTGTCTCTGTGTTTATTCTTTGATGAGTTTGAAGTTACTTCTATGTCATTTCTACCGCTTTTGAAGTGTGCATGTGCTATTTTACTATGTTAAAGTGATGTTTCTAAGTTAGACATACATGTGTTGATGGCGGCCAACATCAGCCCCCAACCTCCTCAAGTTATGACTTATGAAATGGTAAGACATTCTTTTTTTACACACTTTCAACATGTGGAAGACCCACAAAAGGTATGGAAATCTATTCAAGGCTTGGTACAAGGTGAAGGCCACACCATAGAAGATGTTGTGAAGGCATTCGATACATTATGGACAAAGTGGTGTACATCTTTAGGGACTAAAATTACTCTAGCCATGTTGAAGAAGGATAGGTTTCTTACAAGTTTGAGGAGTAGTCTAAGCTTGACGGTGGAGCTTAAGAAACCAAGGACCTTTGACGAGGCAATTGAAATTGCAAAGAATAAAGAGTGCATATCAGAGCGTCTTCATCAACTTGGAATCAATATCAATCCAAAGATTGAAGTGAAAATTTTAGATCAACCAAGGGTCCTCGTCAGGGAGCCTGGTTATGAGCAACAAGATTCTCATGATGTGAATGCTTTTTGCAAGGAGATGCAAGAGTTTGTAGGTCTTATGAATAATCCTAGTGTGCATATGATGGGAGGTGGAAGAGTTCAAAGCTATGGATATGGCCGTGGCCATGGAAGCAATGAGGGATATACATGTGGTAGAGGAAGAAGCATGGCTGGAAGAGGGATATGTTTCAATGTTACAATTATGGTGAACGGACTCACAAAAGACCTCAATGTGACAAGCCAAAGAGAATGGGTAGTGATATGTTTTCTCTTCCTTCACAAATTCCTTCTCAAGCTCAAGATTATGGTATTGAGATCAAAGGGAAAGTAGGACAAAGTGGTTTGATAGCTTAAAAAAAGGTCAAAACAAAGGTGGTAAGAATAATCCATTTGGAGAATAATGAGGATGATTTGGGAGCTATGGTCATGCCTATAGGTAAGAGGGTTACAATAGATCATGACATGAGTGATGCAAGTCTCAGCCATAAAAGAGGGGAAACATGTTGAAACAAGTACAGGTAAAGAGAAGAATACTCAAGTGAAGAAGAAGACAATGGGGATGATGGTAGTGAGGTGGAAGACAGCAACAATAGCGATCTCCTTGTCTCTTGAAGAAGAGCATGATGAGAAACAAAGGTTTCTTGGACTTATGGAGAATGAGGATATCTCTAGTCCTTTTGAGAAAATTAAGGAGCTGATACAATCCAAAGTTCAACCTAATATCAAGCAGGAGTTGATTCAAAGCATGTTGTCTTCGGATTTGACCAGTCATGAGAAGGGTGAGTATCTTGCCATGATACAACAATTTCTCAATTTATTCATCACTTCTTATGAGTAAATTAGAGGCTTCAAACGAGAAGAAATCCACATTCCAATCAAGGAAGGAGCTCAGTTCGTACACCAAAAGTCAAGGAGAATGGGACAGGTACAACTTAATTCTTTAAAGGAATAGGTAGACAAGCTTCTCAAAGTAGGTTTTATATGTCCTATGAGTACTGTAGTATGGGTGAGTCATGTTGTTGTTGCACCCAAGAAGGATGGAAAGTGGAGAATTTATGTTCATTTTAAGCCTCCAAACATAGTTATGAAGAGAGATCCATACCCTATTTCTTTCATAGATGACATACCTAATTCTATTATAGAGCATGAGAGATATAGTGTATGTAATGGATTCTCTGGATACTTAAGCTCACCTTGGCTTTAGAAGATCAAAAGAATACCACATTTATCACACCATGGGGATGCTTTAATTATTGTGTTCTTCCTTTTGGTCTTATGAATGGTTGTTCTTGGTGCCAAAATCACGTCAATAAGGTGTTCTCTCCGTTTCTTGTAAGTTTGTGAAGGATCTTATTGATTACTTTTGTGTTTACAGTTCTAGAAAGGATCATTGTGCAAAGACTGGGATGGAATTGAAGTAATGTGATGAAAGTGGAGGTCAACTCAGCAAAGAAGTGTCATCTTTCTCAACCAAGAGTGAGATTTTTGGGACATATGGTCTCTGAGAATGGGATTGAAGCGGATCCTGACAAAGTGAAGGATTTGGTGCTCCTCCCATCACCTAAGGATACTAAGTAACTTGTTAACTTTATTCAAAAGGTTAAGCATATGTCAAGATTCATTCCTTTGTCATCTCAACTTCTTTATCTCTACAACAAGTAGCAAGGTTTGATCCTCTACAATGGATAAATGAATGTGAAGAGGTTTTTCAAGGTATCAAGGAGGTTCTTGTGAATCCATTAGTAGGTAAGGATGCTATTGGGGCTATGATTCTTCAACGAGGTAACAACTCCCACTACATGCTAGAAGGGTGAAACTAGAGGTGGAAAGAGGATATACTGAGGTGGAGCTTATCATGGTGAGTGTAATATATGCATGTAGAAGGTTTAGGCACCACATTCTTCCCAAACCTTTCATGTTTCTCGCTAGCTACACTCTTCTACCTCAATTGGAAAGTAGCCCTACCTTATCAAAGAGACTCGTGAAGTGGATTGTGGAGCTACAATAATTCCAATTATGTTTTCTTGTTGAGGAGAGTACAAGGGATACACTGGCTGATTTTCTTACCTATAAAGAAAGCCCCTTCTTATCAAGGAGGACTCAATGAAGAAGCAACACATGGAAGCTCCTGACATAGACAATCAATATCTATTGTTTTTTGATGTCTCTTATAGGAAAGCGCATGGTGAAGCTTCATGACGCATTGTAATTTATGATCCTCAAGGTGATTTGGTAACTAAAAGGAGTTTGAAGCTTATGGCACAAAGTAATAATGAAACTGAGTATGCTACTTTGGAAAAAGGACTCAATATTTGCCTTGAGCTTGGGATTCATCATGTGAGGAAAAGAGGTGATTCTCTTTTGGTGGTTAAGCAAGTACTTGGGGTGTGGCAAAGTAAGAGTCCAAAGCTGAAAAATATGTGTTTTCAAGTGAAGAATTTGCTTAAACATTTTGAAGCTTGCAGTTCAAGGCATGTGGATATGTCTCAAAATGAAGAAGCAAATGGTGCAACACAAGGTTCAATTGGCCAGTTTTATGTGATAAGGTTTGATTTTCCTCTTTATTTTGGAAGGGAAGCTTTAGAGAGGGAAGAAGAGTTTCTACAAACAGGTATGCTTCCATCAGAGTAGGAGAAGTCAAAGAATTATGCCTTCCTTCGTCTTGCCAAAAGGTATGTCCTGCTTGGCAATGCCTTGTATATGAAAGGGGTTGACCTTGTGATAAAAAAAGTTCCTTGGAAAGAGGAAATTTATAGAATTTTAGAGTTGAACCATGAGGGTTCTTGTAATGGTCACTTTTCTTCAAAGACCACTTTGGATAAAGTCTTGCAAGAGGGGTATGTGTGGCCAAACATTCAACATGATATTCATCATTTGTGCAAGTCTTGTAAGAGTGCCAAAGCATGGAAATTAGGGTTCTCAAATAAAAAATTAGAGGCATCATTATGTCTTATGATATGTTTGAGAAGTGGGTATTGATGCAATAGGTCCTCTACCTACGATAGCTAGAGGCAAATGTTGTATACTTACTGTTTTTGACTATCTATCCAACGGTGGTCCGAAGCCACAACTGTTAAGAAACTCACAAGCAAATATGTTTCCAATTCTTATATGAAGATAAATATTTGTTGCAAGTTTGGCATTCCATTGGAGTTACTTTCTAGCAAGGCTCCAAGTTTCAAGGGAGAGCTCGTGGATTATCTTTGTGAGAAGTTATGTGCATCGCAGGATTACTTCTCCCTATTATCCCCAATGTAATGGTATGAATGAAAAATTTATTGGAGAGCTCATAAGGATTCTTACAAAGATGAAAAAAAAAATGTGAAAACTTGAGATTTAGAGATACCCTGTGCTCTATGGGCTTACAGGACTACCATCAAATCTGGCACTGGTTTCTCTCCCTTCCACCTAGTTTTTGGCAAAGAGGCTTTGCTTCCTATTGAAGTGGAAATACTAGTTTTGAGGATGATGCTAAAGCTTGAATATGAGCCTAATGATGCACTCAAGGAGAGTATTTTATATTTTTAATGTGTACAATTAGAAAAGTGTTTGGCTTTGGAGCATTATGAGCATGTCTTGAAGAGCAATCAAGCGGGCAAATGAGAAGGTGAAAGACAAAGACATCAAGAAGGGTGACATGGTTCTACGCTACAATAGCAAGCTTGATAATACTTTTCAAAATAATTTTCAATCTAGAAGCAAGGTCCCTTCTTGGTTTTAAATAGGTTTTCAAATGGAACATATCAGCTTGCTGACTAGGATGGTACCCCGCATAAATCACGTGTGAATGGCCACAAGTTACGGTGCCTTTCCAGAAGACTGGAAGCAGAACCAGAAGAAAGCTCTGGTCATAAAAAGCTTGAAATTTACTAGCATCGGAGGGTCACTCTATCGACGACTGGGTGTTGATGGTATACTTCGACGTTGTGTGTCTATGGAAGGAAGAATGCAAGTGATTTCAAAAGCACATAATGGTGAATCTGGTGGACATTTTTCCAACGAAGTAACCTACAAGAAGATTCTGTAAGCTGGTCTGTGGTGGCAAACACTAATTGCTGATGTTAGAATTTTTTGTAAAACTTGTGACATATGCCAAAGAATGGGTCGACCAACAGCTGCTACAGATATGACTCCTTTGATGCCAATACAACCACTGGGCATGTTCATGAAATGGGGATTAGATTTTATGGAACCTTTTAAGAAGGTTACCCCCAGGAAGAAAAAGTACATAGTAATGGCTACTTGTTATGCCACTAAGTGGGTGGAAGCTAAAGCTCTTCGTGAAAACACAGCCAAGTCAACTGCAAGGTTTCTATTTGAGAATATTTTCTGTCGATATGGATGTCCAGTAGAGATTGTGTCAGACCAAGGAACACATTTTATCAATGACACTATGGAAATTCTACTGGATATGCTTTCAATCAAGCATCAAAAATCTACTCCATATTATCCCACATGCAATGGATAGGCTGAAAGTAGCAACAAGACAATCAAGACTATTCTCACTAAGGTGGTGCAGAAGAAACCAGACCAGTGGGATTTGAAACTCCAAACTGCTCTATGGGCATACAAGATAGCTTACAAAGTCACTACTGGGTTGACACCATTCAGAATGGTGTATGGCACTGAAGTTGTGGTTCCTATGGAATTTGTTATCCCAAGTCTGAGAATGGCTATGAAGTATGGATTAGACTTCAACCACAATCTGAAAAAGCGCCTAGATGAACTGATGCAGTTAGATGAACTCAGGCAACAGGCTATGCTGGAACAAGAAATTGTTCAACAACGAAGGAAGCACTGGCATGATCACTGAATTAAGGTTCGGGAATTTCATAAAGGAGATTTGGTGCTTCTCTATCAGTCTAGACTGGGTCCGAAGAAGCCAAACCTGAAGATTGCCTGGGTAGGACCATTTGAGGTAGATTGGGTCTTCTCCAATGGTACATTAAGACTGAAAGATTTATCTGGATTATTGTTGCCAGGAGTATATAATGGTGCAAAGATCAAGCTTTACTATTCAGAAGCTAGGGAGACTGGGCAAGAACAAGGTACTAGGGAATTGGGAACTGCACATCAAGAGATACCAGAATCGGATATTTTCGGGCTTTTTCATGTGCAACAAATTCCAATTTTAAAACCAGTACCAGTAGTATTAAGTATGGAGCCTGATTTATCCCTTGTAATTTTCTGTGGTAAAATCGCACATTTGTAAGGCCCCCATTATGAGGAGAAGCCATCGTGCGTGAAGGAAAATCACTCGCCGGAAACCAAAATATTCACCTGCCAAAAATCAGGGGCAACTTTAGGGGCCTCGGGGGCGGGAGCCCCCAAGACTTTTTTTTCCCTCGCCGGAATTATGGCCGCACGGCGACCGAAAAGTGGTCGGAAATCGACAGGTCGATTGGCCGGTGGCCGGTAGTCAATGGTGGGTGGCCGGTGATCGGAAGTCAATGGTCGGTGGCTGAATTCAAAAGTGGATTTGTCTACACAAGGGTGGCCACACATGGGCGGATTGGAGGGTCCGATTTGGACTTATTCACACAAGGACGGCTACACATGGCTGTCTCTCATAAGAGAGGGCAGCCCTTTTGGCCTATAAAAGGAGGCCATTTCTACACACATTTCAGAGTGTGAAGTTGATGCAACAAGGTGGGTGTGAGGTGGTGAGAGTGAAGCAAGGCGGGAGCTCCAAAAGGGTATAATCCCTTTGTAAACTACTTCTTGTTTTGAAGTACTAAAGCCATTGAGTGGCTGCTTTCCAGTGGACGTAGCCCACATTGGGTGAACCACGTATATTCTGTGTACTCTCTCTCTCTCTCTACTCTATAATCTCGTGTATGTAAATCTGTCTCTCTCCATTAAGTAATCTACTCAATTATCTATTTATCTACTGAGGCGGTCCGGGGCGGGCAACAAGAAGAGTGACCTCTAAGCACTCTTCTAGGCTCCCATGCTGCTCAATTTGGGTTGGGGTTGAAAAAAACAACAGACACACACACAAACCCGCAACCTAACCCTACACAAATTTGGGGCACCACCTAGTTTTGGATGCGAACTAGGACGCGTAAAGAGAGAGAGAGAGAGAGAGAGAGAGAGAGAGAGAGAGAGAGAGAGAGAGAGAGAGAGAGAGAGAGAGTGCTCGGGCTGCTTTGAAATGTATCGGAAATGATCAAGCAAACATAATTATATATGTAAGAAAGAGAGAGAAAGGGGAGGGGGTGCTTGTTGCATTAATACCTTCTTACAAATCTGTCATGACCAATCAAAGTGAGATTACTATTTGTTCAACATAGCTTGAGTAAATTACACCACAACACATCACAAGAAAAGCCATCCCAGTCACTGTCTTAAAGCCAGGGGAGTCCTCTCCACCCTGTCGCCCTCTTACAGTATGTGGGATTTATGGCTAAATTGATGACAACACCTAGAGACAAGCTATCAAGAACTTAAATAAAACACCAAGACACTTACACATCATTGTTGTCCATGACTTCATGTTGGAAGAGAGACAAAGTATCCATGCTTAGTCCAAATCCACCCTCCTTGATTCAGCAAATATTGGGCTTACACTAGTAGGAGAAATGATAGATTTCCTACTCTCAATTGAATGATCACTCTCTCTCTTACAATGGCATAGAGCTCCCTTGCTAATCACTCCTAATACAACACATGCATATACATAAGCCAATGAGCTTCCACTCAAGAGATCCTTCTCAAGAGGTTCAGCTTGGCTTCTCAAGCTATAGCATAGTGCTCTTGCTTATGGCCCCCCCTTTTGTGCTAGCTACACCCTCCTTTTATAGCAATTTTGAGGGCTAGGGTTACTCCTCTGACCATGGTTGGATTAGATTTTCAGCACTTATCTAATTTCTTTTGCATTGGAATTATCAAGAATTTGGTGGGGATAGATGAAGAAGAGAGAGAGGAGAGAAGTAGAGGTGATAGGACTTTTCATAGTAGGTTAGCGTTAGTAAATTAGTAGAGTTAGTATTTTTATTGATTTACAAATGGAATTGGATATTTACAATGGGAGTATCCAAGTAGGATACAATCAAGGAAGAAAAAACTCTTAATAGGTAAGAAAATATGGATTTCTTACAATGTTGATGCTCCAAGTGTCTTGAGTAGGATCAATTTTGACGCTTGTTGACGGTCCTTGTTGACGGTCCACTAGCTTTGACAGTACGGTTTTTTCTCCACTCTTGACCTTCCTTGGGAGCCAAGGTAAGTGAACATGTGTAATCAATCACCATGATGATGTCTTTCAAGAGAAGAGGCTGAATTTTGTGGTTTTTTTTATAGGTATGGGTAATATGGATGAGGAAAAATGAGACTAGGTGATCAATTTTGGAATGGAAGTGTGTGTAGGAGACATGAGTTCACCATGGTTTCTCTTATTCTTCAAGGTTGAGAAGAAGGTGAGTAGGGTGTAGAGAAGAGTGGTGAGAGAGGTGGGGATGATGAGTGGAGAAGTGTGTGTGAAAGAGAAAAATGATAAGGTGGAAGAGGAAGTGTGGCTGCATAGCATGGGCAAACTGGGGTCCACCAATAAAATCATAGCTCACAGCTCGTAGCTCAAAGACATATGAAAAAATTTGAGGCAAAAGTTCAGCCCACGAGATACAACTTTTGTTTGTATCACCTTTTCAAATTCGGAGAGCAAGTGACCTTTAAAAATTCAGCAAAACCAACTGTTTTTTTCCACTGCACAAAGTCCTTGTGGGGTCCTTCTTTGGATGATTCTTTTGAATACCGCCAAGAGTGAGCCCTCCATAGTGCATGCATGCATGCCACATACCCTTGACCTTATTTGGTAGGTCTATAATTGAAGATATTGTTGAGATCATGATAGAAGTGAATACTACAACTAAGAAAATCAAATATTGAGGGGTCTAAAAAGAATATGTACATGTCAAATATAAATAACATAGGTGGAAAAAATATAAAGGGGTCAAAATAAATCTCTCATTATAAGTCTACCATAAAAAGATGAATATTTGTGGTGGTCTAATTTATGAGAGTAATAGAGAATAGATGTAGAAAGGAAAAAATCACAATAGTGAAAAAATATACACATAAATAGAACTAGTTTTTTTGGATTTTTGTTGGGATGGAGTTACACAAAAACTAAAAGAAGCTTGCATGAGATTATTTTTATATGGAATAAAGAGTATGCAAAATGGTAAGAAAAAATATGGTAATGGTGAGTCAATGTACATAGCATAAATAACACACCCTAGGTAGAAATATTTAAATAAATACCAAGTAATTATGAAAAATCCTTTTATTTAGGCTCTATATACAATGAAATATTTACACATAAATGGGCCATAATATACTTATATTGTTTTTATTATTTATTTTTTTTGGCTCAACTAGCCCAGTGACTAGCTACTTGAGGGTTTTTTAGAAGATATGGGAAAAGTCCCCTAACTCACACACACCTATATACAATGAAAGGGTGAGGGTAACCATAGTGTTTGAGTGATTTGATAGGGTGAGGTAACTCACTATGGAAATTACAGAGAACCAAAAAACGGCTATCACTACGTCTTATTTCCTAACAACTGGTGTCAGAGCAAGGTTTGCTCGTAGCTAAATTATCTCAAGGAAAGGATTCCTTGAATTGAGTGGGAGTTATGGTGGAGGAAGGGAAGCTCAAGATTGAGAAGTTCAATGGCAAAAACTACCAACATTGGAGGATGCAGATTGAAGACTATCTCTACCAGAAGGACCTCAATTTGACACTAGGCGGTCTTGCAAAGAAGCCTGCAACGATGGTAGATGAAGCATGGATTGTCCTTGATCGAAAGACCTTGGAAACAATCCAGTTAAGCTTGGTGTCAACGGTGGCCTTCAATGTTTCGGAGATGAAGACCACGGAGGACTTGATGAAGTCACTTGACGACTTCTATGAGAAACCATCGGCATCCAATAAGGTATTTCTTATGAAGCGCTTGTTCAATCTAAAGATGGCAGAGAATGGTTCAGTTATTGCAGAACACCTAAATGACTTTAACACAAACATAAGTCAACTTTGATCGGTGAAAATCAATTTTGATGATGAAGTGCGAGCTCTCCTTATACTATCATCTCTACCGGATAGTTGGGACAGCCTTGTGATGGCTGTAAGTAATTCTATCTCTGATACAAATACTCTTAAGTTTGATGATGTTTTGGGTGTTCTCCTAAGCGAGGAAATGCGAAGGAGAAGTACATGAGAATCATCAAGTGTTGCACTATCATTGGAAACAAGAGGAAGGCCTAAGGAGAGGTTCAAAAACCAAAAGGGTCGTGATCGCTCAAGGCGGAGCAAGTCACGCACAAAGTCAGTTCTTGAATGTTGGAACTGCGGCAAAAAGGGACACTTCAAGAAGGATTGTTGGTCCAAGAAGAAGAAGGAGACAGAGTCTCAAGACAACAAGCCAACATCAGAGGCCAATGTGGCAGGTAAAGTAGAGCAAGATGCTCTAATTCTCTCATTAGACAATGTGTCTAATTCTTGGATAGTAGATTCCGGGGCTTCATTCCATGCGACACCACACAAGCAACATTTCCAAGACTACACCAAAGGTAATTTTGGGTATGTATACTTGGGAGATGATGAAGCTTGTGAGATTGTCGGCAAAGGTACAGTTTCTGTCAAAACTGCTAACGGAAATGAATGGAAGCTTAAAGATGTTAGGCATGTTCCTTCTCTTCGCAAAAATTTGATCTCTACAGGACAATTGGATGATGAAGGTCACAACATTGCATTCGGAAACAAACGATGGAAGATATCAAAGGGATCTTTGGTGGTTGCCAAGGGAGAAAAATTCCGTACACTTTACTTGTGTACTGTTAGCACGCAACCTTCATCTTGTGCAGCAACTATAGAAGTTGACAGTGCGGTGTAGCACTACCGACTTGGGCATATGAGTGCCAAAGGAATGCAAATCCTTCAAACAAAGAAGCTTCTACCAGGTTTGAAAGAAGTGGACTTAGAGTTGTGTGAAGATTGTGTTTATGGTAAAACAAAAGAGGGTAAAATTTCAAAAATCAAGAAATGAAAGAAAAAATAAAAAACTTGAGTTGGTTCATTTTGATGTTTGGGATCCTGCAAGTACACCATCACTTGGTGGCTCATTGTACTATGTAACATTCATAGACAATGCGACTAGAAAAACATGGGTTTATGTCATGAAGAATAAATCCGATGTATTTTCCATATTTCAAAGGTGGAAAGCCTTTGTGGAGAATGAAACAGGTACCAAGGTTAAATGCCTCAGGTCCGCAATGGAGGTGAATATTGCAGCCAAGCTTTTGAAAGCTTTTGTGCTAGCAATGGCATTCGAAGACAAAGGACAACCCCAAGGACACCTCAACAAAATGGGATTTCAGAAAGGATGAACAGGACAATCATGGAGCGAGCATGAAGCATGCGGCTACATGCAGGCCTACCACTTGAGCTTTGGACAGAAGCTGTAAGTACTTCTGTGTACTTCATCAACCGGTCACCCTCAACGGCATCGGATGGGGGAGTTCCAGAAGAGGCATGGACAGGTAAATCGGTGAATTATGCATTTCTCAAAGTGTTTGGGTGTGAGGCTTTCATGCACATAGATAGAAGCCTAAGATCAAAGCTAGATGCAAAGTCCAAAAAGTGTTTCTTCATTGTCTATAGAGAAGGTGACTTTGGGTATCGCCTATGGAATCCTAAAGATGGTAAAATCTTAAGGAGTAGGGATGTAATTTTTAACGAACAAAATACGTACAAAGATTACTTGGAAAGAAAACAAACAAAAGAAACAGGTGATGAGTACATGGAGCTTGAGGACGGTGAAGACTCAAGGACTGCAAACGGTGACAATGTGCAACAACGTCAACCAAATGAGGAGCCTCAATCTATTCCCCGAAGATCTACAAGAGCAAGTAGACCTCCAGAAAGGTTTGTTCCTTCCTTCAACCATCTCTTGATCTCAGATTCTGGAGAGCCAGAATCATACGAAGAAACTATGCAACATGAATCCAAAGAAGAATGGACGAAGAGCATGAAAGTGGAGATGGACTCACTACATCGCAACCAAACATGGGAGTTGGTTGAGTTGCCTAAAGGTAAGCAGAAACTTCAAAACAAATGGGTGTACAAGCTGAAGGAAGAAGAAGGTGGAAAGAAAAGGTACAAGTCTAGGCTTGTGGTAAAAGGGTTTTCTCAAAAAAAAGGTATTGACTTCAATGAAATATTTTCTCCTGTTGTAAAAATGAACTCAATTAGGCTTGTCTTAAGCATTGTGGTTGCTCATGATTTAAATCTCGAGCAAATGGATGTAAATACGGCATTCCCTCACGGTGACTTAGAGGAGGAAATCTACATGCTTCAACCAAAGGGGTATGAAGTAAAAGGTAAGGAGAAAATGGTTTGCAGATTAAAGAAGAGCTTGTATGGTTTAAAGCAAGCATCAAGACAATGGTACTTGAAGTTTGATCGATGGATGTTGGATCATGGATTCACAAGATGCAACTCAGATCACTGCGTCTACACGAAGAATTTGGGAGATGGGAAATTCATCATCCTAATGTTGTATGTTGATGACATGTTGATTGCAAGTGCTAACATGCAGGACATCAAAGACCTAAAAGAGGAGCTGTCTAAATCTTGTTTAATGAAAGATTTAGGTGCTGCAAAGAGGATACTTGGTATGAAAATATCAAGGGACAGGACGAAGAAGACAATAAAGCTATCTCAAGAAGATTACATCAAGAAGGTACTAGAAAGGTTTGCAATGCAAAATGCAAAACCAATTTCTACACCTTTTGCTGGTCATAGAGCTGATGTAAGCTTTAAATCCCAATCTGTGCGATGAGCTTCCACCGTTTTGGTCAAGATAGAGATTAAGGTCTTGTTGGTCCTCTCAGCTTGGCCATTTGCTTGTGGATAATAAGGTGTGGATTTATGGTGTGCTATCATAAAGTTGGTAGTGAGTTCTTTTATTACTCCATTTACAAAATGAGTACCATTGTCACTAACAATCTCAAAGGGACAACCAAATCTTGTAATAATGTTCTCAAAGAGAAACTTGGCAGTTGATTTTGTATTGGCCTTACGTGTCGCCCTGGCTTCCGTCCACTTTGTCACATAGTCAGTGGCAACGATAATATATCGAGATAGAGTGCTACGAGCTGCCGGACTAATTCGGCCTACAAAGTCCAAACCCCATTTTTCAAATGGTTGAGTCACTTTAACAGGATGTAAGGGCATCCTATCCTTTCATTGTGTGATCTTGTAACATTGGCATTCATCAAATCCTTTTGCAAAAAGTGATGCCTCCTTGAATAAGGTAGGCCACCAATAGCCTGATTGCAACACCTTTCTAGTTGTTAGTTCCCTTGAGAAATGTCCGCCAGCTATACCCATGTGGGCTTCTTGCAGTGTGTATAAATACTCATCCTCACGGGCACAACGTCTAAGAATATCATCCTTCCCTAGCCTGTAGAGAGTTCCTGCAATGAGAGAGTAAGGTTCACATTCTTTTAATAGTTTTTGAGCTATGTCTTTACGAATCTATTTGGGGGGGAAACCATTAACTAGAAAGTTCACAATCTTCTCACTCCATTCAGGTATGGTTTCGACTAAGAATAGAGAAGTATCGGGCAACTCATCATCGACTCCAGTAGGGGCTTCACCATTGGGTATGCGAGACAAATGATCCGCCATGACATGTCTTTTACCAGGTCTCACCACAACGGTAAAATCAAAATCAAGGAGAATTAACAACCATCGTGTAATTCTTCCCGTGGAACAAGGTTTATTTACTAGATACAACAAGGCTTGATGATCAACATAGAACACAAACTTGTTGGCCAGAAGGTAGTAAATCATACCTAAACCTTCTCGCTCTGTAGTGGTGTAGTTTCTCTCAGCATCATTCAACTAACGACTTGCAAAGCTAATAGGGTAGTCCAGTTTATGTTCTCCTGGTTGAGCTAGAATACACCCAATAGCAAAGTTCGATGCATCAATATGCACATGAAAAATTACATTCCAATCGGGCACTCATAGAATAGGAGTGCTAGTCAAGGTCTTTTTCAATGACTCATAAGCATGGTCACACTCTGCAGTCCATTAGAACTCAATAAGAAGCTTGTACAAGGGACGAGCTATCTTGGCAAAGTTTAAAATAAACCGTCAGTAATAACCAACATGGCCCATGAATCTTTGAACTCCTTTATAGTTTGTAGGTGGTGGCAATTCAGCAATAGCTTTAATTTTGCCCTCATCTGTGGAAATCCCATTTTTGGACACTATATGCCCTAAACTGACTCCATGTTTAACCCAACATTGGCATTTGAAAGGGTTTAAGGAGATGCGATACAATCTACACTTCTCAAACACTTTTCGTAAGCATGATAGATATTCTTTCCAAGAGGAATAAACACAAAGTTCATCTAAGAAAGCTTCACAAAACTCCCTCAAATATTCTCTAAAATCAGTGTTTATTAATCTTTGAAAGGTAGCAGGGGCATTGGTTAAACCAAAATCCATAACACGAAATGGGAACACTCCAAATTTGGTTATAAAGGCTATTTTAGCTTGGTCCTCCAACGCAATTGTGATTTGATTGTATCCAGAGTACCCATCTAAAAAGCTATAAGCTTCCTTCCCTGCAACTCTTTCAAGCACATGTTCTGAATATGGCAAGGGGTAATGGTCCCTCCTAGTGGCGGCATTGACCTTCTTAAGATCCACACACACTCTGAGTTTCCCATTCTTTTTTTGCACAATCACTATTGGAGACACCCATTCTGAGTGCTCAATAGGGTATATGAATCCGCATTCCACAAGATTTTCAACCTCTTCTTGAACAATTTTTGCATATTTAGGATCATTGGGTAGGGTCATTGTTGAACTGGTTTAGCCATACTATTCATGGGGATTGTGTGTTGCACCACGGAAGGTGAAACACCTTTCATATCATGATATGTCCAGGCAAATATATCCCTGCATTCCTTGAGAAACTCTTTAAGTACATAGTCCTCAGTCTCGGTCAGATCTTTGGCAATGAAAACAGGTTTAGACTCTTCTCCAAGGTCTACTAACTCTATTTCCTTAACTATCGTTGGACCGTCATAGACTCCATTTCTCCCATCGATAGGTTTTCTTTGAGCCTTTGTATACACAACCTTACGTTCCTCTGTGGTATAGGATTTGAAATGTTCAGGTGCAGAGTGTAAGTCTGTGGGGTCATGTTGTTCTGTGGATTGTAATTTCACTTCTGATTCCTTTTGTTGTTGAGCTAGCTCCTGATTTTGTCGTCTCCTTACAGTACGGCTCAACTTTGGCTTCTTGTAGCCTCTAGTTATGCAATGTCAATGGGTTGTGGACTACACCACATAATGCTTTGAAGGTATTCACCCCAGTTATCTACCAACTTCCGATGAGCATCACATGCCCCTATATAATTAAGCCATTCTACGGTAGATTTCTTTTTATTTATTCTAGCACGCACATTTGCTCGATATCGTCGCCTCTTATATCTCTTACTCTTCTTGTTTAATTCTCGATTATGGCCGATCTCTAGTGAAGAGTCACTAGATGAATCACTACTTGTGTCTTCTGCTCCCTTGGATAGATTGTCATCTAGGTTACCACTTGGCCCTGAATGGTTTGTCCCCACATTTGCACTAAGATTTAACTCAGATTCTTCGTCCTCAGAGTCAATTTCAAGTGATGATTCTGACCCCAAATTGTGTGGGCTATAGTCTTGTGAGGTGCTACTAGTTCCAATGCCAGTCAATCCTTCATCTTGTAGGTTATCAGAAGCTATATGCATTGCTTCTAGCATATTTAAGGGTACATGTTGGACGGGAAGCGACTCACACACCCATGAAGTGCATGCAAACACTACCTAGATCAACATAATGTCAATTGAGGACACGGATGACACGATAGGCACACGGAGGAAATCTCTTTAGCTTGTCACGCTGAGACCATATCCTACACATACAACACTCTGGAAGGCCAACTAAACCACAATCAAGAACCTCATTGCCCTCAACTACACCACCTAGCCACATACACATATACAGAAGTTAACTTACCAAATCATGTCAGATTCGTACGAAACTTAAGGAACACCATCCCCTCACTAGGATACACCTGTCCCTAAGCTTCTACACTCAAAACCCTCACTCTAAACCCATTTGCGGAAAACGCGTAGGATGACATAACAGAATTTTGAAAGTGCCCGAAATTGAAATTTATGAGCACCTATGCGTAGCGTATGTCGCCACGATTCTATAGACTACTAGCACGCAGAAAACAGACATTGTTTGATACACTTACGGCCACAAATAGCTCGTAGATGCGTCGGCATGTGCGCTTCGTCTCGCGTGGAATGCTTGGCGTTGTCGCGTAGCTCTCCTCGAGCCTACAACAATGGTGCAGTCGGATCTCCAATGTGTTGAGCGAGCCGGCCGTAGCAAGAGGATGAAGCTTACGCTCACTCTCTTTCTCTCTCACACACAGTAGACGACAGCGCTCAAGTTTTGATTATGATAAAAGTCTTTTTTTACAAAATGACCTAGGTACCTTATATACTAAGGCTACCTTAGGTTTAACCAAAAATGGGGTTGAAAGGGTCAAATGGCTTTGTATTTACAATCTGGACGTGCCATTGCACCCCGGCTTCTGAAACTAGAATAACTACTCATTACAAATGACGTTTATAGCCATAATCCGCAGCATTTCATAACTCGCAAAAGATAAGACTTTGGTACGAAACTTGAGTTATGTTGTGTTGTTGACCCAGCGGTCAACATTCCCCCCTTCCGCGTTCATGTCGTCCCCGACATGACCTGATTGTCGATGGCGATGTGGTCTTTGGTGTCGTTTTGTTGTTGTAAAGAAAGTATAGACTATAGCCTTTGCATTAGCTTGTCTGTTCGTCCAATCCGATGTACATAGTCTTCGCATGATTCAGGAAAATCATAATTGATGACGAACTTTATGTCTTTCACATCCACGCTCCGAGCTGCAGCATCTGTTTCTGTCATTATAGGTCTACTGCCAGATCTGAATTCAAAAAGAACCCAATGTCGTTTAACTTGACTCTTATCATCATGGATAGAGAAAGCTCCATCCATCATTTGCTCTAGCAAATCTGTCAATTCGGAGTATTTGTGATTCTCAGAAACAACTTCTACAATCTGTAGAATTGAGTGATTGGCTTTCTAATCTTGTGAGCCAATGACAAGTTTGTAAGGATTTTGTAGAAATTGTATGGCTAAACCCTTAACTTCTTTAGGCCAAGTTGCACTCCAATGCAAAGTCTGTCTGTCAGGCCGAATCCATGACTTAATTATTCTAATTTGAATCACAAGAATTGAGTGATTGGCTTTCTAATCTTGTGAGCCAATGACAAGTTTGTAAGGATTTTGTAGAAATTGTATGGCTAAACCCTTAACTTCTTTAGGCCAAGTTGCACTCCAATGCAAAGTCTGTCTGTCATGCCGAATCCATGACTTAATTATTCTAATTTGAATCACAAGAATTGAGTGATTGGCTTTCTAATCTTGTGAGCCAATGACAAGTTTGTAAGGATTTTGTAGAAATTGTATGGCTAAACCCTTAACTTCTTTAGGCCAAGTTGCACTCCAATGCAAAGTCTGTCTGTCAGGCCGAATCCATTACTTAATTATTCTAATTTGAGGTTCAAAACCCTGTCGAGCATTCGATGCGCATTATCAAGGACAAGCTTTTAAGATCCTCTAATTACCCTTATGTCTGCTCTTTGTCATTGAGGACTTCTTTGTTCTTGAGTTATGTTGTGTTGTTGACCCAACGGTCAACACTTTGCTGTTGTTTTGGCTTCATCTGTTGCACTGCTTGTATCTTTGTCGAACCACAACAAGAACTATGATCCATTAGAGCGGACGTCTATCATCGTAACCATTCATCTTTTGAGATCCTCTGATTACTTTTGTGTCTGCTCTTCTTCATTGGTAACTTCTTTGTTCCTGTGCAAGCATGTTGTTAGTGTTGTCTGCAGCTTTGTCATTGTAGGCCATTCTTCAACTCGCCATTGAGGAGAAGTATGCTATTATCTGAAATTGGAGCTCCAATTCATTTGTCAATTGATTTGAGTAGCATTTCCTTATTGTTGATGTAGAAGGAATATGTACAAGAGGATGGTGATAGGTGTCTTTAGATTAGGGTCTAAAACCTGGATGACCAAAGGGAAAAAACCCGGTTGGAAAAAAATGCCTTTGGTATACGCTCTTATTGGAGTTGAGCAGTTGAACGTGAAGTACATGTTCATGAAAGGTGAGTGCTTGGGTGAAACACGGAAAGAGTGCCTGATGCAAGTGCCAATTATGGGACACTCTATATGCATATGAGAAATTTGTCAACAAAAGCATGCAATGTGAAAGAAGGATATGATGGGTGTTTCGAGGAATAAATGTAGCACATGTGACATCAAAAGATGTCTCAATAGCTTCCACCGTTCCAAGAAGGGTTTTCGATGTAGAAGTTTCTCCACTTGTATCTCATTGTGCTCAGTACGTGAGTGTCTTTTGCACCTTCTCCTTCACTTCACCAGACTTAAGTACTTAGACTTCGACTCTTTTGCTCACCTATACAAGCATGAGCGACACAACATAAATATGCTCAACTCTTCCAGCTTGAGCAGTACCTAGAATAGCTAAGACGCTTATACCACAGAGAATATTACTTGAATCTTTGGGACTAGCACCTCACTCATTTTGTGGCTTAGCTCGACTCTGACTTGTATGACTTGTCGGTTGCATGTTGACACTGCTTTGTGACAAGTTCTTCGGCTGTTGTAGTGGCTGCTGAGACATACTTCGTGAAGTTTCATCGTTTTCTAGTACCTTCTCTTTGTAATGCTCAGGCCTCTCGTGAGTCTTTTC
The DNA here is from genome assembly GCF_014529385.1 of Adiantum capillus-veneris. NCBI lineage: Eukaryota > Viridiplantae > Streptophyta > Polypodiopsida > Polypodiales > Pteridaceae > Adiantum > Adiantum capillus-veneris. The sequence continues at coordinate 24,563,314 of NC_140935.1, forward strand.
TTCATGATGATTATGGATTTTATTTTATTTTTCTTAATAATAAACAAAGAAAATCTTAAAAAAACTTAACAAAAGAAAAATCATTCAAATAGAAATCTAAATGCTATGTACACTATACACATGTCCCTAGGGGCTCATATATGGATTTTGTCCCCATACTCCTCTGTAACACTACTATGAGGGTATATACTCTAAATTTCGTCAAAAAATTATCACAATAAAACGCAAAAATTCAATGCATCTCACAAAACATTGCCCTCTAATAGTCATAATGTTAGGTCCGCATTCAGAATGCCTCCCCCTTTCCTATTTGGAGTCATCCTTTACGACAGGGTATCGCAAAGGGTATGTGTTGTGCTTGGGCAATTAAAAGTTGTGCCTATGCAGGCCTTGTAATGTAGCCCTATTATGCATACACATTCAATGCATGGAAAAGATTTATATTGTGCAAGATGTGGGTATAAGAAATTTGCTTATTGGCATTTGTTGGCGAGGCTTCCTATTCTAAGCAATGTAATGGTCTTTGAAGCTCCTGTATCGTTGCTTGATTGAAGCGACTTGCTCTCTTCTAACTGTACTGTAATCGTAGGAAGAATTGTAAGAATTCAAGCGGTGATGCACTGACAGCAGTTTTGTTGTTCTTCTTTGGGACCCATTTCTTTGCGAGATTATTGGCTGTTTTGTTGCTGGCTCTCGTTTGGGAACCCATACTTGCCCGTGCTTCATTTGTGTTTGAAGAGACTTCTTTGGGATCCACCTTTTTGTTGTGTGAGTCAACAGTGGTCTTTGCTTGAGCCCTTGTACGCTTGGTTGGGGACGAGATTCAGGCTTTGAAAATTGATACTGTGGTTGTTTTGGAATCCAAATGAATTCCTGACTTTTTTGTGCTTGAATCAACTTCTTTGGAGCCCAAACCTGAGTTGTGAAATCTTGCGACTTTGCGATATTCTTACCCGTTCGTGCACGCTTTCCTTGTATTTGTTTTGGTGTTGGATCTTGTGCTTTGTCATTAGAGATCTTTGTCTTCTTGATCCATATCTGTTTTTGGCCGATCTTGCTTTTTGGTATCTAGATTTGTCGAGCTTTTTGGCTTTGACTTGTTGTTGGTTGTTGATGAAGGGGTTGGTGATAGCTTTGGTTGTTGTTGGTTGTTGCTGAAGGGGTTGGTGATAGTGATGGCCTGAGTTGATGATAGGGGATGTCGTAAGATTCATCACTATCGCTACTATCCTCAGCAAGGTTGACTTCTTGTACTTTCCCTTGATTTTTTGGCTGGTAGTGGAAAGTTACTGTTTGTTTTCTCATGGGTGGTAGTTTCTTGGAGGACTTTTATAGCCCATTGATTTGAGCATTGTTAGTTCATTGCTCTGGTCGGATTCCTCCTAGCTGAGTCTTTGATACTTATTAAGATCCATGTATGAGGATGCTTGTGGTGGCTGTGTCTTCATCGAGGACTTTGGAATCCACTTCTGATGCACTTTATTCGTGTAGCGATGACATTGATTCCCGGGTCGTTGATCTTCTGTAAGCTCGAAGTGTTCTACAGAGTCATAGAACTCGTCATCTTCTTCATCTTTTGATTCTCCACATTTCTTCGTTTGCTCCTTATTTCGAGAGCTTGTTGATGTCTGGATCTCTTCGTTTTCCTGGATTACACTCACTGCAAAATAAGGAACGACATCATAGCCATTTTCATCACAAAACTTTGTTGTGGGAGCATCCTCCACGGTGCACACGTCCAGAGTAGCCAAGATGTGTTCCCATCCAAAAGGCTCTAACTCTTCTTCAGGAAATGGTTTTGGGGTATAGTCCCTATCCTCTATAACTCGCTCTAGGATACATTCCTCACGTTTCAAGCTACCACATTGTGAAGCTCCACACATCCACAGGTCTTTAGGCTTACCTAACCAAGCTGGAAGTTTTGATCCTGCAACTGTGGCGGAATCAAACTCCTCAACCGGTGTTCTTGTCACATCCCTATAGCTATGGTCCCTCAAGTTTACCTTTGTTATGGTTTCCATATGTCTCAGGTATATATGGTCATAACCCCAATCTTGGACCATTTTCAATTGTCGCATGAATGGTCTTCCCAGAATGATGTCATAGTTGTTCTTCTTGCCAAAGTCAACAACAACAAAAGTGTGTTCATATTCAATGCCACAAGAAGTAACAAGTACTTTTTCTAGCAGTCCTAGGGGATTTTCCTTGTGTCCATCTGCAAGCTACAGGGTCATTCGTGTGGATATCAAGGCAGGTTTTCCCCATTTTTTCCAAACCTCTTTGGTTGCAATGGCCACACCAGCTCCACTATGAAGGATTACCATGGTTTTTACATTATTGAATTCCATAGGAAGGGTGGTGTTTCCATCTTCTCCCTCGTAATACTCGCCTACCTTGTTTAATGGCACTGGCCTAGTATTTAGTTGAGGCATTTCAAGCTCTTTGATGCCTTCCTCGATTTGAGTCATTGGGGTTTTTACACCAAATTTCTCTACACATTTACCCACATTAGCCCACATGTTTGGTCTTATTCTGAGAAACTCGGCTAACATTATTGTACAGGTGACTGGGGTAGATAGAATATCTACTAGCCCCTTTGAATCAATGGCCTTGTTGGGAGACAGTCTCTTTGATGGGACTGCAACTACATCTGACTTGGTCTCGTACTCTCCCATGTAGGACGGTAGTGTTCTTAGCGAATGGGGTTGACTATCCATAGATTGTATAGATCCTTTGTCGCCCCAATACGATCGCATGTCTAGATTCATTTGAGATCCAGTAGAAACACCCCTCGTTCATCACCAGTCTTGTCTACTCATCTTCTTAGGTCATCGGCTTCATTGGCCTCTCTGACTTGTTTCCACAATTCGTCAAGACCATCTATCTCTTTACAATCCTCAGGTATAGCTTGGTGAAATCCCTCGGAAGAGTTATCCGTGGTATTCAGTACTATCCTTGGTTCTAATGCTGGGTCTTTGAGGTTTGTTCTGTGCTCATGACTAGAATCTGGCTCTTTTAGTTCCTGGTTTGGTGGGATTACTTGTGTAGGCATGACACGGATCACATCCTCAAGTTTTTCAACTGGTGGTTCTAGTAAAGCTTGGGCTGTTTGAATCATTTTCTGGCACATTTCAATTTTTTTCTTTTCTAGTTCCGCATAGGGATATGTCATCCACCTGTGTTCTTGGGTTTGGTTGTTTTTGAGCCTCACATCATAGGCTTTCAAGAGGGCATCTAATATCTCATTAACCTTCTCTGCCAACACAGATCCTCCTGAACTAGCACTTCTCGGTTTCTCATCCGTGGATGGTTCTTCTAGAGGTTTAACCATCTGTGTAAGAGAAGGTGCCTCCTTTTCCTCATGTTGTTTTATCTTCTCCTCAGCTTCGGTAAGCTTCTCAGCTAGGGATTTTTGCTCTCGTTCCCTGCGTGCTTTCATCCTAGTCTTTCTAGCTTTCCAACTATTTCGTTTGCTCTTGGTTTTTTGACTAGGTACGTATGTCTTTGGTCCATCATCTTTCTTTGGACTCATGTCACTTTTCGTGTGCTCTCGTAACCACTTGAACTGGTATGACATTTTCATTTTTTGAGCTACTAGGTAGCTGAACAATCCCTGATACATTTGTCGTGAGTTTCCTGATTTGGTTTGGTTTTTTCGGACAATCGGGGATCAAGTGAGTGATTCCACACTCAGGACAATAGGCATTTACTTCAATGATCTTCGTATGAGGACATTGTTTGACCAAGTGGTTGTCACGACTTTTGTGACAATATGTCTTTGGTTGAGGAGATTCTTTTAGCATTTCCTCTTGGCTATAAGCAAGCTTTGACCTAGATAAGCTTTGACCTAAATGAGGAGATTCTTTTAGCATTTCCTCTTGGCTATAAGCAAGATTTGACCTAGATAAGCCGCTATTTGCAATGAATCGCAATGTCCTTTGATCCATTTTATACCTTCTTTCTTTCGACTGAAACCCAGAAGGTGGAGGTTGTACAGGCCTCACCACTCCATGTGTTTCTCTCACATTTTGTTGCTCATAAGGGTAGTACCCACTTTGGTTGCTATACCACATTGTAGCTGGTACTGGCGTTGGTTTATTTGATGCTTCCATCATTGGCATGTATCTCATGTCTACCTGCTTTCTAGCACCTGGCAGCGAGGTTGTTGTCCTAAGACAATCTGTGGCCTTAAAACTCCTACTGGTCCTGGCGCATTCCCCATAATGTATCTAGGTGGAGTAGGTGCTTCTGGAACAGGTTGTACATACCTCTCCCTAGCATTTTCCATGCTATAATAGCACTCTTCCCTCATATGGTTCATCCATTTTCTCTCAATTTCACACCACTTCGGCTCTCCCGAATCAGACCTTACAAGAGGAATCAACCTCTTGACCAAGTCCTCGATAAGATTTTCTTGATCAATAGGTGTTGTTGGCTTGGCAATGAACTCACTTATCTGTGAAACACTGTGCTGAGAGGATGTGTCATCTCCTTGACTCTTTAAGTCCTTTTCTTTGTATGCCTCACAATTATCCACTAGATAAAGAGCTTCTTTGATCAACTCGTTTAGCGTCATCCTCCTTATCATATGCAGATCCTTCTGAAGGCCCGCATCTCTCAGTCCCTGGATAAAGATCAGCATCAGTCGTGCTTGCGTAGGTAATTCCGCTCTCGGACAGATCTTAACATATCTCTTGAGCCATAATGATGCTTTGCGTACTGATTCATTCTCTTTCTGTTTGAATCTATGGATTTGCAAGACCGTGTTGTGAGCAATGCCTTTTGGTAAGAATTCTTCAATAAACTCCTCAAACAGCTCATCTAGGGTCTCAAAATCCCATTTTTCCACCGAGTCGAACCATGTAGCTGCATCATCTTCTAGAGTCAATCCAAATCCCGCAAACCGTGTCGCAAAATCTGAAACTTCCTCTGCTCTAATCACTCTTCTAAAAGCTGTTACGTGATCTCTTGGATCTTTATCTCCGGAGTATTTTCTGTTTACCCATTTCTGGACTTGGGATGGTCTAACTCGTTGATTGTCTACAAGTCTAACCAGAGACTCTCCCAATCCTTCTCTCGTTATCGCTCTTGAAGGGAATCCTGGTGGCTCTCTTCTTGAAATTCCTATAGAAATTCTCGTGTTTGGTGGAGGCATTTGTGGTCCTTCATTGACCAAATATCCACCTCTTTCTAGTACAGTCTGTGGATTTGTGCTTTATACAACTCTATATTCTCATCCATACTTGTCGACAACTATAGATCTCCATTGACAGTCGACTCCGTATGTGTAGACATATAAGAGCTTGTAATCCGTTATCTCTTCTAGGTATGGACCTATAAAGATTGACCTCATTGTCGTCAATGTATCTATATAGTCCTTCACTCTCATGACCAATCATCCAAACTCTCTCAACAAGATGGATCTTTATCAATTGCAAGTTTGGAAGATCCATTGTGGGAGGATATTCCTCTATCGTCGGGCTCTCCAAGCTTGTGTAAGCTTCGTTTGAATCTAGGGTAGACATGATTTCTGGGCTTAAGAGCTTTTGCTTGGTTCAAGTAGACCTTGTCCACTGTGTTCAAGTGCTTTGGTAAGGGAAAAGTTGAAAATATGTCCAAAACTGCAATCGTTTTCTCACAATTCTCGCAAATTGTCGCTTTTAGACACCCCAGACTTGCAGATACATTTTGAGGCCTTAAACGACGTTTTTTTCAAAGTTGACCGAAATGGTTTTCGCAGGCATACATATAGTTCAAGTTTTGCTCTAAGATCTGTAGAGCCTCTCTCAGGCTACGTTTTGATATAAAAACTTTTCCAATCCGATACCGTTTGTGAAAGTTATGGCCAAAACAATGAAATGCAGTTTAGACTGGTCAAAATGAGTCCAAATTCATTTTTAAAGGAAGATTTCGGATGTCTGTGACACTGTGAACACTCCTGTACGGTCAAAATTATAGTTGGACCCTAAAACTGGCCTAGAGACATCCTACGCGTAGGATGTCTATCTGCTCAGAATTTAACAAAATTTGGTCCAGAGACTCCCCTTAAGTCCAGCAACACAATGGTATGCTCAGAATTTCATTTGGACCTGAAAATGGCCTTGAGACATCCTACACGTAGGATGTCTTTTTGCTCAGAATGACTTGAAATTTTCACCCCAGCTTCTCCTTGATGTCCTGATCACAGTGGTGTGCTCATAGGTTGGTTTGGAGTCCTAAATCAAGCTGGAGACATCCTACGCGTAGGATGTCTAACTGCTCAGATTTTGTCCAAACTTGATCCCAAGATTCTCCTAGTGCTCAGCAACCCAATGGTATGCTTAGAATTGAATTTGGATGCCAATAGGTCAAGATTTAGCCTGCAAGAGCTTCTAGTGCACTCCAAGAGTAGGATGTCTGACAATTCTTGTCTTTGCTTGGTAAATAGGTCAAACAAGGTCCAAATTCACTTTTGAAAAAAGTTCTGGAATCCTTGAGACACTTAGAACCTCCATTTATGGCCAAAGTAGAATTTTGACCACTTTATGACCCTGGAGACATCGTATGCGTAGGATGTCTTTTTGCTCTGTTTGAGCTCAAACTTGCACTGTAGCTTCCCCTTGATGTGATGATCTCACAGCTCTTTTTACTTTTTGATTTTGACACCTATATGTTGGTCAAATGATCAGGAATCTGTTCCAAAAGCCTGATGTCTGTTCTGATGAATTCCCAAGTCACATCAACTCCAAATTGGACCAAAATTGACTAGGAGGCTTGCCTAAGGCTATACAACACTCTGGTATGGTCACAGTTTGAATTTGGCCTCTAAATCATGTCTTAGACATCCTATGCGTAGGATGTCTAACTGCTCAGAATTGCCCCAAATTTGAACCACAGACTCTCCTTAGGGTGTTGATCATAGTGGTATGCTCAAAATTAAGTTTGGAGTGCAAAATCACACATATGACATCCTACGCGTAGAATGTCTTTTTGGCATGTTTGAGCCCAGACTTGACCCAAAGCTTCCCCTTGATGTCAGCAACCCAGTGTTATGCTCAGATTTTGGTTTGGATTTCAAAAGACCCCAATTTTAGCTGTTCTTGCCTTTTTCAGTCAAAAGTGCTAAAGTCTGTTCAATCTTTCTTTCACTGACCCAAATGAGATGAAATTTATCACATGCACTCAATACAACATTTAGAACATGCCTCTGGAGTCATCCTATGGTTTGGTCTCAAAATTAGGCATTGGACACAATTTGGGTAGGATGTCTGGCAATTCTCGTCTTTTGGCTTTGATCTGTCAAAATTTGGTCAAATTTCCACTTTCCAGGTGAAAATAGGGTAAAACCTACCTTCTGAACACACTGGTAACCTCAGATTTTCAAAATTTCACCAGATCACCCTGTAGACATCCTACGCGTAGGATATCTACTGCTGATTTTTTGAGACTGAAGTGTCCCTAATGCTTCCTTATGCTTTCAGCAAGTGCAAGTATGCTTCACAATTGCAAAAACATGCAAAAATCACTCAATTAAGCCTTTGCTGAAATTTTACGTTTTCTAACTCCGCCTTTTGGCTTTTGGTCAACAAAAATAGGGAAAATCACCCAAGTCAATATGAAAATAGGGTAAAAACTACCCTCTGAACCCACTGCTGCAGTCAGAATTTTCAAATTTGGTCTCCAGAACCCCCTTGAGACATCCTACGCGTAGGATGTCTATGTTTACAGAATTGCAGGTTTTCTTCACAGAACCCTAGCAAATGCTCTTTTATGTGCACAGCATCAGTCAGTCATACAAAAATATCCACAAAAGCTTGTTTAATGCATTTTTACCCTCAAAAGCACACTTTTCCGTGATTTCAAATGCAATTTAGCAAATAATTCAGTGTTGAATAGCTCTAGATCAGAATCGGATCACTTACCTAAAGCTACTCCTACAAATCATATGGGGTTTTGCATCTATGAGTAGAAAAACGCTTCACTGCCACACACGGACTAGTAAACGCTTTTATCACCTCACAAATCACTCGACCACCAACAACTACTCTAATCCACAGATCCTAACTAAACCTATCTAGTCGCAGACCCTCGGCAAGACACACGCTTCCTGGCTATCCACTTGATCGCAAAATATCCTCTTCCGGATCCACTTAAGAAAAACGCTTTCTTTAACCGAAACTAAATCAAGCAACCATCACACGAGTGTTAGTAGGAAACCTACTTAGGTCCTTGTGTCCCCGGCAGCGGCGTCAATGTTGGACGGGAAGCAACTCACACACCCATGAAGTGCATGCAAACACTACCTGTCAATCGAGGACACAGATGACACGATAGGCACACGGAGGAAATCTCTTTAGCTTGTTAGGCTGAGACCATCTTACACATACAACACTCTGGAAGGCCAAGTAAACCACAATCAAGAACCTCATTGCCCTCAACTACACCACCTAGCCACATACACACATATGGAAGGTAACTCACCAAATCATGCCAGATTCGTACGAAACTTAAGGAACACCATCCCCTCACTAGGATACACCTGTCCCTAAGCTTCTACACTCAAAACCCTCACTCTAAACCCATCCATGGAAAACGCGTAGGATGACAGAACAGAATTTTGAAAGTGTCTGAAATTGAAATTTATGAGCACCTATGTGTAGCTTATGTCGCCACGATTCTATAGACTACTAGCACGCAAAAAACAGACATTGTTTGATACACTTACAGCCACAAATAGCTCGTAGATGCGTCGGCATGTGCGCTTCGTCTCGCGTGGAATGCTTGGCGTTGTCGCATAGCTCTCCTTGAGCCTACAACAATGGTGTAGTCGAATCTCCAATGGGTTGAGCGAGCTGGGCGTAGCAAGAGGATGAAGCTCACACTCACTCTCTTTCTCTCACACACAGTAGACGGCAGCGCTCAAGTTTTGATTATGATAAAAGTTTTTTTTTACAAAATGACCTAGGTACCTTATATACTAAGGCTACCTTAGGTTTAACCAAAAATGGGGTTGAAAGGGTCAAATGGCTTTGTATTTACAATCTGGAAGTGCCATTGCACCCCGGCTTCTGGAACTAGAATAACTACTCATTACAAATGACTTTTATAGCCATAATCCACAGCATTTCATAACTCGCAAAAGATAAGACTTTGGTACGAAACTTGAGTTATGTTGTGTTGTTGACCCAGCGGTCAATAGTACAAGTGGTGGCATTTCATCTCCCTCAGGTGTTACCCATGTCGTCCCCCTATTTTCCCAAGTATCTATGGTTGCTGCTAGGTGGACCCAATCCACATTGTCCGACTCAGTCATCCCAGGTAGTACATCCATATAAGGAGAATCTTCACCAACATCAGTGTCCGCTTTACACGTATAAAAATACTGCAATGGGGCCGAGTGAACTGTGGTGTCAGATCTATGATCAATTATAAACTTGTTTCCTAGAGGATGTGCTCGACCAGTAACAAGATCCACTCGAATGACAGAGTCTTGGAACTGCAAGTAGACATGGTTTTTAGACCAGTCATGCACCATTTTTGCTTCCCTCATGAAAGGACATCCTAAGATCATTTTCGATGCCATAGTGTGTTTGGAGAAATCCATAACAATGAAGGTAATCCTTATTTTATGTCCAAAGACCTTGACCTTGAGATCTTCGAGCATCCCAATAGGTTTAACAATAGACCCATTGGCCATCTTCACTACTATGGTTGTGGTCGCAAGGTGAGGTCTTCCCATAGTTTCCCAGCAATATTTAGTCACAATGCTAACCCCAGCGCCACCATCAAGGATTCCCTTCACAGTTAATCCCTCAGTAGTGATTGGTATGGTCACATTGTATTCATCACCCTCAAAGTATTGTCCCAACTTGTTAACAGGTATTTCTATAACAAGGTTCTCATCTAGGTTGGGTTGTGGATCTAAGTGTTCCTCCTCTATTGGCATCTCCCCAGCTCCATCCATCTGTGCAAATTGTGGTAGCCCAAACTTTAGTTCTCCATTGAGGAAGTCTCGAAGAGGTGAGACTAGCTCAGGGTCTTTATATAGTTTGGACATGGTGGTTCTAACTTCTGAATACATGAAATCCATCAATTTGGCAATGTTTAACGACATCTTTTGGACTTCAGTCCCTTGACGTGGGAAAGATGGGATCTCCATTTCTTCAATAGGATCAAGTAGTCCCCCTGTAAACATTCTTTCCATCAAGAAGTGAGTACGCCCACTTTCCCATGACTTTAAGTCACTTTCTTCTTGGATGACACTAGGTATGGCTAAGGGTCTATGGACTTGGTGAGGTTGTTGTTGCGTAGGGAACACACTGTCTGTAATCTTGATCTGCCTAATTGCTGGTTCTAGATCCCTTTGGGTATCTTCTACCAAACTCCTTAATTGCTTGACTCGCTAAATCTCCTCTGTAGGGTTTGGATAAGTTCCTATCTTCTTCTTGGATCTTGGCCATTTTGGCTCATGAAGATCTTCCTTGTTCATTTCTATCTTAGTGGTCGTTTTGGTCTCCATGGTTTCTCCTGAATCAGCATCCTCTTCAGCCTCGTTCATATATACGGGTTAGTCACCAGTCCCTATGTTGGTCTTTGAACTGGGGTCTGACTTCGCTGCTTTTTGTGATCTATTCCTTCGTGTTTTCTTCTTTTTTTGAGATTGGGAAATTGATGCCGTGCCTCTTTCTTCAAGGATATAATTTTGTTTTTGGAGCATCGATCGTGTGAGTACGTTTACTAGTACCATAGGTGTACTTTGTGATGGCTCCTCGGTAACTTCAATCAAGTTTAATGGCATGATCTTCGTGCATTTGGATTATTTGGACATTGGGCAATCAAATGATCTATGCCACATCAATTACACATGAGTATTGGCATTGTAGACGTGCTCGCTTGATTGGTTTGCATTAGTGTGGCGTTCTTTTGTAGCCTAATAGGACACTCGGCTACACGATGTGGACCTCCACACTCATAGCATTGAAGAGGTGGTCTCTTAGCAGTGTAATTGATATTTTGGCCTCTTGCCACAAGAGCAGCTACTTGATAGACAGGTTTGACTTGTCTCCAATAGTCCTCCATGTAGTATTGTGGACTTTCTTCAAGCACATCCATCCCATAGGCAATATTCAGATCTATATCTTCCTCACGGCCTTCCAAACAAGAAATAGATGACTCACAACCCACTTGATTCACAGAAGTGATTCTCGGATGTGGTGGTTGCGGTCCTAGCACTGGAGGTGGTAAAGGTGTTGTTTGAACAACATTTTGGGCCCTAGGGACCATGTGTTGTGCTGTTTGTTCAAGAGGTGGGGCCGGCATCAATGCAGGCACTCGAGGTGTGTCTGTCCATGCTAAGGTTGGTCTATTGGCTATCGCGCGCTTAAACACTATGCAATCCTTAGCTTGATGACCATACCTCCCACATGCATTGCAGTTCCCATTGAATTTTACTCTAAAAGTAGGATATTCACTGGTACTATGCGGTCCATAGCATATTGAGCACCATTGTTGCTCCCTTCTTGGATACATATGATTGTTTTGCGGAGCACGATTATCCCTAAGACTCTATTGAATAGCCTTGGTGAGGTCTCCTAAAGTCATCTCAGATATCTTTGGCTCCTTAGCAATAGGCTTTAGGGTCATTGGCTGATGCCCTGATGCTTGCGAGCTAAAAGATTTAGGCTCAACAGACACTCTTTCTCCTTGAATCATTAAATTATCCTCCAATTGGATCAATTGGTGGTGACTACTTCCCAAGTGGTGATACCTCTAATGACTAGGCCATTGTAGATATCCTCATGTCGTAATCCCCTAATGAATCTATTAAGCAATTGGTTATTGTTGAAGCGCTCATTTGGATTACATCGAGAATTCAAATGCTTCAAGCGACTAATAAAGTCTCTCACCGACTCTCCTTCCTCTCGTTGGGCTTTTTGGAGCTGAGAGGCTACACCCCAAAGTACTCCCTCTCGTATGTATTCTTTTAAGAACACTCTCCTAAGAGTAGGGTAAATCGTTTTTTCTTCCACCCTTAGGGTTCTATACCAATCCCCAGCCTTTCCACTTAAGGTTAGGCTTAAAGCATTGCTCTTATGTAGGTCATTGTGTTCTCCTAGAGAATCGTATATTTGTTCAAATACTTCGATATGCTTTCTCACATCCCCGTCTCCACTAAATTTTTGTGTGAGCTTCGCTATTTGTATTGCCTTACTTCTAGGTTCTCTATCAGGCATGTTACGCATATTCTCAGCGATAGATCGACCAATAGCTTGAGCAAATGTTGCCAAGTCACCTAAGTGAGCAGGCACCGTAGGTGGAGGTGCTCCAGAGACTACATGTGGAGTAGGTATTGGCATCGGGCTTGGCGCATAGGAAGACCTTAGGTAGGTTCCACGTTGGGTACGATGTTGTGCCATGTGGTGTCCCAAAGTGCATATGTGTGTCCCTAGGCATAGCAGACATTGGATGTGACATGCTAACGCTAGCCGGTATGGTCCTATGCAAATAAGAACTTGGGTGTTGTGGTTGTGGAGCATAGGTTGTTGAAACAATGGGGGGGGGGTAGGTACTACATGAGTACGATGACCCATAGGTGCATACAATTGGTACACACTTGTAGGTACTGTTGCAGGCATTGAGCTACCATGTAGCGGTGCTTTACTAACAAATGAGGTCCATGGAGTGTTTCTCGGCATGCCCATCATTGGGGTAGGCATGGTAGCCGTGGTGTCATCAAGGGAAAGATGAGCTAGACTTGGAAAGGTAAAGTTATCACTTGTGGGCTCAGATCGAACCGAGACCCCTGGCGAAACAACATATGGGAGATCCATCGGACTTACCGAGGGAGTCTCCATTTGCGATAAGGTTGGTTGTTTAGCCTTTCCTGTATCTAAGAATCTCATGAGACCCATTGAAGGCATGTTGATCCCCTTGTTCTGTCTCTCTAACTCGATAACCCTATGGATGACCTCACAAACTCTTTGTTGTTGATCCTCCACACTAGTAGCACCCATTGTGGATTGTAGGACATCTAACCAACCCACGTGATAGGTGTGACCTGTGTATAGGTCGATCAGAGTCTCTGTTTGTAGTCTGTACTCCCAGTTCTCATTTAAGAACACTCCATCTATGATTGAGGTGCTAGGGGTGTCCTTTGAGCTAGATGCAATGTTGCTTTCTAGGGGTTGGCCCTTAGCGGTTGCTAAGTCAGGAGCACTCGATTGCTCTCCTGGCAAAGATATTAACATAAGACGTTTTGATTTTAACTCTCTTTGTTGCTCCGCTTTGCGTAAGCTCTCGACTTCCTTTTCCCTCGCTGCAAGGATATATCGCTCAACCTCTTGCACTTGGGCAAGGCTTCTACCATCGGGTAATATGACCTCGGAGGGGAATAACTCTGAAGAGTTAGGAGGTGTAGTGAATGAAGTATTCACATGCACATTCTCTAAGGGCATAAGCTCTGTTGGTCATGAATGGAGAATTTACTTCCCCACCCCCCTCATTTACATCATTAGATCCATGTTCGGAGCGAGTGTCTCTACTAAAGGTTTCCTTCAAGCGGCTAAGCATGCTCTCCGGCCCGGACCGTGGACCCATGGCATGCATGTCTTGGCTTGAGCTATCGGGATTAGGCATTGGGAAACCCTCCATGACGTCGTAGTCAGAGGAAGAGTCACTAGCCGTTATGTTCGGGTCTTGGTTTGTACTGCCTTGGGTCCCCGCCGAGGGCCCGGAACCTAAGGTAGGTGGATATTGAGAACTTGCGTAAGTCGAAATTCTCTCTAGTTTCTGTGTCTCTAGCACATGACCAGAGCGCAAATGCATGTGCCTTTGACAACCTACAAGCGTCGGCGAATAACCTCGAAGGTTAACCGCTTACCTTTTTTAGGCGTCCGTTTTCGCTCATGTTTTTTACGTTTTTAATGTTTTTTTTTTAAAAAAAGTGTGTGGTAGCTCAAAATGAGCGTATCACTCAGAGGGTCATTGTGTGCTTTACAACACAATTTTTAGGCATCTGAAGTTCTGTTGGTCCTCAAAAAATCAATTTTTAGCTACGTGTGAAGCTAAAATTCGTAATTTTAAAAGACGATAGATGTCTAAGCCTGAGCGTGAGCTTGGGCTTGGGTCTGAGAGATATTCTTGATCCCGGTCCTACCTTTAAATTTTTTATTTTTATTTTTTAAAAAAACTTAATTTTTTTAATCTTTTAATTTTTATAAGGATAAGGTCGCCGCGGCCTGCGCGAGAGCACACACACACTCTACCTATCTACTTCCAACTAATACACCTATTGTTACACACTAACACACTCTATTAGCTCTCACAGATCTACTTCCTACTTACTGTACATTACATTACACAGAACTAACAACCTTAATACTAACACCTTACATAGAGAAAAAACACAGTACCTTTGAAAACTCCATTAACAAAAAACATACACAATAGTAATACAAAATCCTTCTTCTCAACACACACACCCTCCTTTGTTACCTTTCCTACATTTGAAATTGCACCACAAAAGAAGCACAGAGTGCCATTCAAGCTTAGTGTATGGCATTCCCCGACAGCGGCGCCAAAAATGTGCGCCTATGTCGCACGTGTCAATGCAAGGAACTTGCCGATACACCGTGTGCGAGCCACAAATGGCTCCAAGCACACAACAAGCCTAAACTAATAAGCTCAAAGATGGCATTGGTGTGTCACTCACTGCTCTACGCTTCCTGTCGTGGAGGATTCCTCGCCACGAAGACGAGGGAGACGATGCTATGCCGCGCTCAACCGCCTCGCCGCCGTCGTGCCGCCGCAATGCTCGATCGCACTCTCTCTCTCTCTCTCTCTCTCTCTCTCTCTCTCTCTCTCTCTCTCTCTCTCTCTCTCTCTCTCTCGCATACACACACACAAGGAGATGAAGAAGAAGAAGATGGAGATGGAGCAAGAGCACTCTTCAATTGCACAAATGAGAGAATGAGTGAATTTTAGGTTTAGTTGACTTTTATATGAGCTCGCCCCATTTACACTTGGACGCCCATGCTTAGCCAACTAATCCCTTGAATGTTCCAGTTAGAGTGCGCCTCTCATCGACGATCACTCTTACCCTTTTCCTATTGGACTGACAAGCCCGATACCTGACTCTACCAAGTAAATAATACAACGTCCGTCGTAGGTTACAACGTCTGTCGTAGGTGATAGGGTGTCCGTGAGCCGTGAGGGTTAACAAGCCGAGACCTACAAGAATCTTTCCAAAAGATTAAGGATGCTAGCTCTATCTCACAACAAAGGAAAAAGGCTACCGCTGATAAGCATAGAAGATCCCAAGCCTTTAAAGGAAATAATTGGGTCTTGCTTAAATTTCCCAAGGCTCGATTAAAGCACAGGACGGGCAAGAATCATACTGGACACCAAAAGTACTGCTAAGTTAGCAAAAAGGTACTATGGTCCCTTTCAGATTCTTAGACCAATCAATGACATAGCCTATCAACTCAAGTAGCCCAGTCATTGGCTCATACACAATGCTTTCCATGTGAGTCTACTAAAGCCTTACAAAGGAGAGCCACATCAAGAACCAACTATTGAAGACCCACCGGAGATCAAGGACCAAGAAGAGGTGTTGTAGCCCAAGTCCATTCTCCAACATGAAGACAAGGTATTGAGAGGCGGTAAGATTATCCAACGGTATCTTATTAAGTTTAAGAAGTATCCTTTTGAAGATGCTAGATGGATGCAAGGTATACAATTAAAGGATAACCTAAACCTTGTCAATGCTTACAATGCTTCCCTAGAGTAAGCAAATGTACAAATGTATAAAATGAACAAAGTTTTTGTCTTATAAGACTCTCTTTTTCTTTATTGTGCACAAATGTTAAGTAGTATGAATGCTTAAGATCAAGTTTGCAGTGAGAACGTCTCCCAACACCAAGTAGAGCTTGTCACTCTACTATGGAAGATTGATAGGACTAATGCACATACATGCTTGCGGCAGCTTAGGCTCTCAAGCGCCAAATGGATTAGTCATTCATTCTGGAATGATGTCATAGGATAAGATAGGGATCCTCTACCCACTAGAAGAAGGACTAATAAATAGGCTTTATCTTCTCTAACCCATAGTTGAGGACGACTATGATTTTGAGAGAGAGGTAATGTCAGAATAACTAATATCTAATTCTCCTAAATGATTTTGTCACGTTAAATTGATCATTTAATATGGGGAAGTACGGGGGGAGAAAACGCTAGATTATTGGTAAGTCTAGCAGACTAGTCACAGTAGGGATCCAAAGGAGGGAAAATAGGGATCAAAAGGGAGACCATTTGCAGAAGAGCAATGTGCAAGCAATGGGCTTCAAAGACCTAAGGTTCAGCCCATTAAGACTTCCAGAATGCTAAAGTTCCAAAATTCAAAGGTTAAGTCCAATGGTCATTCCTTAGGAAAATTGGATGCTTGGAGGGGGTGAGCCCTGTTTGTAGGGGATGAGAGATAAACACACACACACACACACACACACACACACACACACACACACACACACACACACACACACAAGCTCTCTCTACACAAAGGGAATAGGGGACACATGTCAGCTCCCTATCCCAGTTGCCCCCAAGGTGCATTTAAATCCTATTGGATGGCCATAGAGGTGGACCAATGAGAATAAGGCTAGAGTACTTCTAGTTTTAATTCATTTAAAAACACTTGATAAAAGACTCAATAGAAATTAACCTCTCTAGAAGACTATTGGATAGTCTCCCAAGGGGTCCAATGAGCATTCAGCAGCCCAATGGCTTGCGTGATTCCTATTGGCCAGAAGACTAAGGGGTCCAATGAGAGATTAATTGATTTATTTAATTACCTAAAGCTCTCACAAAAGGGGAAAAGGGGACACATGTCAGAAGGCTGGCCATTATGCTTCTAAATTCTTATTGGCTAAGCCTAGCATGAGCCAATGGGGTGCCAGCATCAGTAAAATGCATGAGGGGTCAACCAGGAGAGAGAGAGGGGGCTGATTTTGGCAAGGCATTAGCACACACCCTCACACAATATCATGTGTGAAGCAAAGAAGACTCTCTCTCCTTCTCAAGATTTAATGGAAAGCTCATCATCTACTCCAAGCTTGTGAGAAGGGAGGCCTACACCAACAACTCTTGGCTTTGTGATGCAAATCCAACCAAGAGCCAAGCTCCAATGCGTGCTCATCTCCTCTACCATGCTAATTACTAAGCTATGCTAAGATTTTATGAGTGATTATGTGAGGAGATATACTCCTTTCTCGTAAGAATACTCCTCTTCCTCTCAATCTACTCTCATACCCCGCTATCTCTCACCATATTCGAAGGTATATGAGGTCTTGGGTCTGAGACCAACAAGGAATTGATGTTGTGTTTTAAAGTGTTTGCTTAGTGCTTGAAGCTTCCATCTTCATTGCACTAGCTAGTTATTGAAGGGACACAAAGAGTTGTATTGTAAAATGCTCCCTTGATGGGGGAAACGTATAATACAAAGGCTTTTGGAGGGGGAACCAGCTCCATGTAAATCCAGTCCTTAACTGTTGTCAATAGCTTAATTTCTCTCTCTTTGAAGTATTGTTCATGCCTATCTAACTAGGTGTTATGCTTTTTGTTTCTCTCTCCATCCAAGCACTCTTGCTATGCTCATTAGGAATCTAATCTAATGAAATGCTCACTATGTTCATGCTATTTTCCGCTACACACAAGTTACTAGGCCATTAAATGTTACAGAACCCCTTACAACCCATGTGTAAAGAAAAGCCACTTGTGTTTGTGCATAGGCAGCCACTTCTTGTGCTCATGTGTCAAAAGGCTGTCTCTTTTTTATAAGCCTAGATAGAGGCACATTCTGCTAAATAAATGTAAGTCTATCATTTTATAACTACACTCTACTGCATTGTGTGCCTAATATCAAGCTTTAAGTTTCTCTCTCAAGATCTACACTAACCTCTCCAAGCACGCCATTAGCATGAATGGCCCGCTAACCTATCCACCTTAACCTAACATCTCTGAGATCCTCTCCAATAATAGAGTTGTAGAAATGTTAAATAATCAAGCAAGCAAGGTTGGAGCAAGGTTTTCTACTTGCCTCGCTGCTCTTTGCCATAGGTTCACTTCCACTTGTAAACGTGCTTGAGAGTAGTGCTAAGAAAGGGGAGCTCCAAGGTCTCTCACTTCCAAGGGGCAAAAAAATGCTAGCAAATTTTTTTGTTGATGATTTTAAATTCATTAAATACAACTCCCAAATGCTAAGAAGAGCACTCGGTATCGTCCAAACTTTTGTCACTATTTTGGGTTCTACGTGCAACATCAAAAAAATCAAGATTGATCTCACTCGCTAGAAATGACTCTTTTGTCCCTGTCAAATGGTCACAAAAGATTATTTCAAAAGGCAAAGTGCTTAGACACCTCAATCCTCCACTAGGAATGGACATCTTGGACAAGAAAAGGTTTGAATGCGTCTTGAACAAAGATGAAAAGGTGGGAGTAAACATTCCTCCCTTTCCACAACAGGGCTCTATGCCATTAACTCCTTCATGATTCCCTGCATATCCTTTGTATTGCCAATTCTCAAAATGCCCAATTGAAATTGGAAAGAGTTCTTAAAACTCGTCAAGTGGTCCTTATGGAAATACAACACTAAAGACACGACTTCTTGGAAATGGAGGAAATGGGAATACATGGAGAGACCCAAGGACCAAGATGGCATTGAGATCTTGGAGACCCAGTACTACACATAGAAGCCATGTGTGCAAATCTTGGCGTCGCTATAACAAATCAAACGTAGTATTTGGAAATCACGGCTTAGGATATGATGAACAAAGTAGAGATCTCCTAGGAAGGAAGATCATCAAAGAAGGCTAAGATACATGACAAAATTATTGCTCAAAGTTGGACTTTTCTAAAGCTAGAGGCTGCATGGGGGGAGTTGCTAAGAAAATGTACCAAAGCAACATCATCACTAGAATGGAGGGAGACCTTCATAGAATTTAGATGCTTCATCCTACACTGGTTGCCTTGAGTTTCCTATCTTGGAGGAGGATCCTTGAATACCTTTTGGAGGGAAGATGCCAAAAAGATGAATAACAAAGGGATCTCCAAGCTACGTCATTTATGGGACAACGAGAAATTTTGTTAAAAGGATGTTGAGAAGTTGGTGGTGAAACATAGTTTGAACCTAAATTAAAGGCTATTGCTCAATAGAGTCTCTAAAGCTCTATGTAATGGACCTTTGTCTACCATCATGATCTTGACTAGAAAGCTTGGCATTGGCCTAAAGACAAATTCTTTGAGATTCCCAAAATTTTGGGAACTTATTGTCAAAGTTCAACAATGCTAAAGCGTTGAACCAATGAGAGAAGCGAGAGAGAGAGAGAGAGAGAGAGAGAGAGAGAGAGAGAGAGATTTGTAAACCAGCCAACCCTAGCAATGAATTAGTATATTTTACAATGGGGGTAGGTATGTTTATATACTCACCTTAGCAAATTTCCCTACCCAAGATTTGACAAATAGACAAAATAAATAATTGGATCACATTGGCTTGTTCACTTGAGATGTTAAAAGCTTTAACACCCTCCTTGAAGCTCATAACAGACATAAATGATGAGATCAAGTCAATGAAAAAGCTACCATGGACACTCTAGCAATAGTTGTCATACTAGATAAACATTGGATTTGCTATTATTAATGTGTCACCTAAGAAGCATGCCATCTTGAGCACTAGTTGCCTCAAAAAAAATTGAGTTGTAGATCAGAATATGTCTAAGAATCCCCATTCATGGACTATGAGAACATCTCATCCAAACTTTCCTAGAGAACAAACTTTGAAACACATCTTATCCAGAATGTAGCCAACAACAATGCATTGGTGCACACATCCATAGTGTTTTAGATATCTCACATTGGTTCCATGTTGGATGCATGTGTATTGAACTTCGACCCATGGGTTCAAGCACCGATAACTTGAACTCCAACACATAACGCTTCACCACCTTTGTTGAAAATTGGAATTTTGCCTTGATGATTAACACTTCCTTTTGAATAAGAAAAAAGGTGAGATAATCAAATTCTAGCTTTTCGTTTGTGATTTGTAACCATAGTGTCCTAGACACCGTTTCGTACTCCTCATGCAATTTTGTGAGTAACAAAGTAACTAATTGAGTACTAGACTTTGCACTTTCATAGCCGACAGTTGATCATGGATAACCTTAGACTTCATAAGTAAAGACTTCATGAAACTTTCGGTGGGAAACTTGATGGCACATAACCATTCACGAAGGGTGACTGCTTGCATCATAGAATATCGATGAAACATTCCAACGAGCTTGAAGCACATATCATTGGCAGTCTTCAAAGTCTATATGACGAGAGAAATTTCCTTTGCAAGAGGCCGACATTGCCTTCACATTGCTCGCATCCCAATCAACACATGATTTTTGATGCTCCGCATCCTAAAGGCGGGTGTACATAATGTTGGGATCCCTCATAGAACACGTATTTAAGCCGGCAACTATATTCCATAAGTCTTTCCACATGAACAGAGTCACATGATCAAATTCCAATGAGCATAATTATCATCGTTCAATTTGTCATTGGTGCTTGAGCAAGGTGGGTGGGTGTGTGTGTGTGTGTGTGTGTGTGTTTGGTTTGGGGGGGGGGGGGCATATTGAAGGTACAAGATTTAGAAATAAAAGGTTGCTTCCTTTGCATTCCAAAAGGCCTCAAAGATTTGCAAGCTACTCCAAAGATTCTACACAAAAGGCCTCAAAGATTCCCAAGCTGCTCCAAAGATTCTACACAAGAGGGCTCCAAAGGTACCTTTCAATCCACTAAGACACTATCAATTCTCACCCTTTTCACTATCCTAAGGCACCCGCCACTCTTTGAACATAAGGAGGGGGGGGGGGGGGGGGGGGGGGGGGCATCGCCATTCATGCCACCATTGAGCACTTTTAGAGGTAGCATTTTGAAATGCTATAGATGGTGGGTGCAATACCCACTATTTTTGGCATGGGAAAGGGAGGAACGGGAGTAGAGGGAAGAAATTCATAGTTGCAACATTTTAGAATACCGCCAAAGGAGGAAAGAGAGGAGCACCACTGGTGGAGGGGGAGAGGAGTGTCTTCTCTTCTCAACGCTTTCTCGATCTCCTCCAAGGATTTGATACCATGTCAAAGTTGATGATGTGGAATGAGAGAGAGAGAGAGAGAGAGAGAGAGAGAGAGAGAGAGAGAGAAAGAGAGAGAGAGAGAGAGAGAGACTTCTGAACCAATCAACTTTGGCAATGAATTAATATATTTTACAATGGGGGCTAGGTGTGCTTACCAAATTTACCTACCCAAGATTTGACAAATAAGTAAAATAAATACCTTAAGCAATATCAGGATCACATTGGGCCACAAGAGAAGTGATTGAAGAGTATACACAACATATGGTAGTGAAAGTGGCCTACCTCAATAAAGATGTTCTCTTGGAAGTTCTTGTGGGGGCTATCCCAACTAGGAACAAGATTCATGCTAGAGGGATTGGCATTGACAATTTCCCTGGGTGCAAAGCAACTTTGGAAGATCCCCTACATCTACTTAAAGATTGTCCTTCCTTGTGGGTCCTTTCTGCCAAAATTTGCAAATGGGTGTAGAGGACATGGAAGATAATCTTCTATAGGGATGACTTTGTCATGGGAGGGAGAAGATTTGAAAGCCAAGCTTTTCTAATATACACACAAATGCTCAAGGAATACTATTTGAAGCAAATTTGAAAATCTCAAAACCCATGGGTCTTTGAGTGGTAGCACATCTCAATGGTACCATGAGTGAAGGCACGGAGCTTATATACATTGTAGGATCAAGAGGAGGGTCAATTGCACAAGCCAAAGAATGGACACGTGCACTAAGTTACATCGGTTGCTCGGATGGTATCCTCTTGGGGAACACAAAATGCTAATTTTTGGTAGAAAATGATGGAAAAGGAAACAAAGTGGCCACTGCCTTATGAATTGTGTAGCTCTTTCTTGAAAAAGATTGTCCCTCAAGGCACATATAGTGCTTGAGGTTCATGTATATTATTTTTTGAGGTACATCTAAACTTACTATTGTGAGTAATTAGGCATCTATGTTTTTGCCATAGAGTAGGAATAGGTGTGAAAGCCAAAAAATGGAATGATGTATTAAGTTGCATCAATTGCTCAGGTTATGGCCTCTAAGGGAGAACAATTAGCTGGTAAATGGCAAGAGATATTGGTTAAGAAAAAGTGAGGGTATCCTGCTAATGTATTGTACAATCCCCTTTTGGAAAAAAAATTCACTCAAGGCACATGTTGTGTTTGAGGTTTTATGTACATTCTTTGTTAAGTTGATGTAACTTCTCTACTCACAATTGTGAGTATGGCCAAAAGAAAAATCTGTCAAAAAAAAATTCCTGCAATTTGATGATCGGAGTGGACCGATACGCTAATAGATTATCTTTTTCGATACGCTAATAGATTATCTTTTTGGAAGTCTCCAAAGTTTTTTCTTTGGCCAATGCGACACCTCCATCTCCATTCCTATAGCATGCCTTTCATTTGGATGCAAATTTACTTTGGAGGATACCTTACATGTGTTTAAAGGTTGGGTGTCCACCTCCATTCCTATGGCATGCCTTTCATTTAGATGCAAATTTACTTTGGAGGATACCTTACATGTGTTTAAAGGTTGCCCCTCCTCACGCGATCTTTTCACTAAGGTCTGAAAATGGGTGAAAAGGACATGAAAGGTGATACTTTTTAGGAATGACTTAGTTTTGGGAACACGAAAATTTTAACTTATCTACACTAAAAGGAACTCTTCACACTTGTCACACTCGTATCAACTTAGAGAAACTTGGTTTTTCATGCTTGAGACATCAATACGGGCATGTATACTAGTGTCGCAAGAAGAGCATTAATATAAGCATTGATATTTGGAGTGCTATATTGTATCGACGTAGATATAAACACCTCTATTGATTATCACATGATTTCTTATTGATATAAATATTCTAAATACAAAGGATTTCCAATGCCAAATGTTAAAAATATGCATATAGTATCAATAGTATCAAAAAGATGCATTACAAAAATTGGTGAATGCCTCAAGTGAAATATGTTAAGTATAGAGCTCTTGTTAATTTTTATCTTAGAAAATGCACAGTTGTCAAACCTTCATTATGAGGAGAAGCCATCTTGTGTTAAAAACATCATTAACTAAAAAACCAAGAATTCATGCCGGAATATAGTTTTTTGTTCGGTATAATGTGGTCGGATGGCGGCCAAAAAGTGATCGATTTGTGGCCAGTTGGACGGTGTTTGAAAGTTTATGGCTGGTAACCAAATTCAATGGCCGATGGCTGTTGTTCAATAGTCGATGGCAAATTTTTAGGTGGACTTGTCTACCCAAAGGTAGCTATACATGGGCGCATGGGAGAGTTCTACTTGAACTTGTCTATACAAGGGCGTCTACACAAGGTTGTCTCTCATGATGGAGGGTTGTCCATTTTGGCCTATGAAAAGAGGCCTCTTCTACATACAAAACAGTGGATTTAAGGTTGTAGAGGGTGTGTGAATTGATGAAGTGTGAAGTGGTGGTGTAAGAGAGTGAAGCAAGGCGGGAGTTCCATTAAGGTTGTAGAGGGTGTGTGAGTTGATGAAGTGTGAAGTGGTGGTGTAAGAGAGTGAAGCAAAGCGGTAGAGTTTTGCAAAAAAAAAAAAGGGGGATTGTTAATTTCTTTGTAACTTACTTCAAGATTGAAGTACAAAGCCATTTAGTAGATACTTTCCCATGGATGTAGCCCACACTTGGGTGAGCCACGTATATCGTGCTCTCTCTCTCTCTCTCACACACACACACACACACACACACTCTCTCTCTATTATCTCTCTTGTGTGTGAAAATTATCTCTCTCTATTGAGTAAACCACTATAATCTCTACTTAGCTACTCATTTATTTATAACAAAAAGAAATATGGATAATAAGTGGAATGTTTTGGTACAAGTTTTAGCATTGTTCCTGTACAACGCTAGAATTTTCGGGGAGGGGGCATTGGCTGTATGAGTGTACGAATAAGATTAGGAGAATATGATAACCTTTCTATCACCCAAGCGTGGTAGATTAGTCATCCTAATTCCCTCTTGAATAACGGTCTTGTTCAAGATTTGTCGGGTGGAAATTGTGTGTGTGTGTGTGTGTGTGCGTGTGTGAGTGAGTGAGAGAGAGAGAGAGAGAGAGAGAGAGAGAGAAGAGAAGAGAAGAGGAGGAAATTGAAATGCGTAACATTTCTCTCGCCTAGGGTAGAGGAGCTAGTTTAGAGGTGGAAAAATTGCAATGCCTCTAGCTTCCACTACCCTAACAGGTGCAAATCCAAGGTCTCCTTGTCATGTCTCTTCCACTACCCTCTTCCATTTTGATCACAAATAGGTGCAAATCTAAGGTCTTCTCTTCATGTCTCTATCGCAAAAACCTGCATCACAAATGAGGAGAGTATCGAAACTATCGAGGGATGAACTAGCTTCCTTGCAGACAGCAGGGCTTGAACGCACACTTGTGCGAATGGGAAAAAGACATATTTGCATTTTCCTGACCACAACAGTGCCTTTTTCCCATTCCCACACCCGTGTAAATGGGAAAACAACAAGTTTGCGTTTTCATAACCACGACACCCCTCTATGTGTACTTTAAATGGTGCCTCAAACTATCAAAGAAACTTGTGAGTGTGTGTGTGTGCGCGCGCGCCTTTATACATCTCCCCATGACACACATGGTATATATAAGGTGTGAAAAAAAAGTTCTTCTAAAAACCTGTGTAAGTAACTTGGTATTTATAAGGCTTGGATCTGCCATTGTTCATTCATGTGGATTCTTTCATAATATAAAAAGTCCTCAAATGCAGACATAAATTCTAATATTTGAATTTAGAGCTCATTAGAAAAAATTTATGTTGTTAAAAGTCCATCAAATCCATGTTGCCAAAGCCTCATTGCAAAAATGATCTCTTCTTTTCGAGACCTTGTGACGCTTAACTCACGATGAAAGCGTGAACTTCTTGCATAATATGACTAACCTTCAAGATGTAAAAATAACTGACCGAATGACCAAATATGGAGAAGAGCTCATTTTGCATTTGGGAGAAACATCCTTGAGGTTCTTTCTTTGCCCATCTTATGCATAATCCCAAACGATCAAGTCTAAGAAATGACCCCTCATATTGAAAGGCTCATCATCCCAATGACCATGCACATGTCATGTAATTTATGTACTTTAGAAAACAACGCTTGGGCATGATGCCCTTTAAGCTATTTATGTACTTTTGACATATTGATTAAATTTATGTAATTAAAGTTATATATTGATTAAAGTTATGTAATTAAATGTATATGCCATGTGCAAGCTTCTAGCATGCATGGTAGGAGAGGGAGAGAGTGCCTTGTGCATTTGTATACTTACTAGAAAGCTCTCTCTCTCTCTCTCTCTCTCTCTCTCTCTCCGCGCACAGGGTGTGGCAAGGCAAGGCGCCAAGGTGGGGTCTAGATTGCACTTAAGGTGGCCACCCGTATTTTTCCAAGTTTAGGGATGAAATGTTAACTCCATGTTGGGGTTAAAGGAAAATGTGCCTTTGCCTTGAGTTGGATGTCCTGTGTCCAACCGCTCACTGATTGCACTAACCCTTATTCTTTATATACATAATAGAATAGGGAGAAAGATCTTGCCGTTTCTTTATTCTCCATCCACACATAGTGTTTCTCCTCTTTCCCTTATTGCACCACACATGCACGCATCGCCCACTCACAAGTGGTATCAGAGCCAAAGGTTGTGGTTCTACTCCTCTCCCAATGTTTCCCTCTTCTTGGCACATAGAGTTCACATATCAAAGTGATAAGGTGTTGAACGCCGCAAGCCACAAGGGGTAAGAGATTGAGCTTTCTATGAGCTCAGAGAGAGAGAGAGAGAGAGAGGGAGAGCGAGAGAGAGAGAGAGAGAGAGAGAGAAGTAAGTCACGCAGTTTGGAAAGATTGACAATAGGTCAGTGTTTTGTTCATAATTTGAGTTAGAAGACCTAGATTCAAAAACAAAACAAAAAATCAAAGTAGAGATCTCTTCAAGCTCTAAAACTTTGTAGAGGAGTTCATCAAGTTCGGAGTGCGCATATGTCTAAAATCAAAAACACAGAGGCTATTTACTCAAGACAGATTGTGCATTTGAGTTGAGTAAGAGAAAAGAGAGAGTGTAGAGAGAGAAATACATAGCTTCATCTCAACTTCAATATTGAAAGCCTCAAGGACACACACATGGTGGAGTTATATGTTGCCCTTTGCAGCAGATTTCATGCACTCACACATGTCTTAAGCTCTCCATGCGTTTTGAGAGCAGATTTGCATTGCCATATGCGTTTTTTGCTATGATGGATGACATCTATGGTTTTACTTGCTCTAGCCTAGTTGGATATCACATGTGTTAACAGTTTACAAATCTGTGGTTTGGTTGTGATGTGCCTAGTTGGCTATTAGAGGTCTTAATATTCTATACACATTTGCAAATAGATATCTAGTAGATTATGGTTTTGAAACAGTTCACAGGTGTGGGAAGTTTATGCATATAGTCTTTTATGCGTATGGCACTAGAAGGAGTGTGGTTTGAGCTCTATTGAGAGCGTGTATTCACACAAGTATTGTTTGCATCACATGGTGCCGATTTGAGTGTATGTCCTACTACGTTTAGTAGCAGCTTTTGTTATGTATGTACTTTACATGAGGTTCCTTCCACTATAGGCATCTATGGAGCCATAAATGGAATTTGCGACATTCTGTCTATGTTGAGCAGTTGACAAATTTTTGGTCATTTTGTAGTGGTTGAGATATCTTCCACTTTGGCATCTTGAATGCGGTTTTTTTATGGTTGAGATTTTGCTCATTTTGCAGGGGAAGCCCTGTCAGATTTTCCCTAGGTTCTCACCATACATTGCATTTCCCATCTTATTCTATGATGGTATAGTGGTTGATTTACTCTCACTTTGAGAGTGCTCTCACTTCGACAATTTTTTGTCAGCTTGGACATGGATTTAATATTATTGTATCCACTCTTGCAGGTGAGATTTATCGTATGTTCGTAGTGGCTACAAGTGGATTTATGGTATGCATTGTTTTTTATTGAAGGACATTCTGATCGTGAGTCTAGCTGCAAAGATTTTGCGGGCAGTCATTGGTTACATGCTCTACATGCTAACATCACTACATGTTAGCCTGGACACAAATTTAATGTTCTTGTATCCAATCTTACAGGTGAGATTTACCGTTCTTGTATCCAATCTTACATGTGAGATTTATGATATGCTTTTAGTGGCTACAGGTGGATTTATGGTATGCATTGTTTTCAATCAAAGGACATTCTGATCATGAGCCTACTAGTGCATAGAGTTTACAAGTAGTCATTGGTTACACGTTCTACATGCTAACAGGAGAAAATTTATATCGTTGTTGGATTCGTAGCACTATTTGTGGAATGCATCTTAAGCATCTTGTTTGCTCACGCCTTGCGTGCACTTTATGTTTGATCGAGATCTGCTATCCTAATCTTGAGTTGTTGATACTCTTTGTGCCTGCGATATCACTTGATACTTGCTTATGCAAGGATTTTGCTTGGTTTAGAGCAAACACTGGACACAGTAAGTTTGTACATCCTATGGTACAGCTTAGTTGAGCTATGGATTACATATGTGAGCATTGGATTAATGCAGTTTCCTGCTTGATAGGGTAGTGTTCGAATGATCTCCCATTTTACGCATATGCATTTCTCTTCATAGATATGACATCCATAATGTGTGACAAATCAAATTTGATAGTGATGATATGTGAGAGCTGACGATCTCGCTCTTGCCGATACATGCGTTGTTGGAATTATGGTCCCACAGGAACATTAGACATCTTTTTTTAGATGTATGAGGCAACGGGGGAGATGCATACATGATGAAGAGAAAATTTTTACAAAGACTAAAGAGGTGGCTTTGTATGCCCATGATGGTGATGTCACGTTTACCTCTACTGTTCATTTTTATGTCTAATAGACATAGAACTTGCTCTTGATGGTTTCTAGATGAGTATGCAACATTCTATGTCACATCATGTCATGAGTGGTTTAGCACTTTTGCTATTGGGAGCCTTGGTTGTGTGCATCTAGTTGATAGATCAACAAGGTGCAGGAGATGTATGCTTGTCATTACCTAGTGGTGCATCTTATATACTATGACATGTGAGATTGCACATAATGTTAGGGTAAGCTTAACTTATGGCACCATATGAAATGCCCTTTTTCCACCCACTAAAACATAAATGATGAGATGGTCCAATAGCAAGAGGGTGCAACCTCTCTAGCCAAGGATTTAAAAACACTAAGCCTTTAAGAGGCTATTTTCTAATGAATCTTTGCACTTTGAGCATTATCATTGTGTCTATACTCTCTCTCTTTATGCTCTTACACTTGGTATAGTCTAAACCTAACCTCCATATCTCTAAACCTAACCCTCACACCATGGCTAAGGTAAGGCTTCATCCTCCATAGCCTAATGCTAAACCATCAGCAATTGGAGAGCATGTTTTTACATCTAACCCGAGAAGTGGTATTAGAGCCGATTGTTCCATACCTAGGCCTACTGTCAATTAATCTCTATTTGTATTAGCCTTCTCAATAATCCCATTCCCTAATCATTACTTGGGCATGAGCATGATCCACTATTCTTTGGTTATTATGTGAGGTGGAACTTGCATTTAGCATTGGTTTCTTGCATTAGCTCAACAATTGAGCACTCTAGTGATCTTGCATTACTTCACATTATTGCATTGTGTGTGTGTGTGTGTGTAAGTTCAATTTCTTTTGCAAGTTTTTGTGCTCATTTTCAGCCTATTGAGCACTCTAGTGATCTTGCATTACTTCACATATTGCATTGTGTGCGTGTAAAATTTCAATTTCTTGTGCAATTTTGTGCTCATTTTCAGCCTATTTCATTGCATCATAACTCTCATTGAATCCATCCTTATTCTCAGCGACGTGTGTGTGTGAGAAGACCCGATGAGAGCTTTCCATTAATTCCAATCATGATAATTCTGGTTGTGATTAAGGCTCACTCTCACTAACTAAAAGTGCACGACTTTTGACTTGAAAGTTTCTGAAATCCCTGCCAATAACTCGGTGTGGGTGTGGGTGTGTGTGTGTGTGTGTGTGTGTGTGTGTGTGTGTGTGTGTGTGTGTGTGTGTGTGTGTGTGTTTGTGTGTAAGAATGATTATCTAACAATAGTTTGATTACACAAACTATTGAACCACACAATGTGACTAGAAACCAGACAAAGTGTATATAATAGGCAAGAACTATTTCTACATTAGATAAGAAGTAGTCTTTACGAGTACGATTGCTCTGGCCACATCCACTTCTTGAGAAAGATAAGTCCCTTGGCTGGGATGGTTTGACCACTGAATTCTCCAGAGAGTTTTGAGAATATCTCAAGGGCCCGATCATGTATATGGCTAACCAAGCACTTGTCAAGGGATGGATGGATCCCTCTGTGAAAAGAGGGCTCATTATACCCATCCCAAAACAAGTATTTTGTTCTCATGTCAAGCACTGGCGCCCCATCTCAATGATGTCAATTGCTTATAAAGTCATCACCAAAGCGGTTGCTCTTAGAATGGCTCCCCTATTGGACAAGGTTATCTCTCCCCATCAGCACCGGTTTATTAAGGGAAGGTCGATTTATGACAACATTTTGGCAACAATGGTTGGCATTGAGTATGCTACCTTCTAAAAACAGGAATGCATCTTGCTTTAGCTTGATTTAGACAGGCATATGATAGAATTGTATGGTCTTTCATTGAAGATGTCATGAAAACTCTAGGTTTTGGTCCGTGCCTCTGTCGTTTTATACACACTCTGGGTGCAGGTGGTCACTCTGAACTCCTATTCAATAGAAGAATAGTAGGCACGTTTGAAGCCAAAAGATCGATCAAACAAGGTTGTCCCTTGGCCCCTCTCCTTTTTGCCGTTGGCTCACACCCCCTCTTAACAATGCTCGAAGCAGCTACTGCACAAGGTGATATTCAAGGATTGGTTTTGCCAGGAAATGACCAACTCCTAGCCAAAATGTTCGCAGATGACTCCCTCCTTTTCCTAAAAGCCTGTCCCCAGGTTCTCAAGAAGGCATTAGAGATCGTGCACACTTTTTTCGTGGCTTCAAGTTCGAAGTGCAATATTGAGAAGTCAAGACTGATCTCTCTTAGACAAGATGACACATTTGACCCATCAGACTGGTCAGGGGAGGTCATCACTAAAGGAAAGATGTTTTGATATTTGGGTGCCCCTTTGGGAGTAGAGTTTCTCACAAACAACGATTTCAGTGGGTCTTGGAGAAGGGTTTTAAAAAAAATGAAAAGGTGGGAGTTTGTGTTGTTGCCCTTCCCAAGCCGAATAAAAGTGATCAACTCATTCATGCTCCCTTACATTGCCTTCACTAGTCCTCTCCTCAAAATAGCAAGATGCAACTGGAAGGAGTTCTTGAAACCTGTTACGAGATTCTTTTGGAAGAACAACACCAAAGTCTCGTTCCATGGCAGTGGGAAAAATGGGAATTGATTGCTCATCCGACTTCCCAAGGCGGCCTCGGGATCCACAACCGGTTCGTGCATGTCCAAGCCTTCTGTGCCAAGTTTGTGGTTGCTTTAGCAAAGCAAGATCAAGCCTGGGCTATCATGACCAAGGATATGATTGACAAATCAAAAGCTTTGCTCTAAAGGAGGACAGTGGAAAGAGATCAAGATGCACGATAAACTCTTAGCACCTAGATGGGCTACTTTGAAATTGGGTGGGGGGGGGTTAACGAGAGAGCTGGTTCAAAAATGCAACTGTGCCACTAGGGTCTTGGAATGGGGGGAACTAACCAGGTACTTTCAGAACTCCACTACGCACTGGTCCTTTTGGCTATCAAACGTGACTGTTGTTAATCTAAACCTTTACTAGAGGGAAATAGCAAGAGAGCTAAACAATAAAGGCCTCCAACGATCAATCCACTTCTAGGATGAAACCAACAAGCACTGAAAACCTTCTGAAGATTTAGCCGATCAACTTCGGCTAAATGGCATGGAGAAGATGCTTGTCTGTAGAGTTCTTGAAGGCCTGAACAACGGTCTAATGCCAATTCAAGACTCTAAGTTTGAGTGGAAATCCTGGAAATGGCCCAAAGATAGTTCTTTTTTCAAACCCCAAACAAAGATCATATATCAGGAGCTCATGCACAAGGACGACTGGTTTACCCCCTTAAAAAAACAGTGGAAGATATAGTGGACAGAAGCTCCGTGGACTGAGGTCACCTTAAACATTTGGAAGCCATAGTGGCCCCACTTCATGAAGGTGTTTTTATGGAAGGTGCTTTGGGGAGCCCTGCCGCCGACGGGCGTCAAGATTCAGGCACGAGGTATAGAATCTGATAGATGCTCTGGCTACCGGGGGGCTAGTGAAGACGTGTCACACCTTTTTGTGGAATGTCCAACCATAAGAGGTTTGGCAAGGAAGGTGTGCAAATGGATTCAAATAATGTGGAAGATTGGTTTCTTCAAGAAGGATCTTTCTCTTGGAGGAAAACGCTTTTGGAGTCCTGCCCTTCTTATCAGTACCCAAATT
Source organism: Adiantum capillus-veneris (assembly GCF_014529385.1). NCBI lineage: Eukaryota > Viridiplantae > Streptophyta > Polypodiopsida > Polypodiales > Pteridaceae > Adiantum > Adiantum capillus-veneris. Next base: position 24,594,968 of record NC_140935.1, read on the forward strand.
GTTATATTGTGCTTCTTCTACAATATCTGGAAGGCCAAGAACTGTTGTGTCTTCAATAATGAAGTTTTTGTGGCCAATTTCTCATTAATTATTCAAGAAAGAAAAGAATTGATATATATGAGAAGTAAAAGTCATGACTCGGATGATTGGCTTTGGGCAGCAGAAGCCATTCGATCAAATCCTTTATGGTTGATGTAATATCCGCCTCTCAAGGCTCGGCCTGGGCTTCAGATTGATCTGTAATTTTTTGTTCTCTTTCTAATACAATCACTCACAATTGTGAGTTTTGCCAAAAAAAAAAAAAAAAGTAGTCTTTAAATTTGACAAAGATAAGACTACAATTGACATATAGACTAAACATTGACATATGAAGTGTTATTTGTCACTATATGAAATTATCAAAGAAGCATATACAAGGGCTATCAATCAATTATACAAATATATGGCAATGGGTGATCATCTGTTATTGTTGTAGTTGTCACCATAATCCCAAGGAGGAAACCTCTGTCACCATTAGAAACACAATCCCGTCAGAACTGACATTACTTGGGAAGACAGGTGTCAATGAGTCCCTCCCCTTGTTATCGGTGTCAAGAATTACAATAAAAACTAACAACATAACATAGATCAAATATTATGTTTAGAGAATGAGCCATTTATTTACGATAATGTTTACATCATTTAATTCCAGAAAAAATTGGACAGCATCTCCTTTGTAAATTAATTCTCAAAAATCCAGTCTAATGCCATCTCATCTGAGACCCCTACTTGAGGATTAAGGCTCTTTTAACAATCATTGGACTAATTTCAAAGTAAATTACAAACATTTGTTTTAAAAATTATGCATTTATCCAGCAAGAAAGGATAGCATCAAAAAGCACTTTACAATTGTGAATTCACCACTATATACTTACCTTCATCAAAAGTGAGTTCCTGCATATAAAGATAGAAGCATGTGTCCAAGACCAAGTTTATATAAAGTCATTGTTGCTGGAATTCCAGTCAACATTAGGGTAAAAATTAAAACTAAATCAAATTTGTGAAACTTGAGTCCCATATATATCACTATTAAATCCCCAAACCACTGAAGTTTTATCTACGAGATACCGTCGAATCTCAGTTTGAGACTACATCCAGTCAAAGTGTACAATTTAATAGTTAAAAACAATGAAGAATCATCTCAAAACTATGAGATATACATTAGGTATATATCGCATGGTTAGTATGTTACAACATTTATCTACTATGTTATGGCTATGCATACGATCTTGGTAGCCTTGAACACAAGATAAAATAGTTCCCAGCTAATAAAGTTGGGTATGAAGCGACAATATCCTCAAGTCACACATGATGGGCACAGTTTCCCTGAATACACGATACTAGCTTTCATCTATTTATCAAATGGTTGACAACCATATATTCACTAGTCTAGTATGCAAATCAATGTATAGAAATTTCAACAGCCATTCTTTAGTATCTGCTCATTATGTTGAAAAAGCCAATCGGCGCCATCACTCCTGAGACTCTCACATGAGGTTGTAGGCAACCCAAGTAGTGACAATCATTTCCAAAAACCATATCCCAACTAGATCAAGTCAATTTATGTAGACCTTTTCCTGCAAGTCTCAAAGTGATCAAACCAAAAGTAACAAAGGTTTTGAAGCTTAAGAATAAAATTTACTTAGTCAAGACCAGACTATGTACTTGCTAACATGTGTTTGTGTGTGTGTTTTTTAGATTTATAACCTCAAAAGATTTAGAACCAGTATTAGCAATACATCAAGATACACTATAAGTTCAATTCTCCAATACCAAAGTCTGATTTAAAGTCAACATTTTTACAAAAACTATGTAATGAGTAGGTGCATAAGCACCTATCTGAATGTAGGAAGCCGAAAGTGGACCCCAACGTCCCAAACTGTGATTTTTTCTACCTCTGAACTATAAGGATTATGTCAGGAAGCCCAACACTCTTTGATTGTGTGTGTCATCCAAAAACTTAAATTCATGTGTTGTTGCATGCATGGGAGGTCTTCAGCATACGCCATCTCCCAGGATGTAGGTGGGCTAGAGTAAGCAAAGGTGAAGCCATCTCTAGGTATGCCTGTGAGATGGACACATTCAATCTTGAGTTTGAAACATGCAGGTCCGGGGTTGTGGGTACTCGAGCAAGGTGAAACAGCATGTGCAAGTGCATGTCAGAGAAAAAGGGCTCATGCGTAGGGGAAAAAATCTATTCAACATGTGCGTGCGTGTGTGTGTGTGTGGGGGGGGGGATAGATCTTATGGGGTGTGTGTGTCTTTGCTTATGAGAAGGAGCTCGGCAAGGTTGATTGACAGGTATGGATCCAAAGTATGGCGAGTAGGCAAAGACACCACAACATGAACCTGTATATCTACATTTATGGGCAAGTGTAAAAAGATCTGGCTTGAAGATATCTTTGTGGGTAGGTGTAGAATTGTATGACCACGTTAATTATAGCCAAAAATATAAGCATGTGCAAGTCAGCTAGCATGCATGCCTATGTGCATGGGCATTAAGGTAGATCAAATTCAGCCAGTGGGGACTCAACTAACTATATCAAAGAAATATCGTATCCTCTGAGTGATTAAAAAAGATCGAACCAAGCCAGTGCCCTAGGAAAATATGATACTTTATGTGTGTAACGGATACTACAAGCCAAGTAAATGCTCAAAAGAAGTTGTGACCGCATTCCTAGGTTTTGTAAGAGCGGTATTCTTTATGAGAGAGAGAGAGAGAGAGAGAGAGAGAGAGAGAGAGAGAGAGAGAGAGAGAGAGAGAGAGAGAGAGAGAGAGAGAGAGAGAGATGACTGGCAATGTGCGAGCCTGACTTGCTCTACAGAAAGCTTGTGTGGGTGGCCAAACCGTATAGAGATCTCATCAACTGAGAGTAAAAACAGACTGTCACGTTTAAATGTGTGTGTGTGTGTGTGCGTGTTTGTTTTCTTTTTGCAACATTTAATGCTCATCACTTTATTTTTTCACACCAACACTTTTGTGAGACCCACAACGTGGTATCCTCCTTAAAAATAGGAGCAAGGCAACTCAAAAATGGGCACTCACATTAGGACTCCCTGATGGATTTTAAAAGGGGTGCCAAAGCCCATTTCATTGGATTTTTGGGTTTGATCGGACCTTGCCCAGCGGTTTGCACTTGCTCATCTTTTGATCCAAGTGCCCTCACTTGCACAACAATTATGATTGGCAACCTGAGCATGTCCGACCTATGTGCCGGCTCCCGTCCAATTTACGGACCTCATACCCACAGTCAACCAAGTTTTTTCAAAGATCTTTTGGGCTGCCACAAAGTGGCCCCCCTTTACATGGGCTTGCCTACCCCAAAGGCCCTCTCCTATTAAGAGCTCCATCTCATGGCATGGCCTTTTTTCTTTTGCTAGAAGCAGTTCCCTGCTAAGCCGAGGGTCGCAACAATTGAGTAAAAATGAGCAAAAGTTAGAACTCCAAGCTTCTACTTTCATACAAGAACAGGACTTAAAAGGACAAAAATAAGAGCTTCAAGAGCAACACCTACATATCCAAGGGCTTTCATCATCACAGATCAAGCAAAAAACATCATCTTTATCTAAAGACTTGCACATACTTTTGCAAAAGCACACATGTAACTCCTTGTGGCAAGAAAGCTTGAAATTTTTGTGAAGAGGTGCTTCACAAAAGGTGAAGAGTGAGTTTAAAAAATCTTCCTTTGCAAGAGGCCCATTTTCAAAATGTATGTAGTACATGTGCACAAAGACACGCAGTGTACACACATGTATATGAGAATTAGACACTGCCTTGCAAAATCAAGATACGACATTTCTCATGAGCACACACATTGACACACATAATGAGAAATATATTTGACATGTATGTGTGCATTATGACATCAGCCATGAAGTCTGCACCTTTGACAAAATAGACCAACAACACCAATGAAAATCAAGCAATACAACATTCAAATGAAGATGAAGAAAGAAACATGACGACAACACATGAATCCAATAACATGAAGATAACTACAACGAATGACAATGACAAAAAAATAACGACAATTTTGAAGAGGATACACATGACGAAAACACATGAATCCAACAACATGAAGAAAACGACAATGAATGAGAATGACAGAAAAATAAAGACAATTTTGAAGAGGAAACACATGACGACCTCTTCACAAAAAGGTGAATGAATGAACGAACAATTTTGTACTACCTAGGACTACTAATTAACCTACTACGTCCCACTTGTGAACCATAGTGATGAATCCAATTGAGAACCGTCATTGTGTATCATGAGACATTGAACCATGGTGATGAATCAAATTGAACCGCCATGATGTATTAGGTAGATGAACAATGCTAGCATAGGAGTACACCATGACATGAACATATGAATCCATGAACACATGAAGTCTTTGTAAAACCCATGAACACATGAACATATGAATCCATGAACACATGAAGTCTTTGTAAAACCCCAAGTTTGGATTAAGGGGGAAATTGTTAGGGTAAGCCCAGCTTGTGACACCATATGGAAATGCCTTCTAGTCACCTAGGAAAAGATAAATGATGAGCTGGTCCAATAGCAAAAGGGTGCAACCACTCTAGCCAATGATTGTGAAGCACTAGACCTATTTAAGAGGCTATTTTATAATGAATCATTGCACTTTGATAATTATCATTGTGTCTATACTCTCTCTCCTTATGCTCTTGCACTTGGCACCCAGGGGATTCACTATTAGTAACGGGGGGATGTCACCTTCGTGCGTCCAAATTAGAGAAACCACCATATGTACGGTATCTTACATGCTAACCTACCCCCTACATACCTACAAGATATGGACGTTCTTGCAATGAGGCATCCCCCCTCATATGAAATTCGTATGGAATTTAGATTAGAATGTAATGACCCACTATTTTGTGTGTACTAGTAACATGACAATTTTAGAAGCACGTGCTTTTGTGAAAATACATGTTGAATTGTAAATGAATAGAAGTGTAGATTGTAGTGCATTTTCATTTGCAATAGATGTTAAGAGAACAAACCACCATGAAAAGCAACAAATATAATTAAAATAAACCAATCAATTCAATGTAATTTGGTAAAAAACGGACATCATTTCCCTTGTAGACTGATACAAATCTCAATCTCAAAACAAATGATACTAGCCACTTACTCAATAAGCTTCCCACATGAGATTTAAGGCACACATATGAAATGGATTGTTCTCTAAATAACAAACAATGGCATGCTCACAAAAAACCATGGAAAACTTCACTTATCAAATCAAAACACATTACCAACAACCCATAAAAGATTACATTTTTTGAACAAAAACATTACACTTGAGAACACTTGCTGCATCAACCTTAAATGATAGATCTTATGTCTACTATCAATTATTGAACAAACCATGATACATTTCTTATACATAAGTCTTTTTATGCTTTTGATTAACTTAACGGCAAACTTAAAAGTATCCTGGTAGAATCTACCCTAGGGCGCTTTGCCAGGGATGCAATACCAATTATGTACTCTATTGTCACCTCCTCACTGGTCACCTTCCATATCTCCTCTTGTTTTTCACTTATTGGTAACATGCATGAGTCTCCAAGAAATCTATAGTCATTCAACGTTAAACCACCAGAATTAATCTCTTGTCTTAGCTCCCTATGTGTAGCTCCTCTTTCCCCATAACAAAACCAAGTGTATTTGTTTTCCCTATCTCTTCATTGAGGTTAATCACAATCTCTCTGATGTCCATATGCAAGTCTTCTTATTTGTAAAGACAAGTCCCAATCATAAATAAGAATACTTGCAAACAAGAATCTCTCTCTCTCTCTCTCTCTCTCTCTCTCTCTCTCTCTCACACACACACACACACACACACACACACACACCATCTACCAAACTCAAATGTGTTTTTTCACTCAAGACTTTGAAAGCAATGCATATTATAACCTAAAAAAACATTTTTTCTAACCAAGAAAAATAAAGGCAAACTTGAAAGTATCTCGGTATTTAGGTTAAATTTGAAATTTTTGTGGGTATTTAAAGGTATTAACTTATATTTTTTCTCTAAATATATCTCTTTCTTATTAAAATGTGTGTGTGTGTGTGTGACACACACACACATACACACATATCATGTACCAAACTCAAATGTTTCTATTCACTGTAACTTTTGAAAGCAATGTGTAATAGAGTATAAGGACTATAAAATAAAGGCAAACTTAAAAGTCTCCTCGTTTTCAGGTCAAAATTTGAAGCTTTTGCTAATATTTACACTAAAGTTTGTAAAGCGTTAAGGCAAGCTTACAATCAAGCTGGGTTATGACAATCCAAAGGATCAAAACATCAAAGCTCAATCAAGAGTTCAATAGTTGGATTGTTACACACTTAAACAAAAAATTGCCACATTTAATATATTGAGACTCAATGAGTTAGCTCTTGATTCTTTTGTTAATTGTACACAGACAAAAGGTCCACTAATATAACTAAAAGCAGTCACCTTAGAAAGCCTAGATTTCGAGACTCTTGAAGGGAGAATTAAATAAAACATCTAAATAAATTTTGTTTAACAAAAGAACCAGAGTATAGAGACCAATAGCAAGAAAAGAGCACTACAAAAGAGACTTCATATGCAAAGAACCACTAACCAATGAATCACAAAATCAAGTTCAAGTTGACCACCCAAAATTTGGATTGTATGCTTGTCTGGATCGTATCTTCAAGCTTCGAATCCAAGCATTGGTGCAATTGTCATCAACAACTATCTCAAAAATGTGCAAATTTTTGCAAAATATACAACTTGCTCATCTCCATAAAGCAATAAAGCCTTTGTTATTAAATATGCACAAAATCCATGAGCTGATTGTAACCAGTAGAATAAGAAATGCTGGCATTTGGAGGGTTCTCAAGCACCTAAGACCATTTGGGACTTGACAGGATACAAATAAATTTTTTTAAAACATAAAATCTTGTTGTCTTTGCGCTACAAAAGTCGTGGTCTAGAGATGGAGCCACCTTGTTGATGTTGGGAACCTACAGGCGACAAGAGATGATACGTAGCAGCTTGCAAAACTTTAAGGTAGCAACTTCCAAGCCTCAAAGACCAAGGCGTTCATAGTTCTTGCCTCTTAGAGTTTCCTGTTGACACGTTCTTGAGCTTAGCGGGCCATGGAAGAGACTTGAGAGCCCTTTCACCAGCTTCTAGGGCCAACAATGTTGAAGCCTGAGGTTGTGTCCACCTTGTTTAGAGTGTGAGGTCCATGAGGGTGACATTGTGTACTGTGCAGGTTGCATGCAAAGTGCTCGAACGATGTTGCAGGAAAAGAAGTTTCACCTTTAGGGATTTTGATTCAGATTCCTCACGTATTTGGGCAATGGCCCATGGGCATTGGATTACCTTTTGTCCGAACTCCGAGCTCCAATTCTAATTATAAGTCAATGTGCATGCTAAGCTTTAACTATTTGGGCTGATCGAAAGCAACTTTGAGTTTAGGCTACTACTTGGCTAAATCAACCCAAACAAAGATAGATAAGTGGAGTCACCTTCTGCATTCTCAACTGTGGAATGAATGTGGTAGCCACAATGGTCGTGACATCCATAGCTAGAAGGCAAGTTCATGGATTCATATTGTGGCCACCATTGTCGATGGCAACAAATATTTTGACCGGCCTCTAGACATATGAGCAATAATTTGAATTTTATGCTCCTTCTTAAGCTCAACAAAACATTGGTATTGTTGTAAGGATCAAAGGTCTTTTGTTGTCATCCATTTGAGGTAAACCCCATCAGAACTAGATTTTTGAAGTTGGACCTCATGTCATGACAAGGTTTTGCATGGTAGAGGACAAACAATAAAAGAAAAGGGGTGTATAAGCTGTCGGGGTTTTCCTCAAATGGATATGTAAGCATCTTATACAAGCAAGGATGCAGATGCTTGGTAAACCCATTAGAAAGATTTTTGAAAGCTGGGTCTCATGTCTAGATAATCACAAGGCTTTGTATGGTCGCGGACAAAGGAGAAAAGAAAAGTAGTGTATAAGCCAATGGGTTTGCCTCGAGTTACCTCGAGTTGATATGTAACCATCTTATACAAGCAAGGATGCATCTGTTTGGCAGCAACCACCTCTGCATTCATTTGAGGTAAACCCCATCAAAATTAGCTTTTTGAAAGTTGGGCCTCATGTCTAGATCATGATAAGGCTCTGCATTGTAGCGACCAAAGGAGAAAAGGAAAGGGGTGTACAAACCATTGGGTTTGCCTCAGGTTGATCCATAAGCATCTTATACAAGTAGGGATGCAGTTGATTGGCAGCATCCACCTTTGCATCCATTTGAGGTAAACCCCATCAGAATTAGCTTTTCAAAAGTTGGGCCTCGTGTCTAGATGATAACAAGGCTTTTGCATGGTAGCGGCCCAAAGAGAAAAGGCAAGAGGTGTATAAGCTGCCAAGGTTTGCCTCAAATTGATCCATAAGCATCTTATACAAGCAGGGATGCGACTGCTGAGCAACAACCACCTCCGCATCTAAGTTACTAGGAGCTTTTCGGTCTCTAGCAATAAGGTATAAGGAATCAACATCACCATCGTCATCTTCTTATCCACTCTCAGAGTTTGCTTCAACCTAGCCATCACACCTGCTCTCACTTGCATCTGCGAATTAACCTCAAACTGAAAAGGATTAAAGGATAATTGGTAGAAAAATAGAATTTTCTTGGCAAAGGATTGCCAGCACTCTCAAATCATGAGCCATCCATTTTGGAAGGCATGGAATTCTTTGAGACAATTGGATCAAATTTTCTAGATCTATCATTAGGAGATACCATTAAAGGTAGCCAAGCAACAAGACGATTCATGACAGTTGAAGATTTACAAAGAAGAACCCTTAAGAGAACATCAAGAACACAATAGGGTAGGAAGAGGATGAGGTTTGGAGGCAAGATAAGGAGGGGAAGATGAGAGTTCTAGATAGTGGTAAATGTCTAGTAAGTGTTTACCCATGTACTAGTTCAATTTGTTCAATAAAACCATTATATTTAAGCTGGCCCATGTAGTTGGCAAAAAGCTCCCCCCCCCCCCCCATGTATACAATATGAGTATGAAATAATGAGGGGCTACCCTAATTATATATGCTTATGTACAAAATCCAAAATCCCCCCTCTTGTACACTCGTGTGTACCATACGAAAAAACACAGTGAATCCCCCAGGACTTGGCATAGCCTAACCCTAACCTCCATATCTCTAACAATAACTCTAACACCATCGTTAAGCTAAGGCTTCATCCTCCATAGCCTAATGCTAAACCATCGGTGATTCGGGAGCATGCTTTTGCATCTAACCCAACACAGAGCTTGATGTCATTGAAATGCTTGAAAGACAGTGGTTGTCAAGTACTGCTTCAAGAGAAGTCTTTCTAGATGTGATTGGGTTGCCTAATCATTGCACGAGGAGCTAGGTCTCACATCATCTACCCATTGCAGGTTTCTCAAGTATGAGATGGGATGGTCTTAGTGACGACACTAACGTGTGAGGAGTGAGAGACAAGACGTGTCTCATTTTTAGGTGAGATCCAGTATGGTAAGGAGACAGAGCATGTAGTTGTGCAAGATAGCAGGACTGCTCCAGTGAAACACAACATGTGTTTTCAAAGTCTATGCAGATAGAGGTAGAGTAGGTATACTCCCTAGAGACACATGTAAAGATGGTGGACATGGAGTTTTTTTATATGATCATGTTAGAGGTTGATGAGGCCATGCCAGGAAACATGCATCAAGTGCCTGTGGATGAGGGGGAGGTGGTCCTCCAAGGTTTGACACATCCATACATGACCAATAGTCATGATGATACAGTGCATGCACATACCACTGAGGAGGCTAGCACAATGAGTTTTGTGCAAAATTTATCAGCGTTCGTGCGTCTCATGTTTGACTTGGTAGTGTCAAGGCTCAAATTGGTGTGAGGTCTTGGGCTCTAAAAACCTACTCTCCTCCTAGTGACCCTTAGCCTTACATTACTCCCCCCTTGGAGAAGTGTTTTCGTCCTCAAACGCAAGAGTGGAAAATTTCTTCTTGAGGACCTAATATTTTCCCAAATGGCACCTTCTTTAGGTCGGCCTTTCCACTTGACTAATATTTGACGACAGACATGATGATGAGTACGTAAATCATGATAGTTTAGAATGCGCTTAAGTTCATGCAACTGGGTTGGAGGTTCAATGAAATCAACCAAAATCTTTTGATCAATCATATGTTGTCCCTATGCAAGTGTCTACGTAAATGACTTACATGAAAAACTGGATGAATTCGAGACGTACAAGTAACAAGAGTTTATAAGACATATCTCCAACTCGCTTGAGTATCTTAGAAGGCCCAAAATATCTTAGAGATAATTTAGTTGTTGCCCTAGGTTTTAGACTTTTTGAATATTCAGGCACACGTAAAAAGGCCTGAATCCTCTTTTTAGTTACAGTTGTTGAACTATCAGTTACAGTTGCCAACCCCACTGTAACTGATCATCTTGGTTGGAAACTATACATAAGCATGAAAGGACTAAAACCAGTTGTCACATGCTTTGCTATTATAAGCAAAATATAAAATAGGAAGATAATCTTTCCAATCATATTGCTTTTTCCTAATGTATGCTCTTGGCATATCCTCTAGCACCTGATTAACACGTTTAGTCATACCATCCATTTCTGGATGATCTACAATACCAATGTTGAGTTGTGTGCCCGATCTTTTAAACACAACCCTCCAAAAATGATCATTGAACTTGGGATCATAATTACTCACAATGTTGTTGGGCAATCCGTATAGTCTATATAGATTGTCAACAAATAACTTTGCTAACTCTAGAGTTTTAATCTTGAACTTGGTTGGAATAAATTTGCAAACTTTAGTCAACCTATCTACTACCACCCGTACAGAATCATGACCTTGTATAGTGGTTGGTAAATTCCATAGAGATACTTTTTACGATTGGGAATCTCCAAAGGATGTATGAGGCCTCCTGATTTTAGGCGTTCTGCTTTATTAACCACATTTTTGGCAATTCAAGAAATAGACTTGAACATACCTATATAAAGCTGGGCAATAAAATTGTCATCGTACGTACGAGTGCATAAGTTTTCTTCATGCCTAGGTGCCCTGCACTAGGATTGTCATGACATTCATATAGAATTTGATGTCAAATGTCTACGTTCGTTGGTACAAAAACTCTCCCCTTGTGGAGTAGGTCCCATCATCTATGGAAAAATTCTTCCATCTCTATGGTTCATCACTCAAAACAGGAGAATTGGGTGTGCAAGAAAAAGATACACCGCTAGCATTGGAGTGAGAAGGATTCCTCATGTCATAATAACTAATATCTAATTCTTCTAAATGATTTTCTCATGTTAAACTGATCATTTAATATGGGGAAGTACCAAGGGAGAAAAAGCTAGAATATTGGTAAGGCTGGCAGACTCGCCTCAGTAGAGATCCAAAGGAGGAAAAATAGGAATCCAAAGAGGGACCATCTGCAAAAGAGCAATGTGCATCAATGGGCTTCAAATACCCTAAGGTTCAACCCATTAAGACTTCCAAAAGGGTTAGGTTCCAAAATTAAATGAAATGTTCAATGGTCAAGCCTTAGGGAAATTTGGATGCTTGTGGGAAGACTCAAAAGTCTTCCCACATCCCTATCAAGGAGGGGGAGATCCCATTTTGTAGGGGATGAGAGAGAAACACACACACACACACACTCTTCCAAGCTCCCTTTACACAAAGGGCATAGTGGACACATGTCAGGCTCCTAGGCCAGTTGCCCCCAAACCCTCATTCAAATCCTATTGGATGGCCATAGAGGTGGACCAATGAGAATTAGGCTAGAATAAATTTATTTTAATTCATTTAAAAACACTTGATAAACGAACCAATAGATATTAAGCTCTCTAGAAGATTATTGAACAGTCTACCAAGGGTCCAATGAGCATTCAACAGGCCAATGGCTTGCTTGATTCCTATTGGCCAGAAGACTAAGAGGTCTAATGAGAGGTTAATTGAATGATTTAATTACCTAAAGCTCTTACTGAAGGGGAAAGAGGGACACTTGTCACAAAACTCTCCATTTGACCTCTAATTTCCTATTGGCTAAGCCTGGCATGAGCCAATGAGGGGCCAACAAGAGGAAATAGCAAGAGGGGTCGACCAAGTGAGAGAGGGGGCTGATTTTTGCAAGGCATTATCACACACACACTCACACAAACTCATGTGTGAAGTAAAGAAGACTATCTCCTTCTCAAGTGTTAATGGAAAGCTCATCATCTACTCCAAGCTTGTGAGAAGGGAGGCCTACACCAACAACTCTTGGCTTTGTGATGCAAATCCAACCAAGAGCCAAGCTCCAATGCATGCTCATCTTCTCTACCATGCTAATTACTAAGCTATGCTAAGCTATTAAGAGTGATTATGTAAGTAGAAATACTTCTTTCTTGTAAGGATACTTCTTCTTCCTCTAGATCTACTCTCATACCCCGCTAGCTCTCACCATCTTCGAAGGTGTGTGAGGTCTTGGGTCTGAGACCGTGAGGGAATTGATGTTGTGTTTTTCAAGTGTACGCTTGGTGCTTGAAGCTTCCATCTTCATTGCACCAGCAAGTTATTGAAGGAACACAAAGTATTGTATTGTAAAATGTCTCCCTTGATGGGGGGAAACCTATAATACAAAGCCTTTTGGAGGGGGGACCGGCTCCAAGTAAATCCGGTCCTCAATTGTTGTCAATAGCTTAATTTCTATCTCTTTTTAAAGTATTGTTCATGCCTATCTAACTAGGTGTTATGCTTTTGTTGCACTTTGCTATGCTCATTTGAAATATATTCTTAATGAAATACTCACTATGCCTATGTTATTTTGTGCTACACACAAGTTACTAGACCATTAAATGTTACATTGGTATCAGAGCTATTGGTTTCTCTTTTCTTGCTCAAGAAGAGAGGTCCTCAAACTGACTATAAATGGTTGGTATTATTAATTGCAATTGAGTAAGTAGAATAGGGATTTTTCAGCCTTGTAGTGCGCCTGCTTCGTGCAGATAATGGGGCATCACCGTCGAGAGCTATGGGCTTAATAGTGGAGTCCTACGGGGCTTGCTTACGGCTTAATCATTATTGAGCTATTAGAAGCTTGACAGGAGCCGGTACTATTTTGGTGGTGAAAAATCCTTTCTTCTATTCCTTGCAATTAATGATATTTGAGCCACAGTTACAGGAGCTTGAGTGCTTTTCTAAAGGGTTACAATGAGTAGGAACTACGGCTTGAAGTGACAAAGTACACTTAAAAAATTTACACTTACAATTTGTTAGAATGGTTGACAATAGTAAAATTTACACTTAAAATTTGTTAGAATAGTTGACAATAGTAAAGAGAGTGAAATTAATGTTGATAGCTTTGATTTTACGAATGAACATGCTACTAATAATGATGCCCCTATGCTTGTTAGTTACCTTGTTACTAGGCTTCAACAAGCCATGGCAATCCATCCGTCCAAGGTGAACTGCAATGGCAGCTACATACTCATGGGATTCTCCAAACTCCCCACAAAGAAGAGACAGTACCTAGGAAGCCTCCTTGTGAGACTTCCAAAAGAGGCCTCTCTCCGATAAGGGAAGAAGAAGAGGATTCGTACGAAGGGCTCAAAAATCTACTACTTAACGATGCATCTCCTTCTTAAAGGAGAACTCAAGTTTCAATGGTAGAGCCCCCACTGAAAGAACGAGAAAGAAGTGAGTCTCCTGCCACCTCAACGGAGATGGATCCACAAAGACGGCGTGAAAAACGCTCTCCAACACCCCCTAAGCGAAGAAGACCATCGCACACTTCTCTACACCATAATTCAAAGAGGGACGAGAGAAAGCAAGAGAAGAAAAAGGCGAGAAAGAGGTCACCCTCTTCTCCATCTTCTTCATCCTCTTTCTCTTCTGAAGAAAGTGATGGTGCAGACAAGGAGGAACAAGGGAAGAAAAAGGCAAGAAATAGGTCACCCTCTTCTCCATCCTCCTCATACTCTTCCTCTTCTGAAGAAAGTGATGGTGCAGCTCTTGAACCACCTAAAAGAAGAAGCCATAGAAAATCCTATGCCGCATGGAAGAGGTCGTCCAAGCTCAAAAATTTCAAAGAGGGAGGAAAGAACATCTCTTTCCTTACCTACGATGGCACTTTTGGTGCTACGGACAAAGTCTTGGCCTTTATCCAACAGTTCAGTGCGGCGTTTGAAGATGAGGGCTTCACAGAGTCCTCTAAACTCTGCCATGTAGCTATGCATTTTCAAAAGTCTGTCAGGCAATGGCGGTCTAGCCTACAAGCAAACGGTGACCCTCCACGAACATGGAAAGCTTTACGAGCTTTCATCATGAAGCAGTTTTTGGCTACCGATGACAAAGACAAAGTATTCACTGAATGGCGAAGTTTGAATCTCTCTCCCTATGAATCTATTCACAAATATGTAGACAAGTTTAGGGATTTATATCTCAAAACCACTATTTTCAAAAAGATAGATTTTGGAGAGAAAAAACAACAATTTTTTGCGGGTTTAACTGAATATATGGCGGAGTATGTCAACTCCCAAAGGCCACGCACCATATATGCGGTCATACACCATACCATGGTGGCTTCACGAATCAATTTCTAACAAGGGGCTAAGAGAAATCTTAAGCCCACAGAAAACAAGGACCGTAACGAGCCTAAGGGGAAGGACAATCTCCAGAAGTCTCCTAAAGGCAACGCCAACAACAACAAAGCTAAGGAGAAGGGAGTTTATAAAGGCAAAGATAAACTCTCTCCTGAAGAGCTAGAGCGTTATTGTAAAGATAACCGTTGTTTCAAGTGCGGGGAGCAAGGGCATTCCTATCGTGCTTGCTCCCACAAGAATACATGAAATGAGCCTCCTAGAGCTACCTTAGTTGAAATCCAAGAAGAGGATGCTCACCACAAAGGATCTCCTCTATGCCATGCTTGGGGAAAGGTAAGAGAACATGATGCTTTCATTCTCTTTGACCCTGGTTCTACTCACAATTTCATATCTACAGAGTTGGCCACCAAGCTAGGCATCCAAGCCTATGAGATGGGAGATGTCCTACCTGCCGATGGTTCTTTCAAGGGAAGCCTCAGTCACTCCCTTAATTGGAAAATTGAGGCTCCTGGTCCAAAGCTATGTGGACAAGGAGGACTTCTTTATCTCTCCTCTCAAGCACGAGGATGTAATCCTAGGGGCACCATGGTTTGATTGCATAGCTGCCAATGTTAGATTCCCTAAAAGGAAAATCTACTTTAGGTTCAGGGAAAACGATATGTACATAGATGCTAGGGAGTTGGGTAACACCATACCCATTGTACATAAGCAAGCTTTCAATAATTCAATAAAGAGCTCTATTTCCGTGTACATGATTTTTGTTAAAGATTCTCAAAATGAACCTAATGCTTTAGCAAAAGAAAATATATACAATCAAAAGGAATTAGAGTTATCCAATTTCCTCAAGGGGTTTCCAGATGTTTTTATTGACGATATCCCTTGTGAACTACCTCCAAAATGAGGCAATGATGACCATGCAATTGAACTTCTTCCAGGAAGTCCACCACCTAATAAACCTCCTTATAGAGTTTCCCAAGCTCAACAAGAGGAGAGTATGCGGCAAGTGCATGAGTTAGTTGAGAAGGGCATGGTCAGGCCTAGCTCATCTCCATTTTGTTCACCAGTGTTATTAGTGCAAAAGAAAGACGGCACATATCGTATGTGTATCGACTATAGAGTACTAAATAGGATCACTATCAAAAATAGGTTTCTCGTTCCATGGGTAGAAGACCTATTTGATTAGCTACAAGGGTCGACCTACTTTAGTAGGATTGACCTAAAAAGTGGCTATCATCAAATAAGGATAGTTGATCAAGACATTGTAAAGACCACACTTTACACTACGTTTGGTCTTTACGAGTACATTGTCAAGCCTTTTGGCTGGACCAATGCACCAACCACATTTAACCGCTTGATGGAGAAGCTATTAGGATTCTTTGATGATATAATCATCTACTCTAACTCACTAGACGAACACAAGCAACACCTCCAGGTA
Organism: Adiantum capillus-veneris; assembly: GCF_014529385.1. Classification (NCBI taxonomy): domain Eukaryota; kingdom Viridiplantae; phylum Streptophyta; class Polypodiopsida; order Polypodiales; family Pteridaceae; genus Adiantum; species Adiantum capillus-veneris. The sequence continues at coordinate 24,611,099 of NC_140935.1, forward strand.
ATATTTCAAGTTTATGAGAGAATAACCTTTATATTAATCAAAAGAAAAGTGAGTTTTTCTTATAAGAGATTCATGAAGTATTTAGGTCACAATTATCTCTCAAGATGGCATCCAAATGGATCCGTCAAAGCTAGAGGTAATAAAAGGATGACCTAATCCAAGGAATCTACATGAATTAAGAAGCTTTATAGGTATGTGTGCATACTATAGACACTTCATAGAAAAGTTATCAGAAATAAGCTTATCTCTCAACATGTGCTTACACTGCCGGATCTCTCAAAGCCATTTGAGGTCCAATGTGACGCTTGTGGTGATTGCCTTGGAGCTGTTTTGCTTCAAGAAGGGCACACCATAGCCTATGAAAGTTGAAGGCTTGGCCCTATTGAGCAAGCTCTAGGCATATATGAGAAAGAACTCTCAGTAGTTCTACATGCTCTAGACTCGTGGAAGCACTCTTTATTGGGGACTCCTTTCATTTTGCGGACAGATCACCAAAACCTTAAGTACTTCATGACACAGACCAAGCTCTCTGGCAAACAGATGAGGTGTACAAATTTCCTTTCGCAATTTCATTTTCATATTTCTCACGTTGTTGGCAAGCATAATCAAGTAGCCGATGCACTCTCAAGATGACCGAGAGTAAATGTGGTTTCCATAGCAAAGTCACAATGATCTATCTTCCATGATAGATGAGTACGCTATTGATCCCGATTTTAGAGACGTGATTTCAGCCCTTGCACTAGGGAAGAAAGAAGAACCATTTACCCTACAAGATGGTTATCTTCTCTATGGAAATAGATTATGCGTTACTAACTCACTACGTGAGGAAGTAATGTATGAATCTCATGCTCCTCCTTATGCGGGGAATAGAGGGATTAAGTCTACCCAAAAAGGGATAGAAACATATTTTTATTGACCTGCCATGAAGCAAACATATAAGAGTATGTTTCAAAATGTGTGGTATACCAAAAGACGAAGTTTCATAGAGGGAATCAACCTGGATTGCTTCAACCTTTGCCAATCCCTAATTCACCATGGGAGAGCATATCCATGGATTTTATCTTTGGATTGCCCAAGTCTATCCATGGGAATACATGAATATGGATGATAGTAGACAGGTTTAGCAAACAAGCACACTTCATACCTGTCAAAAAGACTATCAAAGCCCATCAAATGGCAACCCTCTTCATCTCACAAATCTTCAATTACCACGGCTTGCTAATCCCCATTGTATTGGACACAGATCCTAGAATGCCCAGTAATTTCTGGAAGGGTCTCTTTGAGAATTTAGGGACAAGTCTAAACTTCTCTTCGGCCTATCATCCGCAAACGGATGGCCAAAGTGAAATAGCTAACCTAACAATTCTTGATCTACTAAAAGCCTATGTAACAAAAGTAGATCAAAGGTCCCAATGGGAAAAGTACTTACCATTGGTGGAGTATGCCTATAATAACATTGTACATGCCTCCATCGGAAAAGCACCTTTCAAGGTAATTGAGGGAAGATCCAAAAGTCCCCTGCTACTTAACATACATGGGAAGATCTTTGTTGTAGATGTGTATAGCCGAGACCTACAAGAATCGTTCCAAAAGATTAAGGATGCTATCTCTATCTCACAGCAAAGGCAAAAGGCTACTTCTAATAAGCACATAAGAGCTCAAGCCTTTAAACAATATGATTGGGTCTTGCTTAAATTTCCCAAGGCTCGATCAAGGCACACAACGGGCAAGAATCCTACGGGACACCAAAAGTACTATGCTAAGTTAGCAAAAAGGTACTATGGTCCCTTCCAAATTCTTAGACCAATCAATGAGATGGCCTATCAACTCAAGTTGCCCAATCATTGGCTCATACACAAGGCTTTCCATGTGAGCCTACTAAAGCCTTACAAAGGAGAGCCACCTCAAGAACCAACTATTGAAGACCCACCGGAGATCGAGGACCAAGAAAAGGTGTTGCAGCCCGAGTCCATTCTCCGACATGAAGACAAGGTATTGAGAGGCGGTAATATTATCCGACAATATCTTATTAAGTTTAAGAACTATCCTTTTGAAGATGCTAGATGGATGCAAGGCATACAATTAAAGGATAACCTCAACCTTGTCAATGCTTACAATGCTTAGAGTCAGCAAATGTAAATATGTTTAAATGAACAAAGTTTTTGTCTTGTAAGAATCTTTTTCTTTATTGTGCACAAATGTTAAGAAGTATTCATGCTTAGGATCATGTTTGCGAAGACGACGTCTCCCAAACACCAAGTAGAGCTTGTCACTCTACTATGGAAGATTGATAGGACTGACGCGCAGACATGCTTGCGGCGTCTTAGGCTCTCAAGCACCAAATGGATTAGTCATCCATTCTGGGATGACGTCGTAGGGTGAAATAGGGGTCCTCTACCCGCAAGCAAACAAACTAATGACTAGGCTTTATCGTCTCTACCTCATAGTCAAGGACGACTATGATTTCAACAGAGAGGTAATGTCATAATAACTAATATCTAATTCTCCTAAATGATTTTCTCATATTAAACTGATCATTTAATATGGGAAAGTACCAAGGGAGAAAAAGCTAGAATATTGGTAAGGCTGGCAAGCCGGTCTCAATAGGGATCCAAAGGAAGGAAAATAGGGATCCAAAGAGGGACCATCTGCAAAAGAGCAATGTGCATCAATGGGCTTCAAAGACCCTAAGGTTCGCCCCATTAAGACTTCCAAAAAGGTTAGGTTCCAAAATTCAATGAAATGTTCAATGGTCAAGCCTTAGGGAATTTTGGATGCTTGTGGGAAGACTCAAAAGACTTCCCACATCCCTATCAAGGAGGGGGCAAGCCCATTTTGTAGGGGATGAGAGAGAAACACACACACACACACACACACACACACACTCTTCCAAGCTCCCTTTACACAAAGGGCATAGTGGACACATGTCAGGCTCCTAGTCCAGTTGCCCCCAAACCCTCATTCAAATCCTATTGGATGGCCATAGAGGTGGACCAATGAGAATTAGGCTAGAATAAGTTTATTTTAATTCATTTAAAAACACTTGATGAAGGAACCAATAGAAATTAAGCTCTCTAGAAGATTATTGGACAGTCTACCAAGGGGTCCAATGAGTATTCACCAGCCCAATGGCTTGCCTGATTCCTATTGGCCAGAAGACTAAGAGGTCCAATGAGAGTTTAATTGACTTATATAATTACCTAAATCTCTCATTAAAGGGGAAAGAGGGACACTTGTCACAAGGCTCTCCATTTGACCTCTAATTTCCTATTGGCTAAGCCTTGCATGAGCCAATGAGGGGCCAACAAGAGGAAATAGCGAGAGGGGTCGACCAAGTGACAGAGGGGGCTGATTTTTGCAAGGCATTATCACACACACTCACACAAACTTGTGTGTGAAGTAAAGAAGACTATCTCCTTCTCAAGCTTTAATGGAAAGCTCATCATCTACTCCAAGCTTGTGAGAAGCGAGGCCTACACCAAAAACTCTTAGCTTTGTGATGCAAACCAACCAAGAGCCAAGCTCCAATGATGCTCATCTCCTCTACCATGCTAATTACTGAGCTATACTAAGCTATTAAGAGTGATTATGTAAGGAGAAATACTTCTTTCTCGTAAGGATACTTCTTCTTCCTCTAGATCTACTCTCATACCCCGCTAGCTCTCACCATCTTCGAAGATGTGTGAGGTCTTGGGTCTGAGACCGTGAGGAAATTGATGTTGTGTTTTTCAAGTGTATGCTTGGTGCTTGAAGCTTCCATCTTCATTGCATCAGCAAGTTATTGAAGGAACACAAAGTATTGCATTGTAAAATGTCTCCGTTGATGGGGGAAACCTATAATACAAAGCCTTTTGGAGGAGGGACCGGGCTCCAAGTAAATATGATCCTCAATTGTTGTCAATAGCTTAATTTCTCTCTCTTTTTGAAGTATTGTTCATGCCTATCTAACTAGGGGTTATGATTTTTTTGCTCTCTCCATCCAAGCACTCTTGCTATGCTCATTAGGAATCTATTCTTAATGAAATTCTCACTCTGTCTATGTTATTTTCCGCTACACACAAGTTACTAGACCATTAAATGTTACACCTCATTTTCACATGGCTCCACACTATGGAGTATGTTGTATCATGCTCATATTTTTCCTTTAAATATTCCAAAAAGTCCCTTCAAAAATCTATAAAGAGAAGAGAGTTGATCTCAGGCATATGGCTAAGAGCATTAGCTACCATATTGTATTGTCCTTTACGATACCGGAGCTTTGCATCATAATCCTAAAGAATCTCAACCCACCTAGCCTTTCGACCCTCCAAATCAGTTTATTGTGTAAACCATTTGTATACTTTCATGGTCAAACATAATATCAAATTGATAATGTTGCCATATTTTCAAAGTAGACACTATTGCATAGAATTCTCTTTCATAAACAAAGTAATCCTATTGCGCTGAATCAAGTTTCTTGCTTTCAAATGCAATTGGCCTTCCCTCATGCAAAAGAATTGCTCCAATAGTACAATTACTAGCATCCATTTGGTGGGTTTCAAGCCCAAGTTTGTGGGAACATTCCCCATGGCATGCAAACTACTAGTAGAGTTTGGCAGTTGAATTTGCATGGAAAGTCTTTTCCTCTATATATATAATTCATTAATCAAATACAAGCATAGCGTTATTATTAATGTATTGACTTTTTTCCTCTTTCTCTCTCGTTCATCTCCTTCTGTAGCACTTCCTCTCTCACCATGGCTTCCCCACGGTTGCACCCTCCCTAGTCTCCCTACAAATGGTATCAGAGATTTGTTAAGCCGAGCTGCCAAGCCGCGTGGGAAAGGTTGTCTGCGAAGAGGAAAGGAAAAAACAAGACTTGCATGAAATTGATCAAAACGGCCCTCAAAGAGGTCACCCTGAGTTGTAGACCAAAACCCGTTGCTGCACTAGAGGCTATGGATGCTCACACAATTCGCCATGAAAGAAAATGACTCTAGCGCTGACTACCCCAGATACAGAGCTTGCCCTTATTGTTGCTTTTTCCTTTTTTTTTCACAATCAATTAAAATTTTAATTTTTGGTTTGTTTGCCTTCAATCAAGAGGGTCTTCATACCCTTACAATATATCAATCAAGCTTTTGCAGCTGCAAATTTTAGCAATTGTTTTTTACAAGCATTTCAAAGCACTCTCTCCTTGGCTACATCCACCATAGCTCCAAAAGCCAACACATGCAAGAGTGGATGATACTTGGTAAACAATTTTGTATTGCGAATTGATAGCTTATCAAACTATCCAAAGGTGCTTGCTTGGTATCATTGCTTAGCTTCTAAAAACATATGAACACACTAGTCTTTTGACCTACACGAGCAACACGAAGACAAAGACAAAGCCAATGCAATAACCAACAACAATCGCCCTTGTTATCATGCTTCTTGAAGGCCTCAATATGGCATCGAAAGTCGATAAATTCAATGGTTCCATTTTTCATACTTGGCGAATCAAAGTAAAGGCCTATCTGATACGAAAGAATCTCTGGAGCGTGGTCAAGCCCCTCTCAACCGACGAAACAAGTACATCGGTTGTAGTTACGAGAGCGTTATCTGCAGAGCAACAATACAAGGATGAGCAAGCATTAGGTATTATTCTGATGTGACTTTATTCATTATTTAGATGACATGCAATCTTCTATTGATGCTTGGATAGAGCTAGAGAATATTTTTGGTGCTAAAGCTAAGTATTCAATGATGAGTCTAAAGATGGAGTTGTACTCTCTTGCTATGCGTGTCGATGAAAACATAACATCTTTAGCTTATCGCACAGATTGAGATTTGAAGCTGGCTTCAACTCTATGGGCTTATCGTACTGCTTAAGTGGCTATTAATTGTACACCATTCAAGATGGTATATGGCCAAAAAGCATTTATGACATGGGAGTTTGTAATTTCTAGTCTGTGGGTAGCTTCACAACTCCTCATGGCTTCCCCACAGTTGCAGTCTACCTAGCCTCCCCTACACCATTTCGAGCACAATCGGTTTCATAGGGTCTACAATAGCTAAAATAGGACCTATAGCTAATGCAACCTTGAGATCATCAAAATTTTGTTGTTGAGCTTTGTCCCACTGAAAGATTTTCCCCTTGGCTTTCAGTTGGTTCATCATAGGAACAACAAAACAAGCATAGTTTTTAACAAATCATCGGTAAAAACCTACAAATCCCAAGAAAATCTGAAGGTCTTACGTATTCTTGGGAGAAGGCCATCTACAAATGCCATCCACTTTGGATTTATCCATATGAAGACCGATAACCAAAATTACATGCCCCAAACAGTGAATCTCATCTTTGAGAAAATCAACCTTGGATTCCTTGGCATATAACTTGTTTTGCTATAGTGATTCAAACACCTGCTGTAGATGTTGTAAGTGCTCTTACTTAGAAGCACTATACACTAGGATTTCATTGAGGAAAACAATAATAAACTTGCCTAGGTATGGTTTCAAGACACTATCCATAAGCATCATGAAAGTAGCTAGCGCATTGGCCAATCTACAAGGCATAATAAAAAACTCATAGTGTCCAAACTTTTTTTGAAAAGCGGGTTTGGGTATATCAACAAGCCTAATGCGTACTTAATGATACCATGGCCACAAATCTATCTTTGTAACGATACGAGCATTGGTGAATTTATCAAATAACTCATCCCCTCTAGGCAATAAATACTTGTTCTTAACAGTATGTTTTGGCCATGATAATCTATGCACATGCGCATACTACTATTTTTTTCCTTTACCAAGAAAATGCGAGAGGCCCATGAGTTGTGTGAACCCGGTACTAAGGTAGTGAGCAAGCTAATGCTCCATCTCAATAGCCTCAAAATGACTCATTTTGTAGGATGGTTTACCAAGGGCTTACTTCCTTCAACCAAATCTATGCCGTATTGCAAAGAACATGTCAACAGTAACCCTGATGGTAAATTTTTGGAAACACATCCTTGTATTACATTAATAGTTCTTTTAATTTACTAGCAACATTTGCTTGTTCTTGCAATAGAGAAATAGCCAGAGATGGAAGAGGAGAAAGAAGAATGTTGCATTGAGGAATCTTTATTTTTTAAACCATTATCAACATTTGCCAAAAAAAATCATACCATTGGATTCAAACATCAAACTACTATGGTCATAGTCTATGCTTTAACGTTAGATTGATAATTAGATAATTTTATGTCCTTGGGCACTTTTATGTCCTCTTAACCAAGCAATATCCTAAAATTATCACAAGAGATGCCAATGAGGTTTGAGAATGTTCGATATCCACAAAGATAGCATATGACTTGGAAAAACTTGAATTTTTTTGGGCTATGGATTCCAACTCTAGAAATGTCTTTCATAAGCATTTTCTTAATAAAACATTGCCAAAGAATGTGTGTTGTTTGTGCACAATTTTCATAACATTGGCCATAGATCACCCTAAAATGCCTCTTAATAAGTTGTATGGTGTTACATAAGTAGCTTTTGTCTATAAAGGTTTTCAAATGCTTCTAATGCATATACACTTTATGTATTTGAAGTTATAGCCTATTTATGAAAGTCATGCCATGCAAATTTAGCACTAGTTTGGTACCAAAACAAGACACCTAAGTGTCCTTTTTTTACAAATGTAAATTAAATGCAAGTAAATTTAGCACTAGTTTGGTACCAAAACAAGACACCTACGTGTCCTTTTTTTACAAATGTAAATTAAATGCTATTTGCATCAGATGATGTATTTAAGAAAACCACTCTTGATATGCATAAATGTGCTAGCTAGAGGGTCTTTTATACCGTTGCATTTTAGAATCTACCATGATCAAGAACTATACTCATCAAGTTGACCCTCGTCAGACTGCGATTATTGCTTTGAAGAAATTGACTCTATAAGCAGAAGGCAAAATGAAGCGACCTTGTAGAAAAATTTACATGATTTTTTCACAATTGTGCTATAGATAATTGAAAGTTTTATGTGCAAAAAAATTCACTTTAGAGTATATAAAATAATGGAATTTTTTACGTATTTGATATGGACATTTCAAGCGTATCGTTGTATACAAAAATATATATATATTTTTGATGTATTTGTGAGTTTTAGAAAGTGATACATTGCTTACCCTTTCCATTGAGAACTCAAGATGGCAAGTAGAAGGGCTTTGGTATGCAAAAATTATTGGATCATTTTAAATGTTCAAAATTGTGTAAGAGAAAACTTTGATATTTTCATTATTGAGACATAAGCATTCAAAACCTAGATACTATCAAACTTTTCATGTAGATCAACTAAAGGTATCAAAGTACATGGTACATACACTATTGGGGCGCCTAAAACCTTGGTTTCAATGTTATTATGGAGAACTCAAGATTTTCATGAGTTTTTGCACAATAAAAAATTCAAGATAGAGTTCAAGCAACAAGATTTAAGTGAGTTAGAAAGCTGAAAAAATTTGTAGTTTCTTGGTTTCAACATATAAAGCGATTTATAGTTGTCAAACTACACTAGAATAGCCCCAATTCCATGAGGGGACCTTTCGAAGACCAATATTATGCTCTTATTCAACGCTTCCTCAAGTATGAAATTATGTCTATAACTTGCATATGACTTGGAAACTAGTCTTTAAAGGGCATTCCATTTTTTTGTAACACTAAGTACTAACACTTGGCTTTTATAAACATAAAAAGGGTCATCTTCTACAAAAAGGTATAATAATTTTATGATTTTTTTGGCAAAATAGCTTGAAATTTTACTAAATTTTATGTCTTAAAACCTATTATAATATCTCTCCATAGGGATTGTATTTTGACATGGAGAAAAATCCAGTGTTTTCTTTCCCTCATAGCCAACCTATGGTAGAAGCAAGGTGTAAAAAACTTCTTTCTAGCTTGAAAAATAAATTGCCCAAACATGGCAGGAAAACAGAACACTTTAGTGTCTCAAAACACTTAAGTGTCCAATTACAGGACTAGTGCTAGGGATAAATTTTACACTTTGATCATTTTTTGGTAATTTGTATGCAATAGAAAGGAAAGTTTGATTCGAAAAAATATTCCATTTTACAAAAATCAGACTCTTTTTGAGCTAGAAATGTACATTTCATGTCAAATATTGCTCAATTCTTTCAAGAACATGATCAATTTGTAGCTTAGGTCCAAACCTAAGCATACAATACCAATATGGATATAAGTACATACTTTTCAAAGAGATTGACATGGCCACAATGTGGAAGCCAGTTTCTTTGTTCGTACAATTTTTGGGCTTTGTTCTTATGTTTAGAATAGTCATAAGAAAACATGTTTGCCTGTTTTTGATGGTTTGTGGATGTTAGTGTATGAAGATGAGTTACCAAGGTGAATTGATATAAAACATATATACAAGTAAATATGGGTGTACGCATGCGAACACTGAGATAGGTATGAAGAATACCATAATGCAACCTTTTTGTACTTAATTATATGCACCATCAAAAAAATGTGGAGCTATAGCAACCTGATCCTTACATTAGGAACCCATTGAAGTTAAAAAAAAAAAAAACTAGTTGCGAAAAAAACTCTCTATGTGGTGTAGCATGGGGTTAATCGTGAAAATATGCTATTTTTAGTCAAATGCAGCACTACTTTAGCTTTGGAAGCTTGTCCGCAACCTATAAGATTATGATAATTAGGCAGAGTCCTAGCTATAGATAATTCATGGAGTCCTTGCGACAACTACCTGTGTGAATAGGTGCCTGCACAATCCAAACGCAACCTATAAGATTATGATAGTTAGATTTCAACCCATAAACTTGTGAAGAGGGGTGTGGAGAGATTCTGAGGGTATGTTCAAACTTCACACAATCTCTTTTGCCCACCTTCGTTTTCCCGTTTTGTGTCGTTCATACTAGCATTTGATTAAAAGAAAAAGTTGTTGCACCTTTGCCAACAAATATGGAATGGTGGCTTCGTTGTTTCGATGGCTACTATCAATTAAGGTTCTGTGATTGAACTATTGAGCATGTTTTGTGGTGAAAAGTGTAAGGACTCCTCCCTTGTAAGAACTGTGGACGGCCGCCCATTGCCATGGTGGAACAGGAATGCTTTTTGAAGAATAAGATGTTGCCACGATGAATTACAATGGACAGTCGCGACGTAGGAACCTTATTATTTTTTTGGCTTTCTAAAAGAAGCCTTAGAGGAGAGTTGGGTTAGGCATACTTTCAAGGTTTTCACTGACGATTGAGACTTGCCTTAACTGTTATTTCAATTTTTAAATAGTAAACGGATTTCACTTTCATTTCACATCGTGACGTTTCTTGCATTATATTGTTTTAGAATGTTAAAATGAAGCTTCACCTTGCATAATTCTAGTAAATTCTATGGATACACACACACATATATAATTCTTTTGCATTCTTTAACTTAATTCTAGTTAATATTCAAGAAAGTCTCTTTTATTAAGCGATTGTCAGCTAAGTTTCTTCCCCACGAAGAAGCAAACCGGAAATACTAGCATAAATTTAAAATTTGCAAGATTTCTAAACCATTTTCTCATATATTTCACCAGTTTTTCTTCCCTTTATGATGGTTTGCAATGAGTTAGTCTCGATTTTCAACTGGCTCAAGGCTAAGTTGAGGCAATCCTTTGTCGAACACTAATTCTACTTAAAATCAACCTAATGATTTTATCACTCTAATTGTTTTAGAAAGCCACAGTGACTCTCTTGGCAGCTTTGAAATGATATTGCACGCGAATCTTCGCTAATGCCTTTCCTAGCTTTCTCTGGCGCACACGGAGCAGCAAAACCAAGGAAACACCGTGGTTTTGAACGTGGACGGACTCAACTCCCTTTCACTGCTCTAACCACCTGAGCACGTAGCTTTCACTGATTCCTACATTACGCCTGTAATTAGAATAGAAAACATTCGACCCCCTCCTAGCCCCTTCTCCATCTCAAGCGCTATTGAGGGTGACCTTGCCTCCCACGTGCGCACGTCGGCGTCTGTTGCTCGAGGCATCCACCCGTAATTTTTTTTATATATATCTCATTTTCCTCCATCCACGTCGCTGCTTCCACCCATTTCTTTTCAAGGCATCTCATGAGATTCTTACATCTTTTCTTTTTTTTAAAATCGTAGTCACATACTCTTTCACTTGTTTTTTCAATGGAAGGCGATCAATTTTTCAATGGAAGGCGATCAACGGCAAACTAAACCCCCCGCCGTCCATCCCGCCACTTTCACCGTGTCACATTATCTGCATAGCTGAGAGTCTAGCACTGCAACGTTGTACCATTTTGACAGCTCAAAAAGGAATTGCTTGTCACAAACGGAAAGCCTGCAACAGCTCATTTTGGACCGTTTGAAGCTCGAAGCGGGCTGCGGCAATGCTTTTGTCGAGCGCCCATCGCTTGCTCCTCCGGTACTTTTCTCTGCGAATGCGCGCGCGTGCATGTGCACACAGACACACAGAGAGAGAGAGAGAGAGAGAGAGCGCGCATCTAGCTTCTTGCGTCTTCAGTTGAACTGCCTTTGCTAGAAACGAGGGTTGCATCACACTTGATTGTAGAGCACACTCCTTATGACGTGGGCAACAGTTAAAGAGAAACTCTACGTTGTTAATCTCTTAAGCAAGCGAAGGTGAAGAGTCATCTAAGGTGAAGGGTCACCTTGCTTCATCAGAACGGGCCTCTGTGAGCTCCCTGGAGCTTAAATAGAGTCTCAAGTGTATGAGCTGATGGTGGATGCCAAGCTGATTGGATAGGCTCGTAGGCATGTGCCTGGAGTTGGAAGCTCTGTAGAGCTGGACGTTTCAGGATTTGAGGGCATACTTTACTCGATCTTGACTATGAGAAGGGCGTTGTCTATTGAAACAACATCTTGTAAGAAATCTGTGCTAGCAAAACAAACTCTGTCATTGTATGCACAATTTGTGAGAGCTGCAAAGGGGGGACATTTACATCAAGGGGAGTATGTGTGTGGTAGGTATGTAGATTGCTTGGCTTTGAGGTTAAAGGAGAGTATGTGTGTCGTAGGTGTGAAGGTTTTTAGGTTTTTCAAAGGGGAGTATCTTTACAGTAGGTATGGATTGCAACAGTGCACTTATATTACATCACATTGAGAATTGTGTGTTTTTCTTTCATTTCGAAGCAGTGGAATACCAATTTTCATGGGAGCACAAGTCTGAAGCTATTGTGGATTGCTTACAACACAGTGAGTGGACATGATATCGCTTCAAGGTGTTGGCAACAACCAAGCTTTGTCATGTAGTAAGCTGGAGCCTGTTTAAAGCAGAGGAGAGGAACGAAAACAGTCCATCAAAGAGGACTCAAGCATGGCGTATGGAAGATTGGATATGCCTTCATCTTATCATGAGTCTGCACCAAGACATGGTTTATGTAACTGCTGCTGCTGCATCTCTCTGTCTCTGCTTTTCCTTTTACTGATAGCCATTGGGATCGCACTGTTCTTCATTCTGGTCCTAAAGCCGACAAAGCCAGAGTTTGTTCTAGAATCGGCGAGCATACAGGATTTTAAAGTGGACAGAGAAGTGCAAGGTCTCACCAATTTTGCCATCTACCTATCAATGAACATAGCCCTTGTCTTCTCGGCAAGCAACCCGAACAAAGTTGCCATAAACTACAGCCCAACGGAATTCAATTGTGTGTACAAGGATGCAATTCTTGGTGTGGCGAAAGTGCCTTCTTTTCATCAGGCTGCCCACAGCCATAGTGCGCTCACTGCTGTCTTGGTAGTTGATCATGTGAATATTCTGCAAGCTTCCTCGGTGGACCTTCTCAATGATGCTACTGTGAATGACAGAGTGGCTCTGACCATCAATGGACCTGTGAAGGCCCGCATAAAGGTGCTCGGTATCAACTCTCCTAAAGTAGAGGTAAGCACTTTGTTTTCCCCTTTATTCCTGTAAACCAAGTGGTTGAATCAACATAAGCTTCAACACACTGGCTGGTTTTGTGCAGGTGAACGTAAACTGTAGGCTTGTAATTCACCCACAAGAGAGGGAGATTGCAAGTAGGGATTGTAATCTGGGTCAGGTGACTTTAAGTGATTAACTATCTGCAAAAGTGAAATGGATGGTTTCCATAGAATTGTCCAACAATTTATTATGAATAAATCGCACGGGTGCGTAAGCCTGTGTTTGGAGAAGCTGAGTGGAAAATGGTCAACTTGGCTGTTGATTTGGATGACAACTATCCTTGCCAGAATTGCAGTATGAGATCAACAGACTTGGAACCATCAGGGAGGCTTCTTGCAAGGTTAGCCATGCAAGGTCATATGGTGGTTTTCTTTTGTAACTTTGAGTTAGTAGTATGTGGTTGTCAAAGGGCAGCCTTGTCGAGATGCAGATGTCAAGCGTTCAGCTTCTGATTTTGAAGTCAGTCGTATACATACATACATGTTCATAGAGGACGTTTACCCTTCTAATATGATACTTTTTCAATTGTAGCTTTGTCTTCATAGTGTATGTTCGTTTCGTGTGTTTCGTCCTTTTGAAAACGTCAAGACGAAACACGATACGAAACTGTACATGCTTCTAGAGATTAATGGAAACATAATAGTTAGGAGTCTAGTAGGTGGATACAACCTACATACATGGGCACACAGGTGGTAACATATGTTGAACATCACACACTCTATGGCTAATTTTGAATTTTGAAAATTGCCCCTTTTTTTTTTCTAACTTGAGAAATGCGTTATGTTTTGAGAGTCCATCCGTATCGATTCAAGGGAACGATTCCCTCGAAAAGCGTTTTCATGTGTCACTCGGTTAACCTTGAGAGGTGGTGTGATGCTTTTTACTTGTATGCATACACGTTTTACTTGTATACTTTCAAAGAATGTGAGCCTTATGAGGTATTGTGATACTTTTCAAACAGTTCCATGTGCTGAATAAGTCTAGTATTAGAGCTCTGTGTACTTTTTGAATCACCACTTGACTAAGTTGCTGCTCTCTTTTTAAGCCTGCCGTGACTTGATAGTCACTTTTCTACCTTTTGAAGTGCTTGAATCAGAGTATCAATAGTGTTCCCCTTTGTTTTGTTCTAAAGCTGGTTGCTTGTTTCGAGGGATGCTCACTGTTGGCAAAAAGGGGATATCCATGGCTGCTAAAACTTGCATATCGCTGAAAACGCAGCAAAACAGCTCTATGGTTACACAGATGCGAATTGTGTCGGTAGTCTATTTGATTGACGATCCACCTAATTGATCAGTATGAACGAGATTTTTGGTATTCACATTGGCTTGTTTTTTGTCGCAGTAATTGATTGGTATTGCCTTGGGGAAAAATTGTTTGCGCTGTCTGTCTTGAGCATATATGATAGATGATAGATCGAGAAGAGCTTAACGAGCAAGCATGTTTCTCCTTGAGACAATTAAACTACTGCAAACCCCGTCATCAACCATGTTCTTCCAAGTTAACCCACCAAGTGCGCCGCTTTGCGTGCTTATCTCAATCATGTGTCCAACACGGAGGACAAGTTTAAAATCAGATCCCAACAATGTGGGCTCTTGATTGAAGCTATGCTGAAGGTTCCTTGCAGCATCAAGGTTTGGAGGGTAAGAGAGGCTTTTTGGAGCTGTTTCAGGGACTCTTTCAGGCTTGGTATGGCTACTGAATGACATTCCAATCTGAATGGGGGAATTTTACGGCTATCAGTGAAGGAGCGGCTGGTTTCTAGAGGAGTGGAAAAATAGTGGGGTCATCGCGGAAAAGAGTGGGGCCCTTGCTGATTTGAACTCTCAACCTCTTATCGGAGCTGTGATAATTGTGTTTGTGTATTGGATTACAAAGGGGGCAGTGATTGTGGTTCATGCGTGTCGGTGACACAGATGGTTCACACAGGCCTGTGTAGTTCGTAGCAAGGTTCACATCTCGTTTAGACAATGATCGATCACTTGTATAGTTCTTACGCCCGGGTAGGTCATGATGAGTTCACAGTGCTGATTGAACAACGACCATTATTGCCACCAGCCCTTTTGTCATGAACCTTAGATTCGATTTGGGCGAATCTGTCATTTAATCATGGGGTATCCTCCACAATATCTCGCACGGGCATGCTCAAATGGGATCGACGGCTAAGGCGATTTGGCCGTCGGATGCGCATTTGGAAAATTCGGGAAGAAAAGTAAATTCAGGTTGATCCGCACCCCATGACTTGAACCCCCGACCTCCCCACTACAAGCCATGTGCACTAACCACTACGTCCTCATGCACACGTTGAAATATAGGCGAGTCGAGTATGTCATATTGTAAATGTGGGCCGATTAGTAAATTTGGAGCAACCTCAAATTTAGCGGTCCATAATTGACGTGCGTCGCCTTTTCCTCCTCCACCATTGATCCCATTTGACCATGCCCGTGTGATGTAGTGATGAGGATGAGGTGTGGCTATGTTGAGGTAATAATGCTCCACATGGGGTTTAAAAAACTGCAAGAAGTATAACATTATGAAAAGCAGATTGAGGTATATAAATACATGAAAATATTAGTAGTAGTAGTAATAGTATCATTGCAACGGTTGAACCCACCTTGCATGCAACATAGTAAAGGTTAATGTCAAATAAAATCTTTTTAGTAAAGAACAAATGTCCACAAACCTATTCAAGGAAATAAATCTAGATTGTACTTGGATGAGTACATGAACATATAAGATTCACTATCAAGGTGAAATGTTACAATGGCTTGCTTAAGACATAGAAGAGAGAGAGAGAGAGAGAGAGAGAGAGAGAGAGAGAGAAATTCGAAACAACAATGTTGTCCACACTTGAGAAAAGAACAAGTGTGAACCTTCAAGAAAATTGTACATGGGAGAGGAGAAAGAAATATCAAGGAAATGGTGGATCATCATCCTCCACAAAACCTTCAAACGACCTTTGGCCAAGGGATAGTCAGGCTTGTTTGAACAAGCCAAAAACTTAGACGCCACATTAACACTACTATTGTTAGATAAGCAAGTGTATTTGTGATGTAGGGGCAAACCTAGAATTACATGCAAATATTGATGACTAGCCACTGTAACTCTTCCTTTCTCTGCTTGTTTTCATTATGCACTTCATTTTTCTTAGGTATGCAAGGCAATAACCACCCTTTGTGATCGAACACTACCTTTAGTTTCACTCAATTAGCTCATCGTAAATGTCTCTCTATGATATCTAGCGTATCCAAAGGAGGACCTCTCGCACTTGTAATCACAAAGCACATGACAAGAGGGTTATTAAAGAGTGATTACCTTGGTGGCAATACGTTTTCATCAGGATCATCATGAATAGGGCTTGCACTATAGCTTCCTCAAGTGCTTATGTATGGTCAAAAGCCAAGCTTTGCCTCATGTTTTTTGGCTAGAGGCTATCATGTGATTGCCTACATACCTAATAGGTATCCCATCAAAGCTTTGCAGTCTATGACTCCATATTAGACATGGCATGATAAGAAGCCAATGTTTGGTCTCTTGCATGTTTTTGGTTGCTTGGCTTACGCTCTATTATCGCAAAAACAATGCAAGAAATTGGATGACAATTTTGTCAAAATGCATCTTTGTTGGTTACAGTACTGAAAGCAAGGCTTATATGTTATATCATTAGCAATTATATTTTGATTTCTCAAGATGTTTTCGTGGAAGGCGTAGTTCAGTCCTTGTTGCCATGTATTAAAGAGACAAGTATAAGCTCATAGGACAATTTCGATACTTTGCTGACTCTTTTCAATGGTGGGAATATAAATCTAAGTCCAAATGAGGCAAATAATTAGCCTATGCAGAGTTCAAGTGATGTCACACATCAACCTTTTTTTGATACGGATGTAAATGTTGCACTTGATGATGACACGATTGAAAATGATAGAGTTAAAGGGATGCCAAAATGGTTGGTGAATACTTTGTGTGACTATAAATTGGATGCAACTTTGTCTACTCGTACTTGTTTGGGTTCTCATTATTCTTCTTGTGCACCAGATTGTTATGCTTTGCCTGTGTCAAGTATGTGTGATGAGGATGAAATTCTCACATTCGATGGAGCACAAAATTCAAAGAATTGGATGGCTATTATGCAAGATGAATATGATGCACTTGTGAAGAACAATACTTGGTCTTATGTGACTTGCCTCTTGGCAAGAAGGCCATTGGTACAAAGTGGGTTTATAAGATGAAACACAAACCGGATGGTAGTATTGATTGCTACAAAAAGCAAGGCTTGTTGCAAAAGGGGCATTGCTTATGAACTTTTGCTCCCACTTGTTGTATGACTATTGTTCATTTCATTTGTGCATTGGCAACTTATTTTGGATCGGATGTGCATCAATTAGACATCAAAATCGCTTTCTTGTAACGTGACTTGTATGAGGAAGGGTATGTAATGAATGCTCGTGGTTTTGTCAAGAAAGGACAGGAAAAGAATCCCTCCCCCTTTTATTATAATATAGATTGGTCTGAATGCAATACATATTGTTGAATTTAAGGCTGATTTGAGTGCCACACTTGATACATTTTATTTGGGGCTTTTACAATAATATTTAGGCATTTGGGTTAAGTAGTGTGATGGGGGTATTTCATTATGTCAGGCAAAAGTATGTGCAAACTTTGCTAAGAATATTTGGACTTCATGATTGAAAGCCAATTGCAGCTCCTATGGAAACATGTTTGAAGTTAAGTCTACGTGATACTGGAGATCTTATAAACATTACCCTCTATTTGATATCTATTGGTTGCCTAACTTATGTATACACATTACAACACAAGATATTCAGTTTGCAATCAAGCACAAATGAACAGATTTATGCATTGGCAAGTAGTTAAGAGTATCTTTTGCTACTTGAGTGGCACTATATATCTTGGGTTGTTTTATCCCAAGGAGAGATCATTGCTGCCATACTTCCATGCTTTTTGTGTCTCAAATTGGGCTTGTTTCTATGACACACGAGTGTCCATGAGTGGTTTTTTGTTTCATACTTGACAATTTATGCATATCTTGGTTGAGCAAGAAGCCACCTACAATGGCTGCCTCTAGTTGTGAGGCCAGTTGAGTATAACATAGTTATCACAGTATTGAATGTGTATGGCTCAAATGCCTTATGCCGAATTTGGGAGTTCTAGCAATCTCATCCACATTGGCAGTTAGAGCACATTGGAAGTTGTGAGGAATCTAGTCTTTCATGCTCACAAAAAGCACATTGAGGTGCATTATCACTATGCCAAAGAGAGACTCTTAGATAGAGAGATCATTTTGGCTTATGTGCCAACACATGACAACCTTGCGAATCTGTTCACAAAGGCATTGACTTGTGAGAAGTTTGAAGCATTTTGCAAAGCTTTGGGCTTGCTTTCCTTTGTGGAATGATGATGTCCATAGGGCATGTCACCTCCCTATAGTCTATGTGCCAGCTCTCATTCATTGCATCACTCCTTGGGGGGGATTTGTTGCCATGAATATGGTAGTGATGTGTGTGAACACACTTAGGACTGTCGGGGAACTTTTGTCCCTCACTAGTTTCCCCCGTGCTTTCTATATATGCCCATCACTATAGGGCTATCTTATCTTGTATTCACACACTTAATAATACACTCTCTATTGGGTCCCTTGAGGTTCTTCTCCATCTCCAAGCTGTGTGTGCGTTGTTGGAAGACCAACTCCAACAACCGGGCCTGTAGCTTCGAGAAGGGTGAGATAAACTAAGACATATAGAGACAAGAGAAGAAAAATATAGAGATTCCAAGTAGATTTTATTGATTGTAATGAAACAAGTACAAAGGTAAGCCATCTTCAATGCTTGTATATCCAAAAAAAACTCCAAAATCCCTTAGACCTTGCTCAATGTGTGCTCAATCCACAACAAAACATTCTTGAGTTGTACTCAAATTTGATATTCCAAATTGTAAATGAGCAATCAATATTCCCTGCTTGCACCTCTCTACTTTATTCATGAAAAATAATATGCCAAAATGCCTAAAATTCCCTTTGCATTTTAATTATTCCCATTATCCATGTTGCCCTTTTCTTTGCGCAAGTCCTTCTTCTTCGCCCTTGACAATTGACGATTTTCTCGTGAAGGGAAAACATCCATACTGATGCTGATGCTAGGTGCCATCCTCCCCTGCTTGTGAGCACATACACAGCTCATGAACCCCTTGGAACGCCACCACCACTATCCTCACTTACACTGTCAAATACACAAGGTGGATGCATGTGTATTGTGTGTTGTTAACGTTGCCTGCAATTTCATGGTCAAGTTAATGAGAGCTTTGATATGGCAGCAAATGCAAGTGTGTTGATGTCAAGGAGGAGACCCAAACGGGTCTTTCAACATCGCTTCATATTGGTGCACAATTTCAAAATCTTGACACAGTTTATTGAATTGGTCAAGAGGAAGCAGTCAAGTCACATATATAATTAATGATTGCCAAGTCGGATCGCTCAAGCTATGCTATCGTTTGCAAGGGAGATGGATGTATGTGGTACGTGCATGCGCCTTTGGTCTTTGGCAAACCTTCATGAGAGGTTGAGGCTTTTCATAATGTACACCCATGTGGTGGTGTATCGCAACTGGGGAACAAGGAGGCCTCTGTTGAGTGGGTTGGCTCAAAGTACATGGAGAAGTTAAAAGACCATCCAACGTATAGGCTAAAGGAGCTTGTGGCGGATTTGTGTTAAGAAGGTGGCCTTTCAGTTTCTTACAAGGTTCCTTGGAAAGCAAAGCAACTTGCTTTGGGTTCATGGAGACCATGCAAAAGGGAATGGGAAGCTTCATACTTATTGTAATAGGCTTGTGGCTAGCAATCTTGGTACTATAGCCCATCTATAGTGCACAAGTGAAGGTCACTTTTTTCACATGTTTTTAGCCTTTGGAGCACGCATCACATGCTTCTCTCATTGTTGTGAGATTTTATTGGGCTTGATGGGACATTCTTAACCGATAAATGCTACAACCAGAAACGTCGTGGGCCCTGCAAAATAGCAAAAACAATATACTTCAAGCCATGAAACGAAAAAATCTGCATACCTCGAATCTCACAACACATAATCCAAGTTGTACACGAGCTGAGAGATAAAGAGAGAGTGATAGAACGAGAGAGCACGTGCAGGCGCACCTCCTAGAGTGGAGTGCTACGCCAGCACGGCGAGAGAGAAGAGGGAAGAGAAGAGAAGAAGTACACAAACACTGGGTGCAATCTCCCCCTGTGCAAGAGTGACCATTTCCCTCTTGCACGTATTTGTTATATAGATTTCTTGAATGGTCAAATTGGTTACAAACTGGCCGGCCGATCATAAATGGCCAAAGCTCATAAAGAGCACTTGAATAATAAAATGTACATAAAATATGATATCTTTTTGCAATAGCTTAGCTCGGTCAAGCCTTTTCCACCTGTCACACAACTTCAATAAATAATAAGATATCAATTCCATAACATACCTCTCCGTTGGAAAGCAATTGTCCTTAGTTGTGAAGATAAAAATCTGCAAACAATACTTGTCAAATACAGTGATTAGTATGTTGTGTCAAAAACATCACATAATAAATATAAAAAAATTTATGAAACTAAACAACATTAGCTTATGTCTGCCGTCATCCACATACTACCTATTCTAGTGTCCCATACCACTAGAATAAGCAGTATATATCATACCCTGATGAATCAGGATATCATTGGTCACACTCATCATTAATCTCATAATGTCAAGTCTCATCACATAAACACTGCCATAATAATCACCAGATACCAAATCCCAATCCAATTCCAATTCCACAATATAAGTCCAAATCCAAATCACTTTCATTATGTACCCGGGTAACAAAATCATACCAGTTACAGTGGTGGCCAGCCACTGCAGCATGATTTTGTGAGTGGTGTCGCCTAAATCGGCGAGTCTACACCAATAAGACGTGCTGCCTAAATCGGCTAATCTACATTTGATACTGTTTAAAAATCATGAATTTGCAATTTATCAATGTGCTGCCTAAATCGGCGAATCTGCACAAAGATGACTATCTACACACTGTCTAAACCGGCGAATTTGTGTGCATGTGACTAATGGACCAGACAAGACATAAAAGGAAAAAAATATTTACTATCTGTTTGACACCACTTTGGAGTATATCAAAGTACGTACGAAGTTCTGGATTATGGAGGTACCTCAGCTCGTGTGAGTATGGTCATAGCTTAATGTCAAATGCTCTCAAAAGTAATTCAATTTAGTTCAAAGTGCAAGCCACAATATGAGAGATGGTTGGGTTCATAGCTCAAAAGATAACACGGAAAGAGAAAAGCGGAGAAGTATTGGGTGTACGTACCTGGATAATGTACTGCATTTGAGATATATACTAGTTTGTGCATGGGGAGAGAGGTACAAGTAGGAGAAAGCTGTAACTATCAAACTTACACCAAAGTAAATTCAAAATGTGTTAATTTTGTGTTAACGATTGACCATGAAATAAAAGAATATGTCATGTTGATTGACGTATGATAAGTAAACAATGATTAAACATGTAGAGTGGTACAATTGTTTATAAAAACTCAAACTAATATACATGGGGGAGTATTGATATCAAAAGCAGAAAGTGAAAGGATCGTAGACACCTACAAACATCTCTTTTGAAGGTAGGGATGAGTGTCAAATCACTAGAATGAAAAATATGAATCTTATTAATACAAAAAACACATGGTAATGAGAGTTATTAAAGCTAGTCATCACACAAAGTAATATTTATCAACAATAAATGCTTATATTGTAAGTCCATGCTTATTAGTGTGTCCATGAATAAATTCCTTGGATACCCGCAATACTACAGAAGTGCTACACTCAACTACTTAATGAAAAGAATCAATCGCAATGTGTTAGCATTCGCTGCGCATTGTTTATGTTTAGTTTTAAAAAATCAATTAAGAGAAAGAAAATTACGGTTGAGCACAAATGAATAGTCCCTGCTAATAGAAACTTAATTGCCTAGAGCATAGATGTAATGTGGTACTAGCTGCCCCTAAGTAGGGATTGGTAGTGTGTGTTTGGGTTGTGTGAGGTCGTAATATAACGTCAAGCTTGTCCAATGTTTGAGTATGTGTAGTGAGCCACAATGTGAGGTCATTGCCATAAGCAGTTTGAAGTTGTGCGGATAGACTAACTACGCATAAGCGGTTAGTTCTATTGTCTTATAGATTATTGATTATTTTTATTTTTATAATTTTTTTGTTCATATCAACAAGGCATTCCTCTTCATCCTGCAAACTATTAGGTCAGTGCACAATGGTGTAGCAGCCACTATTGTTCAATGTATTGAAGGTGGGCTTGTGCGTGCGAAAGCCATAGTAAAAAAAGGGGCGGGAGCACTGCTGTGGAGGTGTCAGATGCAGTAGATGAGGGGGAAAGAGCGAAAAATGAAATAAAATATTACATTAAATGCCTTCAAAGGCCAAAATTACATTTTGAGTGAAAACTGATGCAATCAGTGTGAATCTAATCCAAAGTTTGGGTACAGACTTAAAAGTAAAACCCTAAAAGCGTGATACTAATATTGTCATCATCGTTGTCGATTCTCGTGGATGCCCGTCAGTGGACGTTTATCTGAGAAAGTAATGCAATGGTCACCATAGAGCTTCGTCAATGTCTCCTGCGGCGGTAAGGAATTGTAGTGGGAGGGTGAAGAGAGATAGCGGAATGAAATGATATGTTATATAAAACGTCGGCAAAAGGCCTATGGGAATCGGGAATAAACTCATACAATCCTTTTAGATCTAAGCCAATGCCTGGGTACAAAATAAAATGAAAAACAATACTTAAAGGCTGAGTTATTATTTTATTTTATTTTTTAAGAGAAAAAAATCGTCATCAGTAGTCGTGACTCAAGGATGCTCTGCATCAAGTGTCACCTGAAAAAGTATTGTAGAGGGCGTTGCAGTGGCGTCGTCAATGCCTGCTTCTGTAAGCAGTCGAAATTGAAGGGGGGGAAAAGAGAGGGAGTGTGATGGGGTTTGTCATAGCACGAAAGAGATAGAGAGAGGAAGTGAGTTGAGCCAAGCTGCCACGTCAAAAGCTTCCGCCATGAGCTGCAAACTTAGCACTGCTGACCTTTGTTTGCTAACTCCATGCTTGCTGCTTCTCATCGACTAGCCGCATCGCCGCTGCCTGTTCGAATCCATCTTACGAAACGATCCACTACAATCTTTCTGCTCTTGAACTTGCTCCTCTGTGCGTGTGTTGGGGATGCCTGGACCCACAACTGCCATGCTTGGGGTAGGTTGGGTGTGTGCGTAGAGCTGCTGGTGTGGTGCCAGTTAAGGACAAAGAAAGATTCGTGATATTGACAAGCTGTCGGGCCTTGAGAGGCTGCAAAATGCACGCGAGAGATGGTTGAACTGTGTGCTAGTAGGCAAGTGAAGAAAAAAATTAAGATGAAATTTTGGAGAAGCTAGAGTTGCCTGTCAGTCACTATAGGAGAGGGAGAAAGAAATCTGGTTTGCCACGAGAGAGACAGAGAGAGAAAAGAGTGTTGGACTACTGAGGAAAAAACGGGCCACTGCGTGTGTGTGTGTGGCGTAGAAAACAAGAAAAAAAAAACGGCACGAACTGCAAGTCGGCAGGATCTCCATGAGTCGTGATTAGGGTTGACGAATTGCATGCACCGAGACTCCAAGAGTCTGAGAGCGGCTCCAGCAGTTGAGAGACAGATCAGAGAGAGGTGTAGTTGGTAGCTTGGGTGGTCACCGTTTGGATAATGTGCGGGAGTGGTTGGCATCTTGAGTTGATGGCGACGCCATTGGTTTGCAGGGGGAGAGAGAATCTCTGCATGGAGAGTGGGTGGTGTGGGTGCCACGAGGTGAGAGAGCGCGAGAGAGATATTGTGGACGCCCGTTATGAGCCTCGGGATGGCAGTGGCGGCTACCTATGGGCACATGCGTCCAAAAAGGTGTGGGTAGGAACGATTTACAGTAGATTGGCTCCGCCATTCAAGAGAGAGAGAGAGAGAGAGAGAGAGAGAGAGAGAGAGAGAGAGAGAGAGAGAGAGAGAGAGAGAGAGAGAGAGAGAGAGAGAGAGAGAGCAGTTCCGTGAGATGGTGGTGGTTAAACAGTAACTGCCACATGGTGGCGCAGTGAGAGAGAAAGGGGTTGTTTGCTGCAAACTGCTCTAGAGGGGGGAAAGGGTGGGGTTAGGAATACCTTGGAGAAACTGAGAGTAGGCGACGGATGGTCCTGAGGGTTGCAGCTATACCGGCGCCTATTTGTACTGTGGGATGTAGCTCGCTTGAGAGGTGTTTGGGATTCTCATTTTTATCGTGACGTGAAGGAGGATTTTTTTTTGTTTTTGCTGTGCAGTGCAACGGTCAGCCTACGATAATTGGAGCACTTTTGTGTTGGTCATTTAAAGGAGGCGAAAAGGTGGCAGTTCTGGACCGTCAGTTATCGACGAGAGAGCGAGAGAGTTTCGAGTGTTCTGTAGTCTGCATGCCTGCTATGTGAAGAAGCGAGGGGACGGCTGGGTGGCTGCCACATAGAGTGCGATGACTGGTGCATGTCTAGTTGGATGCATGGTGGCTCCAGGTCGCAGACTCTCAGTAGAAAGTCCTGTAAGGCGTGCTCACCCATGGCTACCGTCATTAGTTGTACCGACTGCTATTGTTAGTTGTCGTCATGCACTGCAAATGATGCTCAACCTTGCGTGGTTATGGATTCCCTGCTTGGTGCAGAATGAGCTGCCCTCGACAACTACTGCAATCAGAAAAATTCGCTCCCTCTCTATGCCTTGTCATTTTTCTCTTGCCGCAGCTCCTTGCTGTCCAGAAGCGGTTCTTCCCAATGCATGCACTTCACAACCTTATGCTACGCTTGCAGATGTCTCAAGTGTTGTGTGATTTATTTTATTTTGTTTTTTTGAAACCTCTTAGGGTTGTTTCACACAGGTCATTAAAGCAATCTCCAAATCTCGGTTTCTTTTTGTGTTTAAGGTTCATTGAATGTATCTGTGAAATCTTTCTAGTAGCTTCTATGTCCATCCGAACTCAACTTTTATGACATTAAAAAAAAAATCTCTAATCATTCATTTTACTACTCTATTTATTTTTCTTCTTCCCTTCCTAATAGGGTTAACATAAAAGTAGAAATTTATCATGTTTCTTTTCCATCATCAGATTGTATCTAATTACTACATCCTCCCTAGTCGTACTCTTAAATCATGATTATCTCTCTTTCTGAAAGCAATTATGCACACATATTATATTCAATACAAAAACACAAATAAAATAAAATACTTATCTGGATAGCTACCCTGAGTTGCATCCCTGTTGCAAAATAATTTGTCTTTCTCCTTCTTCGTATCTCCCACCGTTGTAGAGAAACGTTTCTATAACTATGATTGTTCTATGTGGAGGAGCGTAGGCATAGCTCTGATACCACTGCTACAGCCAGAAACTTCGTGGGCCCTGCAAAATAGCAAAAACAATATACTACAAGCCATGAAACGAACAAATCTGCATACCTCGAATCTCACAACGCATAATCCAAGTTGTACACGAGCTGAGAGATAAAGAGAGAGTGATAGAACGAGAGAGCACGTGCAGGCGCACCTCCTAGAGCGGAGTGCTACGCTGGCACGGCGAGAGAGAAGAGGGGAGAGAAGAGAAGAAGTACACAGACACTGGGTGCAATCTCCCCCCGTGCAAGAGTGACCATTTCCCTCTTGCACATATTTGTTATATAGATTTCTTGAATGGTCAAATTGGTTACAAACTGGCTGGCCGGTCATAAATGGCCAAAGCTCATAAAGAGCACTTGAATAATAAAATGTACATAAAATATGATATCCTTTTGCAATAGCTTAGCTCGGTCAAGCCTTTTCTACCTGTCACAGCTTCAATAAATAATAAGATATCAATTCCAAAGCTCATAAAGAGCACTTGAATAATAAAATGTACATAAAATATGATATCCTTTTGCAATAGCTTAGCTCGGTCAAGCCTTTTCTACCTGTCACAGCTTCAATAAATAATAAGATATCAATTCCATAACAATAAACATCTTGCAGCTTTAATGAAAATCACATGGATCAATGCCATGGGTGCTCTCTTTCCAAATTGCTTTTGGTCTAGTGGATGCAAAAACTGAGGACAAGTGGGTGTGGTTCTTGCAAAATCTCCACGATAATCTCATGAATGCGAATGGTCATACTTCTGTATAAGACAAGCAGAAAGGTCTTCTTCTAGCTGTAGAGCTTGTTTTTTCAAGGAGTGATCATGCATAGTATATGCGATATTCGGATACAAACCTCAAGAATAAGTGTACTAATGCAAATTTTATTGTTGTTTTTTGGGTGGAAGCTTATGTAGCACTATTCAAGAGTACGAGGAAGCTATTAAAGGAATGAGAGCCATCAATGATGAGGCAACCACCTACTTGCTGATCAATTCTCCCCCATCTCATTGGGCAACAACTTACTTTAACATTCACTTCATTTTATGCACTCCCCTCACACCATACATATGTTACACACTTTTTTCACTTTTAAATTACTTCCTACTAATCATTGTTACTCTTTTGGTTTTTAGTTACTAATTGTGCTACGCAGGCATGTACCTATCGTCTTGTACCTCGCACTTGGCTCCACCACTTATGTACCTCGCAACTGAGGGAAGTTGCTTTTTCAACCTCGGAGTATGTTATGGATAAGGGATATGTATATTTATTACTCAAGTGCTCATTATGAGCTATGGTCATTTGTGCTTACCGGCAATGTGTATTCATTTTGAGCATTGAAGAATCTATAAATAAAATACATGCAAGAGGGAAATGTTGACTCTTGCACGGGGGAAGATTGCACCCAGTGATTGTGTCATTCTTCTCTCCTCTCCTCTCTCCTCTCTTGTCGTGCCATCGTAGCACTCCGCTCTAGGAGGTGCATCTGCACGTGCTCTTCTACTCTCTCTGGCTCTCTGTCTCTCTATGTCGCATATGACGTGGATTATGTGCTCACGATATTTGCCAGGTATGCAGATTAGTCTGTTTTATAGGTTGCAGTATGTTGTCTTTGGTATTTCATAGGGTCTTCCATGCATCCGTTTGCAGCACAAAATCAAAGTTAGCAATGTTCATTCTACTCTCTTGGTTATTGTCAGTCATGCTAATTAAACATATGTACAGATTACTTTGTGCTTTGGTACCCTCAAAAACCTTAGTCGTTACTCTTCTTTACCTTTGAAAATTAGTTCTCAAGCAGCCACACCCGTGGTTTAGAGTCTGTTGATTGCAAAGACTAGTGGAGAGGGTCTAACATTACCCGGTTGATTATGGTTCCTATTGATCTTGCTCGTAGCTCAATAATGGTTAAGCCAAAGGCAATCCCTGAGAGACTGCATTATTAAGACTATAGTTCCCAACGGTGTACCTTGAACTAAGTCCTTCTCAACCAAGATAATAGATCCCTGTCCCTCTTACCTTATTGCAATGAACATGTCCAACCTTTCATGGACAACTTAAGGACCTCTCTTCTTAAGTAAGAAAAGAGAAACCAATAGCTCTGATACCAATGTAATGGAAATGGCCTATGAACTTTGAGAATAGCGGAATTAAGAGAATTAGAGTGAGCATTTTTGTGAGACTACTTGGAGAACATAGAGGGTGAACTTAATTAGTGGCAATAACATAATCATTATACTTAATTAACTTGGCATGAACAATACTTTTGTAAGAGAGAGAGGGAGTTTAAAGAACTTGAAAACATTTGAGAACCGGATTTATGTGGAGCCAACCCGGTTCCCCCTCCAATAGGCTTTTCTATTATAGATTCTGCCATCAAGAGAGGCTTGGTACAATACAATCTTTGCATTCCTTGTGACCTAGGTGATGCAATGAAGATGTAAAGCTTCATGCATCACGAGCATAACATAAACTTTTTAAAAGCATTAACCATCCCCAGCCTCATTCCCAAGGCCTCAAACACCTTTATAGGTGGAGACAGCTAGCGGATAATGAGGGTAGGGAAGAGGAAGAAGAATCTTTCAATAGGAGAAAGAAATAGTTCCTCATTTATCATCACTCTTCTTGCTTAGCATAACATAATAGCATAGTAATGAAGATGAAGAAGACGACAAGGTTAAGCATTGAAGCACGGCTCTTGGTTCGATTCGCATTCCATAGCCAAGAGTGTTGGTGTAAGCTCTCAACTTCTCAACAAGCTTGTAGAAGGAGATGGAGCTCTTGCACTTTGTACTTCACACAATGAGAGAGTGTGTGTTTGTGTGTGTATAGGAGATTATATAGATGCCCAAGTCAACCCCCCTCTGAGGCTTGGTCAACCCCCCCCCCCCCCCCCCCCCCCCTCTCTCTCTCTCTCTCATACTATTTGATTATTTCATTTGGACAAGTGTCCTCTTTTCCCTCTTTGAGAGAAAGAGATTAATTATTTATTTAAATGCATCTAAAATTCTCATTGGACTCCTTTAAAGCCTATCCAATAGGATTCAAGCACATCATAAGGGCAAAATGGGGAGGATCTTGACATGTGTTTTTTATGCTTCTTAAGGGATCATGTTTGAATTGAACACTTCAAACGCCTAGTCATTTAAGCATGAAAACTTTTTATGCGTCTTGAGATATCATGTTTGAATTGAACACTTCAAGCACCTTAGTCATTTAAGCATGACAAGCACCTCAAGCTTGGGCAAGGTTTCCACAAACACCTTAAGCACCTTAGTCAGCAACCACGAGAAGCACCTTAAGCTTGGGTAGGGTTCCCACTTGGATTTTCTAGAGTTTGAACCCTGAAATTATGTGACTTCCCCCTATCTCAAGCCATGCAACAAAATTGCTAGCTAGGCAGGCACTCAGACCCCACTATGAGACGTGGTAGAGTATCACTTTTGCCCATATGAAGATTTGGCTCCTCTCTCACACTTCTCCTAGCCCCCACAAACACTCTAGGCAAAAGGGAGTATTGACTCGTTTCAAGACAAGGCTCAAAAAATGATGATGATTTACAAAATGTCTAAACTTGAAAGAGAGCACACCATCAAAAATGTCAAAATGAAGCAATGTGTTGTCATCAAGAGACACATTGATGAGTTCGTAAGTTGAAGGTTGAAGGAGAAGAAGCTATGGATAACAGGCCATGATTTTTAAGTATGGCAGAAAAAAGGATCTCTTTGACTACAAAGTTTTGTCCATTATAGAAGTGTATATCGATGACGGTAGCTTCATATATAAAGACGGAAGGTGTAATCTTGATGTGGTCAAAAGGAGAGGTCCGGCATATGTGTTAATACTAGAAGTCAAGGACTCAAAGGTGCATGTCCTTATTCCAAAAGCATCATCTACAAATCTTTTATAGTATGCAAAGTGGGAATCTTTAAGGAGTGCGGATTGGGATTCAAGTTGGCAAAGAAATAAACAAACGTATACCACGAAAAAATTGGATCCCCTAGTCGTACCCTTGATTTGTTTGAAAACTTTGTATTTAGATTGGATGTAATGTTATGTAAGGATGAGGGTAGCAAGGGAGATTATGAAATTGGTCTTTGGGGGTCGAAGTGCTTGCAAATGGTGGCTTTGAGGGCATCTAAAAATCGTTTATAGTATGCCAAGTGGGTATCTTTAACGAGTGTGGATTGGGATTCAAGGTGGCATAGAAATAAACAAACGTATACTATGGCAAACTTGGATCCCATAGCCATACCCTTGATTTGTTTGAAAACTGTCTTTCAATTGGATGTAATGTTCTGTAAGGATGAGGGTAGCAAGGGAGATTATGAAATTGGTCTTTGGGGGCTCAAAGTGTTTGCAAATGGTGGTTTGCAGATCATCGAGTCATTGTTTTGAGTCATTGTTTTTTGGGGAGACTAGGATAAAGGTAGTTTATGTCAAAGGTGAAAAGGAGCAATTTTGGAGGAAGGAGTAGTGTGGAGGTCTCTAATCAAGGAAAAAGAGTCTTTTGTGTCTTGTTTTTGAGCTCAATGTGGAGTCATTGTTTGCAAATGTCGAAGTGTTTGCAAATGGTGGTTTTCAGGTTATCGAGTCATTGTTTTGAGTCATCGTTTTTTGGGGAGACTAGGATAAAGGTAGTTTACGTCAAAGGTGAAAAGGAGCAATTTTGGAGGAAGGAGTAGTGTGGAGTTCTCTAATCAAGGATACATTAGAGTTCAATGTGGAGACATTTAGAGGTGTTTTTACAAATTTATCCATCATAGCAGCAAATTTGGTGTGCCACAAGTGAGGGTTTATGTAATTTAGGGAGGAAATAGATTGGGTAAGTGGAGGAGGGAGGTGAGAGGATGAAGGTGCATTATTCAAACACAATGCACTTGTAATGATCTCCATTATGGAAGCCTTAAACATACCCCCAATTGTCACCTAATATAGCACTTAAAGCCTCTAATGGTATATCTTTGCACAGCAAAACATATTAGGTGTTTGAGAAAAAGGTAAGGTCCTAATTGCATGCACAAACACGTGAATAGGGCAAGACCAAATTAAGCCAACCAACCTTGACACTTTTCTAGGCTTAAGAGAACCTTAGAAATGATTCACTACCTTTTGCTTGAAGCTAAGCAGTGGCCATGCTTCAAGGATTGGCTGTTTAAGACTTTGGAGTATATGAGAATCAATTTGGCTTACTGGGAATCATATAGCTGTGGAGTAGGATAATAAACGTTTGTTAGCAAGGTAGTTTGTGGACACATTAGAAAACATCATTGAACCAATGTGGGCATGCACAACCATGAAGGTATTGGAGAGGCATTGAAGTGATTGTTCTTCTAGTTGGGTTGACAGGAAGATGGCTACACCGTAAAAACAAGCATTAGTAAACCATGAAATACATTCAAAGTGGGTACCTTCATGCACAAACATGAAGATATCAAAGAGGCATTGAAGTGATTTTTCTTCTAGTTGTATTGAAGGGAAGATGGCTACAACATAAAAACAAGCATTGATAAACCATGAAAGTGGGTATCAATTTTAGACCAAAGGCCAAAGAAAGATACTCACAATTTTAAGGAAGCTCCTTTTGTAAGTTGGAAGGGAAATGTACTTCCATGTCAACAAGGGGATAGACAGGTTGCATAATGGCAACCATGCCCTCTTTCTTTTGCTTGAAATCAACAAGCCTTCCCTTCTAGTGACGGTCCAAAACGCTTTGATGTCACACTTGATGTGGTCCCAAAGTAGAGGGCGAAAATATAGCCAAGTACCCTACTTGTTGGTACCCAACAACCCTTGGGATCCTTGGCATCATAAAGAAGAAGCTCTTGTATCTCCTATTTTGATCTTCAATGAGTGGTGGATCTAGCATATTTTCTTTGTAGCAATTAAAACCTTGGGTTTGTGAAGAGAAAAACCTTCTAATTACTTAACATCATCTCTCTTAAGGTATGGTTTCCATTATCTCTCAATTGGGATGTCTTCTAATATTAATCCACCAGACAATTTGAATGCATGTAAAGTGGTGTTCCACATGTATGGATGACGATCACTCCTCAAAAGTGCAATTTTTGTGTGAGTTGTGATTGATCATAGGTCCCCATGCCTTGCTTCAATTGAGGGTGCTCGACTAATAGGGTCTATTTTGGATCCCTCCTTGGCACCTCCATCAACCACCAACACTCTCTGATCTTGAAGGTTTGCATCTGCTATGTGAGCATATAGGTTGTATGCAGGTTGTAGGATTTTCTAAGACCCCATCCACCTGTTGGAATCTGATGCAGAGCTGATAGCTCCCTCGCACCTCCATCAATTGCCAACACTCTCTGGTCTTCAAGGTTTGCGTCTACTAAGGGGCATACATGTTTTATGTAGGTTGTAGGATTGTCTAAGACCCTATCCACCTATTGGACTCTGATGAGGAACTGATAACTCAAGATGTGTGTGCTTTGGGAGTTAGAAGTTGGCTGAGATTTAAACTTTTCTTTCACTCGTAGACCCTCATCAATGCTTGTTGCTTATTGTTGATTCCATTAAAAGCAATTATATGACAGATGGAATGCTTTTAGAGAAGTGATGGGTGGATAGGCAATTCTCAAAGTATGCAGTTATTATGCTTGATGAAGCACATGAAAAAACCACACAATGATGTCCTCTTTGGCTGCTGAAGGACCAAGCATAGAGACAAAAAGATTTGTGTTTTATAGTCACCTCAGCAACAATAATTTTCTTAGTCTTTTTTAGTGACATTTGTACTATTCCAATAAGGATGATTCTGGTTGAAATTTTGTATGCAAAGCAGCCAAAGAGTAATGATCAAGATGTTGCACTTATTACTGCTATGTGAATACATTTAACTGAGCTAGAAGGTGATAACCTTCTAGCAAGCAATTAGTATAGCATGCCAGATCTTGCATGAGAGAATAAAGGGGTTGGGTCCTAATGTTCCAAATTTTATTTTATAGTGCCCTTCCTAGTGAAAGGCAGACAAAAAAAATTTTAGCAAGCACCACAAGTAACAAGGTGAGTGGTGGCTATAGAGCCAATATTGGAAAGGCATCTTTGTTGGGGTATAAAGCCCAATGTGGTCGCCCAGGTAAGTGGGCCGGCCGCCAGGTATGTACACATATTCTTTTGTAAAAACCTAATAAGAACTCACTATGCTCTACACATTACAGTAGAGCGAGTTCACCATATCGTCGTGCTCTTCTTCTCGCACTCTCTGTCGCGTCGCACTTCCCCTCGTACTCCTTCAACTGGTATCAGAGCTCAGATCGAGGCTCGGGGCAGCACTGCAGGACGCTAGAGTCACCAGCTCAGATTGGAGTGAAATTCGACAGGTGAAGACACGGCCCCAAATCCTGTGGGCGAGCCCGAAGGGGTCGGTGTTGTCAGAATTTCATTCTGAGGTCATCTCGGCCACCGTTCGGCTTCGACAAAGGTCTGCGCAGGCCATTTTCGACAGGTTTACCCGCAGCTTACAGTGTCAGAGAGACAGTGTTTTTTGAGTTGTTTTTTGGTGTGTTTTTTGAGTACACTAGAGCCATTTTACAAAGGAGACTCTGCCGAAATTTATGCAGAATCTGAAGCTTTCTTGGTTCATTTGACAGGTTGATATTGGTTCAGAGGTCAGTTTACAGGGGAAACTCTACCGAATTTTTCCCAGGAAATTAAACTACTGTGAAGCGTAGCTATGGCTGGATCACAGGACACTGCTCTTTACAATATCAAGAAGCTGGATGGAACCAATTTCCCATTGTGGAAGAAGTAGATTTGGCACGTGTTGGTACAAAAGACGCAGATAAAACCTATAAAGCTCAAGGGGATAAAACCAGAAGATATGGACAAAGATGAATGGAGCGAAATGGATGAATTGGCACTTTCTACCATTATGCTGACTTTGGCAGAAAGCGTTTACTTCAATGTAGCAGACGAGATGTCGGCTTATCAAGCATGGTTAAGCTGAGTGATCTTTATGAGAAGCAGAGTGCAGCTTCACAGGTATACTGGCTTAAGAAGCTTGTTGACTTGAAGATGAAAGAAGGGACACCTATGTCCAATCGTCTGAATGAATTCAACACAATCTACAGTCAGTTGTCAGCTCAAGGTGTCAAGTTTGATGAACCTATTAGAGCTATGTTCCTATTGATCACATTGCCGGAAAGTTGGGACACTTTTCGCTCAGCTTTGAGTAATTATGCACCTCCAGATGGTTTGAACATAGCAGGTGTAGAAGGAAGTCTGCTTACTGAAGAAACCAATAGAAAGACAATGGACAAAGGCAAAGGAACAACCTTAATTGTCAGGGGAAGGATTTCAGAAAAGTACAAAGGTGGAAAGAGGAATCAGTCTCGTAGCAAGTCCCGCAGTGCTAAAGGCAAGAGTGACATAGAATGCTACCATTGTGGCAAGAAGGGTCACATGAAAAGAGACTGCAGAGAATGGAAAGCAGAAAAAGGCAAAGAGAAAGCTGAAGACCATGGTGAGAAGAACAAGTCCTCAGTGAAGATTCAAGAAATAAATGTGGCAAACACTGTTGCAGAGGATGACAGTCTAGTGTCAGGAGACATCTACTTCTTGAAGAATACAATGGACTCAGCTCTTCTTACAGCATCTGATGGAAATGCACTGAGTGACTGGATTATAGACTCAGGGGCATCACTTCATGTGTCTCCAAAAAAGGAGTGGTTTACCTCTTATGTGACCACTAAAGATCATGTTCGGCTAGGCAATGGGCAGACATGTGAGATCTTAGGTGTTGGAGATGTTCAATTGAAGTTTCAGAATGGCTCTTCTTTCACGCTGAAGAATGTGAGACATGTTCCCGCAATTACAAAGAGCTTGATCAGCAGAGGTTTACTTGATGATGTTGGCTACGTCACCACTTTTGGACAGAACATGTGGAAGATATCCAAGGGTTCTATGACAGTAGCACATGGAGTAAAGTCTGGAGGACTTTACATGATTTATGTATCAAATGTCTCTAAAAATGTAATCAATGTAACCGAGCAGCCGAACGTTTCTTCGTGGCATAGCCGATTAGGACATATGTCCAAGAAGGGAATGTAAATCTTGTCTCGTTCTGGTTATTTGTCTGGCTTTTCATTTAATGATTTTGAATTCTGTGAACAAACTTGAGCCAAAGAGTAGAAAGTGCATCTTTCTAGGCTATGGTAATTCTGGTGAGATGGGGTACAGACTTTGGGATCCCGAATCCAGAAAGGTTATCCGCAGCAATGATGTTCACTTTAATGAATCCAAATATCATTCTAAACCAGAGAGGGTTGAGGAGATTAGAAGAGTTGTCTTCCAAGAAGATGGACCTGCATGTGCAAGACAAAATGTCAGGGCTCAAGAGGAGCAAGGACAGGATAGATTGGAACCACAGGTTGTGGCTGAGCTTGTGCCACCTATTGTGTGTAGATCTGGACGTGTCACGCGACCTCGTGATAGGTTTGTTCCATCTATGAATTATTTCATGTTGACTGATTGCAATGAGCCTTCATGTTACAAGGAAGCAGTGCAAATGAAGGACTCCGGGAATTGGCAATTGGCCATGCAGTCAGAGATGACAGCTCTGCATAAAAACTAGACATGGAAGCTAGTTAAATTACCACGGGGAAAAAAGGCTCTACCCTGTAAATGGGTTTACAGGTATAAGATCACCGCTCACGATAGTCAGCCAAAGTACAAAGCAAGGCTTGTTGCCAAGGGCTTTAAGCAAGAACAATGCATTGACTTTGATGAAGTCTTCTCTTCGGTGGTCAAGATGACTACATTGAGATGCTTTCTTGCATTGGTTGCCATATTAGATTTGGTGTTGCACCAAATGGATGTCAAGACAGCGTTCTTGCATGGTGATTTAGATGTGGAAATTTACATGCAGCAGCCAGAAGGGTTTGTTGAGAAAGGCAAGGAAGATTGGGTATGCCAGTTGTTAAAGAGTCTTTATGGCTTAAAACAATCACCGAGGGCATGGTACCATAAATTCCACAAGTTTATGCTTTCTCAAGGCTACAAACGTAGTGAGTTCGATCACTGTCTATATACAAAGAAGGCTAAGGATGGCAGTTGGCTGATCCTTATTTTGTATGTGGATGACATGCTGATTGCTGGCAAGCACTTGGAAGAAATTTCAGCTTTGAAGTCAAAGATGGCAAAATCGTTTGACATGAAAGACATGGGTGAGGCAAATCATATACTTGGTATGCGCATTGAGAGAGACAGATCAAGGAAGTTGATTTGGTTATCTCAAACAGAGTATATTGACAAGGTTTTGCAACGTTTCAATATGGAGAAGGGAAAGGCATTGAGTGTTCCATTGCCACCATATGTGAAACTTAGCAAACAAGATTGTCCTGTGTCTGAGGAAGAACATGCTGAAATGGATAAGATTCCATATGCGTGTGCAGTGGGTAGTTTGATGTATGCAATGATTGCTACTCGCCCAGACATTGCATTTGCAGTGGGAGTAGTAAGTCGATACATGTCAAACCCAGGCAAGAAACATTGGGAGGCAGTGAAAGGAATATTGAGATACCTGAAAGCTACAAAGAGTATGCGTATATGCTATGGGAGTCAGAAGCTAACTGTAAAGGGTTTTACAGACTCACATTATGCAGGTGACTTAGACAACCGAAGGTCTACGTCAGGGTATGTCTTTACATTGGCTGGTGGAGCAGTATCATGGCGTTCTAGATTACAAGATTGTGTTACTCAGTCTACTACAGGGGCTGAATATGTTGCAGCATCAGAGGCATGCAAAGAATCAATTTGGCTTAATCGACTAGTAACAGATTTGGGAATCAAAGAATAGATGCATGTGTTATATTGTGATAGTCAAAGTGCTATACAATTGGCTCGCAATCCAGTTTATCACTCAAAGACAAAGCATGTGGATGTGAAGTATCATTTCATCAGGGAAATGCTCGAGGATAAACAACTTCAGCTTGTCAAAGTTCACACCACAGAAAATCCTGCTGATCTACTTACAAAAGGACTTCCCTCAGAGATCTTTGCGCATTTTCGCAAGCAGTTAGGTGTAGGGTAGTACATCACTTCTCTACATCTCTTGTATATTAGCTTGTATAGTAGCTTCTCTCACACTTAAAGTACCACATTGGACTTTAAGTGGGAGGTTGTTGGGGTATAAAGCCCAATGTGGTCGCCCAGGTAAGTGGGCGGGCCGCCAGGTATGTACACATATTCTTTTGTAAAAACCTAATAAGAACTCACTATGCTCTACACATTACAGTAGAGCGAGTTCACCATATCGTCGTGCTCTTCTTCTCGCACTCTCTCTCGCGTTGCACTTCCGCTCGTACTCCTTCAATCTTTAACCATTGATGCAGTCAATTTTGTAGTAGATTCAAAAAGATAGGAGAGTTGGAACTTGCTACCTTGATTGTGTAAAAGTGACTACCAAAATGTTGAAAGCACAACAACACCATTTGGCAGCAACCCATTGGCTTTTATTTGAAGATAGAAAATAGGCAGTGCAAAGTAAGTAAAAACAGCTAAAACTAGTGTTGTTTGTAGGTTATATATGATGTAGGAGGGGGGCAGAGAGAGAGAGAGAGAGAGAAAGAGAAAGAGAGATAGATAGATAGATAGAATTATCGTCCACGGAGGTCAAATATGACCTATGGGACCGAAAAGCAAAACGTTACATCTCAGTTAAGGACTGAGGGTCCAACGAGGGGTGAACAAAAGGGAAGATATGATAAATAGAATCAAAAACCTAAGGGGGGGAGAGAGAGGGGGGAGCCATTTTGGGAGTTCGAAACTCCTGGATAATGGCTTTACCTCCTCGATAGACTGCCCATTTTCCTGCCGTGCGCGCTTCTCGTACCTTTTGTAGTTCTACCTTCTTGTGTTTGAGTTGGGTGGGTGTGAGGTCTTCTGCAAACCAGATTTTAGTGTCCTTGAGGAGCCTTGATTGCTCAAGGATTTTGATTCGGTCCGCCTTGGTCTTGAAAGTGAAGATCGCATTGTTGGTGCGTTGCTCATGTGTAAGGAAGGTGATTGTGGCTGGGTTCCACTCTATCATGGGGGTTGTTGCTTGGATGCGAGTAAAGCACTCATGGAACTTGAGGTCTCCCTCTCTTTTCCAATCGCTTGGAAGCCCGCCAATGCGAACATTAAGGGCGAGGTTCTCTTGCCGTTGTTGTTCGCGTAGCGTGGATGCCACGCGATCCTCAACTTTGTTGAAAATGACCTCTTGTACTTGATTTTTGACCGCCTTTGTGAGGGTGGTTTCTACTTTTTCTTTTGTTTTGTTGAGCTTGGCTTCCATCTGTTCCATTTCTTCCTTCTTGGAGTTCTCCATTGCAGTGAGCCGAGTCTCAATCATTACGAGCCTTTGTCTCAGCTCATCATTTTCCTTGCGGAGTCTTTCGACTTCATTCTGAAGTCGGATGGTGCTGTCCATTTTGGGAGGCGTTGCCACAATCGCTGCAAAGGTGGCCTTGCTACGGGATGATGCTCGGGTAGCCATGGTTGTTGTTCGGGGTTGCATATTGTGGGTGAGCTTCGGCTAGGAGGTTACCGGCAGTGAAACCAAGGCTGAATGTCGCCACGAACTTTTGCAGTGGTGGGAAAACACCACTTTCTCTTAGGTTGCAATTGGCTTACACTCAAATGGGGCTACTGGCGGGGGAACACCAAGTCGCGGGCAGGGGCGAGAAGTCGGGGTCAAGGTGGGCAAGGCGGCACTGTGCAGAGAAGTCGGGTTTAAGGCGAGAAACTGTGTGGGCGGCGGGCTGTGCAGAGAGGTCGGGTGAGAACTGTGTGGGAGGCGAGTAGAAACGCAGCGCGAGCAGGTCGTCGGGTTTGTGGTTGCAGGCGAGCTTGGGGGCTTGACGCCCCTCCTCAGGCCGCCCTTGATCCTGGGAGGGACACAGGGTGTTGATCTTAGGGTTTCGCTTTCGCTGAAGCAGAGAGAGAGAGAGAGAGAGAGAGAGAGAGAGAGAGAGAGAGAGAGAGAGAGAGAGAGAGAGAGAGAGAGAGAGAGAGAGAGAGAGAGAGAGAGAGAGAGAGAGAGAGAGAGAGAGAGAGAGAGAGAGAGAGAGAGAGAGAGAGGTTGACCCACGGGTAAAGAATATGAAATAACTCAACAAATCCTTATTTTTGGAGAGTTATGAAATGATGCACATTATGGTTAAAAACATCATTTTCAATGAGTAGCTAGTCTAGTTGCAGAAGCCGTTGGAACTTCCAAATTGTAAATACAAATCCATTTGAGCCCTGGAACTCTATTTTTGGTTTAACCTATGGTAGCCTTAGTATATAAGGTACCTATGTCATTCTGTTGGGGGGGGGGGGGGAGGAGAGAGAGAGAGAGAGAGAGAGAGAGAGAGAGAGAGAGAGAGAGAGAGAGAGAGAGAGAGAGAGAGAGAGAGAGAGAGTTTACCCATGGGTCAACAGTACGACAAAACTCAACAAAGCCTTATTTTTGAGTTATGAAATGATACCAATTATGGTTTAAAACATCATTTGTAATGAGTAGCTAGTCTAGTTGCAGAAGCCGGGGTGCAATGGAACTTCCAAATTGTAAATATAAATCCATTTGACCCCTTGAACTCTATTTTTGGTTTAACCTATGGTAGCCTTAGTATATAAGGTACCTAGGTCATTTTGTGGAGAGAGAGAGAGAGAGAGAGAGAGAGAGAGAGAGAGAGAGAGAGAGAGAGAGAGAGAGAGAGAGATTTGACCCACTAGTCAATAGTACAATATAACTCAACAAAACCTTATTTTTGGAGAGTTACAAAATGATGTGGATTATGGTTAAAAACAACATTTGCAATGAGTAGCTAGTCTAGTTGCAGAAGCCCAGGTGCAATGGAACTTCTAGATTATAAATACAAAGCCATTTGACCCCTTGAACTCTATTTTTGGTTTAACCTATGGTAGCCTTAGTATTTAAGGTACGAAGGTCATTTTGTAAAAAAAACTTTATCATAATCATAGTTTTGAGATGTCGTCAATTGTGTGTGAGAGAGAAAGGGAGAGAGAGCAAGCTTCATCCTGATGCAACTCCCCGCTCACTCATCGCATTGGAGATTTGACTGAACCATCACGATAGGCTTCAAGAGAGCTACACAACAATGTCAAGCATTCCATGCAATTTGGAACATGCATACTAACACGTCTACAAGCTATTTGTGGTTGTAAGTATATCAAAAAATGTCTATCTTTTGCATGAAAGTAGTCCTTAGAATTATGGTGACATAAGCTACGCATAGGTACTCACAGATTTCAGTTTCGACCACTTCTAAATTTTTTCTCTTTCTTCATACGTGTTTTTCAAGGCTTTGGAGTGAGGATTAGGAGTGTAGAAGCTTTGTGACAGGTGTATTAGTGAGGGGATGGTGTTCCTTAAGTTTTGTATGATTCTGGTATGATTTGGTGAGTTTCCTTCCTGTTTGTGTGTATGTGGGTTGGGTGGTGTAGTTGAGAGCAGTGAGATTCATGATTGTGGTTTAGTTGTCCTTCCAAAGTGTTGTATGTTTGGGATAGTCTCAGCCTGGAAAGCTAAAGAGATTGCCTCCGTGTGCCTATCATGTCATATGTGTCCTCGATTGACATTATGTTGATCTAGGTAGTGTTGCATGCACTTTATAGGTGGTGTGATTTGCTCCCGCAACATTGGCGTTGTTGCCGAGGACAAAAGGACTTGGTCAGGTAATCCTACTAACACTCATGTGGTGGTTGATTGCTTTAGTTTCGACTAAAGAAATCACTTTTCTTAAGTGGACCCAGAAGAAGATATTTCGAGATCAAGTGGATAACCAGGAAGCGTGTGTCTTGTCGAGGGTCTGCGACTAGATAGGTTTAGTTAGGATTTGTAGTATTAGTTGTAGATTAGAGTAGTTATTGGTGGTTGAGTGATTTGTGAGGTGATAAAAGTGTTTGCTAGTCCATGTGTGGCAGTGAAGCGTTTTACTACTCATTAATGCAAAACCCCATATGGTGTGTAGGAGTAGCTTTAGGTAAGTGACCTGATTCTGATCTAGAGCTATTCATCACTAATATATTTGTTGAAGTGCTTGTTTACATTCACGATCTCTAAAAAATTGATTTTGAGGATAAAATTGCAATAAACAGGTTTTGGTTGACTTTTTTTCATGATTGATTGATGTTGTGCATATAAGAGGGCATTTGCAAGAGTCTTGTGTAGAAAAATTGAAATTTTGTAAAATTGCACATCATACACGTATGATGTCTCAAGAGGCATTTGGAGACCAAATTTGAAAAATCTCACTGCACCACAGTGTTCAAAAGGGGTGTTTTACCTTAAGTACACCTTGAGGCTAGGGTTTTGACCCCACCCGTGGTACCCAAAAGACAAAAGTCAAAGTGTCAAAAATGAAAAAAAGAGAAACTTGTGATTCTGAGCATATTTTTGCATGGAAATTGGTAAAAGTGCTTGAAAACCAGTGATAGAGACTTGGGGATGCTTGTGCATGAATTTTGGACAAAAATTCATCAACAAACATCATACACATATTATGTCTGAAGGATAATTCTGGTAGCAAAAGTGAACTTTTGACATTACACCCACGTCCTGCATGTTGTGTTGAGCACATACACCAAATTTCATTTCATTTGGACATATACAATGAGAATTGAAGGGAATTTACCCTTTCGAGGAATTTCCTTATAAAAAACTGGTCATTTTGTACATTTTTTATTTCCAAAATTTGCTATGAGCACATGTGCATGTCGTATACATCAAGGGACACCTGGGGTAGAAACAAAACTTCATTTTGACCACCCAGACATCATACGTGTATGATGTCTTAGCGGCCAGATTTTGGGTCAAAAGATACATCTGAGTGCACCCTTGTGATCTAGAGCATTTAGCAAGAAAATAGGCAAAGTCTCATCGAATTTGAAGCATTTTTGGGCTTGCAAAGGCCACGAGACGGATCTAGGAAAATTGAATGCTTGAATTGATCATAACTTGCACAAAAGTGTTGGAATTGAATTCTGAAAAGTGTTGAGTTGTTTGTAAGGTGGGAGATCTGTGAAGTGAGTTTCACTTCAAATTGACCAGCTAGACATCATACACATATGATGTCTAAAGGGAAATTTTAGGAACCAAAGATGACATGAGAGCTTACCAAGGTGTTTAACACCACAAGACAAGCTTAGAGACTAAGTTTGGGCTAATTTTAAGCTCTTACATGTCTATACATATAAGGTCAACTGTCAATGGAAATCTATAGTTGTTAACAAGTATGTACGAGAATACATAGAGCTGTAGAAAGCACAAATTCACAAAGTGCATTAGAATTAGGTGGATATTTGATCAATGAAGGACCACAAAAACCTCCACCAAACACGAGAACTCCTACAAGAATTCCAGAGAGGGAGCCACATGGATTCCCTTCTAGAGCAATAACACGAGATGAAATGATCACAAAGATGGCAGACATGCCTCCTCAAGTGAATATCCCTAATCGACCAATCTCCACTAGAAGGACCAATTTCTTTGAAAAAGAACCGTAAGCATAGTAGAAGGTGTGAAATGAGAGAAGGATTGGGAGAGTCTATACTCCAGAGATAAAGATCCAAGAGATCACATAGCGGCTTTCAAAACATTAATTAGAGTAAAGGAAGTTTTAGATTTTGCGATGCAATTTGCCAGATTTGTACTGACTCTCGAAGATGATGTTGCTACATGGTTTGAATCAGTGGAAAGAAGCAATTTTGTGACCCTAGACGAGCTATTTCAGGAATTCATCGAAGAATTCTCGCAAAAAGGAATAGCTCACAATACGATCTCACAAATTCATAGATTGAAGCAGAAAGAGGGTGAATTAGTACACAAAGTGGAATTGCGTCTGAAGGTATATGTCAAGTTATATCTATGAGTGGAGTTGCCTACACATGCACGATTGATGTTGATCTTTATCCAAGGAATGAGACATGCAGTTCTTCAGAAGGATCTGCAAATGATAAGGATCCTTACGCTAAAGGAATTGATCAAAGAAGCTCTTCATCTAGTGGATAACTGTGAGGAATATA
The DNA here is from genome assembly GCF_014529385.1 of Adiantum capillus-veneris. Taxonomy (NCBI): domain Eukaryota; kingdom Viridiplantae; phylum Streptophyta; class Polypodiopsida; order Polypodiales; family Pteridaceae; genus Adiantum; species Adiantum capillus-veneris. Next base: position 24,653,515 of record NC_140935.1, read on the forward strand.
ACTAAAAGGATTGTAAGAGTCAAGAGGATGACACATCCTCTCAGCACAGTGACTTTGAGTCCATTACAAAACCAACAGTACCAATCGATCAAGAGGTTAACTACTCTTGTAAGTTCTCATCCGAGGGAGCGTAAATGGTGCAAAATTGAGAGAAAGTGGACAAACCATACGAGGGAAGAGTGTTACTATAGCATGGAATATGCTAGCAAGAGGTATGTACAACTTGTTCCAGTAGCACCTATTCCACCTAGATACATTATAGGGAATGCGTCAGGTCCAGAAGGAGTTTCAAGGCCATAGCCTGTCTTAGGACAACAACCTCCATTGCCAAGTGCTAGAAGCTATAGAATGAGATACGCATTGATGATGGAAGCATCTAATAAACAATCACTAGTACCAAATACAATGTATTATAACAACCAAAGTAGGTACTACCCTTCAAAGCAATAGAAAATGAGAGAAACACATGGAGTGGTGAGGCCGGTACTACCACCACCTCCTGCGTTTCAACCTGAAGAAAGAAGGTATGAGATGGAAAAAAGGACATTGCAATTCATTTTGAATAGTGGCTTAGCTAGGTCAGAGCATGTTTACAACCAAGAGGAAATGCAAGAAGAAACTCCTCAACCAGAGACAAATTGTCCCAAAAGCCGTGAAAACCAATTGGTCAAACAATGTCCTTGGACGACGGAGATCACTTAAGTGAATGCCTATTGGCTTGACTGTGGTGTCATTCACTTGATCCTCGACTATCTAAAAAACCCAAACCAAGTCATAAAGATCACAATGAATGTCTCAAGGATCGTTCAGCTACCCAATAGCTTGGAAAATAAAAACACCATACCAGTGCATGTAGTTACAAGAGTGCAAGCTCAAAAGGAAGCTAATGAAAACCCAGAGACAGAGACAATGAGAACTGATGAGAACCCAAAGACAAAGAAAACAAAAATTGATGTGAGTCCAAATATGGGTGAACCAAAGACCAATGCATCTACTAAAAAATCAAGAGCAAATAGAATAGTTGGAAAGCTAGAAAGGCTAGGATGAAAGCGCACAGGGAACGAGAGAAAAAATCCCTAGCAGTGGAGCTTAACTAAGCTAAAGATAAGATAAGACAACATCAGGAAAGGGTTGCAGCTTCTCTTGTGCATCCCTTTCAAGATTCAGAAGAACCATCATGGAAAAGAAACCAAGAAGTGCTAGCTTAGGAGGATCAATATTGGTCCAAAAGGTTAATGAGCCATTAGATGCCCTTTAAAAGCCTATGAAGTGCGGCTCAAAAACAACCAAACCCAAGAAAAGAGGTGGATGAAATATTCCTACGCGGAAGTAGAAAAGAAAAGGATCAAAAGATGATTCAAACATCCCAAGCTTTACTAGCACCACCAATTGGAAAACGTGAGGATGTGATCCTTGTCCCACCTACACTAGTAATCCCACCAAATGAAGAACAAAAAGAGATAGATTCTAGTCATGAGCATGTACCAAAGCTCAAGGAACCTATAGTAGAATAGTGTTGAATACCACAAATAACTCTTTCGAGGGATTTCACCTAGCTAAACCAGAGGGTTGTAAAGAAATAGATGGTCTTGATAAATTGTGGAAACAAGTGAGAGAGGTCAATGAAGCTAGTGAGCTAGTAGACAAGTAAACCAGATTAGTGATGGAAGTGGAGTGTTTCTTCTACCAATAGAGGAAATTGATATTGGATCTCAAATGAATCTAGAAGTGCAATCGTATTGGGGAGACAAAGGATCTGTAAAATCTATGGACAGTCAACTCCGCTTGCTAAGAACACTACAGTCCTATACGGGAGAGCACGATGCCAAGTCAGATGTTATTGTAGTTCCATCACAGAAACTTTCAAAGGGTTTAATAGATATTCTATCTACCCAAGTCACCTTTATGATAACGTTAGCCGAGTTTCTCAAAATAAGACCAAACATGTGGACTACTATGGAAAAATGCCTAGAGAAATTTGGCGTAAAAAAGTCAATTACTCAAATCGAGAAAGGGATCAAAGAGCTTGAAATGCCTCAGCTAAACACTAGGCTAGTGCCATTGAACAAGTGAGGGCCGCTTTTCAAATTTTGGTCCACCTCTCTTTTGGTATGAATTTGATGGCAATGCTTCGAGGATTTGCGGAGGAGGAGGGACCTGATGCGTGAAAATCACTAGATATATATATATATATATATATATATATGTATGTATATATATATATATATATAGATGTATATATATATATGTATGTATATATATATACATACATATATATATATATATATATATATATATATATATATATATATATATATGTATGTATGTATATATATATACATACATATATATATATATATATATATATATATATATATATATATATATAGATATATATATATACATATATATATGTATATATATATATATATATATATATATATATATGTATGTATCTATATATACATACATATATATATATACATATATATATATATATATATATATATATATATATATATATATATATATATGATTTTGACACATTTGGATCTTGGAAATAAGGAGAGGTAGAAACAAACCCTATGAAAACAAAAAAACTCATTTGATGTTGGTTCTATCTAACCGTCACTACAGGTGAAGAATAAGAGTCAATAGTGAAAGGGAGGAGAATCTTATGCATTATGGAGTTGAATTCAACAAAGTATTATCGAATGCAAGCATATTTCACTTGTGGACACAAGGCTTGCACATGCAGTCAAGAGGGGACCACTTGAAGGACTTTTGGGAAGGAAAAAACAAACACATATTTTTATGGGATTTGTCTCTATTTTTTCCATTCCAAATTTTACAACATTTCCAACAGCAAAGTTGTAGGCTTGGAGCTGAACTTTTTGCCTCTATTATTTTTATAGGTTTTGGAGCTACGGTTTGGGAGATATGGCCAAAATGTTGGATCCTATTTGTTCACATGTGGAAGAAGTAATGATTATCCAACTCCACACACAAACACACACCCTTTTCACATTGATCATACCTATCAAATCAGCCCTTAGCCTTTGCATTTTCTTGTTCTTCTTTCTCCTCTCTCCTAAGCTCATAAAAAACCCTAAGACCTCTCTCATAATCACTCCTTAAACTATGCTTAATTCCCATCAAAATTCATAATTTCTTATAGGTTTTTATCCATTGTTGCTAAATTTTGTATCAAGATTCTCTGAAATATTATAAGGAAGCTCTTGGACTCAAACTATGGAAGGTGGCATGGAGACAAAGTTTGTCATGATGAAGGCAATTAGGAGAAAATTGGTCAATAAGCAAGGTACATGGAGCTCTCTCATTGGGGGAATGCCCCTAATTGAGGCCACCTTGTAATAATCCCTCTTACTCATAATCTCTTCCCTAATCACTCTCTTGGCCTATAAAAGGAGGCCTCCTCTTTTGTAAGTAAAACACCTAAATCAAGATCTAGCACTAACACTCTCACATGTACAGTGTATGCACCTCTATGCACAAATAATTCTATTATGGCTGTCTGTTGCCAAAGTGCCAGAGTGTTGTTTCAAGTGTAGCTCACTAAAAGTGCTCTAACTTTTGATAGAAAACTCCAAATTGAGTCAGGTATAGCCAGGAAGAAAGCTTGCGGGCAACAGGACACACCTAGACCAAACCTTTAGGGTACCCCAAGACTAGTTTTCAAAGACCAAAGAGTCACAAAGACCTGACTTTTGAGAGACCTCACTAGGGGCAAAAAGGAATAAGTTGCACTAAGCCAAAGTGGGCTTGCTAGAGACTATCTTGAGAGTTTTGAGTGGACCTCAAACATGAAAAATCATCTGCCACCAAGGTTCTCAACTCCACTCAGAGACATGAAAAACATTGCAATGTTTTCAACAGTGGGATTGGGAGAATACCTAGAGGAGAGGCATCCTTTGATCAACAAATCGAATGTAAGATTCATCAGAATCAGCGAAGCCATGAGAGTGCTTACAGATTATGCTGATGAGGGCATATATAGATTCACAAATGGGGATCAACATATCTTTTACAAGTGTGTAGAATCCTATGCTGGAGAGATGCGATTCCATAAGAGCCTCTATGCATTCACGCATTTAGATGCCCACAAAAGTATGGACGAGAGTACAAACTTGTTCATCCAATTGACTTAGAGAGATATACGTACAAGGGTACTCCGATCTCTACTTACTTTTAGCCAAAAATAATTCTAGAGTGCACATCAAAGAGGATTACACTAAGATTTTCTCCAAGACTAGAGTAGACGAGAGACTTCTTTCCAAGAGACCACAAATTGGTTAGATTGGTGACTGAACCACAACAATCAAGACCATATCAAGTGGCTCAATGTATCGAGACAAAGTACAATGGGTCAAGGGATCCATATGCTCATGTCTCACTCTTCAAACAAGTTTTGAGAGCTGAACAGATTGGAGATTTCCATACTCGGTATGAGGGATTTGGGTTGACATTAGAAGGAATGGTTTCAACGTGGTTCTAACCACTAAACAGAGATGATTTTCCAAACATAGCACAACTCTTACAAGAGTTTGTAGAGGAGTTCTCAAAAAGGGGAATCAAACACAACACAATGTCCCATATCTATGCTTTCAAACAAAAAAAGGATGAAAAAGTGAAGGAAGTTCTTCTTCGCTTCAAATAGTACATAGACAGATGTCCTGTGAGAGAGCTACCGCAAGATGAGAGATTATCAGTTCTCTTCATAAAGGGCTTAAGGAATAAAAATCTCAAAAAGGAAATGCATTTAAAAGGATGCACAACATTTGAGCAAGTCACTAGAGAAGCTTTATATCTAGTTGACAATTGTAAGGCCTACGGAGAGGTGACTAAAGATACAGACAACACAACTAGTAGTGCCTCATCACTAAAGAGCGAACCCACAACAAAGCAAGATGTTCAAACTCCTGCAATGCCAAGCTTTGACCAAGTGGTCGAGGGGGTGATAAGAAGAATAAACCAAGGCTACAAACAAAAACTAAATGTGCAACAGCCTCAATTGAGGAGATGTAATACTTGTGGAGGGGATCACCCAATTTTGGAATAGGAGCTAGTTTCTTCAGACAGCTTATTCCAGTGTTAGAATTTGGAACTACGATTATATAGGCAGTTCAGTTAATGAGGACTAGAACAGAGTACTGGACTGAACAGGGAACTTAACTAAAATGAAAGACACACTTGAAGAGATTGAAAACAATATTTGTAGATTCAGATCATTAGCTGATGGATAACCAGTACAAAATACAATAGGCTTAACCTCAGATGATTACAGAAGTAATGATTACAAGGGTGAATCTAGAATCTAAGAGCTCGTAAACCAGAAGTGCTTAGAAAGCCAAAAAGCCAAAAATTCAAGTAGCCAATTACAATGTAGTGGGTCCTATTTATAGCTCTCAAGAGTTACTGTAGTAACTGCGTACAGTAATTACTACCAGTGTAGCTTCTGGTCGGTCTTCCAAGGGGCAATTCTTGCCTACCAGAACTATCCTTGCCTTCTACATCCTTCCCTCCTTTCTTGAATTTTGGTATAACTCCAAAAATTTTGGAAAAAAAATTCAACCATCTGATTCTGATTTGGTGTTGAGAAACCCATCTGACCTCCTGATTTGGCTGATGTTCCTCATGATAGTATTCTTTTGGTATTGCAAGCTTTATGCCATACTTCATGCTTGTTGAGTGCTTGACACCCATATATTTGTAATTCCAAGGGTGCCCAGCCAAGGAGATTCCAGTGCCTAACTAAGAAAATCCACCGTCTGATTCTAAGATGGAACTACCCAGTATCCTTCCACCGAACTTGCTTCCTCTTTTCCTTCTTCTGTGTTGGTGCCTCAGAAGTCCCAGTGCGAGCATTGTCCTTCTGGATAAGTTTGTAAATGGCCTCCTGCTCAAGTTGATCCCGCCTTTCAGTGGACATCTCAAATTCATAACACATGAGGGCATTGTAGGTTTTGGTGTGGGGATCATACAAACTACATTTACCCTTTGTCAGAAAAGGTCTAGCCAATTTATGACAATGCAAAGCTATGTGAATCCATCCCTATAGAAGAGGCTGATTTGTCTTAATTCTAGCTTCAAAGTGAACCTCAGTCATCTCTCTGTATTGTGGTTCCAGTCTTGGTTTAGCAATGATATCCTTTTCAGGGATCTTGGAAGACTCCATAGTCAGTTGAAGCAACTGATTTGTGATCTTCGTTAAGCCACGGAGCTGGATATTCCACTGTCTCATGCAGAGTTTGACTCTCTATATTTCTCCCTGCAGATCCATGACATTATCCAGTTTGATGGCTTCATTGATCAGTGATTTCCAGGTTTTCCATTCCATAGTGGGTCGCTCATACGAGTCCTTGAGTTCATTAGTGATGTTGAAGTAAGTGAGCCTATCCACTGGTTCTAGATGCTGAGGATACAAAGCTGGGAAAAATCTAGGCAGTTCAGCCTCTTTAGCATGTAATGCATACAGGAGAACTGGAGAATTAGGCACAAACTCTAGAAAATTAAGGACAACTTGGTTCTCCTGCTACATCATCTTCCTAGTAACTCAGACCAACTGAAAGAGTTTTTGAAGAGCAGTTGTCTGTTCTCCTACTGTCATTTGAGTTTGGGGTCCTTTATTGCTGGAAGACCGATCCTCAATAATGCCTGTACCCTCTGATCCAAAACTCCTCTGGCAATTTGTATCTGAAGCAAGACATCTTTCCGTTGAGTCCTGACCTCCTTCACACATCTGTATGTTGGTCTGTTCCCTAGCAGTAGATCCAGTTCAAGATCTAGAGAGTGTCGATCTACAGTGGACTATTTCTGGCAATGTGGATTGACTATCATATCATTAGAAGTTAGTGTCCACTCAGGTACCCTTTTTAGTAGCTGATTCTACTGGGATGCACAGGGAATTGACACAATTCTTGATCATGGAAGGCAACTGATTTCCAGTGTTGAATCATTTCTCTGGCTCCTACATAGAGCCTTTGAAATCGTTCTAGATCAGATATAAGAGTATCATCCTCCAAATACTTTCTAGTAATAAGAGCTTGTTGATGTCTTAATCTCTTGTTCATGAGTTGTAATTAGTGTTGCTCATCATCCTTTAAGGACTTAGTCACAGCTTTGGCTTTTCCTTTGCTGTTTGGAATGTGCCATGCTGTGTCAAAATCTATCCTTGTAGCTTGTGAGACCACATGAAAATCCCATAGCTATAGCAATGATTTTTCCTGCACAGTAAATACATATATGTGTATTTTGCTATGTGGGATAAGTGGTAGGGAGGCTTGAAGAGAACTGATGATTGCTGCTTGTTCATCCATCGTATCCTGCATCTTCTCCAACATTTTCCTTTTACCCATACACTGTGAGGATTGTAAGTCTGTAGAGGAAAAATAATTACTTGAATATTCAAAGCCGTAGCAAGGTAGAAACAGACAGGGACCAACATAGTCTTCAGATGAGGAGGTTTTTGGTTATAGTGAAGGGTCTTCAAAGCTTGGCAATGGCAAATGTGTAATAGCAGGTAGTTGACACACAGGAGACTTGTGAGGAAGAATATCTACCAGCCTTACTATTATACATGCATGCGCCATAAAAGCTCCACTGCTTGCTTTTCCTAGAGTTTTGTAAATCGTTGGCGATGCGGCACACATGCATTGGCCTTTTTTTTTGTTGGAATTAGGGTTGCAGAGAAACACACACAGCTTGGAGAAGACGAAGGAATCTCAAGGCACACAATAGAGAGTGTGTTACTTAGTGTGCAATGGAAAGATAGATAGCCCTAGAGTGATGGGCGTATATACAATGCTCGAGGGAAGAAACCTCCTAAAGAGGGAAAAAATGCCATGGCAGTCCTAGTGTGTTCACACACATCACTACCACATGTATATGGTAAAAACTCCCCCTGGAGTGATGCGGTGAACGAGAGCTGGCACATGAGTAAAGGGAAGTGCCATGCCCTAAGGACATGATCAGTCCACAAAGGGGAGTAAGCCCAAAGCTTTGCAGAAAGCTTCAAGCTTCTCACAAGACAATGCCTTTATGAAAATATCTGCAAGGTTGTCCTGTGTTGGCACATAAGCCAAGCTGATCTCTCCTGCTAAGAGCCTCTCCCTGACATAGTGGTAATGCACCTCAATGTGCTTTGTACGAGCATGAAAAATTGGGTTCCTCACAAATGCCAATACGCTCTGATTGTCAGTGTAGATAGTGTTGGCAGTGTTCTATCCAACACCCAACTCAGCCATAAGGCGTCTGACCCATACACACTCAACCGTAGTTGTGAAGACTGCCCTGTACTCAGCCCCACAACTCAAAGTGGCCACAGTAGGTTTCTTCTTGCTCAACCATGATATACATGAACTGCCAAGCATGAAACAAAAACCACTTGTGGACACTCACGTGTCAAAACAACCAGACCAATTTGAGTCTGAAAAAGCATGTAAGTCTGGCGGCAATGATCCCCCCTTGGGATTAAAAAAGCCAAGATATAAAGTGCCACTAAGGTAGCAAAAAATCCTTTTGACAGCCTGCCAATGCTTAGACCCTGGGCTATGCATAAATCTACTGACCTGTGAGACTGCAAACTGAATATCCAGCCTCGTATTGCATACATAAATGAGGTAGCCAACAACAGTTTGATAAAGAGTGACATTAACAGGATTTCTAGCATCATGTAGACTCAACTTCAAACCTGTTTCCATGGGAGTGGCAATAGGTTTGCAATCCTCAAGTCCAAACTTACATAGCAATGTCTCTATGTAACTTTTCTGGCACAAGCCAATACCACCATCACACTGCTTAAACTGTATACCCAAGTAATGATGCAACATCCCCAAATCTTTCATTTTGAAAGTAGCATTTGAATCAGCCTTAAATTCAGCAATATGTCTCTCATTTGGTCTAGTGATCAGCAAATCATCGACATAAAGAACCACAATGAGAAGTACATCACCCTCACGCTTAACATACAATGTGCTTTCTATTGGACTGTTATGAAAGCCTTGTTTGACCAAATGAGTGTCATCTTTCTCATACCAAGCACAAGGATATTGCTTCAACCCATACAAAGCCTTCTTACATCTTCACACTTTGTCCTCTTGTCCTTTTATGACAAAACCACGAGGCTACGTTACATAAATTTCCTCAAATATGTCACCATTCAAGAAAGCAGTAACAATGTCTGATTGATGTACATCCCAACCAAAATGAGCTACCAATGCACATAGAAAATGCACAGTAGTCATACGACAAGTGGGAGCAAAAGTCTCTTCATAATCTATGCCTTTTTGCTATGCATAACCCTTTGCAACAAGTCGAGCCTTATGACGATCAATCTCACCATCCGGCTTGCATTTCAACTTGTAAACCCACTTCATACCAATGGCCTTTTTGCCAGGAGGCAAATCACATAAAGTCCATGTGTCATTTTCTATAAGTGCATCATATTCTGATTGCATGGCAGCCATCCAATTTTTTGAATTCTGTGCTTCATCAAAAGACAGAGGCTCCTCAACATCATGTAAGCTAGACACAGTCAAATCATAACAATCTGATGCATAAGATGCATGGCAAGAGCCTGAACGAGTACGACTAGACAAAGGTGCATCTAATTTACTGTCACGCAAAGTGTGCACTAGCCATTTTGGCATACCTCTAGCCTGCTCATTTTCAGCCCTTTCCTCATCAAGTACATCATGTACATCTGCATCAGTAATAGGCTGATATGTAACATTTTTAGAAACCCTTATAGGCTGTACATTTGCCTCATTAGAACTTACATTCGTATTTCCACCACTGAAAAGAGGCAACAAAGTGTCATAAATGTCCTATGAGCTTACATTATTGTCTCTAGTACATGACAACAAGGGCTGAACAGAATCTTCCACAAACACTACATCCCGTGAAACCAGAATACGTTTTGTTTACGGATGATACAACCTGTAACCTTTGTTTTCATCACTATAACCAACAAAAATACATTTGACAGCGTTATCATCCAATTTTTTGCGATGTGTTTGTGGCACCAAAGCATATGCCAAACATCCAAAAACACGCATGTGCTCAATAAAAGGCTTTCTATCATACCATGCTTCATATGGAGTAATAGACTGCAAAGCTTTCGTAGGACACCTGTTAAGTACATAAGTGGCACACATGATGGCCTCAAGGCAAAAAGAATGCGGCAAAGCTTGACTTTTGACCATACATCTTGCCATTTCCGTCAGTGACCTGTTTTTCCTCTCAACAACACCATTTTGCTGAGGTGTATAAGGCACTGTACATTGGTTTTTTATCCCACAACTAGCCAAAAATGCATTAAATTCATGAGACATATACTCCCCCCTCGATCGGGACGGAGGGTGCCCATAGTACATTTCGAGACATTTTCAGCCATAGCCAGAAATTGTTTGAAGCACATAAAAACTTTGGACTTTACTTTAAGCGGAAATACCCATGCATGCCTGGAGTAATCATCAATGAAAGTCACGAAGTAAAGGTAATTGCCCAAGGAAGAAGTTTGCATGGGCCCACAAACATCACTATGCACAAGCTGCAACCTGCATGTGGCCCGAATTGAACCATCCTTTGGAAATTTAGAACACTGCATCTTACCCAAAATACAGCCTTCACAAACATGTTTGACAGGTGCTTCAAGAGGCGGCAAAGAAGCAAGAATATCAAATTTCTGCAAACGCAGCAAACTGGCAAAATTCAGATGACCAGAACGTGCATGCCAAAGTTTTGCATCTGAAATAGCCCTTGAATCTGCAACAGCATTTGCAGAATTTTGTCCACACTTTTCATACAAAGTGAGCTTATACAGCCCACGGCACAAAAGGCCAGATGCAACAACTTCATCACCAAAACTGAGATCATGAACTGTACATCTGTAATCCACAACTTTGACTACAAGTCCAAGTCTAGCAAGTGCGGATACAAACAAGAGATTCTTCTTGATCCCAGGTACATATAAGTGCATCAACAAGTGTGAAGGAACTGCCGTTTGTAGCAGTAAGCACAATCTTTCCAACTCCTTGAACCGGATAAGAGGCATTGTTGGCGCAAGTGATTGAATTCCCATGAGGGACAAACTCAAGAGAGGTAAACAATTCACGATGTGAGGTAATGTGTTTTGTAGCACCACTGTCAAAATACCACACATGTGAATCTACAGCAACTCACAAGCATGCATCATGGACAGCAGGATTGTAAGTGCACTTTGTGCTAAAAGCCCCTTCTACATCAACATTAGCATTACAGTCTCCTTTTAAAGAAGACTCAACAATGGTTGCATTTGTAGTGGAACCAGCATTTGTAGTGGAACCACCCTCTTTCTTCTTAGCCTCTTTGGCCTTCAACTTAGGACACGACTTGATCAAGTGATCATTAGCTTTACAATAATGGCAACGCATCTTCTTTTTGCCCTTATCACCAGAATTTCTAGACGAATTGTTGCCAGCAGAAGCATTAGGAACAGAAGTTTTGCCACTCGCAGTAGAACCATAAGAAGTGGCTGCATTGTTGTTACCACCCTTTCTTTGAGAAGCAATAAAAGCCTGTTGAATTGCACGCTGCCTAGTCCTGTTTTTTCTGGAAAGTGACTCTTGCAAGAGAAATGTGCATAATGCATCAAACTTGACAACTTTTGGATTGCCTTGGGTCATAAGTCTCCAAGTACTAGCAAAAGTCTGGTAAGAATCTGGTAAGGCATCAAGAACAGTCTGCACAAGGAAACTGTCTGAAATGACTTCACCTGCAAAAATAAGTTGCTCATTGATATCCTTGACACACCAGCAAGGAAAGTGTCCATATCATCTTCCTCATCCATAATCTTCGACTCCAACTCTTTACGTAGCAAAGCAATTTTAGCCTCATTGCGGCTTGCATAAAGACCTGCTAGAATATCCCAAGCCTGTTTTGCAGATTTTGCTGAACGAAAGTGAGGAACAATGGTGTGCTTCACAGAAAACACAATCAATGCATGAGCCTGCTCATCCTTTACATCCCAACAAGCTTGTTCTGCCGTAGGCAAAACAACTCTAAGAGCAGCAATCCTTGCAGCAAGACCTGCAATATCCTCAACATCGCCTACATCCTCAGAACCAAGACGTAAATCAATGCCATGTAGAATGTTCTAGAGGCCCTTTGACACAAGAACATGTTGCATCATATAAGCCCACATAGGGTAATTGTCCCCATCCACATTGTCCTCAACAATAAACATCTTGAAGACATCTGTGTTGTTGTCAGCCATGGTAAATGTTGCACCTGATGTGAAAACTGCCCAAAAATAGGAGAAACGGAGTGGGAACAACACGTTCTATATAGCACAAACCGTAGAAGACTATGAGGCACCTGTTATGCAAAAAACGGCACTGACATAATTCTACACAAAATGATGAAATAGCCTATGCAGTACTGCCTGTAGTGGAAACGGAGGGTGAAATGAGCCCGAATCAAAAATCTGAGTAGACCTAAAATTTTTGTCGACCTACAAATGCTTGCCAAAGCTCACTGAAATCGGAGAAAGTGAGCAGGCGTGTGTTGGAGCAGCTGGCGACTAAGCCCGAGAGGACGTAACCTGCTCTGATACCAATTGTTGGAATTAGGGTTGCAGAGAAACGCACACAGCTTGGAGAAGATGAAGGAAGCTCAAGGCACACAATAGAGAGTGTATTACTTAGTGTGCAATGGAAAGATAGATAACCCTAGAGTGATGGGCATATATACAATGCTCGGGGGAAAAAACCTCCTAAAGAGGGAAAAAATGCCCCGGCGGTCCTAGTGTATTCACACACATCACTACCACATGTATATGGTAACATTTTTTCCATAATCCCTTTAATGATTACCACATTCATTTTCGTTAGCCCTTTTCCCCATAGGAACTGCTACGGACTCTGGAACTCGTCTGACTCTGTCATTGGCACTGTTTTGTCACGCTGAGACTTTCTTGACACTATCACTGGTTCTGGTACTGGTTGTACATGGAAGAGATTTAGAGTGGCTGGGGTCTGAAAGTTCCTAGTCGTCAGTACCTAGAATACCAGTATCTTCTCCTTTGAAAATCTCTTTCTCATTAGAATAATATAGCTTGATCTTGGCCCCATTGTATATACCTGGTAGTAGTAATCCGGACAAGTCCTTCAGCCTTATAGTGCCATTGGAAAATACCCAATCGACTTCATACAGACCAGCCCAAGCTATGTTTAAATTTGGTTTCTTAGGGCCCAGCTAGACTGATAAGTCAAAACTAAGTCGCCCTTCTGGAACTCCCTAACCTTAATTCTTCTATCATGCCAGTGCTTTCTTCTTTACTGAACAATCTCCTGTTCTAGCATAGTTTATTGTCGTAACTCATCCAACTGCACGAATTCTTCTAGTCTATGTTTGAGAATATGATTAAAATCTAATTCATGCTCCATCGACATTCGGAGACTGGGAATCACAAATTCCATAGGTATTACAGCTTCAATACCATACACCATTCTGAAAGGTGTCATTCTAGTGGTGACTTTATAAACTATTCTCTAGGCCCATAGAGCAATTTGGAGCTTAAGATCCTACTAGTGTGGCTCCTTCTGCACAATCTTGGTGAGAATGTTCTTGATGGTTTTGTTACTTGTTCTCTGCATTAGGAAGAGAATGGGGTCTAGGAGGGCCTCTTTATTTGGCAATTTAAGAACGTCAAATCTTTTGTATTAAGAAAGTAATCAAAAAACAGCTTTCGAATTCAAACAAGCAGAACGGCTAGTTTATTTGAATTCAAATTTTCTCCCCAAAATGAAATTTAAAATCTAACGGGTAAAACCATATCATGTAGCATACCTATAGAAAGAGCTCGACGTGTAGATTGTATATCTACGATCGCCGCTCAAATTGAAGATTATATGTGCGAGTTATGGAAGGCCAAAATCATAAAATTTTCCACATTCTTTTTGGGGAAAGTGAATCCTTTGACCACTCTTGAACATCTCTTACACACCCACCATTCTTGCACACATGGAATTTACCTATTTGTCAAAATGTTAATCACCTCCATAAGCTCATGGCAAATAAAGAGGCCCTCCTACACTCCATCCTCTTCCTAATGCTTACCCATTGCACCTGGGATAATACGGCACTGACTTCTTGTGCTTAATTGAGAGCATTTCCATCAGAATTTCCATAGTATCATTAATAAAATGTGTCCCTTGATCAAACATAATCTCAATGGGGCATCCATAGCGACAGATAATATTTTTAAATAGGAATAGAGCAGTGGACTTTGTAGTGTTATCTAGAAGAGCCTTGACCTATACCCATTTAGTGACATAACAGGTAGCCATCAATATATAATGGTTCTTCCTTGGAGTGACCTTCTTGAATGGTCCCATGAAGTCCATACCCCATTTCATGAATACTCCCAGTGGTTGAACTGGAGTAAGTGGAGTCATATCAGCTGCTATTGGTCTCCCCACTCTGACATATATCACAAGTTTTGCAAAAACTTAAAACATCAAATATCAGAGTTTGCCACCATAATCCAACCTGCAAAATATTCTTATAAGTAATATTAGTGGAGAAATGTCCTCCAGAATCCCCATCGTGTGCTTCAGAGATGACTTGTATCCTTCCTTCCATTGGCACACACCTTCGAAGAACCCCATCTACTCCCAGTCTATAGAGCAATCCTCCTATGATGGTTTAGAATCTTAATAATCAGAGCCTTCTTCTGATTCTAAATCCAATTTTCTAGGAATCCTCCTCTTGAAAGGAACTGATATACATCATACCATTCTAGATATGTATTTTCCTTAGTTGTCACCTGAAACAGCTCTGCATTTACTAGCTCATCTCTAAAATATATTTCAAAGTATCCTTTAGTACTTCTAGATAGGAAATCAGCACCACAATGAGATTTTTTGGGCTTGTGAAATATGTGGAATTCAAACTCCATCAGGAACATCATCCATCTGATCAATCTCCCTTGGATAATAACTTTGTTAATAAAAAATAATAATGCCTGATGATCCACATAGAAATAAAATAGCTTGCCCCCAATAAATAATGTCGAAACTTGGTGGCACTAAAAACCATTCCTAAGGCTTCTCTCTCCGTGGTAGTATATCCTTTTTCAGCTTGACTGAATCTTTGACTGGCAAAATACATTGGATAATCAGTCCTCCCATCTGGTTGAGCCAATATTGCTCCCATTGCCAGTCTCCAAGCATCAACATGAACATGGAATTTAATATCCCAGTCCGGTTGTCAGAGTAGTAGCTTACTGATAATGGAATTCTTAAGACATCGAAAACTCTCCTCACATTCAGCAGTCTAGATGAACTTGCTGGTTTTCTTTGTGAGTTCATATAAGGGTAATGCCTTGGAAGAAAACATATGAACAAATCTTCTATAAAAATTAATATATCCCAAGAATGAACTTAGTCTAGATGCTGTGCGGGATGCCTTGGCTTGCTGGACACACTGGATTTTATCATTGGCCATCTCTATGCCATTCCTGGACACTATATGCCCCAGTAGTTATCCCTTCCAGACCAAAAAAAAGATTTGAATGGGTTTAAATAAATCCTCTTTCCCTTACATCTCTGGAAGACCATTTCAAAAAATAATAAATGCTTCTCCTCTGTTGAGAATACAGTGAAGTCATCCATAAATATGGCTAGAATTCTGTGCAATTATTCACTAAATATCTCCATCATGCAACAATGGAATGTCGTTGGAGCATTGCAAAGAACAAATGGCATGACTAGATACATGAATGTGCCCCATTCAGTAATAAAAGTGGTTTTAGTCCGATCTTCAGGAGCAATATTTAGTAGCTAATTATAACCATTGTAGCCATCCATAAAACTATACATGTCATGGCTTGCAATCTCATCAAGAAGCATGTCCGTAAAAGGTAATGGAAAAGGATCTTTGATGGTTTGAGCATTCAACTTTTGATAATCCTCACACAGAATCTGAGCTTTCCACTCTTCTTTGGAACTACCACAATAGGAAATAGTCAGTCACTACTGGTAATTTCTATGATGAATCCAGCCCTCAGAAGGTTGTCAGTTTCTTCTATGACCTTCTTAGCATAGTTTGGATTCATTATGTACCTTTGCAGACGCACTGGTCTGGCATCTGGATTCAGAGGTATTCTGTGTTGACACACCTCTAGATCTACACCTTTTAAATTAGTATGTTCCCATGCAAATACATCCTTGTATTTCTGGAACCTAACTCGGGCTTTTGCTTTCATTTTTGGGTTCAGTGTTGCGATGCAAGTTTTGTTGCATCTCTTACGTGAACAGTCTCTTCCACCTAGAAAAGCCTTATGAGTCAAGCCATGTAAAAAGCCTCTTGCAACCTTTGTAAAGATAAAGCCACTTGTATTGTGCATTGACAGCCACCTTTTGTGCTCATGTGTCAAAAGGCTGCCTATTTGTAAAAGCCTATATAGAGGCAGGTTCTGATGAATAATATTAAGCTTTATCATTTGCAAGTATACTCTATATTGTATTGTGCTATAGTTTCTCTCTCAAGCTCTCAAACTCTACACTAACCTCATCAAGCATGCTGTTAACATGAATGGCACACTAACCAAAACCCTAAACCCTACAACTGGTATCAGCCTTTTCACACAAGAGCACAAAAGGTGGCTGCCAATCCACAATGCAAGTGGCTTTCTCTTTACAAAGGTTGCAAGAGGCTTTTTGCATGGCTTGACTCATAAGGCTTTTCTAGATGGAAGAGACTGTTCACATAAGAGATGCCACAAAACTCACATCTCAATAATCCTCCCCTATGTGAGTTTTGGTTGCATATCACTCACACAATCCTCCCCTCAAAACACAGTAGGGTGAGGCACACAATTCACAAGCCTCCCCTTGAACAAACAATTGCCTCCCCTAGACACAAAGGGTGTAGGCATACAAAACATCAGGGTGTAGGCACACACAAGCCTCCCCTGGCACAAATAGAGGGTAAGGTACATGAGAGAGTATGCTTAACCACATATTGGTTGTTGTTTGCAGGAGGATTTTCTCCCCCACACAAATTTGCAAAAGTTGTTGTACTTTGTTCTGTTCGCCAGTTGTTTTAGTAGCCAATATGTCGTTGTTGTTCTGCCACATTGTGATGTTGTTGTTGATATTTTGATCCAATTATAATGCAAAGGAAGACACAATTCACAATATATGTACAATGGAGGGAAAAACCACGTGGGAAAAATCCCTCATTATTTATGCTATGCAGAGGGATTTTTAAATTATTTAAGATATGATGGAGAATGTCTCCCAATATATGTCCCTTCGTCTTGATGTCATGACCTCATCTGCATCTTTCTTTCTTCATCATTTACTTGTTGTTGATCTTCTTTATTCATGTTGTTGTTGTTTCTCCCCTCTTGAGATGAAGCCGTCTTGGCTAATGGTGCAATACACATGTACATAGCAAATGTGGTACTTATATGGTGTGTGCTGATGTTAATAGGGGATCTTACCATATGCTCGAGGTAGAGGTAGTGTCTAAACCCGTTTACAAAAGTGGGTATACATGAAAAATCATAATTATACACATACAAATCAATTGTGATGTTGTAGTGGTGCACTAGTTTACATACATAGCTCGGTTTGGTGCCTTTCCAAAAGTGGTGTGATGATTTTGTAGCTTTGGAGGGGTATGGGAATGACCTTTCTGTCGTACCCAAGTGCAAAAACTATTGTCAGTGGGAACGACTTCTAGTTGTAAGCCAAATAAGAACAAATTTTTTATGCAAATGTTGATGTGGAAAGTCTTGATAGGCTTTGGATGAACAGTTATGGCACTGCATCATGACCTACAAAGTTTCCCATCCCACGCAATCTAAATCTGCATCGCCCTGCACACTAGCAATCCCCTGTGTAGTCAGCCCCGCCACTTACAACATGCTTCCCAGTCCGCCCTGCATCTGACACAGTGCACTACCCCAACTCCCCTCTCATGCCTTCACCTGCTCCCCTGCAACGCGGCCTCAACTGCTCCCTTGGTGCAGTCCTGCAGGCCGCCCTTCATCCTTTGTGTATGTCAAAAGCTTCTTGCAACCTTTGTAAAGAGAAAGCCACTTGTATTGTGCATTGTGTCTTCCTTTGCATTTTGCATTGGATCAAAATATCAACAACAACAACATCAAAATGTGGCAGAACAACAACGACATATTGGCTACTACAACAACTGTCGAATAGAACAAAGTACAACAACTTTTGCAAATTTGTGTGGGGGAGAAAATACTCCTACAAACAACAACCAACATGTGGTTAAGCATACTCTCTTGTGTAACATACCCTCTATTTGTGCCAAAGGAGGCTTGTGTGTGCCTACACCCTGATGTTTTCTATGCCTACACCCTTTGTGTCTAGGGGAGGTAATTTTTTGTTCAAGGGGAGGCTTGTGAATTGTGTGCCTCAACCTAGTGTGTTTTGAGGAGAAGATTGTGTGAGTGATATGCAACCAAAACTCACATAGGGGAGGATTGTTGGGATGCGAGTTTTGTTGCATCTCTTATGTGAGCAGTCTCTTCCACCTAGAAAAGCCTAATGAGTCAAGCCATGTGAAAATCCTCTTGCAACCTTTGTAAAGAGAAAGCCACTTGTATTGTGCATTGGCAGCCACCTTTTGTGCTCATGTGTCAAAAGGCTGCCTATTTGTTAAAGCCTATATAGAGGCAGGTTCTGCTGAATAATATTAAGCTTTATCATTTGCAAGTATACTCTATATTGTATTGTGCTATAGTTTCTCTCTCAAACTCTCAAACTCTACACTAACCTCTTCAAGCATGCTATTAACATGAATGGCACACTAACTTATCCACCTTAACCCTACATTCAGATGCTTATTCACTCTGATCAATCGAGGAGTCTCTTCAGAATCCAGATTCCATTCTTTAATTTCTCGATCGTCTGGAAGCAACCAATTCGGCCCACCTCCCTTCCTTTTGGTTGACTCCTCAACATAATCCCAGGATAGACCTGTTAGTTCTAGACTTCCATTCTGAACTCCAGTAGCTTCTTTAGAGTGCACCACTTCAGTGTTTGCTGGGATACTGGAATCTAAACAATCTTCTTTGGAGTCAGTTGGTTCCTCTGGTCCAGTCAACTGAACTGGTCTTTCTCTAGGATACAGTTCAGTAAACTGATCTAGAAATTGCTTCCTCTGTTTTTTAGCTTGATCCTTGTCAGATAATACTGATTTTAAGTCTATTTCAGCCAATGGAAAAATATTCATTGCTGCCAGCATCCTCTCAATCTTCTTTATCCCATACTTCTGGCAAAGCTCTTTCTGGTTGCAGTGCCTTCTTCCAACTTCTGGTGTTGTTTTTCTGCATCTAAATTCTTCTAATGGTGCCCTGTATTGTCAGAGTCTGATTGGAATAATCGTGAATAGCCTGTGCCGTCCGCAGCCATGGGCGTCCTAGTAGCATCCCATATGCTCCTTGCTCAACCAATACTAAAAAGTTGGTCTTGACTTTGTCTTTCTCCACCCTTATCTGCATATTCTTGATCATACCCGTTGCCTGAACAACTCTATGATCAACCATTCGAACCTTAAAGGGTGTTGGTTTCAAATTTGTGATACCCATTCTTTGCTGAAGATGTGCCCCCGGGATATTTACACCCACCCTTCCATCCAGTATCACATAGGATAGCAACTCCAGTTGTTTCCTGACTTTGTAGTCTACGTGAATTACCGGCACTTCATCATCTTTGACAGCTACCAAATCAATTTTTTTGGCATCAGCTTCAGTTTTTTGCGCGGTCTAATGATTTTTCTGCTTCAAGCAAAGTTTTTCTGATATCTTCTAGCTCAACAGTCAATTTTTGAATTCTTTCACAGATTTTGACATGAATTTCTTCTCTTTCTTGGTCTGAATTATTATCATAACTCGAAGACTCAGGACCATCTTCACAATGTCACTCCATTGTCTTGGTGTCTTCTTTACCCTCTTCATTGTTTCCCATAGCAGTTAGATCGGATTTGATGTTTCCTAGATCTTCCACCAGTCCTTGGATTGTAGCAAGCATAGTTTCAGAGATTCCAGATCTTGATTGATCTGGCTGTCTTTTCTCAGAAGACTAGGCTAGTATCTTCCAGATGACTCAAGCATCAGAATTTTTTGGCTGCTCTCATAGCTTCTTGGCTAGATCTTCTGTGATCTTAGTCGCCAATTCTCTCTGGTCTTGCCATTCATTGACTACCTTCTCTCTGCCTTTCACCTTCCATACCTCTCTTTACTGGGTCCATTTGCTCCAAACTGACTGGTTTAACCGGCCCACCTGGGATTTCTTCAATGACTACCCCTTTGCTGCATGTAACTACCCGGTACTGGAACCGGTTCTGAGGTTTTTGCCTCAGTAGCCACAGCACTGGGTGCCTCTGGACACTGAGCCACAAAGTGCCCATATTTTCCACAAGTATAGTAGTTGCGGCTTTGGTTCTGAAAATTACCCCGACCTCAATCTCGGCCAATACCCCCTTGGTATCTGTCGTGCCCAGTACCAGTGCCACTAGTACCTGATTTCTCCTCTTGAGGTACACTGGTTGTCTCTACCTTAGCTGGTTCAGCATTGGTAAATGCCACTAGAGATAGATCTTTTCCCTTTTTGAAGTGATGAATTCAAATGCCACAATTGTTCCATAAATGACCATGCGCTTTGCAGTACGTACATTGTGGACATTCATTGGAAACATGATCTTTAGATTTGCACTTAGAGCACCAGGTTTCCATTCTCCTAATTGGTTGTCTAGTCTGGCTTATTTTAGCAATTTGCCTGGCCATTTCATCAAGTTTCTTGGACCAAGACCCCTTCTTAGCCTTGTCCTTGCTCCTTTCATCTGAGTTGCTGTCAGAGTTGCTGAAGGTCTCACTAGAATCAGCATTCTCAGTAGAACTGCTATTGCTAGACCTTTGCTCCTTGTGCCTTTTCTCGTTCTTACCTTGTTGTTGAAGCTTCATAGCTCTCTACACCAAATCATTAAATTTCTTTTTTGGTGTAGGTACTTCTTGCTCTCTGAGCTTCTTACTGCAGAACCCATTTAGAAACCATGCATGTAGCCTTTTTTCTGAAGGTGGCTCTTATAACCGCCTGGTTAACTCCTTGATCTTCTCAACATAACTTCTCACGGATAATTTCCCTTATTTGATCTTGTCTAACTCACAGAGGATGTCTTCATCACCTCTGTTGTCTAAATATTCAAGCTTGAAGGACTTGATCAATTTGTTGTATGACCTAAGCTAGCACATTGGATAATGGTAATACCATTTCCTTGTCGTATCCTTCAGTGTCTGAGGAAAATATTCTCCCCAGTCATCTTCATCAATATTCTTCAACTTAGCATACTGCTCAAAAGCTTGAATATGAACATCTGGATCATCTTTCTTTCCACCCTTGAACACTGGAAAGAGATATTTAGTGAAGAAGTATAATCTTGCCGATTGGCATCATCTCTGCTTCTTCTAGCCTTGGGAGCTTCACTTTGTCTTGAAGACTTCCTGTAGTGATCTGTGTCAGCATACCAATCAACTTCTTCTTCAATTTTAGTCTCTGTTTCTTCTTTGGCTTTCCTACTAGAACTGTGACGACTACCCTTGTTGCCCTTGGCCCCATCTGCCTTGTTTGTGGACCGAGAACCCCTGGTTTTGTGTTCTTCTCGTACAACCCTTCTCCTTCTTGAGTGACTGGAATGTTGAGAGTCCCTGGCTTTTTCAGCATTGTTGTGCTCCTCCTGAGTCTCAGTTTCACTCTCGAGATCCTTCTCAGTATCAGACTCTCTTTTAGATAACTCGGGAATAGGGTCGACACTGGTGGAATCAGTGCCTAACCGGGTTGACGGTTTGCGACCACAATTAACTTTGGGCACCATGTCTGTAGCTAAGAATTCCACCTGGGAGATTGAGCTCTCTGGTCTAAGAGCAATCAGCTCTAATCACCATGATCACTAAAATGGAATGGGAGTTGGTCTCTTCAGACAGCTTATTCGAGTGTTAGAATTTGGAACTATAGTTATATAGGCAGCTCAATTAATGAGGACTAAAACAGAGTACTAGACTGAATAGGGAGCTGAACTGAAATGATATTCTAAAATGAAAGACACACTTGAAGACTAAAAATGGTATTTGTAGATTCAGGTCATTAGCTCATGGATAACCAGTATAGAATACAGTAGGATTAAGCTCAGATGATTACAAAAGGAATGATTACAAGGGTGAATCTAGAAGATAAGAGCTCGTAAACCAAAAGTGCTTAGAAAGCCAAAAGCCAAAAAGTCAAGCCGTCGGTTATAGTGTAGCGGGTCCTATTTATAGCTCTTAGGAGTTACTATTGTAATTGCTTGTGGTAATTACTATCAATGTAGATGTTCTCGCTTCCTACTGGTCAGCCTTCCAAGGGGCAGTTCCCGTCTGTTGGATCTGTCCTTGCCTTCTACACACTCCATGGTGTAGCACTCAATCAAATCCACAACCTATGTTAGGGCAACAACCACCTCTTTAAAATGATGGTAGAGTAGTATTCAACTACACTCAGCCAATGCATGTGTCACAACCCATGAAAAACCAGTACTCCATGGATACAAATACACTTATGTTCATAGCCAATCAAAAGTATGATTTGAAGAATGTTCTTACTAGGCAAGAACAACCTTTGGCTGGATCACCAGCTATGAAGCAAGAAGGTCCATGCTATGAATGTGGAGGCGACCATTGGGCACAAGATTGTCCAAGAAAGGGTCCACAAATAGAATTCTTTGTATTATGTGACGGTTGTGGGAGAGACCATCTACTAGAACACTGTGCTAAGAATCCAGACTACAAGGGGAAAGCAACAATGAACGTTGTAGGAGTGATGCCTTCTTCAAGTGGATCTGAGGTAGAATCCACAATTCTTGTAAAGGTGATGACTCAAGCTCAAGCTCAAGAAGCTACCAAAAACGCAATTGTTGAGCAGGAACCCACATTGCCACCTCAAACAGAAATCGAGAACATATCAAGAACAAGACGAAAATCATGGAAAGACAAAAGGGATCAAATGAAAGCAAAGAGGCTGCAAGAGACATCTTCTTTGGAAATTGAACTAAACCAAACAAAAGAACATCTTAAACATGAGCAAGAAATCAAGAAAAATGTAAAGGGACCTAAAGAGTCAAAGACTAACTCGGGAGGTTTAGTCTTGGTCGACAATGTCTTTGAACCCTTAGATGCAATTTTGAAGACTTATGAAGCTAGGCTAAAACCCAATCAAACCCAAGAACATAGATGGCTGACGTATCCTCATCTAGGGTATGAAAAAGAAAGGTTGCAAATGTGCAAGGAGCTCATCCGGGCGGCCCAAGCTCTAATGGAGCCACATGTTCCAGATGCTCCAAAAATGAAGGTTCTAATCCGTAAAAAAATCTAGGAAATGAAAATCCATGGTATTGTAAATAGAGACCAGGAAGAGCCAAGAGTTGAGACACCTTTAGATACAAGGGAAGTAGCCATTATCAAAGATGGGGTGGGCTCACAAGCAATGATGCCTGTTTCGGAGGTAGAGGAACCGTGGCCACAACCATGGCCACAATCCTTATGGGAATTAATCACAAACCAAAAAGATGGTAGTGCTACCTTACAGTCAGCACCTATCCCTAAAATAAATATGGATCATGAATTTTCCTAGGGGATATACGATCTCTATATGGGGATGTCGGGTCTGTCGCATCTGAAGAGAGTAAACCACGCTCTCTACAAACTTTGCCATCTTTTATAGGAGAACTCAAAACAAAATTGGAGGTTAAAATGTTACCTTCTCAGTGGAAAGCCACATCAAAAATGATGGATTCCAAGAGATTGCACGAATGGATTCCTATGCAATGCACACTTTATCTCTTAGAGCTACTAAAAATTAGACCGCATCTATGGGGCCAAATGGGCAAACACCTGGAAAATATGGGGTTGAAAATCCCTTCACATGACCAGCTTTCAAAAAAAAACATGGATGACATCTCGCCTAAGAAGACACAGATAAAGCTTGTACCAGTAAATAAGGTGGATGACTACTGTGAAGGAGAAGAAGGAAACATCACCTTACCACTTGAGTACAAAGGAGTAAAGATGGTTGCTATATTAGATAGTGGGGCAGGAATTTCCATTGCAACCAAAGAACTGTGGTAGAAATGGGGAAAGCCTGATCTTAGAAAAACTTGATTGAAACTGTAATTAGCAGATGGATACATAGAGAAACCGATTGGAATATTAAAACAACAAATCATTGTATCCACATATGGCATTGAGTATGAGCACACTTTTTCCATAATGAATTTTGACAAGAGCAGCAGCTTTGATATCATATTCGGCAAACCATTCATGTGTCAGCTCAAAATGGTACAAGACTAGGGCTATGACTATATCTATTTGAAACACAAAGAGGTCATTACAAAAATTAGTGTCAAAGATCATAGTTATAGAGATGTAGAGCGAGCCTCGGGGAAAGAATTACACTCCACAACTCAAGAGGAAAAGGAGAAACCTTCTTGGTTACAAAGAAAAGTTCATATTTGGATGTACGGAGCTCCTACGAGTGTAAGTTTGAGGAAGGAGTATTGTATTCTCAATCGACCTATGGAGGACACATAGTATATTCTAGAAGCTTTTCCAAAGAATTTGTTCAAACCCTTTAGATGGGATCAAATATGTAAAGAATAAGGATGCAAGAGAGTTACACAAGACAAGCACTAACCACACAGAGAGTGAAAGCTTCTTCTTCTTCTTGGCTAAGAAAAGGGAGTACAAAATGACTAAGTGCTAAAGCTAAAAAGTAGCACATATGTACATGCGGTCACTAAGTGTGAACTCGCTAGAAGCATACTAGGCTGGCACTATAAGTGTAGTCCAGCTGTAAAATCACTGGCAGAGATCCTCCGTGTCGGTCACCTAACACGCCAATGAGTAAATGCTGTAAGTAGCCAAGACCCGTAGTGGATGCCAGCTCAAGATGTAGAGCTCGACATCTCAACACTCCCCTCGAGCTCTGCATGTCGCAGAGTCCAAGCATAGTTTGGAAACGTTGAAGCTTCTTAGCTCCTAGGGCCTTGGTAAAGATATCTGCTATCTGCTCCTCTGTGCTGACGTAGACCAAGTCGATGTCGCCCGCCAACACTCGCTCTTGAACGTAGTGGTAATGGACCTCTATGTGCTTGGTCCTGGCATGGAACACTGGGATCCTAGCCAACTGCATGTTGTTGAGGTTGTCACAATGGATGACAATCTGCTGGTCCACCTGCACTCCCAAGTCCTCAAGTAATGTGCGTAGACAATCTACCTCGCACGCCGCAACTGCTGCACCTCTGTACTCGGCCTCTGTGCTCAATAAAGTAATCGTAGGCTGCTTTTTGCTGCTCCAAGTAATAGCAGCACTCTGAAAAGAGAACATGAAGCCACTCATAGATCTCCTATCAACAATGCTACCTGCCCAATATACATCTGTATACCCATACAATGCTAATGGCGCACATGCTGCATAGAACAATGCATAGTCAAGAGTCCCTTGCACATACCGAAGTGTGCGTCGTACTCCATCCAAATGTAGCTTCCTCGAAAGCTTCATGATCTGACTCTCCAAGCCTACTGTGTAGCTCAAGTCTGGCCTTGTGATAGTTAAGTAGATTAGACTACCCACAATCTTCCTGTACATCTTGACATCCTCAACAACATCACCCTTATCTGCACTCAGTTTTGCATTCACATCCAAGGGAATAGAAATTGTCTTACAATCAGCCATACCATACTTTGACAACATGTCCAAAGCATACTATCTCTGTGACAGCCATACACCCTCTGGAGTCCTGATCACCTCAATGCCAAGAAAGTAGTGCAACTCGCCCAAATATTTCATTTCAAACTCCTGTTTGAGAAGACCCTTCACATGGTCAATCTCCATAGCATTGTCACCCACAATAATAAGGTCATCTACATATATGGTAATGACCACAATCCCCATATCACTCTCACGTACATAGAGTGAATGATCAGCATGAGCTCTCCTAAAACCAATACTAACAAGATACTTGGCAATCCTGTCATACCATGCTCTAGAGCCCTGCTTCAAACCATACAAAGCTTTGAGAAGCTTGCATACATAATTTGGGTAACTTGGATCGACATAACCAGGTGGCTGATCCATGTACACTTCCTCTTGCAACTCACCATTCAAGAAGGCATTATTTACATCCATTTGATGCATAATCCATCCTCTAGATGCAGCCACTGCTATGGCAACTCTCATAGTCGTCATCTTTGCCATTGGAGCAAAGGTCTCCTCATAGTCTATGCCATACGTCTGTGCATAACCCTTTGCGACCAGCCTTGCCTTGTGACGCTCAATGTTACCATCGGCCTTATGCTTGGTTTTATACACCCATTTATAGCCAACATCTTTCTTGCCACTTGGAAATGGCACCAACTCCCATGTGTTGTTTGCTTTCAATGCAGCCATCTCTTCATTCATTGCATCATCCCAATGCACATTTCCAACTGCATCCTCAAAACATGTGGGCTCCACATCCTGTATCACCTTATCCATGTAGGCTTGGTGATGCGCTAGATACCCATCATAAGTCGATTTGTAAACTGGATTTCTGACTCTGTTAGATCTGCGCGGTCCTAGGTCACTCCTTTGCCCTCTAGCATCTTCTTGTACTTTCCTTACACCAGGTGTCCTGACAGCCAAAATTCCAAATTCCTCATCAAGACTTTGTTCAGAACCATCTGAATCCATGTCTACATGCGAAAAACCTGATGATGCATCATCCATAAAGGGAGGTCCATCAACCTTTTCCTTTCCTTTTCGTGATACATTCCCTGTACCTGCTGGTGGAGTAACCTGCGTACGTAGTATACCATTCCATGGCTTCTCAACAGAGCCACGAGAAGAGGACTCTTGTGGTCCACTCAAAACCTGTGACTGTGGCCTCACATTTTGTACAACCACATCATCTTTTACATCAGCCCCAATAGTGCCATGTGCATTACTGTACCAGCTGCTCATCTCATCAAAGACTACATCTCTGCTCACTCGTAATTCTCGTGTATTAGGATTTTAGCACCTGTACCCCTTTTGTTCAAGGGAATATCCCACAAGAATACATTTCTCTGCTTTAGGATCCAATTTCCTACGCAACTCATCTGGTACATGCACGTAAGCTATGCAGCCAAACACTTTCAAGTGTGCCAAATCAGGCTTTGTACCTGTAAACTTTTCCTCAGGTGTTACATCATGCACCACAGCTGTAGGTGTCCTATTCATAATGTACACAGTTGTATTTACAGCTTCAGCCTAGAAATGATAAGGCATGTTCTTCTCATTCATCAATGCACGTGGAACCTATGCAATGTGCCTATTTTTCCTTTCTACAACCCCATTCTGTTGTGGAGTATATCTGCATGTAAACTGCCTGCGTATACCATGCATTCGAAAAAAATCTAAAAAATCATTGGAGAAGTACTCTCCCCCTCCATCTGACCTCAATGTCTTGATTTTCATATCTGTCTCCTTCTCAATCATGACTTTGAAGTCTTGAAAGTGACCAAACACTTCACTTTTGTGACGCATGAAGTAGACCCATACTTTCCTTGTATGGTCATCAATGAAAGAGACATAATACTTGCAACCATGTATACTTGCAGTATCGGTTTGACCCCAAACATCTGTGTGCACCACCTCAAGTGGATTTTTACATACATTGCACTCATGTGGGAATGAGCCCTTTGACTGTTTTCCAGACTGGCATGTTGTACACACTTTATGCATACCATCCATCTTGCATTTGGGCAAACCTTTTACAATCTGTTTTTATTGCATGCTGCGCAATCTCTGCTCATTGACATGGCCAATGCGTTTGTTCCAAATGTCAACATCAGCCACAACACCTATGCCCTGTGCAAATAATGCAACTTTTACCTCAGGCATGTCTACATTCAGCGTAAACATTTTGCCCACACATTTGCCCTCTGTGATCAGCTTACAGCCATTCTGGAAATCTTCTACATAAAAGCCATTCGGATTGAAGCAAACCTGCAAACCCTGCTCAACCATTTGTCCAACAGAAACAAGATTCTTTGTAATGTTTAGGACATGAAGTACATCTTCTAAGTACTTTGATTTCCCACTCTTTGTATTTAGAGGTATGTCCCCTACATGAGCAATGGGGTGACCTGTGTCATCTCCTGTCTGCACATAGCCTGACACATTTGGTTTGCGCATATCTCTAAACCACTCTCCACGAGATGTCATGTGATTAGAGGCACCTGAATCCACATACCAAACATCATCTTGGGTGGAATTCTCTGCAGTCATTGTATTCATTACATGCTGCATAACAAACATGCGCTCGCTTCTGCTGTCATCTGCATCTCTGCTAGTAGATGCATAGTTGCCATGTTCTCTCTTTCCACTTGCTTTTCCCTTTGGACAGTCACGTGACATGTGGCCTTTTTCACCACAAGTCCAACATTCTCTACTATCTACAGTATGTTGCTGCTTGCTTGATCCTGCACCACAAACTCTTTGACTCCCCCTGCCTTGAGACTGGTTTCCCCTGCCACCTGCATTGTTTTGATCTGATTGACCTTCTCAAGATTGGCCCCTACAACGACTTGAGCCTCGACCGCGACCTCTACCTCTGTTGGAGTTAGAATAGAAGGCCTATTCAGACCTATTTCTGCCACGAGAAGAAGATGTGTCAAGACCAAGGTTCTTCTCCTCAAAAATAAGCATAGAAATCAAATCTTGGAACAGGGGGATGTCGTCTCTTGTATTCATGGAAGACCTGAAATGTACATACTCATCTCCTAGATCATCCAAGCATGCATGGACAATGTCATCGTCTTCCATTGAGACTTTAATAGATCCAAGAGCCTCAATGATACTCTTGATCTTCAAGACATAATCATTGATGGAGAGGTTGTTCCTCTTAACCTAATTTAGCTCCGACTTTACTTGAAGCTTCCTGGCCTTGGTGTTCACCTCGAACACTCTGCCTAAGTTTTTCCATGCAATGGTGGGGGTTTCAACATCCTGTAGTTAGCCCATCATGCCATCTATGATGCTCATAGAAAGCCAATACATCACTTTGCTCTGGCTTTTTTGCCAGTCCCTCAGAGCTTTCTTTGCTCTACCGTAGCATTTGCCTCAGGAATCTCTGGTTCCTTTTCATTGTCTCCTTCTACATAGTCCCAATAACCTTTCCCTTTTAGGAAATTAGTTATTATGAACTTCCATGCAGGGTAGTTATTTTTCTCAAGCTTCTCAATGACAATCTGACTGAAACCATCAGACATCTTGAAGCACTAAGACAAAATAGCTGCAATCTGCAAAAACTTGCAAATCTGTTGAACCTGCTATTGTGGTACATGCAACACTTTCTACACTCAACGAGTGTCCACAATCAAGCGTACATACATCTCTTAGCCTCTCTTGCCTGCACCAGGCTCTAATACCATGTAAAGAATAAGGATGCAAGAGATCTACACAAGACAAGCACTAATCACACAGAGATTGAAAGCTTCTTCTTCTTCTTCGCTAAGAAAAGAGAGTACAAAATGACTAAGTGCTAAAGCTGAAAAGTAGCACATATGTACATGCGGTCACTAAGTGTGAACTCACTAGAAGCGTACTAGGCTGGCACTATAAGTGTAGTCCAGTTGTAGAATCACTGGCAGAGATCCTCCGTGTCGGTCACCTAACGCGTGAGTAAATTCCGCAAGCGGCCAAGACCCGTAGTGGATGTCAGCTCAAGATGTAGAGCTCGACATCTCAACAAAATACTGGTGACTTTTGATGTCTGCATAAATGAGGTAACCATTACCAAATTTTGCAATGAAGATGGCTATGATATAACTCCCTTATTTACAATAAATGTGTTGAAGGAAGCTAACGAGGTTTGTGAGTGTGAAAGTAGAAAAGGTGAAACAGATAGCTACATCATGGAGCATGATGTCAAAGTGCAAATGAAGGAAGCAGAGCAACCATAAAAATATGTCATCATTGACATAGCTGAAGAACTGACAAAAGCTGTTTCAAAGAAGCCGATTCTAAAAAGATCGCAATCGTCAAATGTTCAACAAACACAAAATCAAGACAAGAATAGGGATAAGGAAGAAGAACGATTGTCTCCTACGATGATCAAATTCAGCATATGCGGAGAAACAAGACTCAATTTCACATCTTCAGCTGTGATAGATCCAAAAGCGACAAAGGATCTATTGACTTATGGAATGTGGATCATGATGGGAAAGCCGCCAATCATCGAGCTAGAGGAAATCGTGTACACAAGTTCTAAAATAGTGATTCCTAGCTTTGGGATGGCAGAAGCCTCACTCAAGTTGAGTAATGGGGAGTACAAAGATACTTTCCACATAATTGAATCCCATCACATCAAGGATAGTCTAGTCCTGACAGAAAGATGAAGGAACATCTTCTTTCGACAACAACCAAAAGCTTTGACAACGACAATGGTAAGACTCCATGAAGCTTATCAAGTCCATGCGGAGAAAAAATTTCCAACCATTGCGAAAAAAGGTAAAGCTAAAGTAAATACTGAAGACGATCAACCT